>NC_137562.1:5003964-5603964 GCF_963082525.1 Nesoenas mayeri
AATGGTACAACATAACAGCCTTTTCTTGTTTGTTGAGGAAAACTGGATGCAATCATACCTGTGTCGTTCATTAGGACTCAATAGGTAGTAACATGGAGTTAGGGGCAGAATAAAGTGAAAAAGACCAAAATATATGAACAAGCTACAGCAGCTTTGTGGGGATTTATATTTTGGTTTGGTTTTCATTTTTGAAAAAATGTGATAGAAAAGAGGCAGCATGTAAAGAAATAATGCATGTAAACTCTGAAAATCAGGCTCCATATGTCCTGCAGTTATGTATAGCAAATCCTCTGCGGAAAATTCTCACCTGTGGAAGTATTTGGCCTCCTCTAGACAGCTTCACTGGTCAGCTACGGCTCACAGATGTACCTGAGCTACCTTTCCCTGGCTAGTTCAAGCACTGCCAAGGCTGTAGCTGCAACAAGTCAGAGGCAACATGAACTGGCCACCTCAGCTTTCACCCGTGCTTCTGGATGTGGTTTTTGAGCATCTTGTGTTGTCACAGGCTCACACCTGAGCTACTCAGCTTAAAATGCTTTTCCTATGTTCATACCTACTGGAGTCACAGCTCTGACTACAATCCAGGCATAATCTTAGCTAGTTAATTACTATTAGCCCATTGGATAATTCAACACTTAGTGAAACTGTTTTGATTTCTTCAAACTTTGTTTCAGGAGCAATGTGTTTGATTCAATTTTATCCTCTTTCCTATGTATAAGTACACATAATAATTTTCTTTTTTCCTTTCCCTTTTCCTTTTCCCTTTCCTTTTCCTAAATCATGTCCATTAGAATTTCAATGGGAGAACTGGGGGCAGCTCTCCTTTCAGCCCCCAGCCCTATGGATCTGCTTCCAGTTGCTGTTTACAGAGCTTGAGCTGGTTGTGGTTTTTTGCTAACCCAAACCTACAAACCCTCGCTTTACAGGGATGGTCCAGATCTGGTTTCTATTTTATGCTGCATCCTAGCTGATGTGAAATCCAAGCTGAGCCTCTTCCCAGAGGTGGTTATTGTTCTCTAAGTGCCTGATGCTGTGCTGGACACCCAACAGCCCCCATTGATGTTGAAACATGAACTGTAGTCGTGCGCTGCTGAGAATCACTGTATAGAGAGTGGCTGTAGGACTCAGCCTTGATTTCAGAGTGCAGAGTTATTTTACAGGGATTTTATCTTCTCAGCTGCTATTTCCACTATAAATCAGAACTTCTGATTTACAGTGGAAAACAGCCAATGTTTCCCCATGGATGTACAATGGCCTCTTGTCCTTGCTATGTAATTCTGTTTCCTAGCAACTCTAAGTATTATCCTATCGGAAGAGAAGAAAACAAGATTCAAATCCTGCTGCTTAGTCTTGATGGTAAATTTAGTATCTGGTTGAATCTGGAGGATTTACTTTTATTTTCCATTCACAAGGCTGCCTGGTTTATGCCAGGAGACAACTTAAGCAAAGGACGGAATATTTGCAGGTTACGTGCTTCCTTTTACATATGTCCTGTAAAATCAGTATATATCTTAGGGGAGTGTGAGAAGCAAATTCCTTTTTTTAAAAAAAATTATTTTATTTTATTTTGACAATGATTTGTATCTTGATTCTCAATTATTCCTGTTGATGCAGCTCTACTCATGTCAAGTAAGTTATCTTTAACTGATACAGAGCAGAGATCACAGGCTCTGATCTCTGGCATATTTTACTCTAGGAGAGAATATCTATTTTCTGCAATCAAGATGATAATTCTCACTGAAATAAAACACACACAGTAGTCACGTAGAAATTTTAGAGATTTTCACTCCCCAGACCTCTCTCTCATAGAAAGCTGGATAAGACTTAGAGGCTATTTTTGCTAAAAAATGGGACAAACTTTCTGCATAACCCCCTCAGCATGTGATCCCGAAACATGGAGCACAGTTTGCCACCATGCACATATATGTCTTCAGACTTTTTCCCTCCTTGTAACAATAAGTGATTATTGTGTTGCGCTGATTTTTGTATTGCGTGAAAAGTATGACAGCTGCACTTTGGGTGTGCTCTGGGGCTGAGTGGCTACTGAGGAAAGGTGACAAAGCTCAGTTAGTAGTACAGCCTCACAGTCCTGGCTCAGATCCTGTAGTAAAATCGGATGGATCTCTATGTATGTATATATGCTCCTGCCCTATTTTACAGAAAAAATGAAAGGTCGCTGCCACCTATAGACAAAACTGAGAATCAGCAGAAGTGGTTATTGTATGTATGATACACTTACAAAATAGCATCAAATAAGCAGAGTCTCAAGTTGCCGAGTGAGTAATTTCACAGCTATTCACTTCTGCCATCACAACTAGAAATTGTTGCTGCAGAGGCTGT
Organism: Nesoenas mayeri; assembly: GCF_963082525.1. NCBI lineage: Eukaryota > Metazoa > Chordata > Aves > Columbiformes > Columbidae > Nesoenas > Nesoenas mayeri. The sequence goes on from NC_137562.1 coordinate 5,006,305, forward strand.
TGCATCTGATTGCACCCACATGTGGCTCTAGATTTGCATAAATGAGCAACTCCAGCTCGGTCATTAATATGACATGGTTTTGTTCTTCCCAAAGTGCTCAGGACTCTAGTTTATATGAACAAATCAATTTTTCTCTCATTTGAGACATGTTCTCTTGAAGGTAAAATTATTAAATATAGAGACAAGGAGGTTTTTGGAAAAATAAGAAGGTCTCACAAGTCTCTCATTTGGAGTCGTCTTTCATCAATGAATTTATAGAGACCACCTTTTTGAACATGGGCTGCCAAAAGCTAATCACCAAGCCCCATTTCGGCCCCCAGCTAAAGTCCTGAGTCAAGCAAATGGATTTTCAAAAGCTGCTGAGGACTTTCAGTGTCCAGTGACTTGCCTGAGAACCACAAATCCTGGGAAGCTCTCAGGATCTGGCCATGGGCTGGTGGGCAGAATAAGACATTGTCAGGCACTGAGGATCTCTGTCCAGCTGGGAACCCCACAGCATCTCTTTGGATGCTGACTTGGTCTCTTCATTGGGTATTTTTGGTATGCTCCAGTTATTAATCGTGGCTATTAATTAGTGGTACAACCACCAGGCAGGACCTATTTGTACCCTTTGTTCTACAACTGAAAGCACAAAGCTGGTCTCTGTAGTAAGGTGTGAGTATGGAGCAAACCTTCACCAGATGCGGGAGGTGTTGCTGATAAAAATGGCTATTTTATGAGAGGTTTGACAACATTTACAGAGACAACACAATTTCTGAGGACTGAGAGGGGAAAAGAGATGGTGAAAAGAAATGATCTTCATGCAAGAATTTTTTTTTTTTTAATTAGAAGAAAACCCTTAGAAGTTGAGAGGAACTGGACTAAGCTAATTTTCATCCTTAGGCTTATTTCTAGATACAGCTATTTCAATTAAGTTTCAAGGATATTATCCTTGTGGGGGGCTCATTCAGACCAGCTGGAATGCAGCCTGACTGGTTTAAAAAGGAACATAAACTACCATTCTCCAGATCAGACACAGCTCTCAAACAGTTCTTTTCCCAAATTATACTTCACTGCTTCTACTGTAATGCAGAAAATAATCCAAAAGAGAAGATGTATTTTTTAGGGTTTTTTATGTTGTATGAACTGTAGTGTGCCCTGAGCATGAGCTCAAGTCTTGGTAAACTCCTTTTTCTCTCATTCTAAAAAAATCATTGTTTTGGTCCTGTCAGAGTGGTAAAAGCTTTGAAAACTACAAGAGAAAATTAGAACAAATCTGTGATCTGCTGTGTACTCCGGCTAAAGAAAGACAAGCCTGACCTTTCCAATGTATTGACCAACCCAGAATATTACAATTGCACTTGTCACAGTGTCTGTTAATGTAAAAAGTACATAATTAATTCCTCACTAAAACTTGCCATATATTGTACTTAAATATCAGAAAAAATAATCAGCTTTACTTAGTTCTCTTTACATCTCATTTCCTTATAGATATGTCCACTCTGCAAGTGTCGGGGAAAGACTTAAGTAAACTCGCTTATATTTCAGAGGCAGAGGAAAGACCTAACATGCACTGATTCATGCAAAAGGCAGACAGCCTTGTGGCCACAGGGCAAGAGCTTGATTCTCTTTACTCTGTTTCCTTGAAAATAAGACCTACCCTGAAAATAAGCCCTAGTGTGATTTTTCAGGAGTTTTGAGGATGCTCGAAATATAAGCCCTACTCCAAAAATAGGCCCTAGTTACAGTTCATAAAAAAGTCAATTTAAATAGTGTCCACGCAGATACATAAAAAAGTAGTAAGTTTCAGAGCAAAAATTCATATAAGACCCTGTCTTATTTTCGGGGAGACAGGGTAATACGTCCTTGTCCCTTATCCTGCCTCTTGGAGAAGATGTGAACATGGGGGCATGTCAGTCAGTGACCAGTTAGAAAGGCGGAAGCTCCTGCTCTGATTCATGTGTAGCCAAGGAAAGACTCATAAAAGGATAAGATTTTAGAAAGTCTCCTTACCTTCTTTAAGTGCAGCTCTGAATTGCTCTCCTGCAGAAAGAGATAACTCAGACACGTGTTGGGTATGATAAAACCAAGAGAGAAACGCATCTGAGCATTATTAGTGGCCAAAGGGGAGAAATGGACACACGATAGACAGTGGTGAGAAGGAAGGGTCAAGATGACTCACCTCAAGCAAACAAGAAACACCCAAGAATAATTGGAATAGCAACCTGGCAGCTGGCCGTGCACCCAGGACATGAGGAATTTACAGTCCTTAAGGCACTAAGGACAGTTTTTAATACAATTCTTTCAGCCGCTTTGCATTGTAGCAAAATGTGAAACACAAAATGATCCAAACATTCACACCCTGGGCTTTCAGGGAGGGAACAGTTCAACAATGCCACAAAGGGAAACAATTCAAACCACGCTGGTAGAAATTCTCTGCCAGAAAGTTGATCTTTTTATTCTTCTGTCTTTTGCAGAAAAAGCCAGTGCACTGAATGGGAAAATTTACACCAGGTACTTTAAAGCCTGAACAAAATCAGCCAAGCACTTGCAGGAGCTCCAAGATAATTTAGCATGAGAGCACATGCAAGACTCTACTCGAGCGTGGGACAGCAGAGGAAGAGTGAGAGCAAAACCCAAGAAAAGCCAAACCAAGAGCAGCAGGAGTTACCTGGGGAGGTTGATCAGGGCACCCAGCACCCCTGGGAGCCGGAGCTGGTCAGGGTAAGGTGCTGCTCACCCAGCCCTAGCGGCTCTGCCACGTCCCTGCCCTGTCCCTGCCGCTGCCTCCCGTCATCAGCCTAGGGAGTGCTCGCAAACACTGGGTGCAAACACAGAGGGGTGGAGTAGTCCACCTTCCTGTCCCTTCTTGAAATATTTTCTGTCTGGCCACCCAAACCTATTCAAATGCACACTTGACTTTGTGGCTTTGGGACAGCCCGATACCGACGCTCTGTTGTTGGAAATTGCAATGTTTTGCTGAACACCTAAAAATCCTTCCAAATACAGATTTTTCTCCACAATGGCAGCAAAAAATACAGTACATTTAACAACGTGTCTGTTTGCTGTACTCTAAGTGGCTCTTAATATCTTTCCACAATGTGCAAACTGTTTATATTTTACACCTATTGTCACAATTTACTGCTCCCTTATGTGAGTCACTAAGCCCACGCTCAGACATGGGGTGTCTGGAGCAGGAAAAGGCTTTTTGTTCTGAGTTTTCACAATACCTCTGCCAATAAAACTTGGTTTCAGGTATTGGAGTTCCCACAGGCTGTCATCATACCAACAAAAAATTCCTTATTTTATAGTTTGAGAACGCGATAGCGAAGAGTTGTGAAACTTTCACACGGGGCAACACAAATCTCCTTTGGATGCTGCAGAGACTGTGCTGTGAACCTGTGTTAACCTGGACAAACAGAGGTTGTTGTGACACCCTCTGAAGTGCCTTTCTCTCAAGTCCCATCCCTGAATTTTGGCAACTGAGTTGGATACCTGCAGCCAGGCAGTGTGAACACTCTCAGTATGCCCGTGTGTCTTTCCACAGGATCAAGACCGTTCATGTTGAGATCAAAGCCATTTCTCCCTCCCCTCCTCCTCATAGTTCATCCTTCTCTGACCTGGTTTGGCAGCACTTGAGCAACAGAAAGAACTACGGCAAATATCAGAGGAAATATCTTTCTGCTGTGACTCCTCCAACATCAGTGCAATTATCCTGAGAGCTAATTCGATGTGCAGTCATTGAGATGCTCTTTTGATTACCGTGGTGTAACCTTATTAAATTAGAGAGATCAGAGCGGGGTTTATAACAATTTAATTTTTCCCAGTTATGTGATCCTAATGGCCAATTATTCATCCATTCTTTGAGGCATATTTCAGCTCTGGTTTTATTATTCTTTTACTGCTATTTCAAAGACATCCCCTGTATTCATCAAGGACAGACCAGAGGTGCACACAGTGAGTTTTGTTTGCCTCGTGCTTGGGAATTATTTATCTGAGTGGTAATGGAGGGAGGACATGGCGCACAGAGGAGGATCCTCCCCAATGCAGAGGAAACCGTGTGCTTCTTTCATGATTCAGTGACCAAAATGCATTTTTTTTCTAACCAAAATCTATAATGAAACTGTCACCAAAAGAAATCTTTCTCCCCTGCAGGAAATGCTCAGCTCGTGCATCTGACAGCTGCATAAAACTTCCTGTTAATTAATGACACAGAGCTCCCAACAATTATATATGACTAGCCAGCTTCTTTAAGTACTGTCCAGAATGAAAGCAAACACCATTCAAATATTGACAATTGAAGACTACATTAATATTGGTCTATATTTGCATCTCCTTTTGCTATTTGAAGTCTTGAAAGGCACTGACATTAGTTTAAGGTGAGGACTTCCATCTGGCTGTCAAGGTTTATTTAGCAGAGCAGGAGGGATGAGCAGCAATACACCATTAGCAACACTAGAGAGAGCTGAGAGAAGGAACCTGCAAGAGAACAGCCGAGGAAAAAAAAAAACCAGGCACAAACCCAGTCAAATTCTGACAGTTTCAGGCGAAATACAAACAAAGCTTTGACTCAGCCTTTCCCATTTCGGTCCCAAGAGGATGGATGAAGTGAGTCATGAACTTTCTTCTCCTCTTTGATGAGGGAGGAATAGCCCGAAATTTGCATTGCTTAATTTACCACAGGTGTCAAGGGGGGAGAGCTGTGGGAGCCACTTGAATCTCAGAGCCAACCCCTGGCAGGACCCATCTGGCGGCCGTACCCAGGCAGGTTTGGACTGACTGCCCAAGGGGTGACACACCAGCCTCCATGGTCTGCAGGGTTTGTCCTGAACTGAGTAACAGCTGTAAACAGGGATGAATTGTGAAATAGAAGATACTCACTTATGGTGAAAAGTTCCAAGTTCGTTGAGTTCAGTTTCATTCCTATCCAAGAAGATTGTGGAAAGGGTAAATTTGATACATTTCTGCCTTCTTTGGTTAGAGAAACAGGCTGATGTACAAGGAATCCAGAAAGGCTGCAAATCTGAAATACGTGATTTGGTTCTAGCCAGCCATGGAAGGAAGCAGACACCAAAGTAAAGGGAGTTGGTGAAACCAAGTTGTTTCTCATAGAAGCTCAATAAATCTCTCAGGAGCTATATGGTCATCTCCCTTTCCACCATTCTGTGGTTTCAGCTTAATCTGAACATCCAAACCACTTTTAATATCATCTGGACATCCCAGTGGGAATTTTCCCCAATGAAAATGCCAATCAGACACATCACACTAGCAACACAAACATCCCCATCTTCTGGAGAGCAGGTGCTGTTTGGAAGCAGACAAAGAAAAGCACATCTGAACTCATGTGCCTCCAAAGCTGAAATGCCTGACTCAGAGTTACAGGGAAAACTGTTTCTGCTTAACTTTTAAGCTTTATTGGATCTGGCTTTCTTACAGTTAGTGATTCCTAGTGATTACCAAAGAGTTATGTTTTCAGCAAGTAGGTTTTCCCAACTGTCTCTTATGGAGTCCACATTAATTGTGGAATCTGTCTTGTATTTAGCCAACGCGGTTTGAATGGGTAATGAAAAGGAGAGAATAATTGCTTCAGCACAGGCAGCTCCAGGGAAGAGGAATCACCAGTAATTATTACCATGTTCCCCATACTTCTCAGCGGGGACCACGAGCTGTAGCCTGACTTACTGTGGTCTCGCTCTGAAATAACTCCCCCTATCCTCATGGAATCCGTCCAGATTCACACTAATGCAAAGGCAGAATTTGGCTCACACACTTCAGCTGAAACACCATGCTGAATGAGAAACATTCACTCGTGCTGCTTACCAGAAAGAGCCCAAACATGATTTTTTTCTCAAACTCTGTATTGCAACCTCTGGTTTCTCCAGATGCTGACTGTGGTTCACACTGCTGATGTAGGAAGGGAACTGGTAATATGTTATTGTCTCCCTTCCCTCATCACTATTTTTTTAAAGAGAGAGAATCACAAAATATATACCAGCTGTTTCTTCATGTGGGAGCTTCTAGAGCAGATAAAAGGTTACTGTGTCAGGATTGAAACAGAGAGTTATTGTACACATAGTGCCTTGGCGAGTGGGACGGACATTTGAACCACAATTATTCTCCTGTATGAGCATTTTATGTTTCCATCAAATATGCACTGATGATAACAATACTATGTTAAATATTTCACTTCATTAATACAGCTTCTGCAAAGGCTGGGTCATGACTTTTACCAGCTGTCACAGCTTCGATGCCTGCTGGCTGTACTTTCCCCCCATCAGTCCATCACCCTTCCCAAGCCTGAAACATAAAATGTGAGGGGCTTGGCTTACTAAAAAGAAAAAGTATGGGGGAAAACAGCTTATAGTAGACTATATATTTCATTCTTCATTTTAGTGAGAAACTAACCCGGTCACAATCAGCATGAATCTGCAGCAGCATTAGCAGTAAGAGAAGTAATTATCTTTGCATCATGTCTGTGATGCTTTTCTGTCCTGAGCAGGAGACAGGCGAGAGGTTAAGCTTGTCCCTGGCTGAGCTGAGGATAAGTGGTGTCTTTAGGCAGAGGGCACATCCCCACAGTCAAGTTTTGGGTCGGCAGATGCCTGGTGCTGATGGCCACGCAGGTGAGGTGGTGTCAGCCGTCCCACCCTCTGTCCTGGTGTTGATTTCAAACCTGTGCTTCCCCATCAGCTGCCCTCATGGCTTTGGGCTGAGGAAAATGTCCAGTTCTTCTTTTCTTTTCCTTTCTTTGGACTTCTCCCAAGAAAACAATAATGTTTGGCCTCTTAGACACCTTGTTTTGATGCTTCATGCTCACAGGGTATGATCTTGGAAAACTCTATGGACAACTCTGGTTCTGAATTTGTAGAGCTGGCACGGTGTGCAGCTCAGCTCCTCTTCAGCACAGGAGACAACCCTTGGGTCACTGCAGGATAAGAACAGCTGGAAAAATATGATGTGCTAAACTTGTGTCAAGTGAAAACATAAGCATGGATAGCCCTCAACTTTAGGACACTGAAGGTATAAAAGCTTTAAATTGCTAAGGAAAAGCTAATTTCAGTGAATTGCTGTGAAGTATAAGAATATTATATAATTTTATTGCTACCACTGGAGATGAGCTTCCATTGAAATATCAGATATGACCTCTGCCCCTTTCCCTTTCTGGCAATATCATCTCAGCACTTCAGTTGAACTCCCTGACCCTGCCAAATTACTCAGCAAGTTCTTGATTGTTACAAGCTCAAGCTTTATTTCAGGATAGCTCCCAGATTTAAACAGAGCGAGCCTGTCCTTCAGCACAGCTCCACGGACATCAGTGATATTGCACCAGCAGATTAGCTCAGCAGCCGGGCTCTTTGGAACTAGCTCATTATACAGACACATGACCAAAATGAGATTCCTGTGGATTTTGGATTATTAACCCCCCATTTTCTCTCATTATATATCTCTAGCCAATATTATCCAAATTCCTATTGTGTCACAAAATCTTGCATGTCTCTACAAATCAACATTGAGGAAACACCATAAAACAATCCAGGTGATAGCTGAATGACTAATGCTCACAAAAGTAAGCAAATTATAGATTAGAAAGCCTAGAAGCAATTGTGGGTTGGGTGAAAGCACCTATCGGTCTTGTTAGTACAGGGTGATTGCACTTTGCCTTTGGGCATGGTGCCAAAGGGATTGCCTTCCAGGTGGAAAAGCATGTCTCCTGCCTCGGGTGCTGCCTTGGGTTGAGACTATGCAGTGAACTCCTCTGCTAGTTTAATCCTCCAGCAGGGAGGTGCAATGTGAGCAGCAAGGATCTGGGCACAGCTGATTGTGAGAAATGTGAGTTAGCCACACCTCCTGTGGCAATAAACATGAACTAATACCTGGAAATGGTGGAAATGTCTTGAGCAACAACACCATGTACAATGAATCAGTCCATGTGAGCTCAAGACAAGACATTCTCCCACCTTCCCATGAACCTCAATGTGTATCTGGCTTCACCAAGGCGCTCATATTGATAATTAGGGCTGAGGAAAGATATAACTGCATGGAAGCAACTGTACTTAAAAACCCCCACAGCAGCACAGAGTGGGTTGTTGCCAGAGGACTTCAGCTTAATAGGAACTATACAAAGGTAGATGTGAGATGGTGTGGTCAATAGACAGTGACCCAGAATTTACAGGAGTCGATTCCTCTCTCATTTCTTGCCCGCACAGTCACTCAGCTTTCACTGAGGCTGCTCCCAGACAGGGCTGTTTGCAGAGCTGGGAGTTGGTGTGAGGCGACATCTAGCCCTGCCTCTGCTGGTGACCAAACTGGGTGGCCCCCTGCTGTGTCCCACACAGACCAGAGGTCCCTTGGTGGCTCCCAGGGAGCCTCGATGTGTGTGTTCCCTCCATACACAGGGAACACGTGTGCCTGGACGTGGCCCTGGCAGCCGTCCTGCACAGCATGCTCCCTCAGGAGACCCAAAACCCTTCCAGAAGATTCCTGGTATTTTCCCCATTTTACAATATGAAGTAGGCAGTTCAGCTTGAAATTATCCAGTTAAGAAGATTTCCTTACATATCTCAAAAGCGTGAAATACAGAGTGGAAACATGTGACTCATCTACCAATTTCTTTTTCCCCAACCTGCCTTTTGTAGGAATAGCTTTAGGGCAAGACATGTGTAAGAGATTTTGTTGACAACTGTCTCTTACTGCTTCTAATAAAGACTCAAGAATATGTCTTCTCACTCCATGATTCATTTTAATCCAATCCTCCTCTGATAACCATGAATCACCCAACTTTTCCTCCAATACTTCAGCATGAGTTCTTTTAATATTTCTTTTTCTCTCAAACTCTAGTTCATTTAAAAAGTTCTTCCTGGACCTTTCTCTGCTTTGCCAATTTGGAAATTATGAAATAGACTAAATGCATAAATGTCACCTTAATTCCAAAGAGATCACAAAGTTAGCTTGTTTTTGCAAATGCAGCTTGATATATATTTAAAAGCCTTCTCTGTACTCAACATTAGAAGTCAAATGATGAATTTGCTATTTGCTGCTTGTGCCTATTGGCACTGATTGTATGCTACTTTTGTTCTTCCCCATAGGTCTTTACATCAAATCACGTTTTTTATTTTGTCTTGTTGGGGTTTTTTTTTGTTGTTTTTTTGTTAGGTCTGTTTTGTTTTTGTTGTTGTTGTTGTTGTTTCTTCATAGGCTCTTTACAGCAGTGCAAGAAATGGTGCTTGCTCTCCACATATTTGTTTTCTTGCTAATTCAATAAAACAAAAGTTTCTCTTGAACAAGGTGAACCATGGTCAGGTGAGTCAGGGCTAGTGAGAAATCACATGAATTAAACAAAACCAACACTAAAGCCAGGCTTTCTATAGCTCTATTTTTCCTTGTGCACAGAGGTTCTCTAATTTTTGAATTCTGGGTATTTACAAGCTAGGAAGGCTCTCTAAAAGAGAGCTAAGCTTTCACCTAGGATTTCTGCTGAGAAATAGGCAAGAAAAAATTAATTCTTCGCTAATTAATATCTCTTCCACTATAGAGACTTAAGCACCTTCCTGTTAGTAAGCTTCTCCAGCTGTTAGTAAGCATATCTACTTAGGGAAGTTGATAACCTTTGGCATCTCTTTTCACATCTCTAAGAGGGCTGTTACCTGCTTTGCACCATTTATACCTCTCTGCTCAATCCTTCTATCACCTTTAGTCACACATTAAGATTGAACAGGGTAGGAAACAATGTGGGCTGGTGTTTATAAGGCAGAAAGTGCAGGGGAACGGAAACCCAGAACTGTGGTTTGGAGGAACTACAACACTAAAAATTGTAACTTCTCCAAGCAGCATGTTTGAAAGACTAGATATATATACATATATATATATATGTATCTATATATACATATATTAACAAAGAATAAGAACACAGATCAGGCTGCTGCTGCTACACACAAAATTCATTCATGTATAGAGGCTAATTCACCCTATAAATTTTATTTTGAAACTATAATCAAATCATTGAACTACCTACACTACTTTTGTAGTGGTGTAGGTTTCTTGTATTTTGTTTGTTTGGTTGGTTGTTTCAGTTATGAGTTAGAGAGATGATGGCAACTATAATGCATGAGACAGCAAAAAATATATATAAAACCCCGCAATTCCCGTACAATTCTGAAACATAAAAATGGGGATGAATTAACCCTGCTGGAAACATTTTCCCAATTGTGACAGCAAAAGTGGGGAGAGGTGTCCCAGAGCTCAGGGACTTTGCTGCCTGTGTCAGGCAGCCCGACGGTAGATGGCAGCCTTAAATCGTGCAGGATGTGTACTATTTTAGACCAAGAGGCAGCAAGGAAACAGTCCCTGGCATTCAAAAGGCAGCATCCACTGGAGAGGGTTTGGCGTCTGACACCCACTTTGGAGCTGAACCCCGGTGCTGCGTGACCCCCCTGCCCTTCCTAAAGAGGTAAAACCACCCCTGGGTGCTGATGCTTTGGGTTGCAGATGCTCATTTCTGCATCTGAGTGGTTCCACCTGCTCAGTGCTATTGTGAATGGTCAGAGATGCTCCCGCTAAGATAAAATGCCTTCAGAGGGCAATGTCTTCCATTTGGGGTATTAGACTAAAAGATGGGAATGCCTTTCTCTCTCTGCATAGTTCTGTCATGCGTTCACAGGTGACGTGGCAACATCTAACACTTAACAATGAGCACTGCAGTTCAGTGAGGGAAAAAATTACTCAGGGATGACTGAAAATGGAAATATTTCTCCAGAAAGTGAAAAAGAAATCCTCAAATGAGCTAGATCATTGGGAAAACTTTATTTGATCAGAAAGTATGTGTTACATAACCCACTCTAATTTGTTTAAAAAACAGATGTTAAGGATTTACAAAGTGAAAACAAAACTTCTGAATTTATTGGAATATTTTTACCTACTCTTTTTTCTTGCCAAAATTGTTCACATGATTTAAGTAGTTTCATCCATATCTAAGAACAATTTCCCTCTCACCTTATTTTCCAATGTAAGAATTACTTGCTGAAAATAGTTTGTCTTAATCCTTATTAAACACAGGATGATTTTGGCTAGATGTTCACTCAGTACACTTTTGCCTGTGTAACCTTACCTGAATCACTTTGTATTCATCTGTTTACAAATTGGCTGAGTCCACATGCTGCAGCACAAGACCTGAGCGTTTGAGCCAGACAAAAGATCATTCTCTATTATATCTCCATTGCGATGACGGATGTGTAACTCTCGCACTTGTTGGTACTTACAGAAAGAATGCCCCCGGTCAATGGGAGCCTGTTGTCTGGCAATGCGGCTGTTACTGTTAATTTTGGAAATGGATTTGAGAAAACACGTGCCTGGCTAGTTACAAGTGAGCAATGTAGGCAGCTGGAAGGAGCATGGTCTCACTGAATTACAAATGAGGATTCTTGGGGGCAAAACTCTCACTTGAGATGCACGTTGGCATTTCTCTTTTGCTCTGAAAGCTGGTGCGAGCTGCAGGCAGATGACTGACAGGGACGAGCTGATCAGAGGAGTACGTTCAACAGCATAAGAAAGAGAGATTTGTGAAAGGCGAAGTTAAAGAAGCAATATCTGGGGAAAGAATGGAAAATTGGCAATCAGCATTTCTCATTGATGTTGTCTGCTCCAACAGTGACTCATTGGGGAGTGCCTGGAACGCTGTGTCTGGTTTGCATTTCACTTTCCCCATCAGTCTCACTAGTAAGGTCAGCTGCCCAGCCACCATAGCTAGCGTTTCTTATGGACTTGGTTTTTTTTGGATTTAATCATTAAAGCAATACATCAGATATACATAGGTGTGTCATCATTTGGCTCCTTTATATCCCTGATAAGCTGCAGAGTTTATCAGTTTGGTAAATGCTGTGCCTCCTGCCACACCTTTCTCCTTCATGACTTCACACCTTGCACTTTTAGGTTTGGCATCTCCTTTTTTTCAAATGCTGATATGTTGGTGAACACAGTGACTGTTACAAACGGCAAAGATTGAACCACAGCACACGTGAAGCTGAGATTTCAGAAACCTTCAAAGGAGATTCGCTGACACATAAAAAATAATTATCCAGGGTAACAATGGCTAATGCTGGTGTGCTTTTCACATAGTCTTAAATTAAACATTTTAGGGTTTAAAACAATCTCTTACTAGAGACTAAGAGAACTCTAATAAGGAACAATGTGTTTGGTACCTAGCTAAAACCATCTTTCTCATGCCTTGGTTTGAAGGTCTTGGAGCACTCCTGGAAACAGCGGGATCACTGATTGACCAAAAGTCTCACATGAAATAGTAATTCCAATGATTCAATAGTCTGATTGTTCAATAATTTAGATGGTACCTAGGTAACTATAATAAAGAAGAACATTCCTAGCAACAAGCCTTTTTCTTTTATATTATTTCCACCAAATGAGAGTATTGTATCCACCAAAAAGTTCCATTGTTTCAGCAAGCTTCAGCTGTGTCCATTATTTGGTATTTTCTTTCAATCCAGGTTCAAGTTCCCAAAGGACATTACAGTGACTACAATCTGAGCATATGGAGTTCTGGTCTTCTCAGCTCATCCTGCACGTATGACTTCAGCAGTTTGCCTTTCCAAACCTGTTTGGTCTGGTTCGTAGCTGTCCATTGTGTTTATCTTTGCACAATTGTTTTGCAGTCAGTTTATGAATTCTGGACTAGAAAGAACCCAGCGCCTCAAGAGAAGTCCTGTTAAAACCACCAAATTTTTTCCAAGCCAGTACAACTTGCATAATTTCCCCAGCAGAAACCATCTTTCAGCCATACGCCCTCCTTGACACCAAGCTAAAGGCCAACTGAAATGTCAAACCTGGGATTATTTGAAACGGAGATTTGGACTGTCTGGGAGTTTGGCAGAGTTTACCTTACCATGGGGTTTTTACTCATTTGGCAATGGATATGGAGTAGTCTGAAAATTAGTTTGCTTAATCTATCCTCAAACCTGAGTGTCAGCAAGGGACTGACGTTCAGAACATAATTTACACAACTATAATATTTCTGACATCTGTGTCCTACAACTCCTATTGCCAGAAAACAAGCCATTCCTTGCCTTGCCCTCTCCTCACTGACAGTGGGTGTCATGAGGTAATTAGTCTCATTTTTACGTTTATGAACATTTCTGTTACTCTAAATGGGGTACTCTCATGCAGTCTCATGCCTTGTAGCTCTCCACAGGTACTTCCAGCCACCTCCTCCCTCCTGCAAGAGAATTTTCAATTCGTTTTCTTTTCCTTTCAACCAAGGACAAACTTGGCCCATTAACTGGACACATATGAGTATGTTTATACAGCTCAAATTGGAAATTACATTTCTACTATTTAACTGCCAACCCTGAAAAAGACTCATCTTTTTAAGCACTCTGGTTTTTCTTCGTGCCTCTAAAATGCACACTGTTTCCCTTGTGTTATTAAAATAGACAAACTGTGGTGACTGTGGTGACTGAACAGAGAGTTTGGCTGCAAAAGAGCTGTTCTTATGACATACTCATGGTCAGGATTGTTTTTTAGCATCTGTATTAGAACCATAAGACATAGCTGTGAAAATAATATGTAGGCATCATCAGGTCAAGGACGTACACATATATCCTTAAAGAAAATTAGGTAGACCCCACAGCATGTTATCATTTTAATGGCCTTTTAAATAATGAAATACAACCAAAACCCAGGAGAAGCTAAGACCTTTCCTGGAGACTTGGCTAATTAAGAGTAACTTGAACATTTCTTTAAGTGGCTATCAAATTTCTCTCTTTAGCATAGGCTAGACAGGACACAAATGCGCCAGCTCTTATGATCAACTTGTTGGGCAGCCATAGTATTTCTTATTCTAGTTTTATTTCTTTGTTCTTCTTTTGAACAAAAAATCCAATTTAGGCATGAGAAACTTTCAGAAGATGCATCTACCTTCCTGTCTTGTCCAGCCATGGCCCCATTGTGTGTAAGTCGTGATATGACTCAGGTTGTCTCTCTAGCCATGACTGGCTGTGTGGTCTCAACTTGTCGCATTCTAAAGTTAGCTTCTTTTTGGATCAAGGTTTTCTGTTGTTAAATTGGTTTCCTGGGGTCATAGAGTCCATGCTGACATTTTCAGGTGGGGTTAATGATTTAATGTGACTCATATGTCAGTGCTAACTCATTCAGGTCTCATAACAAACCCAACCAATGACTCAGGAAGCCTTTTTATCATTGTATTTAGATGATGTGTGCTTACAGTGCCCAAGATTTTTGAAAGAAAGAGAAGTAATATATATTTGTCAGGTTTTTTGTCTGTGCTATCTCTGCTCAACTTTGTGAAGTGATTAGATTAAATAGCCCTTATCAGGAGTAGACTACATCTCCTAGAAAACACCAGGTTATGGCCTCTCTGCTGCTGATAATGGGTTGGGTTTAGAGAGGACATAGTGGTTAATGGCTTTGCAGTTAGCATGTGACTTCAGCCAGAGGGTACAGACAAGTAAGAAGAGAAAGGGGATCTGTGTATCATGTGGCACTGTCAGGACTACTGAGTGCAAAAGACAGAATTGTTTCAAGACACATCTAAACATGTTCAAACCCAACAGAAAGGAACCCACCAGTTTTAGTAACCTTTGGAAACCATCTTTAATGTGCATTAAGATAAATACGAACATTATTGAAATACTATTTCATTTTGCAGGTGATGGTGTGCACAACCTTGGCACTCAGATTTATGCTCGAAGAAGAATAGCCCCCAGCTTAGATGTACGTGTGCATCCCGGGTACATGTTGGGATGAGACCTTTGCACAACTCTTTTCACCCTGCTCCTGATTTCCCTGGAGTTTTTAGAAGACCAAGGACATGTAGTGAGCAATCCAGACACTTTAGATATGAACTTGATTAGTCTGTAAAGTACAGGCCTCAAAGATGTAGCAAGGTTAATCATGGTTGAAGAAATGCTGATACAAGCTTATGCAGCAGAAAAATGAGGAAGAAAGGCAAGTGTACGTGGCCGAAGCCAGTCTGAAAAAGCAGGATGCCATGGGGGAAGCTGGTGCTCACAAAGAGGAACGAGCTAGCAGAAATGGTTTAAGGACGCGCAAACAGCTCGTTAATAGTGCATGCAACCAATCAGATTTTAGCTATTGCTTAATAAGAGAGTGAATAGCGTATATAATAGCGATGATTCTGCTAATAAAGTGACTACTGTCTGATCATATTGATCGTGTGACTACTCCGTGACTTCCGCGTGGACAAGGTATGGTACAAAAAGGAGCCAAAGGATATTCCAGGTAAAAGTAGTCACCACATGCCCCGCAGCTGAGATGTAGCCAACAAAAATGACTAGTTCCACTGGAGAAGCATTTATTCAATAGGATACCTTAAAGTATATTATTTTCTTCATTCCTGAAAATGAGCTATAACAGCTTTTTCTGTGCAGAACCAAAGGCTATTGAATGCTGCAACTCAACACTGAAAGCTTTCTTAACAGTCTTTATTTTAAACAACTACAAACAAGAACTTAGTTATGAAGTATTGAACTGAATTAATTTTCAAAATGGCACTGAGCAGGGATTATGGTAGATATAATCGACACATGTCACTATCCCTGTTGATTTGTCAGAGGCAGTATAAATAGAAGCTGGGTTTTTGGACACAAGTAATGAATGAGCTTGAAACATTGAGTCATAATTGACACCACATTGGAAAGGTATGGGCAGAGCGCTGGGTTGCTTATAAAATGGGACATCTTCAGCACATATTAGTAATAGCTTAAATACCATACTATGTAAGTCTTTGTCATGCTTGTTAGAGATAGACACCTCTTATTTTTTAGAAAAATTTTGGTTGGCAATTCCAAGGTCATCTTTATTGTATTTTTGGATCCTGCAATTTCATATTAAAACACTTCAGAAGAGTGATCTTGATATTTACCTAAATCTGGATATTTAAGAGTTATACATAACTGGTAGGAAGTACCACACATACCATTAGTTTGTATAATATTTAAACGAGGTCAGTGTGCAATGAACTCTTCAGGTAACGGAGTGCAGTAGACAATTATTGCCTGACACTTCAGTTTTCTATTTGGATAATTTGACCTTTTAATTGAGCACTTAACCTGAAAGTTTACACAGTTTGGGGCCACTTTCAGGGAAAATAAACCCCCTCTATTATATATATTCTCCTCCAAATTTCTAACAGAAAGGAAAATAATTTAAAAATGTAAGAGTTTTCACTTGGCTGATGACGCATGTTAGAGCTCACAGGAAAAATACAGGAGTGTTTTTCACCTCAAGCAATAGCGCCCGTATTTTCCATCAGGGCAGAGTGGGTCACGTACTCCCATCAGAGCTGGGATGGGCTGCACTCTTTGGCCTTTCCCTTATCGCATAAGGGATTCCTGCCATATATTTGTTCTGCACGCACATAGTAGACCCAGCATGGGGCAGGTTTGCTGTGCATACATGACATGACTATATTTTGTGTTTTCCCAAAAACTTGATGCTTTCCTGGAAGCACTGGATTCACCATGGTTGTGCAGTTAATTCACTCAGCAAATTCTTAAGGATGCACCGGGAAAAGTCTTGAGGCGGCAGCAGCCGGGACTGGGCTGTGGCTGCTGCCCCTACAATCCAGCCTGTTTGCAACCTGCTCCCTGTGCGTTCCCAAACTACCCCCAAGAAAAGGTGTTTCCAAGACTGGGCTGAGTACTCTTTTAATTGTCTTGATGGTCTAGATACTGTCTGCAAGTTGCGGGGTGAGTTGCATACTAAAGGATAGAGACTGGTTATAAATGAGAAGTCTGCTGAAAACATTGTTTGCTTAGAAAAGCCACATCTTGATTAAATAACAAATAAAAATTCTTTGTGTACTTTCTGCAGCAGCTAGTTCATTTTACAGTTCTTATGGGCTACCCAGCTGGTAAAATGGGTTATAACACTTCCAAAGAACTAGCATGGGGTGGGTTCTGAGGCCTCAAATTCCAATGGTCTTTTTTCCACCCTTAATAGTGTTTAATAAAAGATAAAGGATGAGAAGCAAACTGTTTTCCTTTAGATCAATGATTGCTGAAAGCAAGGGCAGTGCTCTTACTCATAAGCAAGCGTGGTAACCCCAGCAAACTCAGTCATCCATTCTCAGATCATACAGTTCATTGCTGGTAAGAAGGAGGGACAAACTTTTGCAGCGAGTTGCTAAAAGCTGATTTTAATTTTCTATTATCTGTTTTCTAACAGGTTATCCAAGAAAACTAAGGAAAACCCTGACTAGACTTTTCCGCACCACTGACTACCCAATGCTTTTGTTGGCTGCAACAAATCTGGACTCGGAAGACTTTGTGCAACATAGAGATAGAATGGGTGGTGTGGAGAATAACTGAAAACATAAAACCACACTCAGGGTTTAGGATATGGGATTTAGGATACTTCTGCTTTGGGTGAGAGAGAGAGTCAAAGACACAGAAGTTTGACACAGAACCAGTTCTAGCAGAAAGTTCTCAGTAAAATGTAAGGAATTCAGGAAGAAATCATTGCTGGAGATAATTTTTATAACAGTTCTCAGAAGACTGACATGGCAAAGGTAAAACAGTAGTTATGAAGATTTTCGTGTCTTTGTTGCCAGTTAGACTCTGAATATTTTTACTATCTTCTGTGTAATAAGAAAGTCATCTTGACGCATCTCAATGGACGAGATATCCACAATTGTCCTCATTGGCAGTTCTAACTAAAAAACCCAAGCAATTAACATGCAAAACTCATGACAGTGCCTCTCCTAGAACATGACCATTCAGGTAAAGGCTAATGGAGCTTTAATGATGTCTGTCTAGAAAAATGAAATGGTCATTTCCAGCACAGCCAGCCATATCGTTTTTACTAGCAAAACCAGGAAAGTAATGTTGTGAGTCTGGGATACTGTATGTTGTCATAAGATGGAGTTATACAATTAATTGAGACATAAGCTTTGAAGTAAATGTAAAGAATCTTGTGGAGCAAACATAGTAACTTGAACCTCCTCCTGCTGGGGCTAGTGACAATGACCATATGCATTTCCTTGTACTTGGTTCGTTTTCTTTAATAATAAACCACCAACTAAGTCATAAGTGGAAAACAGAGAAAATGGCTAAATATCACTTTTCAAAGAATATCACACAGTTGCATTCCTTTTTTTGCACATCGCTAATAAATAACTTGCACTGACTTTCCCAGTGAGAGTCAGGGTCCTCGGGGCTGGCTCAGAACAGGCAGAGGCTGCTCATCAGTCCTTGGAGTGAGGGTTAAATCATCTGCTGCTTAACTGATCAGAGCCAAAGGAGTTCACATGAGCTAGCAAAGGAAAGTCATAATCTCTATATATTTATTATACTCTCAGGCAACTCATTCTGCCTCCAGCCTAGCCCCAGGACACAGCAACCCAAAACCTTGTGCTCCCACTATTCTGGTTGTAAGAGCTTTTTCACCTTTACCCAAGTAATGGTATCTGTGTGCTCTGAACTGATAAGAGCTGGTGGAAATCTTGCTCCGAGAGTGCCCATGACAAGGAATGTTTAACTTGTAAGAGCAGGGAAGAGCAACCAGTTATTCCGTAGGTTTTTATTATTTGTGTCTTAATCCTGTCCAGTTTGGAAAGTATAAAAACAAAGGATACTTTATTTCTTATATGAACATAAATATGGATTAATACCACTAACCTTACAGAAAAATGGGAGGTGTAAAGAGATCAAAAGGAGGGGAAATCCAC
This sequence comes from Nesoenas mayeri, assembly GCF_963082525.1. Lineage (NCBI taxonomy): Eukaryota > Metazoa > Chordata > Aves > Columbiformes > Columbidae > Nesoenas > Nesoenas mayeri. Next base: position 5,024,996 of record NC_137562.1, read on the forward strand.
ACGGGCCTAGAAAAATGTTAACATTTTTTACAAATAAACATAATGTGTAGTCGGATGATCAAAGCTGCTGGATTAGTTCAAATATTATTCTTGGAACAGAGTAGCAAACACTCCATTGCTCTTTCTCACTTAACCTTTTAAATAAAAATATCATTAGACATTCAAGTGTCATATATTGCTCTGGAATAAATGCAGCTCTCCTGGCCTGGTTTTCCTACTCATTTTGCTCCTTTCTTCTGTGTTCAGATGGCTACAATGTGCTGGGTACCCACACGCTGGCACTGACTCCCACTCCCACTTGCTGCATCATAACCCATGGTGGTATTTTTGGTTTATATACATGACCCACATTACCTTTGTGCAATAAGGCATCTTGAAATCATCCAATCTTTTATTTCCCCTGGAATCATGACTCTTGCTTGCTTTTCAGACTCAAACCAGCCCTTAACATGCTGATGTTAAGGGGTCTGGGAGAGAAGTGCAGCTGAGACCTGTGAGCCTGCATCTGCCGCTTGTCCCCTCATCTCTGGTCCCTGGGACACATCCTCTGACAGCTCCACGCTGCTCATGCATCAACAGATGGGTTGAAGCTGGAAACCTGTGTCAATTTGGCCGCAGCTACATGTCCAGGCTGTGGCCTTTCAGTCACCAGCCAGGGGATAGTTTGTCACCCAGAGCAGCCAGCCCCAGGTCACGCTCTGTGGCAACTGCTCCTTCCTGCCCAGCCACCCTCGCACTGCCCTCAATGGCTTTTTAAGTGGGTACCGAGTCATAAAGTTCACAGAAACAGAATGCAAAGGAGTAGGAATGTATTATCACACACTGTGAGACTGGTTACTTATTAAACCCTTTTCCTATTAATAGTAAAACACCACCAAGAGGTTAAGAATGCAAGTTCAGCCAGTGCGTTTTTCAACTGAATGATGCCAAAAATAGACACAGAAAGTCCAATCCTGATAAAACTTTAATCTTTTTTTAATAAAAAACACATACTATACTAACTCTGTGAGCCCTCGAGGCACTGATCCCTGACACTCATTCACTTGTTCTTCAGAAGCTATGGAACAAATACTGTGTTAAAAAAAAACAGGTGAGCATCATTTCCTTTATTTGTAATCTCTCTTGCCACGGTATTTCCAAATTAATAGATATCAAAAATTCTTTTCTACTTCTCAGCTTGTGAAATGAAGTTCAAGGGTGTTTAAATGGATTTTATTAACTATAGTCAAAATGAAGACAAAGCAACCGTTATGTCAATTCTGAACTAAATAAAGTATTAGATTTCAGTTTCAGTGTTATGAAGCTGGTGATATGAATCCTTTGACTGCAATGATCACTAGTTTGGCATGTGCTGATGTAGCTGAGAACCTACCTGTTCCAGAAGATATTCTGCTTAGGACTTAAGCCTGCATTTCTTGCACACTTCCCAACATACAATAAAGCTGACAAATATTTTCAGCATTCAATAAAGACAGTATTGAACACTGCAGTGTATAAACACTAACAAAAAATTACCCTCTATGTCTGAAGAACTGTTCACCATAAGCATGGTGGAAACAACAGGAAACGAAGGAAAGAGAAACTGCCACAAAACTCTCAAGCCAATTAGAAAAGCACAATTAAGTAGCAAATTGTTCACATAAGGGAAATTCTTCCTCCAGCTGGAGCTCAAAGCAGCTGCAGAAAATGTTTTGGAGATGCCATTGACAGACATATCTTCCTTCAGGTCTTCCTTCACCGTTGACTCTGAGGTTGGCTCATTTGGTAGAAGAGGTTTGAAATGAGCTTCTGAGGACAAAAGAATTCAGCAGGTGACAATAAGCAGTGTCACAGGTCATTTTAGGAAAACATTTAGCACAAGTCAAGCCAGTTTAGTGAAGAAGACCTACCAAATGTGGGCATTTTTGCTGGAGAGGAAATGTACACCAGCCCAGCTCGTTCAACCCAGCCCTATCACATGGACATTGTAAAGGATCTGCCACCTGTATCACTAGCAACATCATGATAAGATCAAAATTAAAAATACGATGAAAATACAGTTTCAAGTCTCATGACTTTTCCATGCAGCTGAGACGCACAGGTCATTGGCTGGCTTTCCAGTCAGAAGCCTGTATCTCCATAAGAATCTGTGACAGACTTTCACCCAGCAATTCACCCACTACAGCACCCTCTGTGTTTATCCCTTTGTAGGCCATCTAAAAGTATTTCACCTGAACGGTGATATTTACACATGGAGTCAAGCCTCTTTGCTCTTAAAATTCAGTCAACTATTGGATCATCAGTAATAGTCCTCCCACAACTGATCCACTATTATCTGAACTTTCAGGAATTAACAATGAAGTAGTTAAACACCCTCATTCTGGGATGTGCTGAATAGCACAAATATTTGCTGTAAGAGCTGCTCCAGGTCCCTCCAAATACACTCCTGATTAATTTTTCTCCATGCCCTTCTATGAGAAGGAACAGTGACAAAACCAAAAAGCAGGAAGGGCCCAGAAGAAGGGAGTCATACTGGCTATTCCCTGTCTCCCCCCAGCAGTTGCAAGACCTTGCAGAGATTATGAATCACCGCTTTGTCTAGACATATTTTGTAAACTTTTCCTCTCCTTAAAAAAGATAAAAATCCACTACTGGATGTCATTCATCAATGGCAACAGGTTCATATTCTTTCACACTCTACACAGGCTTGCTGGGGCGATAACTGTGCTAATACAAACCTCCTGGACATAATTTAATGGTACAGTCGTGGATGGATACTCGATTTCTGTCCAATTGCAAGAGACAAAGCTGGAAAGGTGCAGCAAGAAATGAGAGGATGGTTCCCTGAGAGGAATCAAAGGAGACAGACTCTGCCTGCTTTTGAACAAATACAGAATTAACTTTGAGCCAAATGCTGTTACCTGGGCTTTTAAAATACCTGCCTGCTTCAAGTCACTAAGAATATAATATTTATGATTTCTATGCAAGCTAAGAATATTACAAACTTGTATGCAGACTGTCAGAAATGGTTCAGAGGACAGGTTTCCTCCATGAATGACACTGCCTGATTAAAGTCTGGTTCTCTGTGCCAGATGCCACATAAGCAAAACTCAAGCTCTGAATTAGCAACTAAAGACAAACTAGTTGATTCTGGGTGCACATGCTAAGACAAGAGCACGTAGGAAAGGGAGCAATGGTTACATATTTCTGCAGACTTAAGTGTTATCCACACACTAAGAAAAGGTGCAACCTTTGACAGAATTCCAGCGTAAAGTTTTCTGATGAATGAATGTTTTTTCCTGCTAACTCAAATAACGTTTGTGTGAAACCTTGCGTATGTCTGACAAGCGTGGTTAAACTTTTCTGCATCTGATCACAGACTGTTTCACTAAGGTCTTCTCAACCATATGAACAGCGAGAGGTTTCACAGGGCAGGTTGTGTATCCAGTCAATCAGAAGTTTGGCTCTGAAGGAGCTAAGTGTACAAGAACAGCTCCTTTTTGTTCAGAACAACTTTGTCCAAGGTTTTGATACAATTTAATGTGGTTGAATTGTGCCTGATGATGTTGTTCCTGAAGAAGTTTGGACACATCTACTTTCTTAAAATCAAAACATGCCATGAGATTAAGGCAGTTTTCACGAAATGCCCTTTCGAAATGAAAATGAAGAATTGTTGACATAATGATGTTGAGACCTACCAGTTAGGAGCTTGACTGAAAGGAAAACCTTTGTCTTGGCTTACTTTCTTGTAACAACCCTGTTATTTCTTGAAAACAAGTCCAAGTTTTCTAAAATATTCCTTTCCACAACATTTGCATTCACCCTGATATCTTTTCTCTCTCCCAAACTTGCTAAAAAAAAATCTTTGTTTTCATTTAATTCATATTTCCAAACACAAAAACTTTAAATTTCGAGATTGTCCAAAAAAAAAAAAAAATAGCAAACCTAGTTCCCATTTCTCCTTCAGCTGCAATAAAAGGCAGGAGCCTTATGCAGAGTGTAAAGACAAGGATCTACCAGCTTCAACGCACATTGCACAGGAGCACAACATCCCTCCAGAAAGAAGAATAACAAGTGAAGGAGTTTGAGCATGGTCAGCACGAGGGATGTGGCTTTGCAGGTTTGCACGGCCACTTTGTCGTAAAATTTTGAGCATCAGGTGAGACCGCTAGGGAAGACAGTGGGGAGTTGTGCTTTGAATAGCGCATTTTGTTAGAACCATACGAGCACATTTCTTGGCAGTTTCAGCCCAGGCTGCCCCACTCACCAGCTCTGCCCTGACATGAGCGCTCGGGCAGCCAAACAACATCCATTTCCCTTCATAACCCCCATTGCTCTTGTACCTGATCTCGACAGACATGTTAGTGATTGCTGTGTGATCTGTCTGAACACCCTCTACTTCAGCTTCCCTTATGAGCACGTTATTTCCATTACGCAGAATTCACACCTTTGTTCGTTTGCCTAGGAGCTCTGATTTTCCCCAGAACTGCCAGTTGCTCCTTTTATTGTTTTTTCCCTGGATCCCATTGACTTCTATATATAGCACAATACCATTCGTGTCCTCAAAAACCTGTGGCCTTTTCCAGTGAAGCACATTGGGTGACAATCACAGCCCAAGAGGTGCTTGGAGGAAACAGTGGCTTCCCAAGGAGCTATTAAATATGCAGAAAAATGTGTGCTCTGTTTTCCTAAGGCACTTGCCAGAACTCTGTTGTTGGATGAAAACACAGATCAAATATTTGGCATCAGTCATATCCCTTCCCAAACATCTTTACTTGCAGGTAGTGTAATATGCTATTTTTAAATATTTATTCCATTCATTTCTACCTACACACAAAAAAAATTTCCCCCATTGCAGTGAATGGTGAATATCTGCACACCGTTGGCTTGCGGCTAATTATTTGATTTCTCAAGCAATGAGCTGATCTAGTTTCTCGTTCAATTCTGCCTTTGGGCAAGAAACATTTTCTAGGAGTTACGAATCAACTATATTTGAAGCTACCCTGCTTCCTGGAAAATGTCCTCAAGCACATCTTCCCATGCATTAGCTGCCAGACTTCTCTCTGCCTGTGTCCCTTTGCTGGAAGTCTTTTTTGCCACGGTTCAGCAACAAGGACATATTTTGCAATTAGTTTTTCTTTTCTGATTTGTTCAAAATGGAAGAGAAGTTCCTTAGAAAAAAAAAAAAATCCTCCTGATTTAGGTGTCTTACTTTCACTTTAAACATTTAAGAACCTGAGGGTCTGCTTCTCAAGCTAAAAGATTCAGCACCTGTATTACTCTTAAGAGTGATCTTGGGAATCACTCTCTATGTTGATCTGTGCAACTACAGCTATGGTACAGTCCATAATTAGTCTGCGAGCTCACAAAGTTATCTTGGGGTGCAACCTCCAGAGGGCTTTTATTGCAGGTTAACTACCACACCTACAAAAGTTCATGCAGATACCCTATCTCTCCTTTTGAATTGGTGCAAATGGCTTCTGTGGACTGGTCCTTTCCATCTTCAGTGAGGCTGCAGAGTTTAACTCTCATTGACAGCTAGTCAACATCACTGAAAGCCCAGATGTCTAAATTGATGATGAAAGCATCATTTATAAAGATGTCTCGAAAAAATCCAAACTAAAACAAAACCAAACCCTTACAATTGTGGACCTGCATTCTTCTTGTAACTCTGCTACACTTTATTTCCCTAAAAGTCCTATTCAATCTGCATATAAATAGGTATTTAATAGACAGGTAGAGTCTTTAATGATTAAAATCACCTTTCTGTGGCATTCCAGCCTCTTGTACACTTATTAAAATATGCAGAAGCTACAGTGGAAGGTTCCAATAAGAATTTAATAACACGTCCAGGGTGTCCAATTACTTGAGAAATTTATATCAGAGTGTTCAGTGACTGCATACAAGATACCTCCTGGTTTTTTCTATTTTTTTTTTTTAGTAGAGTGTGCTTTGAAGCTTTTCACTTGCCTTGAAATGAGACACTGAATGTGGGCATCGCAAGGAGCAATGTCTAGTTAAAGCTTTTCTTTCCTATTGCTCTGACTTTCAAACATAGCCAGAGGGAAGACAAGATCATTCTGGAATACCAAAATTTGGCAACTCCTGAACCAAGCAAAACATATGTGTGAACCAAACTATCTTCATGTCTTCCTGCCCTGGAAAACAGGTCCCAAAGTATTCTTTATTTTACTTATGTTCTGTAGCTCCCGTTAAAAAAATACTGAATTTTGGGTCCTAGCTGAAGCTTTCTTCTGTGCTTTATGGTAGGACAGCCAGTTCATTCCTATCAACTTACACCCTCAACATAAAGAGTGTGTTGGCAATGTGCAGTTGGGTATCTGCAGCCTGTGGTTGAAGGTTCCTACAAAGCCACCGAGCTGCTCCCAGTTTTAGGCCTGGGGCTGACCTTTGTTTTAGGCCCAGGACTGACCTCTACCCTCACATGGATTGAGCTGGCTTTTGGCTGACCCCAGTCAGATACCTGGGTACCTTTGCCCTCAACCAAGTTGGGACTGATCTTGATTCAGGCATTGATCTCACAGCAAAGCTATTTGTCATTCCCATTGTTATAACTGAGACAAGAATAAAAGGCTTTCGTCTGTAGGATCTTGAAAGTATAGATACGTGTAACTCATACTGCCCAAGCTTTGAGTTTTTCAAAGACTTCCTTCTATTATTTCCATTAAATTTAGAGAACATTTTTCCTTTCATCACCTTGAGCCAACTCAGTGCTGCTGGAAGTCCACCTGACAGCAAGGATACCCTTTCGTTCAAGGTAGACAAGACCTGCACCATTCCCCCACTTTTCTCCTATCTCCTCTTTTTTTTTTTTTAAGTGGAACACAGTTCAATAGCAGGATGAATCAGATGTGATTTGTTTGATTTACTATCAAGTTTCTGGGCACCAAAGTTGATAGCAGAGGGTAAAGTATCACAAATGTGCACAGCAGTTTGGGAAGACCAAGGGGTAACTCTCGTGTTCAGAGTTCCCCTTTATCACCTTGTGCTCCCTGCCAGCAGCTGCCTCTGCTTCTCTGACACATGGTGCCTGGAGTTTATTCAACACTCTTAACAATTAGAGGCAAAGAGTTCGAACTTGTCGAGACAAACATGCCCAAGAAAGCAAAGTATAATTTACCCTGGTTATAAAATACATTCCATTCCACACTTGTTTTGACATTGTTCCTTGGAGAAAAATATTTTCCCTCGTAAAGAAGTCTCATTGTTGCTATTCTTGTCAGGAGGAGGATTGCTCCATCCAAACCTCGCAACGTAAAGATTTCTAAAAACTCCTTCTGAATCCAAATACTATAGCTTAAGTTTAGCTTTTTATGTTGTTCCAAAGCCATAGGCTCCTGATCATACAGCTGAGACAAAAAGTATGGACAAGACTTGAAAGGCAATTTAACGCTTCCTCCGCTAGCAAAGAAGAATATAAGAATATAAAAGATAGGGTCCAGATAAGTATAGTATGAGGTGTTAACACACTTCTGGAATAACAGACAAAAAAGAAGTGAAGAGTAACATTCACACAGAGAGTTGGGTTGTCTTGGAAAAAATGCAGTGTAAGGTTGAACCAGATCCTAAGTGCGGTCTCCATCCATACCTGTTACACTACCCTGCCCAAAGAATTGTGTTGGTTCTATAGTGGCTGATACCAGTTTCATGACTGCAATGTCAACAAATGTATTGCTAGTTTATATTTCATTGTGTGAAAGGGATTTAAGGCAGTGGGACTGTGGCCCTGAGGTACTGAACAAGAGAGTAGAGAGTTGGCAGCATTGGCGGGAAGATCAGGGCATGTGCTGTTTCTGTGGCAAAAAAACCTCAGCATCTGTCTGTTTTTTACTTTCTTGAAATATGATACAGATACTTGACAGATACTCAGAAATCCTATACTCAGAAATACCCAAGGATTAATGTAAATGGACAAGCATAATGCTCAGTTTTGTAATATAATATTAATACTTTTTTCCCAAGCCATGCCTGGAAGGACAGATCAAAAAAATGTGAATGCAGCCACCCACACTACAGTACATCAATCCACAAGTTATCAGAACAACACAAATATCCAGGATAAGAGAATAATGACATGACTTGTAGTCTCAACACAATAGGTCCTTTGTTTTAATTATCTGAAGAAGAAAGGTAGCTTTTTCTTCTAATGCTACAACTCTTACATGAATTCTGGATATGTGTTCTACAAATGATATGCTGGAAATTGTTAAAATTTCTGCTTTTATAAAAAATAATAATGCATTAAAAACCCCACACATACACATGCAGTCCCACTGAGGTCAAGATGCTGTTTCACGTATTTAAAATTAGGCACGTGCTGAGTTGTTCTCTTAAAATGTGTTCTGAAATGAACTTTAGCTATTAATAATTTGCAGAATTCATTTTTCAGAGCTTGAGCCCATTAGTTAAAGTCAGCACCAACAGACATTAATTCTACCTCTAGTTGTTGAGAACAAATAACTTTCTCAGTTTGGAAGAAGACAGACTGGAACACATTATCTGTCATCACAGCGCTGAAAGACGTAAGCAGAGACTGACTCAGATCATACTATACAATAACCAGTTTATAATGAACAAAATATACGTAAAAAAAAATGCAATTCCTGAAAACTGTCAATCTTTATTCATTTAAAAAAAATAAAAAGGCACTGATTAGTTGGCTCCAACTTTGTCTGTATCATTCTTACTAACACGCCTAAAGCTTGAACAGAATTAACTTCCTTTTGGATATGTAAACCTCATTCATTTCCTTGTTGAGAAAGTTAATGTGGAGGCCAATTAGTTCCATTCATTTTACAATCCAACTGTCTTCCTCTGAGGAGTAACGGTAGGAAATGGTGACAGAGTAGTAGTGTTGTCATTGTATTTTTAATATGTAATTCTGAACGAACAAATAATTTCAAGGAAGCAAAGAAATGAACTGAATTTATCCAGCTGAACGTAGGTAAAAGGTTTCATAGACATTTATTAATCTCAGAAGCATTATGCTATTTTTCATGTTTCTGAAATATAAGAAAAAAACAAAAAAGCCTTATGAGTTTCTTAATGTGCGAGTCTGGCTCAGTCATTCATTATCTGTGTAGTTTGATAATTACCTATTTCCTAGGGAAATTGCTTTGGACATTTACTTATGATTAATGAAGTTCTTTGAAAACTTCAGGAACTTGAAAATCTACAAAGATTCCGGAACAAAATTTTCCAGGTCAGTGGTTATTGTACTTTTAGAAATCCAGAAGACAGCACACATTTGTACCTCTGCATGTATAGAGCTGGGCAAAACCTTACTCAGAGCAACACTCACATAGATCTCTTTGAGTCCACTAAATTTAAATAGTGAAAATAATGAGCAGTCCAGCAAGCACGAACCTGTGATTTACTATACAGACATAATAAAGGATTTTGAAATAGCTGATAAGTAGGCTGTCAAGGTCAGTTCAACTAGATAACACCTCTTCTCTTTGGCTGTCTTTAAAACTTAAATCATCAGAACGTTTGTGAGCAACGTGATATGCCTGGAATTGAACAATAGTCCTGACTTTCTGTTAACACTTGTTTCAAGTTGCCACAACTCCATTGTCTCTAATCCAGTACTATTAGTTTATAATGCTATAAAAAAGACTAAATGTATATTATTGTTGTAGTAGCTTGGGTAGATCTTCCCATGCAGTCTTGCGCCTTAGCACAAGCAAGCCCAGCTCCTTGGGATAGGGTGAGCTCCCGTGGTCTCCCAGCCCACCTGCCCTGGGCTCGAGGACCCCATGCTCACAGCTGCCAGATTAATTCCAGCAGCACAAGCTACAGTCACTGTGAAGGACACATGGCAATATAATTTGCAGAAAAATGACATTCTCACCCAGTGCTGTACAGTTTTTCTTACACCATCATTCACTCAATCGGAGGCAGCCTGCACTTGGCAAAGACAGCATGGGTTTGATATCTGTCCAATTTGCTCTTTGTGTAACCATCAGGCTGCCAGTCACAGTGCTGGGTGGATGGCTTTTTTATGTACACATCATTTATTCTGATCCTGTGAAGGTTCAAAGTATTTTATCTTTCCTCAAAACTTTACATTATAGATTTTATCTTGTAATAGCAGAGAAATGTAACAATCCCACCCATGGAGACCTGAGTATTGTGCCTGCTGCAGAGGAACATGTTTGTACCGTGCTATGGATGCAGAAAGCTTGCATTCACTGAGCTCTGACAACATTGTATAGAGGGAAAGCAACTGTAGGCATGGATGTAACACATTCCTGAACGCTTGTGCTAACCTGGGTTGAAGGAATGCCAAGAGGATTAATGGCACAAGGGGAGTGTGGCACCCAAGCTCTGTGCTGCAGGGCTGAACTCCCTCACGCTTGCTAACCGGGGATGCAGATCCCTGATCAAGCACCTTCCCAGCTAATGCCTGTTTATAGAACACAGTCTTGCAGCTTGGGGGTATCATAAAGCAGAATTTTTTCAGCTTTGAATTAAAGTAACTTGATTTTGTAGAACTCCAAGTTCAAGCCCATTAAGGATATTAAGCAGAGGGGTGGAAGTTCCACAGCACTTTTTTTGGCAAGGAGTTACCACGAAAGACAGGATTTCTGTAATGCGACAAAGACTTTATAACAAACTCTGGAAGACTATTTATAGAAAAAAAAAATCTTTACTTTATTAGAAAATCGACCATTACCAAATTGACTGGAAAGATTCAAATGATGCACAAATTGCTTTACACATTGTAATATGGCTACATTTACATTTCTGAGTATAACAGCGGAGGAAAACAAACAAAAAGAACTGTAGGAGACAGATCAACAAATGCTAACAACTTGTATCATTTCAGAGTGTAAACAAATAAAAATAACCATTAGTGGTTATATATATAAACCTGTACTTGAAACTGCATCATGGGAAAAATACACTGGTGACCGTAATAGCTAACACGGTGTTTCATGCTGGGCAGTGACAACTTTAACCTTTAGATACAGGTATTGAAATCTCCACAAGAAACAGACCTCTTTGAAACGTTTAGGGTCCTTATTTCCTGTGGTTTTTGAAACATACATTTAATATTACTGATCTGATTAAGAAACTATCCTGTTAGGATAATCATCATTTAATAGCAGCAGAACCCATAGGATTCCAGTGATTCTATTTACGGATAAGGCCTCTCAAGCAATAAAAGGCCACTAAGGTTTTATAAAGAAGGTGTGATAAAATGGCTTGTGTGGGAGCTGGAGCCATGAAACCTTCTATGTATATGAGCAGGGTGTGTGGCAGGGACAGTGTTGGAACTGTCCAAGTCAAAGTACTGTGTAAGCATGAAGAATAAATCCTGTTACATAGCTTTGTCCTTATTTCCCATCTATTAAGATAACATCCTGATTTTTAAGACCTGTTGTTGGCGTTTTTATTTCTCAGTTTAATTCATGACATTGGTGATTTGATAAGGACTAAGCAAACTTCTTGTTGAGCTGACTCCTCAAAACTCTTCAGCTCTGAGCTAACAGGACCAGTTCAGTGTGACCGTTGTTCTCCCAGGCGTCTCGTATGATACCCACAAACTGGAAACCAGGTCTTTCTAAACCAGCCTGTTGAACAGCCTGAGCTTATAATAACTTCACCGTGTGCTAAGAAGAACCACACATAACACTCCACAGCTCGTTATCCAGCTCAATCCCACACAGTCCCTCAGCTGCACTAAATCAGTATTTTGCATAGGTATATGAACGTGCATGGTATTTTTCTTTCCTCTTAACATTGCTAACATTGCTACAACTGAAGTAACTAACCACATTTTCCAATAAAACAGTATGGGAGCTTTTGTTGATACTATTTCTGGCTCAGCAATTGTTCCAGGGATGTGTGTTGCAGTTTCTCCGCTGGTTACTGTAGGCTTTGGCTTTCCAGTCAATGCATATATTTCCAGAGAAGGCAGCAGTAGGATTGTCATCTGTTTTCTGCAAGCTCTACTAAAGAGAAAAATAATCTATATAGTGATTGATTATTTGAAAGCAAAAGCACTGAACACACTCCTGTTAAAAGAGTTAAAGGAAGAAATAGCCTTACTCAAATGATCTTGGGTGATTTTTTTTCCTGTGGTGTTGGCCAGCAAAAAAAAAAAAAAAATCTCCCATGGTAGTTAAATGTCACTAATTTGAGGACTTAATTCTAGATCAAAGACTCAGTTTTCCAATTCAGACTTTTATACAAGTAAGCTTTTCTTTTAGCTTGTTGGTATAAATTCGTGAGCAGAGAACATGTTACAATGTACAATAAGTTGCAACATCATACAACTATTTACAAATAGATATTTATTTGTCCTTCTGCTTAAAATCAAGTTTTCTAATCTAAACTCTGTAGTGTCCTGGTGCACTGTTCCTTCACTAGGGCATTTTCTTTTTAATCTGTATATTGATGCTCAAAATCAAATGCAATTTTTCAGGAAATATCTTTTAGAAATGCAGTGGATAAGTTATAATATAACAAAATAATGGCTATTACTTTCCCCAACAGTACATGCATTTTGATTCCCCATTTCTGGTCTGCATCATGCACAGAAGACGTGTTCGCTTGGAGTTTAAAGCTAGACAGCTAACTTCAGAACCTTGAGCCGTACAAAATTTGTCTTCTTAGTACATTGAATATTTTCCAGTAAAAGTAACAAAATGTGATGGCATTTAATAAATCGCACATTGTGAGAATAAAGCTTAGAAAAATGTCTGTTCTCTTACACTCACAGTTCTATAAAAATTCTAAATGAGGCTCAAAAAGGAGTCTCATGTACCCAGGAGACCCTCATGCACATACCTTATCTCCTGTGAAAGGCAATGGGAAGCTCCCGGCTGGGAATCAGGATTCCTGAGTGGAGCGTTTCTACTGGTTTGTTGTCCGTTGCTACAATTTGGTATTTGCGGATGAGCTGAAACACAAACATTTCAGTTAGCACGCTTCAGCTTCTAGATCTCCCGATTAGACATAGAACGACAGCAAGGCATTGTGTACAGAAGAGAATTTACCCAGCAAAGGGCCAAGTGAAGCTGCAGCTCTGCTACGCGGCGCCCGATGCACATCCTCTTCCCAATGCCAAACGGAACATGGGAAAAAGGGTTTATTAAATTCTTCTGAAACCAGCGCTCTGGTTTGAACTGAGTCCAGCCGCTAAAGTACTCTTCGTTGCAACCCAGGGCATGGCTATTTATCATCAGCACGGTCTATAAACAAAGCAATAGAGAGAGGCTTATTACAAATTGGCTTAGAGCTACCAAGTGAATCAGCTTGTTAATGGAAAAAAAGATGCAAGAGCAAAGGCGAGACAGTTTCCTCAGAAGAGGCCGTGTAATTCTCTGGAGATAAGTTCAAACACAGAAAAGGCCATAGTTTCCTCAGAAAATCATAGGAAAGTTTGAAAAATATTTTAGAAATAGCACACCAAAATATTTTTGGCTAAATGCAATGGCAATGCAGGCATGTATGGTTTTCAGTTTACGGGAATTCTTGGTGTGAATTCCTCATCCGTTATCCAGGGACTAGTCCTTGAGCAAAGTCATTTTGAGACTGAAATATGACTGCCTCCAGTGGTTTACTGGACAGTTAATCAACGACAAAATATTATAATAACCTAAATTAATTGACTTACCCCTTTGGGCAGTACATAATCTCCCAGAACCACTTCTGTGTCGATGGTGCGAGTGGTAAATGGCACCGAGGGTGTTAATCTGCAGGGAAAGAAACAAAATGAATTAAATTTCCAGCATTTTTTTCTTCCTGTATCTGTTGTAGTTTACCCTAAACAACAAAGTGAATAAAATTATAGTCTATAAATTTCTTTCTCCCTAGTACATACTAGCTGGTAAAAAACTTTGTGATCATTTTGTTGTTTGCAAATTATTTGAGAACTTTACCTCATGGATTCTTTCAGACATGCTTTTAGGTAAGGCATATTCTTCAGGTTCTCAGCACTTGGACTCTCATTAGCAGCCAAAACACTCTGTATTTCCTGGAAAAGCTTCTGCTGAACATGTGGATTGCGCGAAATGTTATACAAAGCCCACAGTAAACTATTGGCCGTCTGAAAGCAACCAAAAAGAAATGTAAGGTCTCCATTTGTGGTGACAGAAACAAGAAGTCACCGAAAGTTCAAAGCAACATTTACGGCTGGTCACTGCCTTATAGTGTTTTGTAAGCCCAAGGGACTGTGAGACATCCCAGTTGTTCTCTTGGGGCAACAAATAGAAGAAAGAACTAGAGATTTCAGGTAAAAATTAACTTGTATTTAGGCCACAGAACTACAGAAGTAGCTCACTCTTGAATGTTATGGAAGAAAAGGGGGTTGGCAGGATGGTCATTTTAAGCAGCCCTTGGAAAGTCAGGTTTACCGTTTCGACGCCGGCGATCTGGAGCTCCGCGATGGCCGCGTACAGCTCCTTCTTGGACAGTTGTCCTCCAGAGTAGATGTCGCACAGGAAATCCTCCTGAGGGTTTGCAGAGTGTTTTTCCAACCGACAGTCAATTGAGTGCTTGGCTGAGGAGGGAGGAACACAAGGTAATTAATGGAAAGTCACTAAAAATACTACAAAAATCAAAGCAAAAATACATCTTACATGCAGGATTTTGAAAGGGGACACCAAGCTGTGCTCTTTTTTTATTTCTAGAAATTAGAATGATGCAGAATAAATAATGATATTTTCACTTTTTAAACAAAGAACTTGGTCACAAAATCAACAGAAAGAGCTCCTGCAAGCTATTAGGAATTCTGCTTTCTTAAATTAGGAAAGGAAATCCGTGATGCGTTCAGTGGAATATTCAGCAAACAGAAATACAGCACATAAGATTTATTAGGTTGAATTTTCAAAGGGGATCAAGGTGTTAAAAAAATCAGAGATTTAGCACTCAGTTTCCCCAAGGGGAAATTTGAGCCTTTGATTTACTAGGGGAAGATAAAAATAGATGTCAAATTTACATGCTATTTTTTTTTTTTAGTATAGAGAGCTAGATTTTGCCCACCCTTTCTCATGAATATACCAGTTGTTAAGACCAGTTCCTAATAAGGAGCTATTCATGTCAAGTGAAGGTGTCAAACTGGTTTTTCTGAACAAAACTGGTTTAAAGTGTCATTCCTAAACCCCATAAACTAAGAAGCAATAAAATAAGTGCATGTGTGGCTGGCATGACCAAAAGTCCTCAAGTATCAAGTATTCAAATACGTGAGAGAAATATATCCCTTAGTCTTACAAGTGCCAAAACCTCTTAATCTTTAGCTATAAGTGTCTCTTCCTAGCAAAATATTGAAAAATATAAACTTAAATTGATATCTGGAGTCAGAGTAATTTTCATAACCTTGAAGGCCAATTAATCTTAAATAGAAAATGTTGTCAAAAAGCCAAACTGTACATTATGATTTAAATTGCTTCTGTTTTTAGAACTTACAACTATATTGCAGGTTGTTCGGAAAACCTATAATTTATTCTTTTTTTTTTAGACTGTTTGTCTTTTGTTGCATGTAAAATTCTTGTTTCTCAAGAAAACAAGTCTCTTTGAGGTCCCTTTGAGGGAGGTCCCTTTTCTCACTCGTCTACCTTGCCTTAAAGAGATTATACACTCTCTAGCTGTTTACTTCTTTGACAGATGAAAGTGGATTCATGATGTTGCTGGCTCCCAAATTTCTGGGGTTTCCCTGGGAATTAGGTATTGCTTCACATCCTGAGCTAAGTGTTAGTCACAAGAAAACAGTGCTCCTATGCTTGGAATAGGTTTGTGGTTCACAAAGGTGGCTCTATCTTGGCAGCAATTAACAGCAGTGTAAGGCAGTAGCAAGTATGAAGAAAATTAATTCCACTCAGTAGGAAACAGAGCGGAAGGGAAACGAGAGAAATCATGTTAAAAAAAAAACACTAAATAACCTGTTTTAAATATATCATCCCATGCTTTAGTATGAGCTTGCCAGACTTTTGTGTTCAGACTCTTGTGGAGTTCCACAGGGGTCACCATCATCATTCCAAAAGTAGCCATCATCTGTAGAGGAGAAAGAGTTTTTGAAATCTTTCTTTAATCTAGCTGTTTGCAATATATGAACAAAATTAGGCTGTGAAGTAAGGGGCAATTTTCAGGAAATCAAGATTCTGACAGATTTTCCATTCTAGACAGAAAGGGAGGGTCTCAACCTACTTAGACTTTACCCAGCTAAAAATTAGGGACAGTCAGTGGAGGATGGGTGGCCTCTCTGGTGGGTGATTCATCCTATCTATTTTAGGCAACTAGTTTAGAATTGGACAAGCCACCGTTTGGCAGTGACACTCTCTCCCTTGACAATGGATGGAGCTAAAATACTAGGCAAGGCTAGATGCTTATCTTTCAGATGGCTAAAATTAGGCAGATACATGTCACTGGAGTCCAAGTTGCAGCAAGATGCATGGCAGGTGTGCTCGCAGGAATGACTAAACCTCTGCATCCAGTGTATTTGCATAATCCCACACAACTCCAAGAGTCCCACCCAGCTATCAGCAGTGTTGCACAACAGGTGTCTCAGAGGGAGAGGAAAGTTAACTAGCCAACCTGATGACTCTATTTTCAGGATTAGCTCGGTGCCCACACAGCATTTTTTCCCCTACAGATTTAGGCATTTCATAAATGAGCAGTACTAGCATTGCGCATACAAGTGTTGCCTTGGATGTGCAAAGTTGCCAATATGGATGTAGCACAGAAGCCTGAACTTCTTTTTGGGGTGACCCATTTAAACTAGTATCCTCTGATTCATAATAGGGGTAGAAAATCACAACAGTAAAGACTTTTCCATACTGTTTTTACAGCCTTGATGAAGTTCAAACTTTCTTCCTCTACATCCTGCTGTAGGAGACCAAACCTTCTTCCATACAGCACCAGGCAGATACCTGTTGTTAAGCAATATTATCATTAAATGATATCAACAAAGAGCGTGCATGGTGTCACCCATTTATTACCAAGGAATGGTTTGTCTTATCCTTCTGAAAAATGCTCCCTGTTCTACGATACACATCTATGAGAATAGTACTTCATCGTCTGCATGTTTGCCTCAGACCCAAGTAGCAGCATATCTAGCTAAGGTGCTCTTACAGTAGCACTTTCTTCACAGATTCTAATTACCACTGATTCCCTTACATAAGCAACAGATCATTCTGCCAAGCAGGGCTGGCATATTTAGCAAGTAAGCTGTTTGGCAAAGAGAAGAGAACTGAGTAGCAGGAAAACAGGATCTGAGGAGGCCACCTAGTCCAGCATCTCCCAGCCCTTTCCACAGAAACCATTTGCCAACACTGGCAGCATCCCACACTCCACCAGTTTCCACCTCTTTCCATTTGAGCTCTTTTTGTTTGATTGTTTGTTTTTTTCCCCCTAAATTTGTCACTTCCTATTTCTTCCTTTCCAAAAGCAGCCGTCACCACTGAAAGGTTTTCAGGAACTCAATGCACAGGTTGCTGAGATGAGCCAGCCCAGAGCAGACAGGTCTGGCAGAGCTCGTTCAGTTACACACTATACCCGACCTTCCCTCTGTAATGGGAACCACTGATGCAGTTTCTTCTGCCCAAAGTCATTCCTGGCTCCTTACTGCACTCTGACAGGTTGCTAAAGTTGGAGGCTCCTGTCTTGGTAACTTATTCCAGTGCTTCTCAATCCCAATGTAAACATTTAAAATAGGATTTTCCAACCCTTGTCTACAATGAACCCTTATTCACCATTACTGGATCATTTAATGGATCTTGTGTTGTTGCTAATTAACAAACATCAGATGGAAAAAAATGGTCATGGGCTATCTGATCCCATTCTAGATAAATGCACTGTGATTCCCCCAGGTTTTGGTTAAGTCACAATTAATGCTTGATTTATTTATTTTTTTTTTTTACAAGCCACATAGATAACCTGACAGAACTGAAGAGTTTGTATAGATGCTGATGAATTCTGCATGTATACTGATGGTCCCCTGCCTTTTATGCAATCCACTTTCCATGATACTGTAGCCGATACTTTGGAAACTGTCAGCCTTCACCATCATCATTGATTATACTTTAACAAAATGCCATGGCAGGTACAAAATGTGTATCATTCTCAGGCAAAAAGCAACTTACTTTCAAAGGACCATTTGTTGAATTCTGAATAGACATCTTCTATTTGTCCACTGTGGTTACAAATGTCATCTATTCTGTCCATGAAGTCCTCTAGGACCTAAGTGGTGGAGAGAAGAGAGACAAAAGAAAGGAATAAAATTACATCAACTAATAAAATTCCTGTGTAATTTAGCATTTCAACTGTCTTTTAACTAGATAATAATCTTACATAAGGGAGAGATCTTATGTTTCCTCTTCTTTGAACAAGATTGTATTTCCCCCTGTGTTAACAAATGTTTGGATTTTACATGACTCCCATGCTATTACTGTTCGTAATTCAACAAACTGAGCTTTCCTCCCTAGGGATACTGGATTTTCACAAAAAAGAGGATTAAGCCGCTTATCACAGATGTTCCTCAAACTCAATGAGGAACACCGAAGTTAAAGAGATGTTCCCTCAATGGAGAAACATAAGAATGTACAAGGCAAAAAACACTGAATGCAAGAAGACTAAGTAAAAAATCTGTTTGCAGGAGCCTGTATCATTGTGGAATCATCGTTCTGTGGAGACAGACAATCTCAACTACAGGTTTCCGCCTGGTCTCACTTTTGGTCAGACCCTAATAATCAGTTTGTACTTCTTATTCCCTGATTTCAGAGTATTAGCTCATGATTTTACCACTATTAAGCAGACAACAGCTATCCAGGTAAAACGGATCACTTGATCTGCTTTTATTCCCCAGGTTTCCAAGGGGAGTGGAGAGAAAGAATTTCTGCAAGTGCAGTACCTCATTGATCGTGCTGTCCAGTTTCGCAACTTCTCTGGGTTTCATTAATTTCTTTTGAAAGGCGCTTCTTACCCTCTGCCAGTCCTTTCCTTCCCTAGGTTGAATTAAAAACAGCGAGATTGGAAAGAGAAAGGCTTAAAGAACAAAGAAAGCAGAAAAACCTCGAATCCGCGACACGTGCAACAGGACTTCGCCGAGCGCCTTCATCGCACCGACGGGGGCCAACTTGACGCCGCAGCCGCTTCTCGGGGGACAGAGGATGGAACCTGCTCCGTGCGGCGGCTCCGCCGGCACCGCCGCCCCGCGGAAGCGCACCCCGAGTTGCGCGCCCCGGTCCCCGCGGAGCCGAGCGCGGCAGGTTGGCGGTGACCGCCCTCCCGCAGCATCCCCCGGGCACCTCAGAAACCTTCCCCCGGCACCGCAGGGAGCAACCGGCCCTTCCCGCACCTCCCCAGGGACGCTAACAGGATGCACTCACAGGATCAGCAGCCCGTAGCCCTCGTCGCGATAGTCCCGATAGGCTTTCCAGGGCTTGATCTCCAGGCGCTGGGGGCAAGCGCTCTCCCGGCGGTACAGGGCTTCTAGGAGGCAGGGGGCTCCGATGTGCACCGAGTCGAAAGCGCCCAGCTTCATGCGGAAGATCTTCCCGAACCTCCTGTGGTACTCAGCCTGGGGGTGCAGAAGAAACCATCCCCCTGGTGAGTGCGGGGTGCTCCCCTGGCTCCCCCCGCCGCAGCATCCCCCCAGCCCTCCGCCCCCCTCACCAGCGTCTCATGCTGCCTCTTGAGCCCCCCCTTCCAGAGAACGTCAGGCAAGCTGCCCATGAGCGGCCAGCTGGGGGGCCCGGGCAGGGCGGCCAGGGGGTGTCCGCGGCCCCGCGGAGCGGGGGGCGCCGCCGGCCGCAGGGCGCTGAGGGACGAGGCTCGTAACTGCTGCGCGGGGGCTCCGCGCCCGGCGGGGCTCACGGCGGCGCGGCCGCAGGTGAGGGCGGGGTGCCGGAGGAAGATGCTGCAGGCTGCCATCGCTGCGGTGACAGACACCCATCCTCATATATGTATATATATAGCAGTCGGGAGGCTCGCTGGACTTTCATCGGGGGCCAATGGGAGCTCTGGGTGGGGTGAGGTGGGGCCGGCCCGGCCCGGGGAGGCTGCGGGGCAAGCGGTTCATGAAAGGTTCAGGCGAGGCAGGAGGGCACCGAGCCAGCACCGGCCGCGCCTCCGCCCGCGGAGCTGCCCCGACCCCGCCGCACACGGGAGGTCACGGGGGTTGTCACGGCTCCGGGGCCAGCGGGGGGCAGGCGGCGGCCAGCGCGGCAGGTAGCGGCTCCCGCTCCGTGGGGAAGCTGCCTGACGTTCGTGCCAACAGTCTCATCAAGCATTTTCTCTCTATTTTATTTTTTTTTTTAAATTTGCACCTTTCGCACAGCACGCACCGGGGCAGGGGGGTTGTGCTGGTCCTACCACAATGCACAGGTGGCTGAATTGTTCAGTCTTCCTTCAGCATTTGCACTTCGAAACGATGGAATAAAAAAGGCAAGGAGTTGAGGAATAACAAGTTTTGGTGGGTGGACTGCTCTTACTCTATCTGGCTGACTAACCACCTATTTATGCAAAGGGCATGTGAGTGCATCATCTGAGAAGGCAAAATTCCCTTCACTGTTAGCGCTGGCAGCCGTTGAATTCTGACAAAAATCAGTAAATGCCGTGAGTCTTTTAATGGGAAACTGCACAGTGACCCTCAGCGAGAGCCAAAGGCTTTCACACTAAGTGAAGGCAGAAGATGTGCTGGCACAGATAAAACAGCTCAGGTCATCTGGTGCTTACTGCTCTGTCCTCTCCTTGCAAGAGAAGTCAGAGAGGCTGTGGACAATAGCTACCTGTAAACCAGAGGATTTCCAGGAAAGACAGGTATGCTACAATGAAGACCTGATTTTCTGACACCCCACACTACCTTTTTTTTATCTTTCCCAAGTTGTATTTTGTGACTCAGCTCTTAATCCCCTTTATTTAAGTTTCCGGCAGTAAGATGCAGAGTGTGCAGATAGATGGGTGTGTTAGACAAGCGACAAACAGAGGAATAATCAGAAGATGAGTTTGACATGGAACCTAAGACCCATGAAGGTACGTCTCAAAGTAAAATTAATAACAATAAAAAGACCAAGGTGGTAGTGTATAATACAGATAGAAATGTACAAAAGCATAACATCTCACTTGGAGATTTTTCATGTGGTTTTGGTACATCCTTTCCAATCTTGCCCTTTCTCTTTCAGTGGTTTTCTTCTATGGGATCATACTTTATGGGCCAGAAGATCACAGCACTTTCTAGGTGGGTTTTAAAATTAAAGCTGGTTCAAAGGTTTGCAAGTTGATATTCTTGTGATTTGTTTTCTTGGAACCAGCTCTACTGAAAATGCATCTTGCTGTCCTTGTGGACTGAGTGCAGTTCGGGCTTTGTTCAATGGTAAGTTCTTCTGAGAAACAGAAAGAAGAGACAATTAGTGTGCTCTGTGGACACCTGTCTATTTAAGGAATCAAAATGAACTCATTTGAAGGGTCATATTGTTTGTGAAACAATCTCTTTAAAGAGTCTGGAGTAGGCAAGTCAAGACTAAACTGGGCACAGGTCAATTTTTCCATGTTCATCACTGCTATGGAGAAGAAACCACCCTGTTAATACGAAATCTTCTCTATTAAGTTGTTTTTAAACTCCAGAATGGAAAAGGTTTTATTTAACTTCTGTGGTCGTGATGTAACTCTCTGGCAGGGAAGTTAGGCCTGGACTGAAAGAGCTAATGATTGCCTCAGGTTCTGGTAAACTGCAGTTCTAAGGGCATTTTCAGCCTTTACTTCTTCCTCCCCTCCCTTTTAAGAGATCTCAAAAACAAGTCTTTAATTTTCAGCAAGAACTTTTCTTATGACCTTTAGAACATATCAAGGGTTGTCGTAAGAGTAAAGCGACACCAGTCACAGGGTTCCTGAATTGAATTTTGTGGGCATATCCTCACAGGAGTATCACTCCACTGAGGCACCTGTACCAATGAAGACGTCACCATTGTCCCACAGATGTCTGTCCACCAGACGCCACAATATTTCCTAATAATTGTAACAGCTAATGACAACTGTGAGAGAAACCCTCTTAATTTCTATGGCAAGGAGTAGTTTTAGACCAGGAAATATCTGAAGAACAAAACTAAATAGCTTATGATATATATTTTTATATGCTTCCCTTTTGCTACAGACAAAAAATAAAAGGTGATTGCTGCAGTCTCAGATGTCAGGAGATAATGTTCCTCAACAAATGGTCTGTCTGTGTGATGCTTCTGTAGAAGATCTGACAGGGACTGCTGCAGAGGAACAGAAAGGCTGTATCACAGTGTAGCTTTTTCATCACTAAAAAATGTAATCAGTACCTGAAGTCCAAGTTTTAGAGCTCCTTCCTAATTACAATTGCTAGTCCTACCTCCTGGGGAACAATCATAACACATTCTTTAAATAAAGCTTGGAAATCCCATCAAGCTAAGAACTCCTCAATAGGATGTAAGAGACTGAGGTGTGCTTGGAAATCTCATTGAAACACAACAGTTGAACTTCCCATATGTTGTAAAACACTGAGCTTACACAAAGCAAACCAACTGCTTTCCATATAGTGAATTTCAAATACACTAAATATTACCGAAATAACTCCTCGGTGGGAAAGAGCTTTAGATTGGTGGTTGATTTTCCTCAGTACCTGTAATTGCAGGAGGTTTCTTTTGTGACATATGACATAATTCCCATCTCCTGACCTCTACTCTTCCTCCTTGTTGGAAAAAGCTTTTAGCTATTTTGGCCCTAAAAAACGCTTTTGAAGTCTCCTATGTTTTCTAAAATGCTACAATGTAAAGGTTCTATAGGAGAACAGGCAGACTGCACAGGGAGTATCTCTGTTGTAGGAAAGCATTTCACAATGCTGGGGAAGACAAGCTGGATGCAACTTGTAAACACTAGTGTCAAAACACAAAGTTGTTATTCCAGGTTTTTGCTCATTTTTGTTTATACCCCTTTAGTTCTATGTCTCTTTGCAGCTGAGGGTCTTATGGTTTTGTAAATATTGATGAATTCAGCTTAGGAAATGGGAAAGTACAGTAATTCCCATTCTACAGAAGAGAAACTGAAATGTATTTGATAATTCAGATCTCAAAGTTGTTATATAGACACTCACTGTAAATTGAAAGCAAAAGAAATCTTCATTGTATTTTTTACTCAAACACTAGGTTTTCAAGATTAAACCCAAGATTAAACTCACTCCACATCAGATGATCATACAAGACAACAGTAGCAGTGTGGGAAAAAAGGTCTGCTGAGCAAACGGAGAATGAGGTAATCCTCAGAGGGATGCAGAAAAACAGAAAGGTGGATGAACAGCTCAAACTCCACCAGCCAAGGAATCTCCCAGCTGGCCATGACCTGTTTGAGATATCTACCTCAGCAATAAACATTGCGACATTCAACTATTGAAGGAGTCTCTAATTAAGTATGTGGCTCAAGAAAATGAAGAGGTTTCTTGACTTAAATTAAGCACAATTAATGTTTACTTAAAAAAAAAAAAAAGTTGAACCATTTTTTGGTGACTGTTTATGATCTGATTTACATGAAAAAAGTATCCTTTATTCTCTAGAGAAGATAAGCTTACAGGAGGATAAGTCAGGGAGAAAGTGAAGTGATGACCAGAGACCAAGAAACTGAGGTCCATGACAAGATGTTCTGACAGTCAGCTTGGAAATACTCAGGACTCGACTGGCTCTTTTCTTTTCTTTGGCTTACCAGAACCAATTTCTGGGCTTTTTCAGTTTCTTGGTTCTTTCAGTGCCCTTGTCCTTCTTGATCAGGGAAGAGAATCCTTATAGCAAAGCATTTGTGCATTAGGAAGGTGTGAGAATGAGTTGCTGTCTCAGGCTGTCTCTTTGGGCAGGACTGACAGAAGTCTAGAAGCTTTCTTCACCTTCCACACAGCACTGTAGAAAGGCACATTCAGTTTGAAAAGCAGTAACAATGAGGAATCTGACCGAACATTTCAGTTTTTCAAAGCATATGGTTCACGTTCAGGAGGTCGGGATTTCACTGGGGGATATTGTGCCATGGAAGGTGACACTGGAAGTCCTGGTTGCTCTTTACTCATCTTCAACACTTCCAGGGGGAAACTGAGGGAATCCAGAGTGAACTGAATCCCTCAGGATGGCTCAGAAGTACTTACTGGAATCATTATTTTGTGACTGATCAATAATTGTGGGTGGATGCCTTCCTACTGAGCTAATATAGGAAAAGTTTTGTTGCTTCTCTCAGCCTTGTTTCTCCCAGATGTCCATAATCCATCTTCTTCCTGTTGACACCCATCCCATCCTTTGCTGCTCTGCAATTACTGATAGGCTTAATGCGCAATCTAACTGTCCTTTACATTTGTCTCAACAAGTAGGGATGCAATTTGTGTATTTACTGCAAAAAAAAATGTGCATTTATGACAGTGTAAAAATATGTGTCAATTGCTGATGTTATCAGCATAACATGATGTTATACAAAGAAAATCTTAGAGGATATAAAAAGGTATAATGTAAACAGTATCTTCCTCACCACTCGAACAGGGTGATTTATCCTCTTTATGCTGCCTAATGATCCGTGACATGTAAGTGTTGTGTCTTTAGAACCCGTCTATATTGAAACATTTTAGTTTAGCAGTATCAGCAAAAGTCTCTAATTACACAGATGCAATAAATTACTATTATTTGTTTTTGTGTGGTGAATGTTAGTGACTTTAGATGATGTATCTAAGAATCTGGCTAGCTTGCAGACACTTCAGGTTAGACCTGCAGACTTGTGTAACTGTGCAATATCTAGATATTCATCTTTATTAACTGACCCTAAAGGTACAGAGAGCAGGAGGGTCCTGGAAAGTATTAGGAGGAACAGTGAAAGATTCCATGTAAAGTCTAAAGAAGCATTTGGGTGATCATGTTTTGCCCCAGATTGAGGCCAAATGAGCCAGTTACGGTTTGCCGTGTCACCTGGAGATGTGTTGTGCTAGATCTCTATACAGTTCCAAATGCAGATCCTCAGGCATCCCAAATCCAGAAGGCACCTGAATTCTGTAGGTATTTATGCATTTATCTTTCCAGCTGTAGAAACCTCTACATCTTGTGTCTCCACCAAGATGAATGGATGCAGCTATCTGTGTTCAGAGACAGTAGTTCCTGGTCGTTTTTCCCCATTGGGAAATTAATCTTGATTTTAGCTCTGCTTCCAGAAACAGTGTACTTAAGAGCAATCGTGTATATTTTTACTTATTTTTTTTTAATGCAATTACACACTTAACCTTCTGCTAAGACACTGTATATGTGCTTTTGCCTTTTTAACATGCAGTTACAGTGCAAAGTAGTGCTTGCGTTATGCTACTGAAAAAGTACAAAAATATTTTCAGTTCTAGTGGTATTAATAACTCTACAATGTACGTATGTGACCAAAAACCATCTGACAAAAGCAAGGAAGGCTTTCAGAAGCAGGAAATGTTGAGTATCCCTTTAATTCAAAAAACACTTGAAATCTAGCATAAGGATCCACCTTTATAAATCCGAAGCTTTTAGTTGTTGTGTGACTGTCTTAATTGCCTGGAAAATATAGCTGTTACATGATTTCTTGAGAGAATTTGTTAAAGCTGGTTATAAAAATACTTGAATCAGACTCAAACTCATGCAATTTACTGGATTTGTTGATTAAGCCTGTAACATTTGCACAGATTATTTTACTTTTGGTCTGATGGATGTGCAAAGCTGACCTCATACCAAGTCTTTTGAAAGCAAACGGATGCTTGTTACTTGCTAAAATTTCGAAGGCTCTATTTCTGTGAGACACTACTAAGCAATTTGTCAAATAAAAGACAATAACAATATTGTTCTTGGACATTTTTCTTACACTTATAATAATATTTATCTTACTGTTCCTGCACTGACATGTTATAAAGTCTCATGAAGTATAATTGTGTGAATACAGTCTTTCATGTTATTTTTTAAATTTTACTGTATTATATTTTTAGAATTAGAGTTTCCCAGATATTAATACCTGGTCTCTGAATTCCCCTGAAATACCAAGGTAACAGGTGATGCTCTCATGAGGTTAAGGTATTGAATTCTTGCCAATATTCGAGAAAGATGGTTTAGGAGGTTTAGTTAGTGACTAAATAAGCAGTGTCTCCCCCTTGAGCCAATATAGAACTCAAAGCCTCAACCTGCTGTTAGTAGCTCCCATGCTGTTTGCAGCGAATGCCTTCTGAACATTTTCAACACCACAGCTATGACCATTTGCAAGTATTCAGGGTGGAGGAGTGCTAATTATTAGTATTATCATCATCTTGCCCATGATTACAGTTTGGTAAGAATATCTGGTCTCAAAATTTCCCAGAAGTGGCAAATAAATAGGAGATTTTAAATGTATCATCATTATTATTATTATTATTATTATTATTATTATTATTATTATTATTAAAGAGCACTACTGTTTCATCCCAGCAAAGGGGTGTGTAAAACAATCCTTGTCTGTGGCCTTCAGAGTATTTTCCGATGAAAAGTCTAGTAGATACATAAAAGATGCTTATTAATCCAGCAGTACTTCTGCAAAACCACAAAGAGATGAGTTTGAACTAGTGAATTGCTGTGAAATGAGTGCATTTTGCTTCAATTGTCTTCATTAGGGCCATAAGAAAATATGAAAACTCTATCTCCCTTTGCTATTACTCAGCTGAAAGGCACTTGGGCTACGCTTGGTTGAACTCAATACCCTCTGGGCCACATCCTGGTTACTCCTATTCATTGTTTTTGGAAGGATTAGAGCAGACTGCAGCAGTAGTTCATCAGATAAAGCCTGTGCCTGAAATCCTGCTGTTTATTTCCATTCAAATGCCTGGCCACAGACCTCTCTAGGGAAGAGTTTAGTTTCCTCAGATGTATGACTACTGAACGTAACTATTGCCCTTGGGAAAACATTTAATCTATTTATTGCTGTCTTTGGTAAAGCATCAAATGAGCACATCTGATGCCCCTCTGAGGAAAACTCTTCTCCAGAACTCCCACCCTGCAATAACAAAGAATAAAGACAAGACATTAAAAGACAAGAAATTTAAAAATGCTGAGTAACACTACAGACAGGACATGTTGCTAACAGACCTGCTGTTAGTTTACAGCCAGCCTCCAGATTCAGTGGCAAATAAATTTGCAATGCTTTAAGAGAAAAGAATCCAGGAGGGTGATGGTTGCGGAGGGAACGGGACTCTATTCCTCCTTATGTGCTATTTTTCAAGAAATACATACTGACTTTTGAAATCGGCACTGACAGTGCTGCTCTTAGAAAGGAAGTTATTTCTACCTGTACAGGTGTAACTGAAGACCTAATTTCAGGTAGTTTGTGAACAGTTTTTATTGAAGCCGAGCCACAAAAGTTAAAAAAAAAAGAGCAAGACCGATGTATTTGTGGGCTCTGTAGAGAGACTTCCAGTGTGGACCACAAAAAATTCCTGGTAAACTGGGAGATGTTCCACCATTCCAACATTTCTGGAACAAGATGGGTTGTGAAGTAACAGAAATATGTAGCTAGTATTTCAGACTCTGGTACATTCGCTCTTGATATTGAGATGCGAAGCAGTGGTGAGGGCAGGCAGGGTTGCAGAGATAGCTCTTACCTTTTATTTTCAATAAAACCGGCATGAAGCAACAACTGTTCTACTGGGCCAGAATTATGGGATTATAAAGCACTGTGTTTACAGAATATCCCGTCCACAAAGGTGGAGTAAGGTCATCTGCTGTGCTTCTCCATAAAGGGATTTCCCAGCAAAAGGGAATCTCCAACTTCTACCTCAGGCACAAACACTGAGCAGAAACTCCCCTGGGCTTCACGGGTGCAGCTGACACTGTAAAACCATCTGCAAAGGGTTACAGCGAGGAAAAAGAGAAGTTTCCTTCACAGAGGGTGAAGCTTATTGTGATGACTTGCAGAAAGGAGCTAATGCAATTTAATAATGCTAATGCTGGATATGCATGAACATGGAGTAGGGCTTAAGTGATGAAATGGTGATGTTGCTTTTGACTAACATGAGGGATTTTCTTTCTTTGGAAGAACAAGTTCAGAAATCTGAGAAAATCTGCCTTCTTTTCCTCAGACCGTGAAAGAATGAAAAATTAAGAGGGATTTGTTATACAAATACTTAAGACTTGTATAATTAAGAGCTGGCATGTCTTTCTGGAAGAGAACACCCTTAGAAGGGGATTTTTTTTCCTTAGCCTCCATCCCCTCTGCAATGCTGGTACGAGAAGGGTAGACATAGGCATTCCGACATAAAGAACTGTATACCACAATATGTCATGTTGTCTAATACTGGAAATGCCACACTACTACTAGCTTTGTGCCAGTGTGACACAGAAGCTGTTCCCCTTTAGTACAATTTTGTGCAGTTTTTGCTAATAGCAATCCACTTCATAAAGGTTAAATCCAGAAAAAACCAACCACTTAATCTCCATTAAGTTTTCTCAATTTCTAATGCATCTTGTATTAACAAACATTGTTGGTGCGTGGGTGTTTCAAGATGCTCAAAGGCTGAGAGAGTTCTGTGTAACTTCAGGGAAAAGGGTGAATTGTTTGGTAATTCAAAACAACTCACTTAAGCACCAAAGAGCATAGGAAGACTTTCCCACCAAGCTGTGTTGCAAAAGGCTACAGCACGTAACATGAAATGAAAACGTGAAAAAGAACCACAAAGGAGACGTAAGCTGGAGGGCGTGGGGGTTATACTCAGCGCGGACAGGATCCCACTGAAGCGCAAGGTGAAGCGAACCACACTTGCAACAACAACGAGGACCAGTACAAGAAAGAGCAAGTCCTTTTATGCAACTGAAAGAGAAATGAGGCCACTGAGTTCAATGAGTTTATCTTACTTAACCACTAGATGTTTGCACTCGTGCACTGTTTTCACTTTTATTTACATAAGAAAGGGCTACAGTAAGTTACTCTTGGCAACATACTCAGACCATAAATCTTGCCTGAGCATGTGGGAGAAACAGATTTATTTTCAAAGCCTTCAAGCCATCAAATTCTTATGAAATCCACTCCTTTTCTCTTGAAGGAAATTACATTGGCTCAGACATAACATGTATTATTCAGTTCATCCATCTACGGAAATAACCATGGTTTAGGTTACATCCTTTCATAGTAGGACCTTCAAGAAGAGAGAAGGTAGCTGACTTAGGGAAGAGCAGAAGAACGGCCAGAGAGATGAGAGTTTGATCTCTGAGAAAAAGAGAGATTTAGAATTTGGGTTCTGTTTTTACATAGCTTAATAATAACATAGTTGTCCAGGGAGAACTTTCGTGATTAATTTTTTCCCTCATTAAGAAACAACTTAAAATTATGCACCAAAATAAAATGCAACAGTCAACCTGAGGGCCTCTCAAAATATTTTCTTTTCTATTCCATTTTTTCTACTCGTTTATAACAGGAGTTTTGAAATGAGCAGTCATTCTGAACTGAAAACAACACAACATTTCATTCAGTAAATATCCATTGTAGAATATTTTTATAGATCTGAAAGGTTTTTCTCTCAAGTAATTTTTAAGCCAGAAACCTGCTGCAGTCTTTCCCACAAGTAGTTGTGACTTTCTTGCATTTATTCAGCAAAAAGCAGGTACTGAAAGAGAGCTCCTGAACCAGCTCTACTATGAAGTGAAGCTGAACACTGTTGGCATAAACTCCTTCGCTGTAAGTAAAAAAGCATGAACCCAAACTTTTCATTCTTGCAGGTAGTAGGGCTGCTATACTGTCTCCAGCTATGATGGGCAAAGTCAAGGCCAAGAGAGAAAGGTGTTAGTATATGCGTTAAGATTTGAATGGAGCATGCCATATTTCAGCTCTTCCTAATAAGGGTTAGTTACAGGAAATTAATAGGAAACTTAAAATATACATCCATTCTTCCGTTGGGTATTCTCTTCTGTTGTTGTCCATGAATCCCCCTTGGAATGGACTTCTATGAGCTACAGAGGAGCAACGATTCTCCTGCAGCTGCAGGACTGAATTGTCCCTCAGCAACAAGGAGCTCTAACACAAGCAAACACTGACACTCTGTTACACTGGTTGTTCATGTATTTGTCACTAAAACAGTCACTGGATAACATAGAGTTATTTATGGTTCAGGCATTAGGAGGGGGGTAGGAGGCGTGAATTTGGATGCCATCTCTGAGCAGGGAAGGGTACATCAGCCTCCTGTACCATGAATAAGTGCTAGAAGAACAAGACCATTGTGTGCAATCAGGGTATTACACTTTTTAAAGCACAGCTTGAGGAAGAAAGGTGATAAATTTTGCCTTCAGGAAATGGTTTTGATTTTTGGACTCCAAACTGGTGGAGGTGATTCTCGGCAGCTCTGAGAAAGGTTCAGCAGTTTTGGCGGCCTGGGACTGAATGTGCTGACCCTAAACAGCTCATTGGTCTCAATGCTGACTGGTTTTCTTTCTGGAGATCCAAATTCCCACCAGACACTGCTCAGTGAGCTGCAGACTCTAACCCAGCTTTCCAAATTCCTTTCCAAAGCCAGACACTGTAAAAACACACCGTCCAGGGCCCTGAACTCTCTGTACCCAGGTAGTTTCTTCGGATCTAACTCTGACAACTTCGAACTGCAGCTCACAGGAGGGCGTAGCAGAAAGGTGAATCACAGCAAAACACCTGAAGATATTTTCAAACACCTTTCTGAATCTTGCACTGCAGGCTTGTTGCCATCCCCACCTGACGCTGGCATAACAACATATCGCTCAGAATCTTTGCAGCTGAGGTGTATTTAAATTTTTGAAAGCTTGTGGGTACTGGAGATGCTGATCATTCTTCAGGAAGGTCTTGGCAGACCCAGGCAGGAGCCGATCACAGCGCCGGCAGCCTGGACCAGGGCAAGTGCCTCCAGAAATCCTCTCCGT
Source organism: Nesoenas mayeri (assembly GCF_963082525.1). Classification (NCBI taxonomy): domain Eukaryota; kingdom Metazoa; phylum Chordata; class Aves; order Columbiformes; family Columbidae; genus Nesoenas; species Nesoenas mayeri. The sequence continues at coordinate 5,055,832 of NC_137562.1, forward strand.
TTGAGTCCTTGTGTTGTGTGACATTCACATGTGCCCACAGACCAAGGCTCCGGGTGTTTGGATCAGGGGCCGCATACCCACAGCACCCGAGCATCAGGAGCACACAATGCCAGGCCACTTCCCCGCGGTTGGGAAATGTTCTGATGAACTGGTTTGGTTTGTGTGTTGGGTTTTTATTTTCTTTCTTCTGTTAGAATCTAAATAAACTTAAGCATGTGGAGAGAATTACACAGCGTAAACGTCAGCTATCCCTGTGCCTGATTAGAAGCTGCCCACCAGCCTTTTCAGAAAAAAAAAAAAGAATATTTATTTTTGCTTAAAAAGTCCCTCCTCAATGATTTGAACTTGAAGGCCTTTTCCACCTCTGTTTCCAGAAAGGCGGCTGGGGAAGGCTGGGGACAGCTCCGAGCAGTCCCTGGCCCCGGCCTCAGGCTCCACCGCCCCTTTCTCCCCGCTCAGGGCTCGAACTCGCTGCCCTGGAGCCCCGTTCACCCCGCGCTGCTGCTGCGCCGCGCCCGGCGTCCGCCGCGACTTCGGCCACAGAGCACCGGCCCCACCTCACGGCGCCCCCTGGCGGCAGCGCTGCGGGCTGCAGCCCTCTGCTGGCGGCTGAGGGGCGGAGCCGGCTCTCTTCCCCTTTAAACGGGATGTACCAAGCGCTGCGGGGATGGGCTGAGATTTATTGTGCGTGTTCTGTGGAGCCTCGGGGTAACCCGTCGGACTAGGGGGCGGTGAGAAGAGGGAGAAACCGTGAGCTGTGCAGAGTTGCTGCCACTGGGCCTTTTCTGCCCCTTTGCCTGTGTTTTCCCATGTCCCCAGCTCCTCCTCTGCGGGGAGGATGAATAGTTCAGTCCTACCGACATGGCCGCCACCATGAAGAAAGCGGTGAGTGTGGTGGGAGGGTACGGCGGGATCTTTTTCGCCCTTTTTTTTTGCTTTTTTTTTGCTTTTCTTCTCCACCGTGGGCTCCTCAGCTGCTGCCCGGGCCCCTCGCCCTCTGGGGCCCGGCGTTGCTCGGTGCTGGCGCGGCCATGGCGCGGGGTCTCTTTCCCTAGGCCGCTCTGGCTCAGGCCCTGCCGAAAATACCCTGTTTGCTTGTCAGTGGTTTAACGTTTAGGTTGGGTATCAGGAAAAATTTCTTCACGGAAAGGGTTGTCAGGCACTGCAACAGGCTGGCCAGGGAGGTGGTGAAGTCGCCATCCCTGGAGGGGCTTAACAGACGTGTAAATTTGGTTCTTAGGGTCATGATTTAGAGGTGGATGTGGCAGTATTGGCTTAGTGGTTGGAGTCGATCTTGAAGGTCTTTTCCAACCAAAGTGATTCTATAATGTGGGAGCAGAGGTGTCTGGTTCAACGGTCGGTGCTATCAAGGAGACAACCTTTGGCTTTAGGATGCCGTGGGCAGCTGGTGTTTTAACTAAATGTGAGCACTGCTGCTGTCCTTCAGGAGGTGATTTAAGGAAACAAGCTTCTGACTATTCTTCAGAAGCTTTGTAGGGATAATCTTGATGTGAGATTCAAGTTAGTATAAGGTATGAAGTTTTCATTTCGACCTCTTCTCCTTCCAGGCTGCAGAAGATGTCAATGTTACTTTTGAAGATCAACAGAAAATTAACAAGTTTGCAAGAAATACTAGCAGGATCACAGAGCTAAAAGAAGAAATAGAAGTGAAAAAGGTATATTTGCTTCATATGTGACTTATTCTTCATTGCCTTGAATTAATTTTCAGCTGTAACACAGAAAATAGGGGCTGTGGATTACTGTCAGTAATGCTTTGATTCTAATATGGATTTTTTGGTACTTTGAAAGTAGCTGGAGAGTGTTAAAGTGGAAAAAGTCATGAGAAGTAAAGGCCACTAGTACATTTCTGCATGCAGTTCTTAGAATTCCTTAGTTGTCATATATGAAGCATTGTCTGTATATAGTGGCTGTTTGTAGTGTTCTTAAAATTTTCTGCCTGAGATTGTTCATATTTATGCTAAGCTAAGTTTAAGAATTCCAGTGTAAGTGCATATCAGATATTATTCTATATTTTCCTTGTCCAGACAGTTTATTACCCCATTAATGACAGATAATGAGTATTGACTAGAAATTTATCCTGATACAGCTCCATTGAATTTAATACTTATGGTAAATTACAGCTCTGGAGCTGTTCTATTGAAGTTGATATGCTGGCAGGTAGGATTTTTCTCAAAATATGAACTCATTGAGTTTGTTATTCAACTGATAACATGACAGTCTATTCATTGCAATAACTTACTTAGTACAAAGTAAAAACCTTTTTTGTTTTATGCCTTGATAAATAGAAACAACTTCAGAATTTGGAAGATGCTTGTGATGACATTATGATGCTGGATGATGGTGATTCACTTTTGATACCCTACCAAATTGGAGATGTCTTCATTAGTCATTCCCAAGACGAGACACAAGAGATGCTGGAGGAGGCAAAGGTTTGTGTGGGCAAAAGGAACTCTTTTACTGGCTGCTACAGTGTGATGAGCGTTGGAATGGCATGATCTTTCCATTCTTTGAAGCTTTTGCTTTCTAAAGTTCATGTTTGATTTATGGTTTGAGGATGGGGATGTGTGTATACTGTAAATCATAACTGGGATGTCAGTACACAATTCATGCCAGCCTTGGTTTGGCTCTGTAAAAAGTCTCATGGCATGACTCAGTTTGCTTTACATAACTAGTTGATGTTTTTTCTTTTTCAGAAAAGTTTACAAGAAGAAATTGAAGTCTTAGAATCCCGCGTGGAATCAATTCAGAGGGTGTTATCTGACCTGAAAGTTCAGCTCTATGCAAAATTTGGAAATAACATAAATCTTGAGGCTGAGGACAGTTAAAGGTGTTCTAAATATACCATACCACTTTCCCTTGTTTTATTGTTTTGATAACATTGTTCCAATTATATTAAAAAAAACAAACCAAAACAAAACACCTTTTTTTTTTCCACCCTCTTTCCTATCTTGGGTTCCATCTATTTAATGAGAGCTTTTGTATTTTGGTTATTGCAGTTATTTATTTGTTCAGGAAAGCGTTAGTTTCATACTGTTGGTAAAGCATCAAGATTGGAATATTTGCATTGTTTATTAAAATAATAAAGTCAGGCACATATTGTAGATTCCTTGGTCTTGTTTTCCACTTATGAAAATACTTAAATATAAAAACAATCGAAGTAGGGCATTTCTGATTTGTGCTGTAATGGCTGTTTGACCCTTAATGAAAAGCACCAGTAGATGGCATCGAAGAGCTGGGAAACCCGTTTTACGGTAACGCCAGGCCCGGACTGGGAGAGCAAGTGCTTTGGTAATGTGAAACTTGGTGATGATCACATTCTCATTAGTTGGTTGGTAACGCTTTACAATTCACTCCGAAGTGACTGTTGTGGCAGCTCTGCTGTTCTGAGCGTATTCACAGCTGTGCAGACTGCAGGTATTTAAAATGATTGTGATTTCCAGATAGGCCATAGCATGGATGTGGCTTCATCACGGAAAAGGTGACAGCTGGAAGAGTTTAACTGTGATTCCAGTGGCAGCTGTAAAGCTGATGAGAACCTTAGTTCAGTAAAGCACCCAAAGGGGGTAATACTGGCAAGGTGTGGAAAGCCTTTTTTTTAACATGTAACACCTGGTTTCCTTATATGGTTTGGACAGTTGTGTTTGCAAGGTCAGGCAAGTAATTAGTCAACAAACATTTTCAGATTAGACTCTGGATCTTTGTAGTTTACAGAACATGCTGCTGTCCCAGGCTGGTATTCGATGTTTTTTATGTGTGAAATAGAACATGCAGAAACTCTTCTTTGTTCTTAATTTGTCATTGCAGTGGTTAGTTTGTAGATCATCTATCCATTGCTTGAAAGTATTTGACAGAGTTGTAGTTTGTCCCTTTAGTAACCTTTCTCCTTCCTTGTGAATATATGCGATTGTTTTTCAGTTGATATGCATTCTGTTTAGCACTCCATCTTCTAAGTGCTTTTTATTTTTGGTAGATTGGAAATTTCTGTTCTCTCTAATGTTTACCTTGCGGTTATCTTGTTCAGATAACATAAGGCCAGAAAACTTGATCCTCTGTACATGTCATGAATAATTTGCTGCACTTTACAATATACATTTTTTAATATTGTTAGAATGCAAATAGTTTACTGTTGTTTTCTGTATTGTCAGAGGAGTGACATTTGTAAAGCGCTTCAAAGATGAAATGCACTATAGAAGTGCTAAGGGTTATTATAATCTTAAGGCCTTCGTTTGGAGCATTGCACCAGGGATCTCTTTTGATCTCTTAGTGATTGAATTAGCTGTTCAGCTCCATCTTTGTATCAAAATACAGTTTCCATACTGTTTTTGTTTTGCAAGTCATAGAGCCACCGGTGTTGGACTTTTCACTTGGTTGGAGCGATTAAAGTAGGTAAACTTGTAAAACTGCAGCCACTGAAATGTAGTTCATTTCAGTACATGATGTCAAGGAGACTTAACCTACCAGTTTTTCAAAGTAGCCTGATAAAAACCTCGGTAAAACATAGAAGGGCACAATTGCTTCAGGGGCTTGTTTGTGATTCTGTCTTGTAAGCTGATGGAAAAATGTTTTCTACATGATGATCTTTAGCATTACCTTCTCCAGTGGAACCTTTATTATTGCTCATTGCTTTGTATAGAAGGTCCTCAGATACTATTACACTCCATAATATGTGTGGTTGATAATTATTCAATAATTATAGGAAGTGCTCACCAACCAGTATTTTGCATTTCAGCTACATGTTACTATAAGGGACACTTGGTTGTTTGCATTATCAGCACATGGATTTCACATCAGGTTGAATTTTTATTTATTGGTACTGGCTGGAGCTTCTTGACACAATTTTATTGCCATTATAGTTGATACAACAAACATCTAATAAAATTGCATTTCATTTTATATCAAAGCAAAGATACATTTAATATCATGAAGTTTCAACTGATGCCTGTTGCTATGCCAACATGCAGTAACTTTGTGGTTAGCATAGGAATGATCTCAAGAATTTCCTGAGTTTCATGTCAGATATGAATAGCTTGCAAAGCTTTCTTTATACTAAACAGGGCATGTGGGAGACAGATCACAGGCTCTTTCCCTCTGCTCTTTAAATGCTGGTTTCAATTCCCTCTTATTTCAAAGGTGAAGTTCTTGATGTCGAAGTTGATACAAAAGTTACGAAATTTTTCAGAGTAATTTGTCTGTAACCTGCTATTTTCATTTGTTCTCTCTACTGCAATGGAGAATAGAGAGTTTGCTTTTTATTCCACGGTAGATCTGATGCATTGATTAACGAACTCAGGCTTGGCTGTATTTCACACGCTTCCTAACATGCTGAAGAACAGGTATTTGGGCTCTTACTTTCCTCTGCTAACATGATTATCTGTAGCTTTGTGTTGAAATGTTTATATTTCAGTTAATGGAGGCGTAGAGATGCTAAGATAATGAACTCCATTCATAAATTGCAAAAACAAATTAATTGTACAATTAAAATAAAAATTCATTCAGAGCCAAAAGAAATCAGTTTCCCTTAGCCTTGATGAAATCTGAAAGGAGCAAACAAGAGATTCTCTATAAATGTAACTTTTCTGAAAAATCTCAGCTATTTCCAGTGACTACCTCAGCATTAATATATACATCTAAGTTCATTCTATACTATTTTTCAAATAAGGCCACAGATTTGGTTGTTACACATCAGTGTACCGCTCACACCTACCTGAAGTGTGTGAACCAAATGGTGTCACATTCTATTCTGTTAATCATCGTAATGAAAGGAGAATGTTCTAGTTCAGCTTTGAAAATGCTGCTGTCTGAGTCTTTTGGTTGTGAAATAGAACTGAATTAATGAGCTATAGTAGTCTGCATAATTATACAGGAACAATTTATTTAAGGCACAAAGCAAAGATGGAAATTTGCGAAAACTCAAAAGAGAATGATTTCCATTTCACAGCTGTTATGGTTCATTTGGAAGCAACGGAGTAAGAAAGATCTAAGAACCAACTCGTAGCTTGCTGTGAAAAAGTGGCACCAGCAATGTTTGAAATGGCTCTACTGTACTTTAGAGACACCAGAAATGCAGCAGGGTTTTCTGTTCACAGTGCATTAATGAGTCCCATTCTTGCGATTTTTAAAGTGGCTCTCTAAGCACACATAGAAAAACAAGCAGTGCTTTGGAAAAACACCTAAACTTCATTTTTATGTATACTTGTGCAAATTCCCTGAATTCATTGCTGTTGCATTTGTACAAAATCACTGTGTGTGGAATTGGGCGTGGAAACACAATGAGGAAAAAAGTTTCATTTTTGTTTCCTTTGTCTTTTGGGATTTTATGTTGGTGTCAGTACCTTTAGTAAAAGCCATTGAATTTCATAGTGGGGTTTTCTCCCCCACAAAGCAAGCTGTGGCATGCCCTCTAAATTCTTCTTTTACCTAGATGTGGAATTTGACAGAGTTTATAGGAAATATCATCATTGCAGTTGGGAACAAGAAGTGCCAATACCTCCCCAGCCTGAAGCAGCTTTGCTGATGCTCTTGGCCCTCACACAAATAGCAGTGTGGGAACAGAAAATCCTCGGCGATTTGCCCACTCTTCCCCATGGTTAATATTTCAGTTTTGTTGAAGAATAACAGTTGACCCTTGTCTGCTAAACCATTTCCGAGTGCCCCAGACACATTAGGCTAGAGGAAGGAAGTGAATTAAACATAAACTTCACTATTTGTAATGTGGTGAATGTAAGATCAGACATGCAAAGATCTCTACCATAGTAGAAGCAGATGTCCTCAACTCAAAGTCTGCAAAAGTTGGATGTGATTTGCATTAAGCAGATAGTTCATTTTTTTTTTTCCCTAGGCGTGGTATTAAAATTGACTTAAAATTAGTACCAAAGCCAAATCCTGATTTAGAACGAAAGGTGGTAATTGGTCTTATCTCTTAAGAGAACAGGCAAAAGCAGAAACTGAAAAAAAGTGACTTGCATGTGTAGACATTTTTAATGTCTCTGCAATGTCATTTTCAAGATTCTGTTATTATTTTTCACAAATGGAGAATCTCAAAAAACACGTCATTACTCATATTTTCTTCCTTGTGGCTTAAAAAGGGGTACAATCAATAGAAAGGCGGCATTACTGAGAGAAGAAAGGACACAGCCATTTTATAAAGAGTAATGAGATTAAAAAATACAGCCGAGCCTACAACTGTTCCTTCCTTGATTATTGATACTGAGCTTTATTAGAGCATTTAACAGCTTGGAGGGGATTATAGTTGTAGTACTGGCTACCATGGAAATGCCACTTGAAATGATAAACCCCTTGGAGTGACACTGGTATTTCAGAAGATATCACAAGTAATTATTCAGGTGAAGAAGTGAATTTTTAGTAGCTCTTTGGAACTGATTTCTTTATTCTCCCCTGCCTCCCTTTTTCCTGCCTTTTAAAAAGAGCTAATCTTATTTCATCTCCCCTCTCTGTGAAGCAGGTATTTGGAATGCTTATCTCAGCTTTCCAAGGCAGTGCACAATACAGTGATTGCAGCTAAAAACACACCTATCCCTAGTGCCTGCAAAATGTTAAAACACTAAAGAATTATTGTTCTTAGTCCCTGAGGAGAGGAAAATGCTTTAACTGCTGTATGAGTGGAACAGAGCCAGACAGCCGTGATGTCCAGTCCATTGTAGATGAAGACATAAAGTGCTTGTAGTTGTCCTGGTCTCAACTAACCTTTTGTGCGGACCGAGAAAAGCTGGATTTTGAGCATGAAAGTGTATTTGGAAGAGCTGGAGAATTTGATGCCTTTTTATTTTAGCCAGAGCCTGCTCGGTACAGCAGTCATTAAAAGAAGCAGTGAGGTAAAGACGTGCTGACATTTAGACATTAATCCTTTTGGTTTACTTTTCAGAGGAGGTTCAAATTATGTTATTGTATCTGAACTAGGTCACACAAGTTGAAGACAGACAAGTCTTCTGGCGCATAGAGCATGTCCTGTTGAGTACAATGCAATTTATAAACTGAGAGAACTTTAAGCTCCATAATGCTGCTGGAATTCTTCCGAGATCACGTGCATTGTCCTCAGATAATCATAAAAAGCCCATCTTTTGCATGAAGATCCAATCAGTGCTAGAAGCTTCACTAAACCATAACACTTACACTTTGTGTCTCAGGGACATCACAGCAACTGCCCAGGCATTTTGTGAAGCTACATACTGACATCCTCCAAGCCAGGAATTTGCCATGAAAAAGTAACTTTCAGGCCAGAATTGCAGTTAAGAAAAAAAATAATCTAACTCCATTGGAGGTATCTATTTTACAGTAATTTCATCAGGTAAGTTAGAATTGAAATCTATGCATTTAAGTGGAAAGGGTAAATTATACCAGAGAGACTTCCTTCCTTTCTGTTATTATACACAGTCTGCTTGTAGATTGTGTAAGTGGGGACTGAGACTTCACCATTGTACAGAATTTGGAAAATTAAATAATGGAAATGAAAATCCTCACGGAAGAATTAATAATTCCTCCATTACCAGTGCAATGAAACCAAGACTTGAAACATAAATGAGACCTTGAGCTCCTTGAAGTCTCTTACGTCCTCAGCAGAGGATCAATTCTGGCCATTTAACCAGGAACGGGGGTGAGTTTATTCTGTAACGTCAGCAAGAGTTTTGCCTGGCATGTACTAATGTAGCTTTCTGGACAGTTTACCCACAAAGGATTCAAAATTGTTGCAAATACTCTTCTTGGCCTGTAATTTCAATGGAGACTACACAGGATGGCAGAAAACTCTAACTTAGCTTTCTCTCACAGTAAATACAGAATTATGTGCTGTTTTAATAATTTATCATTTTTTTTAACATTTAGCTGAAATCTGTATGCTCTTGAAGTTTTAAAATACATTTTAATTTTTTTAAATGTAGTTTGTGTTCAGTTCTTCTTCTCCTCAGTTTAGCTAGATGTTTTTACTTATGCATCCCAACTATTGCAATGGCGAATTAGTCAACGTTTTCAGAGCTTTCAAAGCATCATGTAGGTGTCAAGATTTTAAATAATCTCTCAGCATTAATCACTATATTGACTAGGCTCTCAATTAGAATGCCAATTAAAACTGATTTGTTTTAAAGAAACAGACATCTTTTTAATTACAGTGTGCGCATTCAGACTTGTATTTACTTGCAACGAGATTGCTGAAATGCTGTCTTTATTCCTAAATGCACAAGGACGAAGCTTTTACTCAGTTCTCTGCAATTAGGATGAAGTAGGAGCATTATCTCAGCAGGTGCAGAATAGCTCAGAAACCCATATTCAGTTTTACTTCCCATCAGGCTCTCAGATCTCACTTGCAAGTTCTGTCTGTATTTTCTTTTGCCTTAGAACACGCTATGCTGTTATTAAAAGGTGGTCTGATTTATGCTTTAGGTTTTTTGGTCCATTTGTAAAGCAGCATGTTGAGTCTTAATGTGTCACCTATCAGCACTGTAAATCTCATGCTTGTAGATATTCTGTTGTCAAGGTGAGCTGCAGTATTTGAAGTTTGAATACAATAATCCCCTTAGCAGCCACAGGAAAGGTTTTCAAGATATCAGTTTCCTGATCACTGGTGTGATCTGAAGTAGCCTGTAAAAACAGTTAACTACCATCTCAAAAACACAGGAGAGTGAGTTTGTCTTAGTGACTTATCACTTGTCAGCTGAGCCAGGATAACTGTGCGTGGCATTTTGCAACAACAGAATAAGTCATTAGCTTAAACCTCCACAAAGCTTTTGCCATCAGTCATTCACATTAAAAACCACTTAACTTCGGGTTAGTCTTCATGCTCCTCAGTGTTAATATTCTCTTATTCCTTTAGTAAATAGTGGCTGATCATTGAATTCACAGGTTCTTAGAACAATGCACATTATGGCATTATGTATAGTAACTGTAATGATAGTCCGTTCCCACTTGACTATTTAAGTACTTCTTTTCTGAAAGATCTGATGTAAGAAATTTCAAAATTGAAGTAATTTTGAAGCAGAATGTGACAAATGCCTGAACTGTGTGCCATATGCAAAACGGAACAGGATAAGCTTTTCAACCGCTTCTATAGTTGAAGTAAATAAGGTTAAAGTAAACCCAAGGTGGAAAATAAATTGAGCTGAGGATATGATTACACCTAATTTTTATGGCCTTCATGTTATTCTGCATTTACAGCATAATTCCTCCGTGGCACAATTGGAAATGTTTTTATCTGGTCATTGATTCCTCTATCCTAAGGAACAACTTTATCCTTAAGGATCATGAAGAATATGAACGTCCAGCCCCTCTCTGTGATACATGTCGCACTTTCAGGGCAAAGCTGCCTTCGAATGTTTTCTCCTCACTGCTGTTATATTCTTGGCACACACTCTAAATTTGAGCAAAAAAGATAGACCTAGTCTTGTGAGTCATTTTCTTGATTGATCTAATTTACCTTGAAGGTTAATGCATTCTAAACTAATTCAGAGATTAATAACCACTTAAAGATATATGAAAGACATTTAACTGTATACCAGATGGGTGTTATAACCTAGTTTATTATCTCTTCAATGACTTTGGGAGTTCATTTGATGAGATTTAAGAGTTATTTGATTGTTTGACACACAGAATGACAGGCAGAAAGCAAAAGGTGTTTTCAGAGATCACTAGTTAATTCTATTTGCGTATACTGCATAATTCAAGTAAAACATTTATGTTCAAGGTGATAATTAATGTGGTTTTTTTTTCTTTTTTTTTTTTCTTATGGCATTCATTAAAACTCTTTCAGTGATTAAATAATTATTTGGACCAAAACAGTGCTGGACTTGTCCATTCTCCAGCCTGCTTTTGACTTCTGGGACAGCAGAATTGGTGGTGCTGCTTTTCCTCTTTTTCTGCAAGACTACACCAGAATACATTAGAATGTGTTCTTGAGAATAATATAGTCCAGTACACGCTATGTGACTCATGATGTAGCTTCAAATGCAGAAGAGATGTGAGGTATTTGTCAGAAAAGCATAGAACAGCGTATCTGTTCTACTTCTTATCAGTGAATTTGACCGAAGCATTTAACACTGTCAAGACCTGGACTTCCACAGTGACCTGCAAGTTAGGTTCTCCAAGAAAAAAACCTGGAGCATAAAATTCCTTCAGGAGCCTTGTGGTTTTAGCGTGTCCCATGAGGGTGGGGATTGTTTCTCAAGAATGCAACCAGAAGCAGAATCAGATGCAAGCCTGGATAGCATCCACAGTGAGTTAAGATGAGTAGTTGTGACAGTACCGTGAGATTGTTCCGTGACAGAAAGCCTGGCAGATGGTGTAAGCTGATCCGTGTATGGGCCAGCACTGCTTTGTGAGCACAGTTGAACAGATTATGAAGTTTTACAAGCACTGAATGACATTGATTTGCTGGTAACTGCCCCACAAAAGCAAGCACGGACACAAGAAGTCATTAAGCTGGTTATAAGCTTGGTTTGAGAGGTATGGACTTGCCATAAACTTGGGGAAAAAGGACATTATGCTTGTCATTTTGTATCACAGCCTGTCATTAGTCATTATAATTCACAACATATGTTAGCCATGAACATTTTTGCTATTTTGGAAATACATTATTGGAGGGTGTTCTCTTGGACAAAGAACTGTCAGATATCATTAGCACTGCCTGTCCATCTTTTGTGAGTTGTTTTTTAAGAAATAAACCTTAGAAGCAATGAGATATCAATCTCTAGATTAAATTAAGGTGGATACTTTTTCTCATTTTCTATACAAGAAGGCACACATTTGCTACCGATAATGCATACAGCTCAGGAGAGATTTCATCTGCTTACCACACTGCATTGTAGGTAGAAAGAAGTTTTATTTTAAATCATTTCAGAGCATAACAGTCTTCCAGGGAGACGAAACCACGATCGTTACTGCACATTTGACTGGGCTGGTCTTATATCTGGAGCGGAGGACAACAGTTTTAGAAGACTGGCCAGTCAGATATTATTTGATGAAGTGAAAGATGGAGTTTGTCAGCAGGGCAGTCAGATGAAAATATCCAAGGAAATACTGAAGCACAACCTCGAGCAACAAGACTTTGATACCAACACAGCTTGGAATTATTGATAATGAAGAAGACGTGCTGGTGTTGGCAGATCATGTCGGGATGGTTTGATCTGAGCGGTAACATGTAGCTGATAACAAAGCAAACGGCACTGAAAACTGACAGGTTCACGAGGCAGAGGTTCCAACGTCTTCTGATTTTATTTACACCTGATCATGGAAAGGAAAGAATGCCATCCATAGGCTGGACTCTTCAGGATCTGATGTCCCATGATGCAATACGACAGTGCATAGCCTGTGGTTCAGAAGTACTTCTTGGTCTAATGCCATTGATTACCGCAGCATCTCATGATGCAACAAAATACAAAATGATGCTTATTATAGAAGAGCGGTCCCTTCAGATGTCACCATGCACCTCTGAGGCCCGAAGGAAAACTCACATCTTAACAACTTCTAATCTTTTTTGTTTTACTGTAATCCAGCAATGCTCTGCACTTGGAGGTCCTCTTGGCTTTTGTGCTGTTATCTTGAATACTAATAGCTGTAATGATCAGAATATCAAAAGATCAGTAGCTTCTGCTTCCAGTTCATAAACAAACATAGTTTTTGTTGTCAAAAACATCTTGGTTTATCATTTTTATTATTCCCTATACTATCAATTTGGTTTTGATGGCAGTTAATCTAGAAGCAGTCAAATCAATTTTCTGAGCATAGACCATAGAATTTAACTGGATGCAAAAGCAAACTTACTCCTGCTGTCAGAAACAGGGTTAGATTGTGTCTTTCATCCTGTCGTTGGTCAGCCGCCAGATTGGTTTAATACTTTTGGATTCTTTATAAAAAGCATTTGAAGCTTTTATGAAAAAAAATCACTTTTCAGTGAGAAAAGTGCAACTTTTTTTCTGAAAAAGTGAGATCTATTTTTGCCCAGTTCTAACAATGTGATAGTAGCTGGCAGCGTAATTATGAAATCAGCGTATAACTTGTTAGGCATTAGGGACCGAACAAAAAGACTTTCACAGTATTAAGAAATGTCAGTAACAAATGTGTTACAGTAACAAATGTAGTAAGACTTTCTCTAATTAGTCTGTGGACTTTGGTTCAAATTTGCAGTTCTGACATTTCAGCCTTAACAATGAACATTCTTGACTACCTTAGCTTCTAGTTTAAGTTCATTATTTCAAAAACTTTGTAACATTTATTTTCTTGGTGACTGTAGTTATTTAGCAAGTTCATTGATAGTCTTGAAGTGTTATGTTCAGAGAGCCTGTAGATAGGATTGATTTTCTGTTGGAGGCCAAGTATTTGAATTACCGTGTTAAAAGCCTGTCTCTCCCTTCAAATACAGAACACTTTTTATGTGGGTTTGTGTGTGTTCAGGGCTTTCGAAAAAAATTAAAACAAGCCATATACACAAAACTCCGTGTCCGTGACTTGAGCTGGCTGTACATCCCTTAGTCGATTTAGAATTGTAGATAAACAATTTAGATATTTAGTTATAGGAAGCACATAGCATTTAGCAGCATGAAGGTGATATTTACAGGGATCTCATATTTCCCCATTTGTGCTGATTGGTTGCAAAACATGTCTAACATTTTCGGTAGACTAGAAAATGACTGCTTTTCATCTTCCCTATTTGATTTGCTTTGGTATCTATGCCCATTGCATTTCTGTCTGTCTAACTTACCAGAGTGATTCTGTAATTCCTGTGATTAAATGTGCAATTAAGGCTTAAGAACTATTAGCGCAAGGGATTTTGAAATGAGGATGAGACTGTAACATTGACATCAAATTTAAATGTCAGCACCACTGGAACAGGAGCGGGACTTTGATCTCTCAGTGAAGAGCTGGGGAGCTCTGCCATGCAAATCGCTAACGGGTATAAAACACCATGAGCCATCAGGACTCAATGTACCCAGCAGCAGCACTTAGCAGACCTATAATGGATTTACCCATGGCAATTTTTTGAATTATATGTATGCTGATGGCATACAAATGACACAGAGCAAATTATATTATTTTGACTTGTTTATCAACTTGTCTTCATAACCCTTTCTTTTTATTTTTTTTTTCAGAGCAGCATTGTAAATCTGACTCATGCAGAGAAAGTCACAAAGATGCACTGGCCTGTCTAGATTTCCAGCAATATTATTATGAGAAATACATTAATTTGTCTGTATGGAAAGGATTTAAAGGTTGTTGCATTCATTTGTTACCAGAGACTGAGCACTTAATCACAAAGACTTGGTTCAGCAAGAAAATTATCTCCTCTTCTCAAGTCCATTAACAGTACTTTTACAGAGGCTTGAGAAATATAAATGTTGAAGGATATTAATGAAAACGACATCTATACCTGATGTATTGGTACCCAAAAATGTGATTAAGTGCCCTGTTAATTAACTTTTTTTATTATGATACTTCTAAAAGCATAGTCATTTTTAAAGTGTATTGAACTGCCTAGAGAAGGGCCAGTGGTTTGATCTGGGTGAACTGCTGTCCCGGCACTGATTTAATTACGAATAACAGCAACATACAGCGCACCCCAGATATGTCACCCTATATAAAACAAAACACTGAAGCTGGTATTTTATCACTACAGCAACACCTCCACGAGTACTCCTCCTCTTACTACGTTTCTGCCAATGACAGAGAAACCTGTGTCTTCCTTCTAAAGGTGGGAATTTGAGGCGCAGAAAAGTTAATGTCACACACATGATGATGTTATGCAACCGATTATTATGCATAAATAATTCCAGTTTTTCTGCCTAATCTCTGTTTGTGTTTGTTAAGAGTTCTGTTAATGGGATAATCTCAGTAAAAAGATGAAGGTAGTTTTTCCTATGTTACAATATAAAAACAAGGGCAAGATCGGTACCGCTAGAAACAGCCCTTTCTTTCAAGAAAGTCGAGAGAATAACATCCTGAAATGTATCTTTTAGAACAGCAGTTCATTCACTTACTTGTCTGATGGCTGAGTATACTATTTAACAGCGATATATTAAATTTTGTTAGCTTTTTAAAAATTATTATTATTTTTAGTGAGGAGCTTCTTTCATTGACAGAAGCACTCCAATAACAGTTGTGAGAAATCACCCCAGCATTGGAACATACTTCACAACCAAGGAGACATTAAATTCACTCCACTACATTTGCATTCTGTGGTTATCAAAGAGTTAATGAGCTGTACAGTTTGAATGAATAGAACAAAACTGAAGAGAAAGGCAAGAATATTAGAGTTAAATCTGTGAGTGAAGGCTTTAATTACACTCCCATCTTCAGGTCATTAGCTGCATAACTACCTGTGGACGATCTGATAATTATTCTCTCATGGCACTAATGAATTTGTTTGGATTTGTAAAAATGTTAATATCTTTTCTATGAGAAATTAAACTCAGTGACATGAGGTGTGTAAAAAACTGCAGTCAAAATACTTGACCATGCTCTGCATGTCTTCATTCATCCCTCATGCTGCTTCGTACTGCTGTTAATTAAAACTTTTCCAGCTATGTTGACAAAGTCTTTTGAGCTTGAAAGAGCTGGTGGCAAAACATCAGGATGCTCAGAAAACTCAAAAGAGCTGGCAAAAATAAACCATCGACTTCCACTTGTTGCATTTATACATATGCAGTTTAATTCTGCTGCTCATGACTGATCTATTCTATGGACACCGAACTAAAATTTTTAACACTTTTAAAAATAGCTTTGAAAAGCCTTATACTATGGAAAGCCTACTTTGAACTGAAAACTGGTGTTTCATCTCTCATTTAGCAAGCATCAGAGTTGGATAGATCACTTCTCTCTAGCCTTTGATCTCGTGTTGGCTCTGTTAATTTGTAGATTAGCAAGGACAGGGCAAAGGCGTGTGATGAATCAAAGCAGGATCACTTATGGTGTTTGCAGATGGCCTGGTGGTGTTGAATAACTCGTAGGAGGGCATGAAGCATAATAAGTGATTAAATTATTAGATACATTGATCATTTGAAAATGCAGGACAGAACCTTGTGACGCGTTTGCTGACTCATGATTTATGTCAGTTAATAACTAAAGCAGATTATTGCTCAAAGACATTGTGCCTGCACAGGACAAGAACAGACAACTAAGTGTTATTTCTAACCCAGAAACCGGCCTGTCCAAACAGTCTGAACTTAGAAGGCTTATCGATATAATTTCTGAAGTTATTTAGAATCTATTTTACAAAGCACTTGATCCTGTCCCAGGCCATCATAACAGGTTTAGAGAAAACACCTTCCCATCTGTCTAATTTTATTTAAGGTTTTCCTTTTTTCCCCGTTTTCTTTCACAAAAAACCCCTTTCTGTTTAAACTGTTATTCTGCCTTTTTACTTAAGCATTTTGTAATGGAGCTACAAGTTAATCATGCTGAGTACATCAATTTTGACTGTAGTTAATAAGATATTTGTGTAACCCCAGTGACTCAAACAATCCCCTTGGGAGTCCTGCTGTGCCCACTGCCATTTACACACACAAGAAAATTACTCTTCAAAAAGGGAAGGGGCAGTATTAGTATGAAGTTAAGCATATTAGGCTTTATTCAAAAGAATTGTAAACTTTAGCAACTAGCTTTTGACCAACTACAGAGATGATTTACCCCAAAGCTTCAGGGCTGAACTCCCAGCTTTGACTGTAGTTCAGTTTGCCAGTTGTGCCATTGGGCAGAGGAGGGAGGTGGGGAGGCAGCAATTCTTTGGTAGAAAACCTATAAAGCATTTGTTATATGGATACTGGAAGCTCATATAAAAAAATAATATACACTTTCTTCC
This sequence comes from Nesoenas mayeri, assembly GCF_963082525.1. Classification (NCBI taxonomy): domain Eukaryota; kingdom Metazoa; phylum Chordata; class Aves; order Columbiformes; family Columbidae; genus Nesoenas; species Nesoenas mayeri. The sequence continues at coordinate 5,072,648 of NC_137562.1, forward strand.
ATAACAAATATAAATTCATAAATAATCTTGATGTAAAAAGCCCACTGTGACCAAATAACACTTTTGTTCCTTAGAGACTGTTCTGTATGATATTTTTATGGTTATGAGGAGCTGGCAGCCCAGACAGCTGTCATTTCTGACCAGTATGGTTAAAGTCCGGAGATATTTTGCTGTATATCATTTAGCTTTGCTTTCTGAAAAAACACCCCAAAAAACACTTGAGAGGGTCTGACTGCTATAAAATTCATAATGGTTTGATTTTGACTTCAATATAGACTTTCTAACTGTCCAACTTTCCGACTGCCCCAGAAACCCAGCACATCCCGTGCCACTGTCCCTGCACCCCTTACCCAAAAGCTGCCGTGGTTTTGTTTTCCACCGCAATTCCTCATTTGTCTGAAGCAGCCAAAGCTTTTCTGAATTACTTAAGCTTCTTAATACAACAAGATCTGTGTGATTTATTAGTTGTATTAAACAAATCAGAAATATTTACTTACAAAAAATTGAAGTCGAAGTGTCATAGAATAGTAATTTGTCACTGGGCCTTAGTTCAGTGATTCAGGACATAAAGCATAAAAAGGTGCTAAAGGTTCATTGGATAATAAAACAGCCTTGAGGGCGATGTAAAATTCAAGTAAAAAATTGGGCTGTGGAGTAGGATCATCAGTTTGTGGAAGCTGATTAAATTTTTTTTACAATCAAGAGGCAATATCTAGATTTATCAAGAAGCAAACATAAAATTTATGTGGACAAGAAGCTTTTTCAGCATCTCTAAAATGCATTTCTGGTTTGATGATGAGAAACTTGAATGGCAACAATACTTGGGAAAGTATGACCCAAGGGGAAAAAAAAGGTAACCATAAATGTGGTCAGACTTAAATGCACTTAAATTTAGGATCATCATTTTGGTCCACTTCTTTAAAAAAATAAATAAAAAGCAAAAATCATGTAAGTTTTCTGAAGTTGTGAGCTGGAATTCATCCAGACAGCAAATCTCCAGTAGTTTCAGTTGCATTATTTAATAGAGCAGATCAGTATTGCTTTAAAAATCTCTGCTAAAAGTCAAATGAAACATTCATGTTTTGATCAGCACTAATTGCTAGATTTTACAAAAACACTTGTATCAAGAGACAACACTGCTGTCATTAGAGGTTCGTTTTTCCTGAATCTTTTCTTGCACTCTCCTTCCTTTGTTTCCCTACACCCTTAAAATATTTTCCTTTTTCAGAGGTCTACAATGATTTGTTTTGTGATAACATGAATCAATTTGCAGTTCCAATGTTTGGATTATTTTGAGTGTGCAGTTCTTCTATGTGCAAATACAAATATTCTCATATGTGGCTGTTTTGCAAACAGAGTGGTATTCCCTTGTGTTTTCTTTCATGGCAACCTTGATCTCAGTAGGTTTGGTACAAGTTCACTTTCATGAGTTATGACAAATAGTTTAAAAGAGGCAAAGAGACAGATAACTTAAAACACTAAATATAAATCAATATGATTATGAGCAGGATTAGGTAAGGTATGAGACATGTTCACCTTAATATCCTAATGGAATATAGAACAGTCCAAACAAGGACTAGAAACACACACTATGTGACAGGACTTTATTAAGGACATTGGGAATAAAGTTGACCGCTTCAGAAAATCATCATGGGATCCTTAATGTCCCCTGAGACAGGAAGAACATCTGTTTACTTCTCAGCCATAATGAGGTAAATTACAACATTATCAGCCTCAGCAGCATATTTGGAGTTTTGTAGATCCCATGTCAAAAGTCCATTTAGGGAAAAATAAATGAAAGGAATCCACGGGGAACCCATGGTCTAGAAAGCAGCTCCGTTTTGTAGATTAGAGTTTTGCATTTCAGAAAATGATATGCATGTAGGAAGTGTTATGACTGCACGAACACTGTTGAAGCCTAATTGTGTTTGTACTGTTAGTGCTATTAATACTTCACTCTTATTCTTTCATACAAAGATCTCAAAATGCTTTAAGCATTCCACTATTACTTGTTGTGTCAACTGAGGGTAGAAATTACTTTTCTGCTTTATTTCTTGGATTTTTGTCTACAGACAAGGAAAAAAAGATGTTAATTTACTTTGCTCAGGGTCACTCAAAACAACGGAGAAGAGCTCAGATGTTACAGCTGCCAAAATCATATGTAAACCTATAGACCATATTCCTTCCACTGGACAATTCTGGAGAGGTTGCTTGGCAAGTGTAATACATTGAGTAGCATTTATTTTAGCTGTTCTAAAGAGGCTATTTTAAAATACACTAAGGGTGAATTTTTCTTCAGAGATTCCAAACCTGCTTGATCCATTTTTCTCTGCACATTACATGTGTAATTGCACTTACATGCAAATAACATTTGAGTGAGTGCACAGATCAAATAAACTGGCAGCACCCATATACAAATCCTGTTGGCTTCTAATAGAGCTACAGGGCTAAATATTTGCATGCAGAAATATGGCTAATTTTTAAATATACACTGAAATCAAATAGCATCAATCACATTCTTAAGAGTTAATAATTTTCTTGCATCTCTTTCTGTAAAGGGAAATGGGATTTTTTAAAATTATCCTGACACAATTTCTAATATTTCAACTAAAGAACATAAATAGGCAGGGAACCAGGCCCTGCAACTCAACTTCAACCTTCATAGCTCTGTTGGGTATCTCAAGTAAATGTCAGGGACTGAACTATCTGGCAGACATAGTGGCAGGCATGAAAGCAGCAGCCAAGACATTCAGTATACAGCATTTATTGCCATAAAACTGGCAATAAGCAGGTGTCACACCAGCCACTGGATGCAAAGTGATTCAATCATATCCTCATATTCCATTGGTGGGAAAGTCTCTGATAACCAGACTAAGAGCTGATTGATTGCAGGTCTAGTCTTTATGTTAAGTAAATTATCCTGAAGCCAAAATAAGTAAGAATTAATTTGCCTCCTTTAAATGCTTGCCTGATTAGAAGCTGTAATTTGAAGAGCTGAGAGAGGAAGTTAAATTAACGTGACCATTACACTTCCCTAAGCTCTTTCTAGTTCACTGTGGCTCTGAGGAGGAAATGATGCTCCAGAGAGCCTCATTTCAATTTAGATACTTTTGTATTACTAATGCTTACTCTAACATTTTTATTATATAATAAGAGCAGAAAATGCTCACTTAAAAAGCAGTTTTAACAAACCCTAAAAATTCAAATTTCTTCTTTTTCTTGACCACCTGACTTATTTTTTTTAAAGAACTTGTTAGCCAAACTGCACTCAAGTAAAGAATCTATTCTTATCTTAAATTAGCTTACTAAATGCAGCAGTCATTTAACTGATGCTCCATCCAATACGGCTACATTTCTATGAGCTAAATTTACTTAACAGCCTCAAACATCAAAGAAGGCAAATTTTAGAGCAGGATATATTTATAGTTAGTCCCAAGTTAAGTGGTGTCAGCTGAGTTTATATATCACCCCACCCCTTTCATTTTTGTCCCTATAAGTTGTGGTGAGATCAGCATGGTCTCTTTTTCAGGAGATGGATGGCAATTTGTAGTGTAGTTAGTGACTTTGCTCTGAAGGGGAGAACAAAGTAACCAAACTCTTATTATTTTTAAGAAGTAAAACAGATGTAGGAAAAATCATTTCAGTTACAGAAGTTTTATTTTCTGAAGATGTGTGTTTCAAGCTTCTAATGTAAGTCTCTTTTGTATAGCGGGTTAGTCTACAGTTGGGTTCTTCTATGTAGAAGTTTAACTGTGACTTTGCGGGCTTGTTTCTGAAGTCTTATATAAATAGAAATGCTATATCGTATTTTTTCTATGTCTCTAAGCAAAATCAAGAGGTTAGAAAGCTGCAATATAGATCTTGCATAGAAAAAAATTACAGTTCCCTTTATTCTTATAAAGAATTCTGATTTCTATAAGTGAGGAAATGTATTGATTTTTGTTGTACTTTTGTAGCAGAAACCTTTGCAAGAAGTTATCTTCATGTGTTTTATTACTGGACAATTGCTCATAAGCTTATATCTGTAAAACCTTTTACTCTCAGAATTGGTGAAAAACCTTTTTCTAGTAGATGCTGAGGGTACTTGGGAGTTTTTGGAGCAAGTTAGAAAACAAGAAAGAAGTAAAATACATAACTTGGATGTAGGAGAAGATGGTTCCATGTGTTCTGGTCTTCTCTATATGAAATACCTTATTATGAAATAAGGCACAGCAGAGTTTTTATTGATTTGAAAGAAAAGTCTATTCATGTTCTAAACTTTCAACCGATTTTGCAAATATATAAAAATCTTCAGTGAACTGCTTGGCACCGATTTACATTTGAGCCATGTATATGGAGGCTAGTAGATAGTTTGTTTACGCTATCTTGGTCTTCTTCACTCTCCTGGGTTATTTGTGCATTTTTCAATAAACATTTGGCTATATCCTGATACCGACACATACGTCTCCACTGACCTCTCACGATCTTGGCTAAAAGTATTAAGTTCTTCAAATAAAAGCAATTGGACTTTGAGGGATAAGGAGGCGATGCCTCCCACACACCTCAGCAAGGTGTGACTTTGCTGTAAGCAAAAGATTTAATGTGTTTCCAGCTAGTTTTGTAAGTCTGAAGTGACTTGAGACTGATGTTACTTGTCAGTCTTGGTGATGTCTGCTATTGAACATGTGGATTATGTTTAACTCAAGAATTGAAAGCTTGAATTTCAGTAATTTAAAAAGAACTGTGGATGATATTGTAAAATTTTTCATGAAAATCAACTACCTGTTTGGATTTGCCACAATCACAGCTGGGATTCTTTGTAATTACACTCTCTACAGGGTAAAAATCTGTTCACTGTGGAACCTTAAACCAAAACCTGCCAGTCTAACTAGGTATAATAAAGAGGTTGGAAAAAGGTGGGGAGGGGTGTTGCCCAATGTCACAGAGCAGGTCAAAATAGAACCTGTAAGAGCACCTGTGTCTCCTTAGGTAAGTTATTTACTAACTGCACTGAGGTTTGGAATTGCTTTCTGCTTCACAGGGGAGGCCTAATTACTCACTCGGGCCTCTATCACTGGTGAATTATGAAGCCATCTGTATCTCATGAATACAAATTCCATTCTCTCTGGTGTAGTTATATATAGTTATATGATTAGGGGGATGGCATATTCCATATATAGAAAAGGACTGAGGGACATTCTTCTCTTTAAAAAACAGTAACAGTTTTCTAGCAACATGAACGATCACATGTTCATAAAGACAGATTATTTCATTTTACTCCTGCTGACATGCAATATGTCAATTAAAATATTAACATATCTTTAAATTCAGCGGATTGATTTTCGCTTTGCCTTGTTTTTAACTAATTCATCTTTGTTCGCTGCCTGAAAGAAATGTGGTATATTTATTCATCCCCTGAGCCAAAATGGGGACCACTGCATGAAATACTTGCTCCTATCTGCTGTTGCACCCCAAAACTAGCAGTGCTGTCAGCTTTTCCTCCTTGGAGATAGAAAGCATAGCAGAAAAAAATGATTTTAGATATTGTCTAATGTTATTGTTTCTGAAAAGCCCTATAGCTAGTGTATATAGGAAATATGATGATTTCATTCAAGTTTTCCTTGCTGTGAGTCCTTCAAAACTGGCAATGGTACAATTGAGCTCTAACCATTATGCCTGAGATGTGCTATCTTGTGAAAATAACCCAAAGAAAAGGCTGCTTTTTTGCAGGCTTTTGGGGAAAAAAAAAAAAAGAGATTAATGACATGAGAGGCATCCAGGCACTAGAGGCGGGGAAATGGGATTCACATGCCTGGTTTGGGGCAAGGGGGGGAGCTCATTTTGGACTTTGTGTTCTGAAAAAGCAAGACAGGATGCAGCTTTATCACTTCACAGGGCATGAGAAAAAATGTGTGTCTGCTTCTGTCTGCAGTCCCTTGAAATGTCTGTGCTGCTCCCCAGCATTTAAACTTGTTTATCACTGACTCACTGAGACCAGGATTGGGCTGACATTTTCCAGGGCAGATTTCTGAAGCTGTGCAGTGAGCTGGCACTGAAATAATTGGCCTAATTTTTCAGAAGTGACAAAGATCCCACTGACATCTTCATTACATCCTGAGACATTTAAGAAGATAACACCAGGCACCCACATTTGAAAATCCTAGCCTTTTACCTCACCAGAGATTTTTACCTCGGAAGGCATTTATAAAGATTGTGTTCTTAATGCCCTTTGAAATCCTTAAAAGGTTTTGTGAGTGAAAAGAACAGCAGCAGTGTTACAATACAGACTGTTCAGTGGCTTTGTTTACTTACCAGGTCAAAACCCATCTGAGGCAACTAATGATACCACAGACCAGGAGTCTAGGGGGTTGGAATACAGGGGAGTAAGATCTGCCCATAGTATTATGTGTACCAACACCTGCAGGTTCTGTGATAAGCTGCATTTTGAACTGAGTGTTATAGAATTAATACTGACTAAGCTTCTCTGTAAACCTGATTTCAAAGGCATAATTATTCCCTTATTCCAGACCTAGAAGCTAATGGGAAGCGACTTGCTTCAAGTGTGAACGGAGCACCCTGAACTGAGCTGCCTTCTGTCGTATGGCGAGAGGGTATTAACTGGAAATATCAACAATGAAGTGAACAAAAGATTATCCCCAGTTTTCCAGTCAGAGCTATTTATCATTTATGTATGTCGGGTTTTATTCCATGTTGATTGAAGTCAAATGTTTGTTCTTTGCATTGGTTGGTTTGCACAGCCGAGTAGAAGCTTCTGCAATTTAAAAATGCAAATTCTGAGTTTTGTTTCCATAAACTACAAGCGGAAAACAAAGACTGTTGTTTATAATCAGTTCATTAGTATTTATCTTCAAATAATGTTAATTAATCTAATGAACATCTATGCCTATTGCTTTATTTGCTTAGCTGTGTTACAAGGAAATCACCCTGTCAGACACTTGCAAAACTAAGCACAGAGGTTGCTCAACAACAGGCTAACAATTTTGATCTGAACTATACTTCACTTTTAAAAGCAATTACAAAGGTTCTTGACAGATCTAATATTCTAGCTGTAATCTTATTAGTAGAATCAGCAATGGTAAGACAAGTTGCAGTCTGGATGAATTTACTGCCAACGCTAAACTATTTATTTTCAGCAATACTCATTTTTCAAAGAGCAGATGGTTCAATTCTCTGAACCAGCTGCTAATAAATAGGAGAAGGAAAATTGGAGGTGGGGACTGAAATAACTGTTACCCACTCTTCAAAATTCAGGAGGGTTTAAAAGTATGCAGGCATTCCAGCCTCGAGTAATGGATTTCTTTGTTTCTTCAGACTGAAGTACTTATGGCCTCAAGTGATACAATATAATGTTTCTTCAAAGCTAGTCTAAGGAAGCAGTGAAAATACTTGGTCTAGATGTTTGGGAACTTGGTTTTACAAGCAAAAACCTGAGGCTTAGAAGATGTATTAAAGAACCAATTCAATTGCATTTAGCTTTGGAAAAAATGGTATCAATTTAACTAGTCAATTAACAGTCAGGTCTTACAGACATTTGCTTCTGTCACTGAAGTGATTCAATTGCAATATTTTTTCTGACCATTCTGTTAGGCGGAACCTTTAAAACACTCTAAGATATACAGGGCATGATGCAATGACATGACAGCTGAATGTTGTCAACAAGCTCATTATCTTCAAGACCTTGAACTGATGAATCTCTGTTAATCCTTCTTAAAAACAGCCCCACAAAGCAGGTATGCTCTGACTGCATGGGATCCAAGGCTTAGCTGTTAGCAGTGATACAGTTTGGGATTTTTTAAACAGATTCTCATTTCCTTCTGATTAGGCAAATAAAAACATCCTGCAGAGAATTCCAGCTGCATCTATCCCTGAGATTTGTTTGCTGAATGCTCCCCAGGAAGCTCACGCAATGCTTATGATTTTGGGCAATTTATATCTTGCTCCTGGAAAAGAGTAGATGCTGCCAGAGGTTTATTTGCACAAGGTTTGGGAATGTGTGGTGATGGCATAGGATATATGAATGGCTGTTGCACCATTGTGAGGGAAAAATGAATGCACTGTTGTCTGTGGGTACTTGTTTATGTATTTGTTTTGTTTTTTTTGTTTTTTAATATATGATCATGGAAAAATGATCAGTATTCTTCCCTTCTTTCACTTGCAGGTTTCTCCTTTTTCGTTCTCTTTGGATGCTAGGATACTGCGTGCTTGACGTTAGCTGGTCCACCACTTTCTCTGTTCTTATTCCCTGTCACGCAAACGTCCAGGGGTAACATGGGTTCCCTAGTCTCTCCAGTCTGGCTTGCAAACAACCTTTCTGGAGCACCAGTGGTGTTTCAGTGGGGCATTTTGCAAAGCACCACAGCTGTAGCAGTGCTCTGCGGTTTCAGGCTTTCCAGAAGTAATGGCATGTAGCCTGTTGGTTCTAATCCTCATGAGATATAATCCTTTCTTGACATTTTCTTGTGCATTTAATAACCAGTTGCAAGTTGAACATCCAATTAATGTAGGAGACCTGGCCATCTTCATCTGCTTAATCAAATAATGGACTGGAAGGGAAATGGGTGTATTTATTCAATTTTTGCTTAAGCAGAAACAATTAAAATTTTCTGGCTCAGGAACAAAGCAGACTAGTTTACTGTGAACCTTTGGCAGCAATGATAATCCACTCGAAGTAATGAATAGCACAGCCTGGATTTTGATGTTTGATCTGAAGGGCTGTTGAGGTTCCTTGAGGGTTAGAACAGGACACAGTCTAAACAGTATGACCATCTCACAGTTGCAATCAGATTAATCATGCAGGTAGTCTGATAATAGTGTAAAAACAAAAAACCACAACCACCACCAACAAAAATACCCCAAACAATACAAAATTAATTTGCAGAAGCATTTGGAAATAAACTTTAACCATGGTTGTTTTATTCACCATTTTTCATACATAGGAAACTGAAATTGTGTTTTGTCACGTGGATTCTCAGAATATTACTTTACCTCTTGGACTTGTAATTCATTCCTGTTTGCATCTGGTTGGATACTCAAATATTCAGAAGCATGGCATAGCTCCTCTTCACTTTCTTTTTATTAATATTTTGCTGATGTAGAGAAATATATAGGAAGCAAGAAAATAGGCTCCTTTGTATCACACTATTCAATACAATGCCATTACTCCAGAGAAATCTGTACTTGTTGAACCACTGCCTCAATGGAATTAAAATGTGGTTATGTACTTTCCTGAACTGATATCTAAACTACTTATACTTCATTATTTTTCCATAGTGGACTGAGATTGTGAAGCTACATACATACTTACAGATATTGTAGTTTTGATCAAATGATACATACAGACATACAGATCTTTTAGTTATACTGATCTTTTTTTCATGTTTGCTTTAATATCACCATGATACTTGCTGCCCCTGTGTTGTATCTGTATCCAATAGATTTAGAAATAACTAATGTATTAACTGTGTAATTGTCTTTAGTGCAGAGACAGTGTTGATGCCAAATTTCTATTCTATTTCAGCAAGGAAATGGCACATGCAGAGACTGCATGATTCTTGCTGCTCCTTCTTGCCAGTGAACCATATGGAAAAAAAGAAGCAACGCTCCTGTCTAGATACTACTTGTATTACAAGTAATTCAGTTTGTGAATTGCATTGGTCACCTTTTTAAACAAATAACATATAACAGCATAGTAATGAAGAATTTAATTCTCTTTTTTGGTTGCCTTTCTTCAGTTTAATGATGTTATTCCAGGAAGAGTACTTCAGCTTAAGCCAAATAACATGTTTCCCTATGGAACATGTGTAACTGCATCACTTGATAATAAGCAAGTCTGGTAAAAATGAAAATAATTTAATGTCCCTTAATTACAGAGTAAGATGCATAAGCACCAACCTGTGTTTCAATTACATACAGCAATTCATTCAAATGGTATGTTAGCACTGCCCTGGATTATTTTTTATATTTAACAGATTAGAGATATTTAAGAAGATAATGAAATGGGGATTATTTAGCTGTCAGTAGTTCAGTTGAGAGAGAGAAACTTCTTCAAAGGAAGGGTCAATGATTCCATGGTTTCCTGTGTGTCATTAATTGCATCTCTCTGTATCCTGCCCACTTGGATGACAAAACTCATCACTTGTGGAGCAGGGCAGTGGTGCACCCCAGTTTTAATGGCATCATGGGGAGCAGTGCTGAGAGCAGATTTCAGCTGAATTACACAACAAAGGTTGTTTGATTCACAATTCTCAATTTAGGGCTTTCATAGTTGGGCGCCTGTTACAAAAGGAGAAGGAAATTGGAAAGGCTAAGATTGGTTCAAAATGAGTCTTGCAGTAGATTAAATTGGGACTTTCTCTGCTTCACTATTCTCAAATGCAGTTTTGAAGCTCTGTGGATAGTTTGGCAGCATTTCTTTCCCTTCTTCCTGAGAACTAGAAAGAAAAATGGTCTTTAAATTGAGTAAGCCTAATTGCCATGAGGCAGAAGAACACGGACCCGGCAGTAATTTTCACTAACCTACCGGTGGTGAGAAGTGCAGTTCAGAATGAGTTTAGTATGAAATTGTGCAGACAGACTTCATTAGGAAGAAAGTTCCTGCTGGGTAAAACCGCACGGATTCATTCCTTCTCTGACTCATTTTCTTTCTCATGTTATGAGCATGGTTTTATTTCCCCCACAGTTTTGGCAGTTTTGCCCACAGAGCTGGGTCGTGTGTGGTGTTATACCCAACACAGTTCATCTGCTTTGCTCTTCGTTCCTGGGTGTTTTCTCTCATTTGAACCTTTTCTCTCATTTGAACCTTTTCTCTCATTTGAACCTTTTCTCTTGTTTGAGTATTTTAGTCTCTTCCTTCACTGGCAAATAGATACTATTACTATTACTATTACTATTACTATTACTATTACTATTACTATTACTATTACTATTACTATTACTATTACTATTACTATTACTATTACTATGACTGAACCCCTGATTTTATCCACCACAAATTTTCCAGTAGAAAACTAGTATTGTCAGAATAGAAGTATTTCACTGGGTGTGTCAATTCCAGCGATGTTTTTGATAGGATTTTATGAAAATACAATCATTTAAGCTTTCTTCTTTTGTTCCGACAGTCTCCAATTCCTTATTTTTACTTTCAGGTTTTAAATGAAATAATTAATATTAATCATGTCACATTGAATAAGACATGTCGCAATTAATTTTGACCTTTACTATTTTAAATGTTCCCTACATGAAGCAATATGGAATTCTTAGTATGTGAAGAACATCCGAATGTTCACTTTGTTCTGAAAAAGAATGAAGATGAATGTCAAAATATATATTATTCCATGGAATGCATGGTTGAGTTTTCTCAACAGATGTAATAATAGATAATATTTCAAAATGTCTCGCATTTGAAAAAACAAACAGCTTCAGTTTGCGTTCCAAGCATTAAAAAAATCAGTCATAGTTTTCATACTCATATGCAGGTTTGTGGGGTTTTTTTTCTTTTCTCTTTATTTTCCTGTGATTTAGGATTGTTCAGAGGTTAAAACAAATACAGACAAGGAACCTAAAATTATTTTAAACAAACCAAGCATAGTGAGGAGAATAAGACTGCACTAATGTTTTTTAAAGTATTTTTACTTCATTTTCAATATAAAATATCGTGAGTTTAAATAGGACTGAAGTAGTATGTGTGAAAGTAGCAGACAACAGTGTATTTAGCCAATCAAGATTTGCAAAGTCAAGTCTATGCATATGCATTTCAGCTTCTGTGGCCACCATGATAGAAACTTTCACAATTACACTGTTATTTGTCAACTTAAGTTGTACTTATGAACATTCTTCGGGTTCTCAACAAACAAGTATAGCCCTAGAAATGCATATATTGAACCCTAGGGCATAGCAGAAACAAGGCTGGGCAGCTGAGTGAAAGAAGGAGACAGATGGATTGACAGAAGGACTAACATAGTAAAGTTTATTTTCTTTTGGCTGAGTATTTGCTTGGCATCCAATAGAGTGTTTGATTATTATTCCAATGAAACACAGGCTTTTCCCTCTCAAATGTCACTGCAGAATGTCTTGGCCTATTTTAGAAGCTTTTTTTTTTTGGTATTTGTTTTGCAAATTCTTTTCCATATCTGTGCATATTAATGGTTTTTATATCAGTTTGAATATACATCATTTGGTGTCACAGTGTGAAAGCAAAGAGAATTATAAGTAAGTTTCTAAGGAGCAGGTACTGATGCTCATGGTAAATAATGGCTGAGATGCCTGTAAATAATGACTGGTGTACTCCAGCTTCCTGAGATGATTTTTCATCCAGGTTTGTAACGAGTGTACGGTGCAGGAGAACAACAACCTGTGGCTGTGCTTGTTTATGGCTGCAGACAACCTGTAACGCTCTGATGGGTAAAGGAGGTTTCTTGGTATATTGTTGGAGAGATTTGGGCTCACCTCAGCCTCAGTAACTGCTGGCCAATCCCTTCAGAGACCTTTTGACTTTGTGGCAGAATAAACTTCGTTTTCAGCAGCGGCTTGGGCAAAGTCCTAGAACAACATGTGGAAATAATCCAGACAGACCGTCTAAAGGTGGCTCATTCTTCTGCTATGAAAAGGTGCAATATCCAGCCTGAGTGGCACTTAGTTTGAAAAAATGATTTGTAGTCTCAGAAATGCTACTGATTTTTAGCACTAGTGCCTGGAATTTAGTATGGCCCTTAATTATGAATGCTTGAAAAGACTGAGAATAAAATACTTTGGCCCTGTCATGGAAGGCAGATCATATGGCAGCATTTGCCAGTCAGTCACATGTAGCTTGAGGGCTAATATATCCTAATAAAGAGGGTGTGGGGAGAGCAAGACGTGTTTGTAAAGCTGAGTCTAGTAAGGAACAAAGACAGAGAAGAAGGGGTATCTACCTCCAGCTAGCTGATTTTTCATTTCAATATTTTTTTCATTGGATATCTGCAAATCCTGGGAGAGAGTTCTGAAATGTGCTGTGTTTTGGTCCCATTGTACATTTGGAGTAGCAGTTTTGATAGGCTTGATCTAGATTTAGCATGGAGTAAATGAAAACATTTTATTAATTTATTCCCACTTCTTCAACTTGCTAGGTATGTTAGGCTGTTTCTAAAACTCTGTGTGTTAGAAAAAAAGAGTGCATTAACAGAATGGTACATTCATTTCTTTCTTTCTAACATCTGGGTCAAATTTGATCAGCTTACAAGTCGAAGAATGCTTTCTGCCCTCGTGGTAAACACAGCTGAGATTGAAAGTCAGGCTGTGGTGGGGGGAAGGCTCTAGTCTTTTCTCCACATCTTTGCTTCATGCAGTTACATTGTCAGCTAAATTCTTCTCTCAGGCTCTTTATAACTGTGTATGATACTTGGATGAAAGAGGCAACTTCTTAATTTTAGAAGGCCAGGTTGCCTGAACCCCAGAATAGTATGTGGCTCCTGTCATAGATTGATTGTTCTTAAGAAATCACAGCTAAGGGAAAAAAATGTATTTCTTTAATGAAGCAGAAAGATATGAATCAAAGATATAGAGGAAGCAGATTTTATTGTGTGAGGTGGTGTGGTTTTTGTCATGGTCCAGGTTTCTGACAATAATCAAACCTGTCTGCAATATTGCACAAGATAATATCCCTTACAAAGTCAGTAGGAGGTTGGTCATTTATCATCAGTTTATCAAATTCCTCTTCTCACTCCTGCTGTATACAGTCCCCATTTGGACTGGAAAACAACAGAACAGGAAAAGATGCTGTTTCACTTCACTGAGAAATGGGTTTGGATTGGTTATGATAGTCCCAATAGCAGCGGAGAGAATCCTATCGCTTCTGTGCATTGAACTTGATGAGATGCACTCGAACAGCACCCAAATCATGATATAGACAGCATATTGTCCTCTTTTAGAAACTTTGAATGTCAATGGGGAATGTAATTAATAATTGAGAGATGGAAGGAAATAAGGCAATGGAATATAACTGAAGATTAAGGTAAAAGCTCATCTGCTTTTGCTTTGGGTGGTGAAGAACTGGTGTGCATCATGCAAATATAAGGTTTCCTATTTATTATTCCATAATTAAGAAATGAATATGTTAAAAAAAAAACAAAACAAAACAAAAAACCAAAACAACAGCAAAAAAAACCAACCCACAACAACTTTTCTTTTGAATATAGATTAGGAAAATGGAGTGATACAGCACAATATCTTTCACAGATCCTTCTTAGTTCTGACTCTTCCAATGTAAATTCTGTGAAGGGATCTATTTTCCTCTTTTAAAAACTTGGTTGCATTTCACAGGAAGATATAAGATATTATACTAAGATAACATGCTTTTCCCCCAAATGGCCCATTGTGCTTTTAGCCATTTGCATTTCTAATAGCTTAATGTAGACTATTTACTTCTGAAATCAATGTTTTAGATGACTTTCATTAGAATAACTCAATATAATTATCATTTGTTTTTATCTAATTATATATTCTTTTAGTTATCCCTTGAAAAAAGTTAGCTCATTATCTCATCACTATGAGGATCCAGCCATAAGAAATTTTTGCTTTTTTTTAACCTCTGATTTGGATGCACCAAACCAGCTCTGGACAGCCCCAGTTTTGGCATGAGCTATGTCCGGATTTGTAGAACATTGGGGAAATTCTAGACCTGCAGAAGAAATGGAAAGATGTTTTTGGTTTGAGCACATCTACAACTCCAATTCAGGTCCTCTTGGGAGGCAGGGAATGCTCATGGGAAATGCAGGACATTTGTCAGCCCTTTTCTATATTAATGTGGACAGAAAGCTAAAGAAGCAACGTATTTGAATACAAAATAGTAAGAAATGAAAAGGCAATGCCAGAAGGTGTGAAGTAAACAGCCCTGTTAAATTCTCACCACCTAGCAAATGATGAGGTCTTGCCTCCCCATCTTCAATTTGAAGAAAATGTCAAAGTTGCTTAGAAATCTGACTCTTTGGCATCATGGAGGAGCCAGACTGTGAAATAACCATCTCTTCACTTCTCTTTATTTACTCTTTTGGCAGGCTTGCTCCTTCATTAAAAAATGAAGGTTCATTTCATCCTATGGGCTGCCAATAACCCAAGCAGCCAGACAGTCCCCTTTTGTAAGCTTATCCAAAATGAACAAAATGCTACATTATTTGCAGTCTCGGTTGTTCTAAAGCTGTCACAGAATGAATTGACACGAATTGCATCCGAAGGACCTTGTACTGAGTGAAGACCAAAACCAGATAAAAAATAATAACAAAAAAATATCTCCCTTAAAAATCAGTCTTTTTTTCAGGCTGAGCAGCAGTGTAGAAATCAGACTTAAGCAGACTTCCTACTGTTCACACTTATGTTCAGTCTGGGAACAGCAGGAACTTTCACCTTTGCTGGCAGTTGGCTGCTGCACAGTTGTATTTAGTCCATGATTTTGTCAAGTTTGTGGGAAATCTGCTTTAATCATGTTCCCTCTTCTCGGTGCAAGGAACTGAAGGAAGGAACCTCTCCTGCTCCTGTTCATTCTTGGTGGCGTCCTAAGCCACGCAGAACTATTGCTCCTGAAATGATGCTGCACAAGAGCCTGCCCTGATGCCTCTCAGCACCCCAGGCCTTCACCTACTTTCCTTGGGTTAAAATCTCTGGATATCTGGTCATCTTGAGGACACTGTGGAAAAAAGAATGCAGTTAAACAGCTATCCTTTGGTGTAACAGCCCCATATGAAGCCAAGCCTCATCAAAACAATACGTTCTTATGCTGTATGTTTCTTTTCCTGCTTGTGATCTTTGTCCCAGTCCAAGGGAAGTCAGGTTTTTGAAGACTGTTGGGCTGAGACTTGGGAAAACTGTGTTTCTTCCCACTCTTGCATCAATCCTCTCCACCCAGAGGTGGAACAAAGCTGTTACAACTCCTGCCCTTTGTACAACAACTTTGGTTTGAAGAAACCACTTGGGTGTGGTACTATCTAAATAACCATTTCATTATTTATAACATACAAAGCCTGGTTGCTTCTACAAACAGCTGCTCTGGCATGTTTCTGAAATGCAGAATTCAGTGAAGGCTGCTAGAGAGCTCATAAATCATTCAAAGGGAGACTGCTGAGGACCACAGGAGCCTTCGCCATCTATTCACCATCCTCTCCCTCATGCACCCACAAGTTGTGTTGCTGGCTTTGCTGCTCTATCATTGAAATTCTCCCAAAAACTTACATTTTGATTTCTTTAGTCAGCAGCTCATCTAGGCTATGTTGCAGTAGAAAGGAAAATTTGATGCTGGAGTTCTTTCAAATGCTTGGAAATGTGGGGTTTTTTCCTGGCAATGCCAGCACAGCTTAACTAAAGCAGAGAAACAGGTTCATGAAGTGTTACTGCGAGCAATATTAATTACTACTGAAACATTACAGGCAGCACAATGAAAACAAATCTTATGGAACAATTTCACCAGGATTAGTTTCATTCTGTATTTTTACAAACTTCTCTTACTAGTCTAAATTAATAAAAACCAGAATATAACTATCCTATAATATTTTTCTAAAATTGTTTGTAAAGAAATAAGCTGTGCAGCATGTTCTGAATATTAGAAAGCACTTTCTCACTTGGTCAGAAGCCAAAAAATTGTAATAAGCTAATTTTAATTCAAAATGAACTCATTCCTATGCTAGCTGCTGAAAATGCACAAGACAGACATTGTACTGGCAGAAGCAACATGGGTTCTACATTCTTCTGCCTGTCTGCCCCTGAAATGAAAAAATCAACACCAAAAATTCAACCTGAAATGTTTCAAAACAAAGGAGTTTTAGAACAAAATTAACAGCTGTTACAGTACTGGCCCATGGCATTCTCTGGCCTGTTTTCTGAACTTCTAATCCATTTAGAGTGCTTTTTAAAAGGTTAATAGGCATAAATGCATTACAGTGATTTCCTATATTGCATATAAAATACAAACAGATTGTAAGATGCTAGGAAAATAATAAGAGTGGGAGGGGGGTTTAGGCTTTCTGGTGGAATAAATCAAGAGGCCACAGTAGAAACAAGTGAAATAATCACTTTGAACAGGTGTGGATTTAGCTGTTGTCTGTATTTGATTCTGAAACAGCAGGAAGAAGGGCACAAACATACTTAAAACCTTTGTATTGAATTCCTCCCTAGAAAATATAATTTTGGATACTGGTAGCTAATACTTTCTAAATTGCAATCTCTCTCTGAACAAGCTCTTATACCTGTGAACCCAAAGTGGATTACCTGTTTTGTAGTTGTCCTCAAAGGACAAACTCTGCCTGGACGACCCCAAAAGATCAGTTGTTAACTTGCTTTCAAGTTTCCCACTTCAAGCTGTTGATGTGTCCTTGGGTGGGGGGAGAGTTGTTTGTGATATTCCGTCTCCTTCCCGAGGGGAAAGCTTTCCTAGTACAGTATATGTAATTATCTTTTATAATCACACCACCACTATGACTTTGGGGAGACAAAACAGCTCAAATTCATTGCTGAACCTGCTGCTATACAAAACGCAGTATATCCGAATGACAGTACTGAGACGCTTTGCTAAATATTGCCCTCAATGCGAGCTGATCAAGAAAACAGCTGCCTTCCTCTGCCATGAAAATTTAAATTTTTCATGAAAGCTACAAAATACCCCCATTTGTCTTAAAATTGCCAAGATTGGAGTAAAAAAAACAAACCCAAAACCTTCTATGCTCTCATACTGACAAACTGTTTTGAATTTTTTTTAATCAGTATTTAGTGCTGCAACATTGACTTTGAATGCTTTGAGTTATTATAGGATGGTTTTAATCTTATTTTTAGTTTTATAAGTCTTGTGGCAATCACAAAATGAATATACTAACATGTATGGCAACATAGTCTCTTAAAACGTTATCAAGGTTGTACTGTATGGGACAGAAAGTAACTGGAGCTTGTTGAATCGGATTGTTTTTATAATCAATAATCGAATAGAAAATACTTTTTTAAGCTAAAACTCTATGCCAGGTGTCTTTTCCTACTCCCACATCCCTCAGACAGTATTTTCCACCACACCCACCAACCTGCCTTTCCCCTTTAATTCTGAATGCTTTTAAATAGATACTAAATAGTTAATTTTTCTAGTGCATTTGAAAATCCAATTCGTTATTCCCAACAGCCTCAGGTTTTTCAAGCTAAAGATGGGATAGAACTGATTATTATTTGCTAAGCCAGTAATTGGAAAACTGATTTTCTGTTAGCAGCCCCAGTTTAGTCTGTTCAAGAAGAAGAAAACATTGACCTTTCTACCTGTCACCATGAAGTGAGTCACGGCTGACAAATGTTTGAAGCTGATGTGAACTATTTGCAAGATAAATCAGTATTGCAAATCACCCTGTTTTATTTTTGTCTCAGATGGGCCCAGGAAAGTGCTTCAGGCTTCTCCTGTCTCATCCAATTACTCACCAGGCCTAGGCACGTTGTCTCAAAATAACTTACTCGACCATTTCTTGCTCTGGAGGCGAATTGAGACCCCATGGCCATGACCCATGTCTTCTCCCAAGCACATGGGCTGGAGGTGCTGGCTGGTGCTGGGGAAATCTGCTGAAAGACAAGATGAAAATCCTCCCTGGTCACCCGTGGATTGGGTACAGATCCTACCCATGTTGTCCCTGTAGCTCAGGAACTCCCACTCAACCTTTCCTGGGTGTCAAAGTGGCAGCGGATGAGGAAGTTGAAGGGTATCATGACTGCCTATGGTTGCTGTTACCTTGTGCTGGAGAACAGAGGCCCATTTTAAGAAGGGAATATCAAGCTGTCTGGCCACTTCTGCAAAGACAGAGCTGGGTGAAAATTTGAGTGAAAATAGCAGAGAGAACAACTCATGGTGCCAGCGCATGCCTAGAGCAAGCCATAACTTATCATCTCCAGAGGATGACAAAGTCCCATTGTGTTGTATTTATCTCTAGGTGATCCCAGCAGAGCATCCTGGTAGATTTGGAGTAAGAACCTGGCTCTGAGCATCCGAGCTTTCAACATGTTAATATTTCAGTGAACTCGCTTTCCCTCTGCCCACTCCCAAAATCTGTGGTGTCAGTGTGACTGGATAATACACTGAGGCTTAAACTCCTGTTCTAGCCAAGGTGAAGCATCCTTTGCTTAATTTCTTCTAATTTATCTTAATTGCAAAGTATTGGGTATGATATTAAGTTTGGCTTGAAACTCGTGGTATAGTAATGGCTTTAATTTTATCTCTCAGCTTGAAGACTGTCTTGTAAACATTAGCTGACAGGCATATCTTTCATCTCACTGACAGTAAACTTATCTGTCAAAAGTCCCAATTAATATTTGGAGAGGGAGAAAAGCAATGCAATTCAAATGAGGCTACATCACTTGAGTTAGGATTTGGAAGGTCTCCCTTAGAATATCTTAGATGTATCTTTCAGATATTATTCTATACATATTGTGCCCAGCTGCAGCGACATGGTGGCTGTTTGATCACTGACTTTGTGCCTCTAGAAAGAAGTGGCCAGTTCAGATTTTTTGTTTTCAATGTCCTTGTTCGTGCTCGTGCTCTGCCAGTCAACAGCTGTGCCTTAGGCTGCAAAGCTACTTGTTTCTCGGTGTATGTCATTCACTACTGTATTTGTCATTTGTCCATTTCCCTCAGTGAAAATAAATATTTTCCTTCCACACATTCCATTAGTTGTAGATATCTGAGAGTTTCTTATTTACATTTTAAAAGACATGAAGACAAATACACAGCAGGTCAGCAAGCACTGTCTGTGTTCTCAATGTTCACATTCTAGCTGGCCTGCACAAATGAATCTGTACAGCTCCCCAAAGGCACGTCTGAATAAACACTTTACAAGACTCTTTGAATGTGCAACTTTGACATTTTGCCTATAGAGATATATTAATCATATATATATATATATATATATATAGTTATTTTGGTTGTCATTTGTATTCATGTCTTCGCTTGATAATTTTAGAAGTCAATATTCAAGTCTTAATTTGACAGTTTTAGAAATCAGTGGGCAAAAATCTTTGTCTTCACTTTTGAGCCAGGTATTGCTCATTTATGGGGTACATTTGTAGCTCAAAGTAGCTAGACTAGAAATGCAGAAAATGCCTTGTCCTTCCACTTCTCAGTGCACCGAGAGAAGCACAATTGTCCATGGTTCTTCTCAGCCCTGATTCAAGTTTTCTAAGTGGTTGCTTTGTAAGAGTGCGTCATGACTACCACTATATCTCTATCTGTTTCAATGTGAAAGGCTGTTACAAAAAGCCAGCATTACCCAGCTAATGATACGAGCCATGTGGTGTTGAGTAAGAAATTACAAATAAGTTTAGATGTCTGCTATCTGCTCAAATGAGGCTTACTTGAATGAAATCCTGGTGAGGAAAGAAAATGAAATGAAGTGTTTATTCTTCAGTGGATTTTCTTGCCAGAGGAAAAACCACTGGAATGTTTTCAAGTAGTCTAGGAAGTAGTATTAAAAGTTTCTCTGGAGAGATGGAGATGTTAGGCTTAATTTGGTAAAAAAGAAAAATCTTAAATTTCTATAGTGTATGGACATAGCCAACCTGATTTTTCTATTAGTCTAGTGTGATAAAGGAGGGCAATATGCAAAGCACCTTTACTTGTCTGACTTGCTTCAAAGTTCATTGAGATCAAAGGAAGACTTCTCAGTGACTTCAGGAGAGGTTAAGCACTTAAAAACAAAGCCAGCGCTTGTGCAATATTTTAAATAATTATAGCAGAAATTCTAGGTAAGAATGTCAGAAGGTTAACTTCACCTTTGCTGCTGCTGCTTTTTTTCTTACAGTTTTGGTGATCACCGTAGTTCTGCAACCTGCTGCACCCAGGTGAGGTTCTGCATCACACCTGCAAATATCACATCTGCTACTAACAGATTTCTAACCCCCAGACAAACTGTCACGAACCCTTTCTGTGCTCTAGTGGATTTGAGGGTGATGTTCTAGATACGCTGCTGTTTGTCAGGGATCTAGTTAAGTTGCCTGGTTCTCATTTTGCATTGTGTTTTTCTGGGCAAGTTTTCCAGGCTGTAGGACTCGTACATCTTAATGAGCAATCTCTTGCCACTTTGTTGAGGTGAATTTTGCTCACATAATCTGTTAATGTCATTGGGCAAGGTACCAATCAGCTCAGCCTCAAGTTTTTTAGTATGTGTCACTCTGACAAGAGACATGCAGTTCATACTCCCCAGGACATTTTATCTTGATGCACCATCAGCCCGAGCACACATCTGTTCTAATGCAAAGATACTATGTGGATTTTTCTAATGATGACTCTGTGGATGCACTTTTTCTTACCTTCTTATTTGCATTTGATGCTGCAGCCCTTGATGCTGCTCTTAAATGAACCTAAATTTCTTAGATAACAATTCTTTCTGCAGGTTCAGGAAAAAAAAATATACCTGGCAAAGTAATGACAGAATTAACAGATTGTCCTTCTCTAGAACTAAACAAATGTGATGGTTTTCTTCATAACTGTGGCTACTATTGATATATGTTTGGGGTTATTTTTCTTCTTTTAAAGCAGAGAAAATACAAGCCCATTCTATACTAAGTTTTAAAACTTGTGTCATCCATTGAATAGAGAAACTGGGAAAAATAAACACCTGTACTTCTACATATTATAGGTTCAGTAAGTTCATATAATGTATTACATAGAGCTTTTCTATGAATTGAGGTCTGAAATTGCACCTTAGTACATAGGTAAGCTGGAAGGTAAAGCAAAATCATGCTCGATTGAAAGAACTTTAATTTGCATGCAGATTTATTGATGAAAGATGGATTCAAGAGGGGGGAAAAAGTATATCTAGATATGAGACAAAAAGCATTTATATCCGGAATCAATAATGTATATTATCTCCTTATGTTAGAGCAGAAAACAGGTGTGCTTCCTCTCTATAAGGACAAACTGTTATAATAATAATTTAATACAAGTGAAAACAGTAATTGATCTAATTTACATTAGCATGTAAATTATTCATTACTGAACTGCCTAGAATAAAATTAGACTAGCCAGTGGAAAGAATTACTATTTGTCTGTGTGTGTTCCTGCCCTCAGTGTGTGATATTTTTTGTACAGCTGGCAAATTCTTAAATGATATATAATTTCAGCAAGGAGTAGTTCTATGCAGATGACACATAAGAAAACATCTATCCAAAATGTGATTATCCTTTGGTAGAGACTTTTTAATATATTTTGCAATTTAAACAGAGATATAGCCAAAGCTATTTGCTTTTAGTTTTCTTATACTCTATTTTTATTTCCTGCTCTTTATAATTCCCATACAGAAACTTAAACTTAACCCTTCTTTAATACCATTACCCCTCATATGCCTTTCACTTAGCAGACATTTAATTTTGCTCTTTCTCTAATGGAATGACAATGAAACTGGATTCAAATTTAGCTATTAGTCATTCGCTCTCTCAGAAAAAGTGATATTTGCCACACCATTTGTCTAACTTGTTCTCAGGAAGGGACATTTGTGGAGACAGTCTGGGTACATGTATGAATAACACTCCATTTCCTCTATTAATGTCTCTGTTTCACTAGTGATTCAGTCCCATGGGAAGATCCTCCATTCAGATTGGTGAGAACTGAATGTCATTAGCCCTTCAGTGACAGTTTGCATCCATTTGGCTCAGCCCTTCTGCTCACCAGGGAAGGTGTTTGGACGCCAGGTCTGTAGCTGTTCCCTGGGCTTCTTTGGCAGAGATTTGGGGCAGTGAAAACCAGCAGGACACGTCTTCTGGGTCATAGCTCCTCAAGGACGTGATCAGAACAGACATTTTAAAAAGTGTTTTCTCCGGGGACCTTCATACTGCGTCCAACTTGCTGACATGTTAGGAAATAAACAATAACACAGTACTTTTCTATTGAGCTTTTCTTCAGAAATCTCAAAGGGTCTTGCGTAACATTCACATGCACTAAAAGCCTAGTGAGATGATTTCATCCATCACCAAGTCCAGCTAACTGAGGAGTGAGCTGCAACGGCTCTGTCACAGTGATGTTAACGAATGGCTTTGGGAAGAGAATGCAGAAGAATGTCATACCCTACTGAAATTGTAGATGTACTTATATTGGGTGTAATTACATGTAATACAGCTTGCTCAGAGCACCGAGAGTAACTAACATGCCTCCTGAAACCCGTCATCGCTACAGGGAGTGATGCTGTGAGGCTGTAGCGGGGCACATTTCATGAAGGATTCAGTTCAACGACCAAACAAAAGCTCAACACACTCTCTACGAGGAAAACCATCAAAACAGGGATTAGGGAGACTAAGTGGGCTTTGTGCATGAGTCTGTGAATATCAGAAGTGCTCTAAATTAATCACATCAAATCTTTATAAACAAGCATTTTTTTTCCCAGAAATTATAATGAAATTAAATAGATTTAGGTGTTATCTCGTGGGATTCAGACTGTACTAACAAGAAAAACATTTTGGTTTACATTTCTGACTTTTACAGAAGTATGTGAGTAAACTCAATGAAGTTTTAACTGGAAAATCCCACTGGATAATCTTTCAACTTAAGTCAGTTTTAACATGTCCTGGGAAGGGAATCCATGAGCTAATAGGAAGGATATGTGGGTGTTGCTTTTTAGGTTATGCTAAGTAAAACTCTAAAACCAGAGGCAAAAAAATCCAGCAGATATCATGTTGGGGTGTATGGTGAAACAGAAAAGCTCTTCTTGAAGCCAATGCTGAAAATAACCATCAGATTCAGTCCAGTCATTTCAGCTACTGTTATAAATACTAGGATCGAATTTCCTTCCTCTTTATTCCAGAAATGACTTGTAGAGAGCAGAATCAAACTTACTATTTTTCTAAATGTTGTGGTGCTTCTTTTCACTGAGGAAGTCTCTGGAAGAAGTCTGGCTGTGCACACATTAGGGCCACACACTTTAATGGGATTTACTGCGTGTGCAGCGTAAAGTGCTTGTGAGCACCAGGCAGCCGGCTTGGAGTTGTGTAACCTCCAGTTTCTACTGGGGAGAAAAAGTTTCTTGACAGAAAAGGAAGATCTAGGGAAATACCTGTGTTAAACTTGCCCAAGGACTGTTTGTCCTTTAGCTCTTTGAGCAAGTTCCCAGCCACCTCCATCATCTGTGATTTCTTTGGAAGTTTGGAGCTGAATTCTGCTTCAGCATCCTCTGCCAAGTGCCATTTGTTTTGCTTCTCAGTGTCCGTTGTCAGAGTTTCATCCACTGAGTTTGATTAAGAGTTTGGTCAATAGGATTTTCTGATCAAAACCTTATTGCTTGTTCTATGGTTTGTTGGTTTTGTTTTCCATCGCATTCAGTATAACTTATGACAGGTAGACTGGGCTCGGTTTACTTTTACCTTCACCTCCAGTTGTTCCAAGCAGCGTAGAATGAAACACAAATTCAAATATAAAATTATTTCCATTCCACTTCTTCTTTGTTAAATTGCCTATGGTTTAAGTTCAGAAATTGCAGAGGGCCAAGTGCTGTTCCTACAATAACTGTTCTGGCCTTGTAAAGCAACTGAGAGCAGAGTTTGATCCAGCTTTCCTGTTGTTAATCACTATAATGGTAAACAAAACCTAATGTTATGAATGCATTAAAAGTAAATGAAAAACAGCATTGCAATGTAAAGTGGCGGGTGGATGCATTTGCTCATTATATACTAAATAACCCAAGCAGTTAACGCCTTTGCTGGCTAATTGCTTTGCTTTCTGTATTAGATCAGAAGTCATATTTGAATATAAATTGGGGTGCTGTGTTTATCATGTACCATTTTTTATGACTAATTAACTTTCTGTTGCATTTAAACTACCAAAGCGAATTGAACTTCAGACTCACAAGCACCGTTCTCTCCATTTGGGAACACATTTAAAATTCCAGCAAGAGGTCACAGACGATCTGAAATTCATCACTGGCTGTTACAGCGATACTTCAGACCACTAGAAGAACAAAGTGGTACTGCACAGATTATTTGTTGTGCAGTCACTTTCAGAGCTCTCTGCTATTTGCAGAGTAACCTAATGAAATATGGACATGTTTATGAAAGATTGTTCATAAGAGATCATTTCAAGCACTCTAGTTAAATCTTTCTATTTGGTACATTAATTGCTCTTTTATAATAACAGTGGGGGTTGTAAAAGAATAGTTTTGTTAATGAAGATTCATTTTCAGATCAGAGGGATTTTTTTTTTTTCCTTTCTTTTTTATTTTTCCTGTAAATATCCATGAAGGTAAGTTGAATTACTGCAGATGGCTTAGCCTGGGGGAAAGTATGTATTTTTAACAAATTGTAATTGCAAAACACATTTCCATGACAGAGATCTCTTGCACTGTTCATGTCTTGAACATACTTTCTGATTTTATTTAATATTCTGATAACCATCTTGTGCAGCTATACATGCATAATGTTGAAAATCCTTTCCAATATGATAATAGCCGATGCTCTCCCATACGTGATGCCTGAGTTTTGTCACTAGTGTGTTTTGTTGAATGGATGCGGAGTTTTTTGCACAAGGAGCAGCAGTGGTGTTTGGGGACCGGCAGCATCGTCTGACCCTCAGCAATCGCTCTGGCACAGGTTCTTTTTATTCTTGAGCAAATCAGTCTCTGCTTCAGGTGACCATTTGAGAAACATTAAGGAAAGCTGAGGTGCCTTGCTTGAGCTGTGTGTTTGCACCTATTTAAAATCCAGAATACAGCCTAGCATAGTGTGTTACTGTGTTCTGAACTGGCCTGCCAATTTTATTTTTTCTGGCTCTCCTTGCAAAATGGGGGACGTGATGGGGAGGGGGAAAGCCACCTTCTTTTGTTCTGTCAAGTTCAGTGCTAGCAAAATTTCAGGGTAATTTGTGCCAGATATTTCCAGAGAATCTGTATCCTTATGCAAGACTCACCAACCTGGCTTGGTGTGCAGATGTTATGGTGACTGCATTGCCAACCTATAGAAATGCTTTTGTTCTCAGAGTGGGTTACTAAGACAATAGTTCCACTTGATTCTTTAAAGTAAATTCATTATTTGAATGAACATACAAGTGCTTCTGCCACTCCTTACGTTTCTCCTGTCATTTTCAGTTTCCACATTCCCTCAGGGAAGTTGCAGGGTGCTGACTTGTTAATTATACAGTCTCTCTATTCTCTGAAATTCCTGAGAATAAGATAGCAGATGCTGCTGTACTAGTTCTAGTGTAGAACTGGTACAGGATGCTGGTGTAGGACAAGTGCATGATGATCATCTTTGGCCCAAAAAACAAGTGCTGGATTTCTGATGTATATCCGTGTACATACTCATCAAAGGAATGTGGCATCATATTGTGTTTTCAAACCACTGTGATTCAATTCACTGTAGCACTCTGCTCCTTCTAACATGCACTGGACTGAGAATCAAACAGTGGGGTGAGAAGAAATAGATTGGGCTTGAGAAAAATTTCTTTAAGTGTACTATGAAAATAAACATTAATGGTCCTTAAGTAATCTAGGAATGTAGATCAGATGCAGCATTACAGAAATGGAGCATTACTGCGGTGATGGTGGTGTGCGCGATGTATCAGAGATGTGGCATGGATAGATTTAAAATTAGTACTTCCAAGATTTTAAGACTGAGCAGTGCCAAAATAATTTTGTTGCCTTTATTCCTTAATTGGAGATACTTTTCAAAGAAGCGCTGAACATTAACTTCCTAGAGATTTGGCTATTTGTATAAATTTTGCACTGAGAGTGGTGCTCCAATATAATGAAGCTGATTGACAGTAGAAAACCTGAAGACAAAGAGGGAGATTAGCTGAAGAAAACATCCTAATCACATAAATCATTACGCCAGGGTAAAAAGTAATGAGCATTTTTTAAAACATGAGCTGTCTGCACTGTGACATCCATTTAACATCGTACCATCATGCCACACTGATAATTTGTTAACTTTAATGAAATTCCCCTCCCCCTTCACGTCACCCATGCTTTTGATTAGTCTGAAGGTATTCACAACAATACTCAGTATTGATTTCCCTATAAAGATGGCTTCTTGGTCCCCATCGATAAATGTGGGAGCAAGTGGCACTTGTGACCGTGCAGATTTCAAATTAATGGGCTACACTGCTATGACTAAAAGAAATGATAGGTACCTCGTGGTATTAATCATTTTGTGACAGACCGTCCTAATTGCACCATCTACAGAAAATTCAGCTTTCAGGGTTAAAACATCCTATTGCCCATCATCCATCCTCAGAGGTGCCTGTGTTTTCAGCACCACATGTTGCATAAAAATGGTGCAGAAGAGTGGATGCTACACTGGGGCATTTTCAAGATTTTGTATCATCCTTGACTTCTGAGCAGACATAAACGAGCTCCCACACGGAACATGACAATAGAAGTGTCTTTGCACTCACAGGTGAAATTCTGGAGCAAAACTAAAGAAATGTTTTTATTCAGTAATGTTCTCATTGGAAAGAATGATTGCAAGAGAGGGATCTGTTTGAGAGGCCATATTTATCCACTTGATGCATATGTGTGTTTACTTACATTTATGTAGGAGAAATAGTCTAACACATTCAGCTTTTACTTCCCATAGGGGAAATGCAAATATCCATTTAGCTAGATAAAACATGGCCCTCTTTGTGATTGCTAACATCTTTTCCTCCTGATCTCTCCTTTATAACGTGCTCTTCAATCCGAAGGATGTTGATCACTTGAATCTTGTTAATTCCCTCATGGGGAACAGGCTTTTACTGGCTTCCAGCCTTATCAGCAAGGAGACAAATGGAGTTCTTTGTCTGATTGTTTTCTCTTAACAAATTACAGGTTTGATACAAATCCCATTAAACTTTCAGTGTGTGTTGGATCATTTTCCTATTGCAAAGCTGCTCTACGTTTTCCTTCTCTTAACTGTTAGAAAGAGGTGAGAGCTTCCACCAGCTGTTGTCTGGGCTTGGTGTCATGCTCCCACTGGTCCTTATCCACTAGCCAGCAACATTTGCAGGCTGCGATGATGCCAACAGAGTGAGATTGTACTAAAAAAAGAGTGACTTAACATTTTACCTATACCTGTAAATTGAAAAAAAAACCTCACAACCAAACACAAAAACCTCACAATGCAAAAAACCCAGCAATTTACCTATGCAGCAGAGATATTATGGGGCTTCATGGTATTGTGCAAAGAATGGGATAATTAGTGTGCAGATCTATATGTACACATGTAAACAGGCATGCAGTTCCCAGTACAAATGGTGCTTTTAACTGTCTTGTACTCTTTATCTGGCAATGATTCATGCAAGATGTATCTTGTAATCAAACGTGCTCTGAAGCATAAAATCAGCGTGTCTCTCATGAGATATTAGCACTGGGCCCTCACAGCTTGCCGGAGGAAGGAAATGCACATTCTTCCTCCCTTGTGCAAACTCTGAATCACCAAGAAGCTTATTTGAACTGTGGCTTTGTGGTGGCAGGTCTCATAGATATTGTCTTTCTTTCTGGCTTTTGCTTTCAAAAAAGGTGCTGTGCTGAAACCAGAAAAGGCTGTATGTTGTTTCAGACCACAAAAGGGTAACACTGTTTTGCTAGAAATTGTATTGGTTTTAACGTGGTGAGGTCACGACAAGAACCAAGATTCTACAGCCTAATAATAATAAAAATTATTATATTGGGGTGATTGTTTAAAGGAAAAGAGGGGACTTTATCAAGAAATAAAATGGAGCCACAGACAGTTCAAGTCCTGCAAATCCTGTTTTCTCTGGAAGACTATAGATGGTGATGGGTCTTCTCAGAGCTCTTCCTAACACCCTCCACGCTTTGGAGGGGCTGGCCGAGTAGCAGTGGGACTCTGAGTATGCCCCCACCAGCCACAATGTCCTGAGCAGCTCAGTTATTGCCTTCAGATAGGGATTTTCTTGGAATCAGGGTAAGAAGGACGGCTTGCAGCCCAAACCTGCAAATACCTACACTGGCCAGAGCAGGTGGCGAAGTCTGGACATGGCATGGGGAGAGGGGTCACTGTCCCTGTCTGGACCACACTCCACACCACAAACTGGGTCTGTCCCTGTCCAGACCACACTCCCCACCACAAACTGGG
Source organism: Nesoenas mayeri (assembly GCF_963082525.1). Lineage (NCBI taxonomy): Eukaryota > Metazoa > Chordata > Aves > Columbiformes > Columbidae > Nesoenas > Nesoenas mayeri. Next base: position 5,101,676 of record NC_137562.1, read on the forward strand.
TGGCAATGGTGGCTGTGGAGTGAAACACAAAGCTGGGGAGGGCACTTCTGCTTGTTGCTGTAGGGCGTTGATGGGAAACCAAGAAAGCGACGTGTCCTTATGTGATTGCTGCTGCCACAGAGTCAGTCTCATTAACATGCCACTTCATTAAGTTTTTCTTGTAATTGCTTCATTGGGTTAGGCTCCAGTAAGCATCTAAGAATATTTATCTATTCACCAACAGAGAAAAGGAGAGTTACACAATATGTGATGTTGCTCATGGCTTGTCAACAGAATAGAGATGAGAACAGTTTTACTTTCACATAGTAGATTTTGGTGTTTTGCTTCCTATTTATGATTAAAAGATTAAACATTAATTAGTGGCATTACAATGAATGAGATTTACAAAGAATGAATGTGAGGCACAAATTCAATTTTTTGGACTGTTTTCTTTTAGTTCTTGATTTTACCAAAGGTCGTGAAGATTGATCAGATCCGTAATGCCAGGGAACATCAAACTGGATAGTTCTATCAAAACTGCAGTGGCTACATCTTCCAAAATACTGCTTTTGTCTAATTAAAAAAAGAAAAAAGGTATTTTTCTGACTTATTCTAAAATTATCCTCATTGAACGATGTAAGAGTTGGAAGCAGTAGTGTATTATTTGCTCTTATGTGCCTGTCATATATCCTCTCAGTTGCTTTGTGTTAATTTGTCACATATTTCCTAATTACCATTAACCATCTGAAATCTTCTTGAAATGAAATGCATTGTGGACATAGCCAGTTGCAGTTATCCAGTTTCAATTTAGCAGATCTTTTTAATAAACCTGAAACTCTACTTTGATCTTATTTGTAGCTTCAGAAGCTGCCTTCTAGCTCCATTATAATGGATCTTGGGTTCTAATTTGTTAGTTTTTAGCAACCTTGTTGGCCAAATATCCTTAGAAATATTGCAAAGTTCACATAGGTTGATTTTATTTGTATTTTTGTATGTATTATTAAATGACATTCTCGAACTATTACTTTATATTCCCTAGATCTGTATTTTATTCTATCAGCGTTGTCAAGGAGTCATTAATAATGCAGTATAGTAAAATTCCTTAATTTGTGATGGATAAATACAGAAAAAAAGCTCATTTATCTATTAAAAAAATCACCAGTTGCTTACACTTTTAAAGCTAGAAATCTTACAACTGGACCTTTAAAACTGATAATTGTACATATGTGTTTTGATCATGAATATAACCAATTGGCAAACACAATAAAGACAATATGTGCAATTAGGTTTGCAATTATACATTTTTTTATTGGCAAACATTCCTTCTCCAGTTTGAAACAAAGAAGAAAATAAGATGAGTAGCTTTTGGATGACGCTAAACATTACACATAAATACTTTTTAGCAAATCTACCCCAAGCAAGTCTAATAGAAACCACTGATTTTCATAAAAGGAAATAACATTTGGTTGAAGTTTAATGTTAAGGAAATGAACTGTCACAAAGTATAAGGCTTGAACAGACTGAAAAGAGATGACAGCAATGCCTGTTTCAAACCCAAATGCTGCTAAAATGCCATGGTAACACTCATGCATTATTTATTTCCAATATAAGCATTACTTTTGCTATCCCGAACTGAATCACAGCTGGGAATTAGAGTTTTCTTTCGATAAAACTCATCAGTCTTACCAATCTGTCAATCTTACCAGGCTTTTCAATTAACCAAGCGGTTGTTGGATCCACTTACACCCACAGAGCTTCACGAGGTCATGCCATGGGGGACACAAACTGTCCTTGGAGTTCCACTGGCCACAGACAGATCCATGGGTTACATTGGATTAATTGCCTGTATTGTCTTCAAGTGATGGATATGCTTTTGGCCCTGTGTGTAGTTGTAGGATGTCCAGAAAAGAGAGAGCAAGCTGCTAGAAAAATGTGCTAGTTGGTGACACCTCCAGGTGTCTAAGGGATTGCTCTCTTCTAAGGAAGCTGGCAGAAAATATGTTGCTGGCCAAATGAATTGCTCTGGCAAGCCTGCATTTCATTATCTGTGCACCAACCTTGTGTATTAAAGTTTCAGATCTTATGTGACCTCCTGCAGTAAAAGGTTAATTGCGGACAATTACTTGACATCTTAAGATCGCAGCATGCACTGGGCATGGAGATGGTGAAGAAAGCTCCCAAGGCAAAAGATAAAGACTGATGCATCTTTTAATGCAAACTGGCATCGTTCAGCTGAACGGAATGAAATTCTGCCAGTTTAGATTCGCTGAGACTCAAACCAAAAGCTCATAATAAAGTTACAATGAGCAGATACCAGTTTCTCCAGGAAAAAACCTCAAAACTGGTATTATTGATAGAGAGTGAAGCAGAGGCCTCAGAATTACTCATCCATCATTCAAGGCATGAAGCCTTGGAACAGCCGTTGCCTGAGCACATAGCAAGCATCATTGCATGAGTAAGACCATTAATTTATAACGTCAATATGGAACTGCTTTAAATTAGGTTTGTAGTTAAGGCTCTTGATGAGTCAGGGCTGCAGCATTTTAGTGGTCATGGTCAGAAATTACCAAGAAGAGATTTGCAGAAGAGAAATAAATTCTTCCCCAAATCTAACCCGAGAGACAGACACTCCCAGGGAGAGGCAGGGAAAAGACAAGGGGAGTGTGGCACCTACTTTAAAGACAATTAAGCTTCCCAATCAAACATGTGCTTTCCCTATTGCCAGGAGCCCCAGAGACATAGACATCTCTGGAGCAGGTTTACTCCCTGCTCTGTTGATTGCACCTTATGGCCCTGCCTAAAACCTCCCAAGTCCACAGCGGAATGGGAAAATTCTGATTTCTCCTATAGTATGTTGCAAAAGTCTGCTTCAAAATGCGATAAATGGGCTCTCAAAGGAACCTGAGAGACGTAGACATCAAACCCACTGGAAATTCAGTAAGAGTTGGGCTTCCTTAAGCTCTTCTGAAAAGCCCAATGCAAACAACTGATTTCTGAAGCATGAAAGTGATGCCCAGAAATTCTGCAATAGTGCCAAGAGTAGAGAAAACTGCCAGTTTTTTATTCCTGCTTCAAGTTCTGGCAATCAAAAGGGACAGGTAATGTTGTTACAACGAGATTACTTACAATTTAGAAATTACTTCCTATTCTTTTGGCCATAGTTTGTTGTGAAAGAAAAGGCTCTTTGAGCTTGAGTGTATAAATTCATAAGGACTCGCCCTGAACAGGAACAATTTGAATTTCAATACTTTAAGACAGATGGCAAGTTTAGTTTGTTCATAAATTGTACGTGGCATCCTTCTACCCAGTTTCCTATTGTTTACTAAAATGTATGGAAAAAGATCAATGCAAAGCTGAGCAGATAATTATCAGGGTGGGCGGACATGGGTTGAGGCACAAAGTAGCTGAGAAATGCACGCACCTGAACTACCTGTGCTGTGTAGCAATTCACATTAGCTAATCTTTGAAGGAAGAATCAGTAGAAGCTATTTAAAGAAAAAATAATTGTGGTTTGGATTTGTATATGTGTCAAAGAATGATCAAAACTGAAAAATTAGTGCAAAGCGTGCAGGGGATGTACTGATCTCCAGCCCTCAGATGCTTATTTAGTGAAGGACTGGGCTGGATGCAACTGTTCCTCACCAAAGTTGGGAGCTGGAAGAGTTATTAAATGTGTGTGAAAGTGAGTTTGCTTAAGTCACCCATAAGAGTTCTCTGCTTAAAAACATTATAAAGTTTTAATACAACGATGGAAGTTCCAGCAAGTGGTTTGTTACGGGTTACTGAGTGCGCAGGTTGTGCAGCATTTTAGTAACCACACTACACTTAATAGTAACTTACAACCTTTTAGCTCAGTGCTTTTTACCACCCAAGTGCACGTTATTAATATCCATTTGATATTTTTAATGTGTTGTAAAGTACTTGTTGAAGGATCATTAATGTGAAGTGAGATAAATGCATCTGGCCACAAATGATGACAAAGTTAAGTTTGAATTAATCTAACATTTAAGTATCAGTAAGGAAACCAAGGCATTGCTGACAAGACTTGTTGATGCTGGGCAGTGCATGTTTCTCAAGTTGTCTTTGTTGTTTTTCTTTCTGAATGAGTGCTCTTTGTATATTTATGCCTGTGCTTTTCTCCTTCTCTCTCTCTGTTCCTGCTAATCAGTGTGTGTATCCACCATTTAGGACAACTGATGAGTCCCCAGAGCCAGCTGAGCCTTGGCAAGCAAAGTCACCTGTGTTAATGAATACTCATTTGAAATAATTTACATGAGAGATGCAATTTACAATATTTTCTGTGTAAATTGCATGAAAATCAAGGATAATTGGGTATTAAGTCTCTCTTCTCTTTTCCTCAGGGAAGTAGCTGCATGAGAAAGGTCTGTAAATTCCACCCAATACAGCCAGATGTTCAATTTGTGGCAGCTTTGTTAGAAAACTTGTTAAACTTCTGGTAGTAGTAAACAAATATTTTACTGATACATTCTGCAGTCAGAACCCCTGACTTTTTTGCATTACTTTTGAGTGATCTGACATAAAATTGAACTTAACTCTTTGGCAAACTTTTCCTGGTTTAGACAATGTATGCCTGGGTTGGAATCTGCTCTTTAAACTATTGAACACCAGCAATATTTATACCCCTCAGGAGGTGTCATGACTATTTCTGACCAAGACCCTGGGAAATCTGAGCAATCATTTAGCCTTTGAGAATCCTTTCCCAGTTGGATACCAGATTTGCTGGCGCAGTTTAGGAGGAGTGACTGAGAAAGCACCGTGGCTGAACCCAAACAACTCCCCTTAAATCTTCAGTATGGGCTTAACTTCATCATCAGTGCAAATGCAATTAATAAATGGTGTCTCACAAAGAAAGATCACAAGCAGCTCAGTTGAAGGTACCTGCAGATCCTGGGCAGTCAGCAGAAGTTTACAAAATCTATATTCTATACAGAACCTTTCAATATATGGTGTTACGGAGTCACACAAATAGCTCTGATCCCTTCTTAAGTAGAGGACCTGTCATTTGAATTTTGCTACTCTGAAACTGTTAATAATATTTTAATTTCAATACTAAAATACAAATTCCAGATTTGTTTGTGTGCCATAAAAATAACGAGTTACTGTCCGGATGTCTGTCTATCCTGAATTAGTCTTTGTTTTATAATGGCTGTTTTGAATTTCCACCTTCAAAGTTAGCAAAGAACATCTGTAAATTTGGGCTGCCTTGTCAAAAAAGTGACATGCAGGCTTTCACACACCAAGTGAATGTTTCCAATTGCATGTGCAGGAGGGTAATTGATGCAGGCTTTTGTCTCAGCTCTAGTTAAAGACAGTCAGAAAGTGCATCTTTTAAGCTATTTTTTCTGATACTTTGTTGTGAAGGTACTATGGTTCAGTCATCATTCTTTCCTAGTAATTTGTCTTGCTTATAAAGGGAAAAAAACCCTTGTTTTAGCCTTTTAGTGCATTAAAAAGCACAACTCTTCTTGTATCATCTCCATACAATGGAATTGATATGTTGGGAGAATGACACGGAAAACAAAATCTGCCCTTTACGCCTTCCCTGTTCAATAGCTCCAGGGTGCAGAGCGTTGTGAGAGCTTTGGCTTTTCCTGCCTGCAATTCCCGCTACAGTGGGGAATGGTGGTTGTTTTCACATTCATCTGATTCAGGTGCCCAGCTCTGGTAAACGCTCATGCAAATTTAACCTTGCAACTGCACAATGAAATATTAAAATCCAGCCCCCAAATCTACTGATTACCTAAGGCAATGCATAATATCAAACTCTGCATTGTAAACTGACACTATTTGATATCTTTTCCAAATGCCATCTGCAAATACTATAATTAGAATATACATGTCTTTCTCACTCATTTAACAGCAACAAAAGATCAAAAAAAAAACTCAGGCGTAAATTTTCAGTAGACATGCAGCAATAAATGTTTAAATATGCACTGTGTCAAGATAAGGATTTGCCTTGTAGACATTGGTAACACAGACATCAATTTAGCTTGACATTGGCTCAGTAATGAGTATTCAGGACAAAACAACAGGAAATAAATTTAACTGGAATCAATCAGTCTTGGAATATCTATAAATTTATGCACTGAAGTCTAATTTAGAAACAACTTCTGATGTTTAAAGTTGTGATATGATGTAAAGAAGCTTCTGTTTGAATGTTCAAGTGAAACCCTTAACATTTGGGTTTAAACTGAAACTTGCAGTGTGATAATAGTAAATTGTTTATTTAAATACACTGTATTAGCAACCAGCATCCTGTTACTTCCTAGACAGCATTAACAGACACAAGGTTTAGGTTCCTACAGAATGTCCTCGTTAAAAATGTCAGATACCACTAAATATAGGCCCTGGTTTAAATATTTCCCTGGGTTCCACTGATAATTTCCTAGTCAAGTTCCTTTCTGAGCAGACAATAGGCAAAATGTCTGTTTATGGTGTGATTTTTACACCTCTGTCTGCTAAATCTCATTCACACCTTGATGTTGACAATTCGGGTTTTGAGTTTCCCTTTAGCAGCTTGTCTTCACTGTGCTGGCAAATGCTGCCTTATCCCAAAAGACACTGATTTTACCATCAGTGGTGGCAGGTCCTGTTTTGAAGGATCTCTTGGAGGAATTATCCAGCATTGCTGGGGGATTTAGCTGCGCCAGCCCCATGTGTGTTGTGCAGTGAAATCCACCTACAGGAGCAACACAGTGAAGTCCATCACACAGAGAAACATTGAGTCTTTCATGTGCACAATGAGGATCCAGCTGTTGCTGAGGTCTGAGCCTTCGGCACTGCTGCGTTGGCTTCTCGTGGCTTGATGAGCAACTCTGGTCGCGTATTTGGGGATCTGCTCTGGGATTAATGTTCTTGTGCTGGCTCAAATGGGAAATACCAAACAGGCAGTCAGGAAAACTGCGATTGCACAGACTGTATCACCCCAGCTCTGCCATAGCCAAAGATCAGAGCGAGCTGCCAGTCCCGGAGCTGCGCTTTGATACACTGCAGGCTCTGATAAATCACCTGAAGGAAAAGGGAGGATGGATGGTGACCTTGTGTCCTGCCACTTGGTCTCGCTTAATCCCTCCAGCCGTGTTGTGCGGATGGAGGAAGGTCCCTTGATGTATGTCTTCGGGAGAGCGAGGATGAAAAAGTTGCTTAAATGCTTGTAACTGTCACAGAATTACAAAGCAAGCAAAATGAATGCTGGGTTTTTCAATCGCTAATGTTACCCTGGATTCACTTTGCTTGCAGATTCAGTCAGCATATATTTATTTCTATCTTAGCATTCACTGTGTTGACAGTAATTTTGTTAGGGACAAAATATTACAATCAGAACCAGAGTTTCCAGTAAATGGATGCATTTCATTTGCTGCTGCTCCCATTCCCCCACTATCTTCTCTGCCTCTCACCACCTTGGTCTACATGAAGCAAAATTATTTTAATGAATCCGGCAGAGTCAAGGTAATTTCAGTGCCTGATACTGCAATATTACTGTGCAAAATGGCATGTTAGCCTGGTTAATAGATTATTTATTTTCATTAAATATTGATTATCAGTGGCTTATGCTGGCAGGCACTTTCCTGTTTACTGCACAAGTAGCTATATGCCTACATTCTGTTACGGTAGGTTTTGGGCTTTTTTTTTTAAGTTAGTTGTTCCATGTCACAAATTTTCTTGTTTTCACACTGACTGACATCTGCAAAGTGATTCTGCCAATAAGTCGTGTGTGCATTTCACTTATGCAACTTTGTACTTAGGATATTAAAAAAATCCCTGCAGAAGATGAGGGTGTTTTAAGCAAGAGTCCTGCCCTCACTTTACCAGGTAAGCTGCCTCAAAAGACTAGCCCGAATCCAAAGAAACAAACACACAGAAGGGGAGGTAAAGGCAGAGAAAAGTATCTGAGAAATCTCCATTTCTGCAGGATTCATTCGCTCATAATCAGTGAGCACAATGAGATGCAAACGGTGAAGGCAGAGAATTTCTGAGCAGTTTTATCCTGTGGATCCACTGTACAGTTTTGCTTTAGCACCAGCGATAGAACAAGCCACAATTATAAGACACAACTAATCAAATCTCTGCGTTGTGAAATAGGTAAATTCAGAATAAACTGCTTTTAATTTTTTTTTCTAAATTTAAATACAGTTGGCATAATGATCCAAGGTAGAGTTGGCTTCACAAAAAGGAGAATAAGGGATTTCAAGGTTTGTAATAGCATAGGAGAAAAAAACAAGGTTTTTTAAAGAATGCCACACTTTTATTTTTGCTCATTATCTGTTCCATTTCCTTGCAGCTGGAACTAGTCCAAATTCAGAATTTCCATTGCAGAAATCAGAATGGAATGTCAAAAGTTTATCTCACACCAGAACAAAATTAGACAGAGGAACGCCAAAAAGCTTTTTGTGGAGACGCTGTGTTTGAAACATTGCATTCCAGCAACCTCAAAGTACTTGATAAGGTCAGAACACTTCATTGTGATGTTATCATTTCTAAACTAGTCTGAAAAATCAAAACAATAGTGGAAAAATGTTGCCATTTTGACCTTATGGAGATAAAACGTTATGGGAGCTTTTCATAAAAAAATATTGACGCATGTCATACATTTCCAGAAAATCATTTCAGGGTGATCAAATGAGGAACGTTTTGTCAGGAAATGCTTGACTGGTATCAGCTCCATCTGTTCAAGGAAATAACTTCCACAGAAAACATTGCTTCCTTAAAATGGCCCCTGCAGTTTTCGTATTCTTCAACTTGGTAATTCCCAGACGTGTTTGTCAAATTTTGCCTTCAGAGTGTGATGAAATAATATCACAGACACAGAGGATGACATGCTGCAAATATAATAAGGTGAACATAATTCTTTTTTAAATGTCAGTATGGCATTTTGGAAAAACATGGATACCTTCATTTCCAGTTAAAATGCACAGCAGTGATTTCTGTTTCCAGAGCCCTAAAAGCAAATGAGCCCATTGCAGGGCAATACAATGATAGTTATTATGAGATTAGAGTATAATAATAATCCACTTAAATTATTAACAGCAGGCTAGTACTTCAAAGTGACCCTTGGCTCTTATTTTCGTGACAAATAATAGCAATAACATTGTCATTAAAAGGAAAAGATTTTGCGTTTCAATGAAAGCTTATTAAAAAGGCTTTATGCAGTTTTGAATGTAGATAAACACATGCAGTATTTCCTTACAGGGAGTGAAAATGGTCAATAGGCCCCTGGGAATATGAAAGGAGGACTCCTGTCAAAACATTGAGAACATACATTTGCATCAGTATTGAAAAACTGGTAAACAAGTTTTTTTTTGAGTGATAGTATTGGCTTGAAAACCTGAACAATGAGATTTTCTGGCACATTCTTGGAACATATTGAGCACATGGGAATTAAAATGCATTTTCTCTTTGAACTATAGCATGTGTAAGGGATTTATGTTATTCAAAGTAAAAACATAAGTGGAGACTAATATCCTAATTCATCAAAGAATAAGCAGAGGCTTAAATCCACCTTTACTTAGCAAAGCTCTTAGGAATGTGTTTCTGCAAGAATATGCTGGTGGCCAATGAAATGAGCAGTATGTGTGTACAGGTACTGGAAGGGATTAGAAGAAATGTCTAAACTTGTTGAAAAGACATCTAAAGTGGCTCTGTAATTTCTTTCCTGCTGCAAAATGTCTTTGAAACCAAAAGAAGCACTCTCTGTGGGGTTTTTGGTTGTTGTTTTGGTGTTGTTTTTTCTTTTCTTTTCTTTTTGATTTAGAATACACTTGATGCTTCCAACATTGGTATTTTTGTGGTGCTTGAGACTGTGAAATATGTTTCCATGCTGAATGCACACTTCTATACAAATTGAAGCAGGTTGGGTGTCTTAACTTTTCTAGCTTTTGACCAGCAATGAAATCTAAAGAATAGTGATATGGATCTGGTATTCACAGTGTTCTTGGGTTTGCAAAATATGTTTCACATAAATACAGTACTTGGCAATTTTACAATGAGGAACCCGTGCTTTGTAATATGCAACTTCTGTGTTGATTTGGGGTCATATTATCCTAGCGGATGGACTTGTCTGAGAATATTAATCTCATTTCTGCCATTTTTTGGTGCATGAGTGTGGAAGTTTTTGTTTGTTTGTTTTTTCTAGCTGAAGCTGTTCTATTTTACTTTTACTTATACTGTACAATTTTCTTATGAACTGCATTCATACTTCTATTTTAACTGCTATTTGTCTCCTAAATATATAATTTATTAAATATATCCATATATATATATACACTTGATTAAACTTCATATCCAGATCTGACATTTTAATTATTTTCTTATAATTTCCTAGTATTTATTACTAAAAGTGGCTGAGTCACCATCCCTAGAGGTATTCAAAAGAATGCATAGATGAGGTTCTTAGGGACGTGGTTTAGAGGTGGATTTGACAGTGTTAGGTTAATGGCTGGGATTGATGATCTCCAAGGTCTTTTCCACCCAAAATGATTCTATTTTATGCATCGTATAAAATATCTCGGTGAAAAGGAGAGGGAAGTGTAAAATAATAAAGCAGACCCTGAGATAAGGACTGCAGACTTTTCTCCTTCATCCTAAGTGAATTAGGACCTTCAGCTAGAGAATCTTACACTGTCTCTGTAATCCACTCCATCAATTCATACTTCGTAGAACCTTTCAAAGCATAACCACCTCTTCAAGCAAGAACTGAAAGCACCACAGCAGAGCAACCACCACCATTTCTGGCTGCTCCCAAAATGAAGGAGCTATGTATTCACACCAGAAAGGGGCCAGTTTTATTGGAGGTATGTTTTGTAGTCTTCGAACGGCTAAACACAAACGGGCATTCACTTCCATGTCTCTCTGCACTCAGCAGAGCTATGAGGTGATTCTCTGCTCTGCCTTCCTCCTTGTTACCCTGTTTGTAATTTCCATGGCATGATAATTCCCAAAGTCATCTTTCTGGCTGATGTCCTCCTCAAACTGCCTATATTTGTAATGCTATTAAAAGCTGTTATGAAGACATGACCTCTTTCCAGGACATAATATTTATAGTGTACCACTAGCAGGTAACCCATGCAGACCAAGCGGAGTCACTGGAGTCCCTCTCTCCTGGGCTCCAGGCGTACTTGGCCATATTTTCACGTTCTTGGAAAAGGAGAACTCGGGGGACACGGAAGGCAACCCCAGGGCGCAGTGCCAGGCACAGTCTTTCATTACTGCAACCGCACATTGCCTAGAAAATGCAGCATATGCTCGTGTGACATTTCCACGACATGAAATGCACCAGAAGACAACAGCTCAGGTTACCAGTCTTTAGAAGGAGATTCTGGAGCTGTGCCACTTGGCAGACTTTCAGCCATCTGAAAGACTTTCTGGGAAACCCGCTTTCCTGGGGAAAACCACAGGTCGGAGCCTCACGGCCTCAGCACAACGGGGCGGCTCTCATTACTCCCAGCAGACCCACCTGCAGCTGGAAGAAACTGCTTGTTACAACGTGGGGTGGCATCAAACATCTGGCAGCCGTTAGCACAGCTGGAAGAGGCAGCGATGCTGGGGACTGGGGGGATCCCCCAGCATTTTGCTCCTCAGTGCTGATTTGGGGTCCGCAAGCCCCCCGAGGGCAGCGGGGGTGGCAGGACATGGGCGGGGGTGACAGGACAAGGATGGAGGGGCGCAGACGCTCCAGCCGGGAGGAGGGGAGGGTGTGGGGGGCGGGAGCGGGGCGGGCGCTGCCGCAGCCCGTCCCCCGGCCCGGCCCGCCCCGCCGCGGGGTCCGGGTGCTCCGTGGGGCGGTGCGGAGCGGGGCGCGGCTCCGCAGCTGCTGCGCGCCATGCGGGCTGGCTGAGCGCTGCCGGCCGCCTCCGAGTGTCCCGGGGAAGGATGGCCGCCAATTTCAACGACATCGTGAAGCAGGGCTACGTGCGCCTCCGGAGCCGGCGGCTTGGGGTGAGTGCTGGCCTGGCCGGGCTGGCCCCAGAGGCACCTGCCTTTCGGCCTTCTTTTTTTTCCTTCCCTTTCTTTTTATCCTTTTCCTCTCCATTGTCTTCTTTTTGCAAACTGAGCTCAGCGGGTGTCTTGGCAGGGGAGCCGCGAAACAAAAAAAATGGGGGAAGGGGAGAAGAATAAAGGCACCTAAACGCGCGCGTATCCACACACACAATATATATACCTGTGTGCGTATATGTATATATATATATATATATTATTTTTTTTGTTAATTCCGTTGAGAGATGGGGATGCTGTCTGCCGGGAAGGCTGTGCTGCCTCCACCTCCTGTCATACGGAGCTCCCCGGGCAGCTGCCACCAACTTGGGGCCGGAGCCGTGCGGGGCACGGGAGCGCGGGGGGCTCGGAGCTCCGGGGGGTGCGGGTCCGGGGGTGCGGGGAGCTGTGGGCAGCGGTGAGCGCTGCGAGCGGTCTGGAGCTGCTCAAGTCCTGGAGCTCCTGAGAGGCGGCTGCTGCAGTTCAGGGCTTTGAGGTCCTGAGTGGGACAGGTGAAGATCTTGTGATATCTTTAGGACTTTTAGGTTCATTTGAGTTGCACAAGAAGAAAATTCAAAAATCCCTCTTTAGCTCTTTATTTAATTTTAAGCTTATTTTAACGCTGTTTTTTTACTACGATGGTATGTTCCTAGTTTTGGTTGTAGGTACTAGTTATGTGGCAGTGGTAGGCCAGTTGCCTACAACACCTGGTTTGACATGTGGTCTCTTAAAGCCTGGTCTGTTCTTACAGTTCGTGGGGTGCTGCTCCCCTGAGTGAGCTGCCAGGGCTGCTCCAGCAACGAGGCTTACATGCTCCACACCTGTCTCCCTTAGTGAGCCAATGTGGCTTAAGGGGGATGCAACTGGAGGGAGGCTTTGTGTATATAAAATGCTTTATTGGTCTCTCAGGACAGGAAAGAAACTCATTTGTTTACTGAGAACTTGTGTGTTGGTAATTCTGAATTGTTCATAGTGTGAGTTTTGCATCACGATTTATTATAGGTGGCTGTGTGCGATCATATGAAAGCTGTTGCTGGCTCATTGCCATTACAGTTTCATTCTCCTGTTGTGTCCATGTTCAATGGCTCCTCTACAGTTTTGGTAACTTGCATCTTCCCGACTTGTGTGGAGATTAGAAAGCAGTTTGAAGTATTCCAGGGGCTATTTTTCTTGTACCTGGACTTGCAGGCATAGTTCATTCTATAAGAACCGCGTGATTCTGTGACAGATGGAGATAATGTCATTATGAGAGAACTTGTAGTAAATTTGGCAGAATTAGTGTATTGTAACTATCCTTTCATTACCAAATATGTATCAGTATTCAGTTTGCTCCAGCATAAATGAAGAGTAAGATTAAACTTTGACACATCTTTCCATTCTGTAACAGTGAAACCTAAAGGGCATATGAATAAGGTGCATCTAACTCTGAGGTAGCTGTGAATTCTAATAAAGCCTCTGACTTTCCTTTATTAAGGCTTTCTAAAACACTTTGAGGGTGGTGGTGGTGGTAGGTGTTCGATGTCTTCTCAGTAGAAGTGCTTTTGACAGTTGAATACGAAAACAAAGGGAAAATGGAGAACGTCACTGTCCATGGAAATGGAACGAATGTTAGATGCTTTCTTATAGAAGACATTTATTTTACCTCATTCGTTTTAGTTCCAAATGTACGTATCATTATTAATGGCTGGAAAGTGTGAAAGGGGTGATGGAAAGTGCTTTTGTGAAGAAGTCCAAGTGAAGTTCCAGAGAGTTTCCGTGGCCATGGTTTTGTTAAAGAGCCCTGAGTAAGTTGCCCTGAGCTGCCCTTGGCTCTGGGCGTGCAGTCCTGACAGCTTTGCTGCACTGTGAAGAACATTAGGAGGGAATGTTGCTGCTGTGATCTGGCTGTCACTGCTCTAGGTCTGGTGACAGAGGCCTGTGCTATGAGGGAGAGGTGACCTGTTCAAATCCTGCTGCTCTATTTGGAAATAAGTAGTTTAATCAGCAGTAATGCTTTTTTCTCCCTCTGCTTTTCAATTTACAGTCCTGGCCCACTACTTAAGCCATAGTTGAAACATGGCTGTAGATTTCTGCCTGTAACTTGCATTTTCTTTAAGCTGCATAAAAGCCCTGTGTCCCGATTTACAACACCCAAGTAGAAGTGAGTAGTTATGATAAACCTGAGTTCTTTAAATGCAGGACAAGCTTCTGCTGCTTGCAGCACCAGTGCAACCGTCAGCACCCACTTGCCCGTGCACAGCACCAGCTAAAACGTGTCTCCTCCTTGGTGCAGCTTCCTCCTTGCTGCAGGTGTATGTGTACATGGCTGGTACTGAAGCTGGCTGAGCACCTGGGGCTGCCACCTGGCTTTAGGAAGAGCTTAAATTTAATCTTAGTGGCTAATGGCAGCTTGGATTCTTCAGAGGAGATGGAACTACGCAAGCAGTGTGTTTTCTAGTAGCTACATTGGGGAGGGCTGCTGGACACCCAGGAGCTGGAGGTGGGAAGGGAAAAATACTTTAGACCTTCAAATACTGACTTCCAAAGAACTTGCCCATATCCTCAAGATGTTAGGAAGGACAAGCCTGCTCCAGCCTTGTGTAGGGCTCCTGTTTAATTGAGAAGTATTTCAATACTGTGTGTGTGGCAAGATTTAAGTGGGAGTTACTAAAATATGTTCCACTCTTATGGTTGTACAGCTGTAATCACTGCATTGTCTTTTCAGCCTGAATTCAGCTCCTGGGTTTTTCTCTGTAATGCTATGGTAATTCCATCACCAAGGGAACTAGGAGCAGAGCTTGTATCTACAAATTACCTCCAGAAATTACTTTTCTGAATAACTGGGGTGCAGGTGCTAGGTTTAGAGAGAAAGGGGTGCAGAGAAGCAGCTTGTGCAAAAACAACTCTCTTTTAAAAGAAAAACGACGATTCTGGTAGGCCCTACTTTGTAAATGCAAGATTGAATTTAGGCTGATTAGTTTTGTACCTGGCCTGTCTTTGTGCACTTTAAATATGTAAATTTAATTTAATATGATTTAATAGAATAGTTTCCATAGCAACATTTGTGTCACATGTATCTTCCGCAGAGCCAAATATATTCGTAAGAAAGTGCACTCTTCCCAATTCTTTCCATCCTTATAGGGAGGAAAATAGTTCTTTCAGCCAATGGTCTCCTTTTATGCCATTAGCAATGACAAAGAGGAGGTTGTGTGCTAGAAAAGTGCTGACAGCGTAAAAGCACAACCTTCCAGAGTTCCTTTAAACAAAAACCAGACGGCTTTGCTCTGTGAGAAGTGCTTCCATTAGTGACCACTAGTGACCACTGGACCTGTGTTTTGGGGAAGAAAATACTCTGTTGCGCTAAGTGTTATTGCTTGTACTCACCCTTCATCTGATTAAGTACTTTATATCTATATATGAAATGGGGGAGTCACTTTATAGCCTCAGTACCTAAAAAGGCTTTTTTATGCTTATGATTTTCAAATAATTTTCTGTTCAGTGATATAGATGTGACCTTTATAAGGGGGAATATATTATGGAGATGTTTCCTCTCCTTAATGAAAAGGCTAATTCTTGAGTTTTCATTTTAAGGATGGGTGGATGTGCACTGCTTGTGAATGTACTTGAGCTTTCATGTTAGGTTGGACTGGCTCAACTGAGTGTTTAAATAACTATTAAAAATCAAAACAGGAACAAATCTATGAAATAGACTGCTTTTGTTATATTGGTGAGGCTGAAGAGCTTTCAAAGGAAAGAGGCACTTGATAATTGTCTTTGGGGTACAGCCAGCCCACCTCTCCTTGTGGGGTGGGAGGGTCCCAGTGGTATGTGTTGGTTTCAGTTTAACATGTGTATTGCACTCCCTGTTGTTAAGGCTTAGCTTACCCTTCCTCTGTCCACACCTAAACTCAGCTTTGCTGGAAGCCATGTTTCAATTCAAGCGAGGGTTATGCAGCACAGAAGCTGCTCTAAGGGTGTCCTCTACTGCCATTGTCAAGGTTGGGCAGAAGCAAGTGGTGGAGTCTTGGGATGAAGGCAGGTGATGCTTCCAAAGCCCCTCAGGGTATGGGCAGAAGTGCTGGTGCTGTGGCACCAGGAGGGTGCTGGATGCCCCTCTGCACTGGCCTTTGAAGACGATGCTTCTACCCTTGAAAGACCCTACAGATCTTGCAGGCATCTGGACTGTCCCTGCCGCTTGATGTATGGGAGACTGCTGGAGCAAGATGCCATGGGGTTAGCTGTCAGCCCTTCGTTTCTGGGATGCCAGTAACACCCTTGGCGTGTCTTGTTGCATTAAGTGATGAAGTACTGTTAGTGTCAGAGGGAAACAATCTCTTCGATGAACAGCAACAGCTTTGAGCTCCATGTAGCTAAAAGCAAAATAGTGCTGATCAAACAGAAGTGCCTCAAAGAACCAGCTGAGCTGTGCTGGTGGTGAGCAGAGATGTCTCTGTTAAGGGGTTGTACACGTTTGCAGCTATGCAAAGCCTTGCACGGTTCTTGTTCGGTTCTGCACAATACTTGATTGACTAGAAATCACTGGCTTCTGAAAACATTCTCTCTGGCTTGCTTGGAAATTAAGTACCTTCTTCCCAATAGAGGGTTTGGCTGGGGTGGCTGATGTGTGGCTGTTTTCCAGGAGGGGCAGAATACTTTTCTGAGAATACTTCAAGGTGATACAAATGACTGCACCCTTTCTCCCAAGCTTTGTATACTAGGAACACATCTGGCTTATGTACAAGTATTTCCATTGTATCCCCATTCCTCAGATAGTATCACCTGCAAACTCACGAATACAACAAGTACATCAAAATGTGAGCTTCATTCTGTATATTGTGATGCTTGACCTGCTGTGGTACAAGGTAGATCAAAGCTCTGCGTAGGCAATGTGAGGAGAGTGTGGTAGTGAACAATCTTTCAGGAAAAATCCAACAGCAAGGATACACAACATCTTTTAACTTTTTAAGGTTTAAAAATAGGTGTGGAGCAAACTACAATAGTTTGTGCTCTCATGTGCTCTTCCCTCTGTCACCAGCTTCCCAATGATGAAGCAGTCTTTATCTGTCTTGCTAATGAAGCTCTTAAAATGTCTTATTTTGGAAGACTTTTGATATAAGAGGTCTATGCCATGATATAATATAAATCCAGGTTAAAATAAGGAATGAGTTACTATTAAAAATTGGAACGTGCGGTTGTTTACATACTTATTTCTTTCATTATAAATCAAAGAAAGTGTAACAGTTGTGGTACTTTCTGCTTCAGCAAAATCCTCTCCAACACTGAAACTATTTCTGTTCCCTGGCTGTTCACAACATGTTACTCCAGGTTGTCTGTCTCTCAGTGGTGAAGATGCAAGAACTGGAGCTGTAAAACAACTTCAGCTCTCACAGACATAGAAGTAGCCTTTGCAAGCTTAGATGCATGTTTTCATAAAGGACTCAAGAAAACACTAAAGATCATGTGTATCTAAAAGCAGAATAGGAAATGTTGAGTTAATTTGCATATGAAAATCAGGGTGACCTGTATTCTAGAAGAGGATGAAGGTTTTTTCCTTTATAAAAGGCAGGGCTAATAAAATTAGAACAGTATGGGGCAGCATATGCTACTGAATTAATATATCTAGTTTACTGCTTCTGCATGACACAAGTGCTTAAAACAAATAGTCCTGGCAGTTTCTTGTTTGTTAGAAAAACCTTACAAAGTATTTATCTTTCTAGAACATATACTATTGCTAACTAGATACACTGGATGTTTACAACCCAGAAAAACAATCTGAACACTAAAAATGATGTGCAGAACTCTCAAAATTGGACGTTATTAACAGGCAGACTGATTTATTTTATCGTTTCCAAGATTTTATGAAGGTATTTCTGGCATGTGCAGGTCTGGGAGTCTGCTCCATGAGTTTGTATTGCTATCGAATTATTACAGGCTAATAAAAACACTCATTTGAGAGGTTCCATTGACTTTAATGGAGCTGTGCTAACAGCTAAGTGTCTGTTCCTAAAACGCAGGTCTCTGCAGAGACTTCTGTATCTGTTTGCCAGAGAATAAAGCTCGCAGAGAGGCAAAGAGTAGAGTGGAATTTTTTTACCTAGCAGTCTGTTGCTTGTACCTCTGTCTGGCAAAGGGAACGCTGCTAACAGATTTCTGCAGAGTCCTGTCTCATGAGGTATCTTCCACTTTGCACTTAGGAGGCGAGGCACAGAACTGTTCTTGCAGTCGTAGCTGTTTAACACCACTTCTAATTAAATCTGCAGTCTGCACAGCTTGGGGTTGGCTGTAACTCCATCTGTTGGAGGCACCTCCTTGTTATGCAAGGAATGATCAGCCTCATCTGTCTATTAAGAGTGGGTCCTCCATGGAAATTTGGGCTGGGTCCAATAAAAAGATCTGAGTACCCAATGTGAGGGTTAGCAGGGTTTTAGCAGCTGAAGCCCAAAAGTGCAGTTCTGATACTACTTGTGTTTGTCCATGGGGGTTTCCTAAGGACGCGGAGATCAGCCGGTGTCCTCCAGGGTTTCGGTCATGGCAAGCACTGGGTTGCCCAGCATCTGCTGTGTGCTCGGCTGTGGCCTGATCTTCTGGGAACGAATGCATAGAAGGGAGTTTTAGATGATGTTTTTCACCACCTTTGTTAAAGATGGAGAAACTTCTGCCCATATCTCTAGCAATAAGGTTCTTCAAACAGATAAGATGAACAAAGCTCCGTCTAGACCTCTTTCTTACAACTGCTCCTTTTGTAGGATGTTCTCCTGGCTGGGGAGGATGTTGTTTGGGATTCAGCCTTTCCTTGGTGATCATGCTCTGGTTGATGGAGCAGCATAATTCATTCTTGAGCCTCTCCAAATCAACTTGGATGAGATTAAGTGATTTCACATTACAAGGGTGGCCTTGTACAAGTTCTGAATGGCACGTGAAATGTGGCTGCTGAGTGGGACCTGACTGCCTGGAGTGGAGGGAAGGAGAAAAATCACAAGTTCTATTTCTGAAAGCAGCTGTGTTGATACCATCGATCTCACTGGTGCAAGGACCACATTAACATACAGCAGAAAAAACTTGTGTTGTTCTGAACACTGTTTAACACTGATCTGAACCAGCTTAACTAAAGTCAATAAAGTCCTGAAGTAAAAATTATGAGGAAATGGTAATTAAGTCTCTTCTGAAAGATGTGACTGCTGGATCTATTATACAACAGTAGACTTGTGCCCTCTTTAGTATTAACCTTGTTAAGGACAGAAACTAGATCTGTGCATGTCATTTTTCTTTGCATGATGGGTCTGACTAGCCCAAAAACTCTAAATCGCATCAGTGTGAAGGAATGTGGTGTAAGTGGTGTCCTCCGATGCAGAACTGGGACTCCCCTCACCAACTTCAGAACAGGAATTGGTAATAGTTTAGTCTTCAGTTTGTGGCAGAGGAAGGAGTTTGCTTCTTCACAACTTTGTAACTAGTTGCTTGTTTCTAGGAAATGCTGACTTAGGTAGAGTAATATATTCAGTACTTAGATATTTCTGGAATGATTTAAAAACTTAATGAAAAATTGTTCTTAGGTTTCTGGACTTCTTCTTACTTTGATTAGTGCTTTACCTGCAATATTAAATATTTTTTTTAATATTTACAAAATAAAATCAGGATGTTATTAATAATCTCTTGTATTGGAGTGTTGCATGAGAATTTACATGTTGGACAGTGGATATATGCTAGATTTAAGTGGGAAAATACAACAATTTTGTATTATAGACTATTCCTCAGGAAATATAGCATTAATGCTTATTACATATACTTGCTTTAGCACTAGACAGGAAACTTCTGATTCATGCTTAGAAGTCTGGGAAAACTTTCATATGAATTTTTGGACTTGTCCACTTCAGCCTGTTTTTTTTAATCTTCAGTGGAAATTTTTGATTGTCAAAAGCTGAAAAGAGATGAAGCTTTCAGGGTTTTCTATTCTCGATTTTAATTGAACTGACTTCTGTAGAAACTTCATTGAGAAGATTGGTGTTGAACATTTAAAACGACATGTACTTTTACAAGTTTTGCATAGCGCTGTTTCTGTGAAACCCTGTGGGAGGAGAGGTGAAATGAGGGGTAGACAATCTGCAGGACTAGAACCATATGGTTAAAGAGATTGGTGCTTGAATAAGCGTGCCAGAAAGTTAATATGGGGATTTTAAAGTATGAGCTGTGAAAACTGGAAACAAGAATGATGTAAGGCTGGGGGAGGAGAAGGGAAAGTTGTCTGCTTATATCTACATTTGAAACAACTTATTAATAAAACTGTTGTGTTCACCTATACAACTCCTTTCAGTCTGGAAGCACTGAGACGGAGGAAAACTGAACAGATTTCTTATGTATCAACTTCAACGTGCAAGATATTAAACCCGTTGGATATTCATATTTTTAGAAAACTGTTAAATAAGGTGTTGGAACATATTCACAGATATTAAGATTTCTAACTGCTTGGAACTTGTAGTGGTAGCAGGGATAGAATCCAGGACGTTGCTTAGAAAGTTTGAGATTTGATCCTTGAGCTGATAAGGGGAGGAATACTGATAAATGTCATTCAAGACCTAATGCCTGTCTGGCTGCTGGCATTGGGTCTATTAGTCCATGAGTGAGTCCCTTTTGGATTTCCTCAGGCACAAAGTCAATGGGATTTGAGTCCAAGTCAGTTGGTGTCTCTAGGCAAATCTGATCTTTAGGATTGTGTGCAGAGAAACAAATATGGACCTAATTTGATTCAAAGAAATTCCCACCAAAACCCCAAAAAACAGGCTGAAGAACTCTTCTAATTTTTGCTCAAGAGGCAGAAGACAGGAGATTATGCAGATCATGATTTGGAGTATAGAATTCATGTTTTGATGGTGGCCCATTTTAGGAGCAGGAACAGCTTTTCTTGTGCTTCCAGCATACATTTTCTGCTAAATTACCTTTCACGTTCTTCTTTGGAAGATAGGCTTAGTTCATTAAGCAAAACAATGAGACTCCAAATTTTATAGTTTTTTTTCCCAAACTGAGATAACTAGGAAAGAAGTGCTTCTTACCCATTTGCTGAATTATTCTAAAGATGAAGTTTTCATTTTAACCAGTCTAATGCAAACCTGAGCAGAGCACCCTTTTTCTTCCACTTTTACCTTAAACTCTTCCCTCATCTTCTGCCAGTTGTGGGTCCCAGTTCTGCTTTTTCAATATTTGTTCTTCCTTTGTTAGACAAAGCTCTTGATGAAAGGGTGTGCTGAGAATGATTGTAGAGGCAGTGAAAGGAAAAGAAAACCCAATTATAAGCAGATGAAATTTAGTCTTTCACAATTTTGATGCCTTTTCATCATCAATTCGTTACACAGTATGAAGTTAGTTCTCCTGCTGGTGTATATGGGCATTGCCCTGAAGTTAGATCAATGATTAATTAACCTTTTGCAGTGTCTATGGAAACACTTGAAAGAAAGTGACAGAGGTGAGGTCTGCACCTGAGACTGACATCTTAATTTGATGTTTGTGTAGTTTTAGATATACCATAGAAGCAAATGAATTGTTCCTGTTATCTTCTTGTCTGACTTCATCAAGTGCTGCCACAAATACCAGTGGAAGTTCATGCTATTGGAATGAATAGTGTCGTTCGTTTGGTTTGTTTTTTGTTTGTTTTCCCCCTTTACTGAAAATAATGTGACTCGTTTCAATTCATAAGATCAATACAGTAAAATCAGTGGTATATCACCCCAGTAATGTACATGTAGGAGATAAACTTGTCTTTTTACTTACCAAATAATGCTTATCTGAGGAGCTACGGCTGGCAGATTAAAAAAATTGCTCTAAATGCTCCCACTAATGTCTCCACACCAGTAAGGATGGAATTAGCTGATTGTACTGAACTAGCAGCATACTATTGAGTGGCATACTCTTGGCATGGTGCTTAGACTAAAATACAAGTGGCTATTCTCTGTTAAATGAAGTAGTGCAAATTAAGACAGTATTCTGCTAAGCTTTCATAGACATTTTCTAATGCAGCAGTCATGCTTTCTTGAGGATGGAGTCTACTTGTATGTGAATGAGCTCTCAAACTCTTCAGTTAGTAGTACACAGCTGGGACATGAAAAATTAATAAAGTTGTGTTTGTCCATTTTGAACTAATATGTAGATTAGCCTTAGCAAACTCAAGAGGACTGCAGGAGCCAGTAGAAAGCTGAAGTCTACCATGGAAATGTTGGCTCTGGAAGCCTCATTTTAATCTGTATCTTTTTTAAGTCACTATTAGACTATCCCCACCAACCTAAAACAAAAAAACCAAACCACAATAAACAAACAAAATGATGAACAGTTTCACCTGGTGAGTAGCTTTAAAAGTTCTGGCAGAGCAAGGGTATGTTCAGAATCACCAGTTTGTGCCCAGGCTGGAGCTCATTGACTGATCACAGGTCCACAGGCTCTCTGCTGTGACTGGGATCCTTTTGTGCACAAGCCTTCAGTAATTCAGGATAATTGGAAGGTTATCACTCTGAAGCCAGTGCAGCAAAGTACATGAAAAGGGAAATGCATTTTGACTGCTGTGGGCTTCTCCCTTCACAGCTTTGAACAGAGTATCAGTCCAGATAGAGCTGAGGCAAATTACTTCAATTATTTGCTGCAATCCTGTAAGGCAATGCTGAAGTGCATTTTACTATGATTTAATGGGCTGTAATTCTGTCACTTTTAACAAAGCACTGTATTTTGGTGAAGTCCAGCTTGCAGTGACTCACTTGGTAGCATTATTTGCTCTTTCGTGCAGGTTCACTTTGATTTTAAAACTGATGTAAGCTCCAGAGAGGCTGGGGGAATGACCTGTGACTGCATAGCTTTGATGTTGGGATTGAAAGAAAAATGTGGAAGGAACAAGATAGATTTACCTTGTGTTGGGATGGTAGGATCGACTAACCTTGAGACTTACTGGAGGTGTCTGTAGGCATGGGAAGTAATGTGTTGGTTACAGGAAACCTATGATGCTTTCTGAAGCTTGCAGTTAAATTAATTGGTGAATGGCAAAGAATGACAGCAGGCCAGAAATGGGCAGTTATACCCATCTGTTAGTTATGGGCTTGCAGGGCATTTGTCATCCTTGGCTCTCCAAGTGGCACATAACAGCGTAATTAACTGAATTTAACAGGTGGGTAAATAGCAACAGGTACAGCCAAATTGTTCGAGTCATACACGGAAGACTGAGAAACTAAAGATCTCCTCCCATGTATGGCTATGGATACTGGCAGCTTACTGCTGAAGAATTTACTGACATAGACCTAATTCATGTGCACTTTCTGCCCTTTTTTTAAAGTCTCATTATGTGCAATCTTAAAATTACAAGTCCCACTCTGAAATACAGCTCTCACAAGTGGTTGTATGCTCTGGGGGGCTGAAACAAAGCCTGTTGCTGGGACTTTGTGAGCAGGTACAGTTTATCTCCAGGCGTGGAGCAAGTCCCATCCCTGCGTTCTGCTGGCTGAGTGCAGGAGAGTGTCCCCTGCCATGGCCGGGGCAGCTGGGCTCCTGGGCTTGTTCGAGCTGCTACCAAGGGTCAGCACACGTGTGCTCTGCAGCCTCTTTGCATCTGATGTGCTAATTAGTAAGCTCTGCAAATTGTTAATGAGCTGTATCAATGCCATTTTCCCCCTATAGCCCATGTAGTTAAAGTTACCAAATCAGATACTTAGTGACCAAAAAAAGGAAAAATTCCAAACCATAATTCATCACAGTTATTTTCCATTACTCAGCAGTTACCTAATTCTAACACAGTGCTAGTTTGTGTTAATTCACTGGACCGCACTAATGGCCTGACCCAGCAGGACAGCACATCTCAAGCTTTGACCCAGTGTTTAGTCGGCATTGAAGCCTTTGCTATTTTTTCTTCCTTTACTAGTTAGAGTCCTAGGCTGATTTCTCCTATCCAGTTTCATGCCTAGAATTAACTGTACCCATATATAAAGCTTAGCATATGTTCAGGGAACCAAATCAGATACTTAACTCTAGTCTGAGTTTTTTTAAACTGTCACTAGCAAGAGAGGAGTTCAGCTGTAAATGCTTCTTGGCACTTTTGGAGACACTCTAATGTCTTTAATGCAGCCCAGAGTTATAATCTTTTCTGTGTATGATTTTTAAAAAATGCAACAAATCAACAACCCTATACTTTAAAGCCTGGAAGTCAATAAAGAAGAGTTTTAAAGTAGAAGGATATTTCAGGTAATACTCTCTTTCTAATGCTACTCCATCCAACTTATCATTTTTGTATGGAGAGTAGATTGGAAATTGAAGTCTTGCTTTTAGTGTCTTTTGAGTCCTGAAATTCCAGACAGTCATTAGAGAATCTGAAAAATGGAGTCAAGTTCTATATTTCCTGCCATCACATCAAACAGCATGACTGCTTATCTTCTGTATTGTTTATTACATAGTGTAACTTATTAACACATTAGTTTATCAACAAGTCTCCTGTGAGTTGCATGTAAGGAGCACCTGCCAATGTAAATCCAAGGCACTGTTCACTGAGTGGAGAAGAGAAAGAAATTACTCTTTTGCAGAACACTTAGGATACTCATGTGGGATAAGCAAGTCCTAGATCCCAGCCCTGGACACTTTCAGTTGCTGAGGATGTTTTGGCAGTAAGTAAATCTTGTCTATGGAATGAATCCCATGTAATCATGAAGGACAAAAAAAAAAACCCAACACCTAAAAAGGTTTAGAAGAAAGTGGCCTTCTAACTAGTGTGCCAAGTGAGAATGCAGCTGTAGGCTCAAATCCAGCTGTTTGGTGTTTTAAACTGAGGCTGGAGGAATGGTTTTGAGTTCTGAGCCTGAACCATTAACAAAAATCCCACTTCTGGTTGAAGCAATTCCAGTTGGAAGGGAAGGGGTAGAATGAAAGGGTTTTTGAAGAGGAAAGACTCTTAGAGCAGTAGGCATCCGTTGTGACTTGCATTAATAAGAATAAAAGAAGGTGTATGGATTCCTAAAGATCTGCCAAGCATTTTTTAATGCACTAGTCTTATAGCAAGTTCTGGGCAGTGCCAAAGCTGGATTTTGTAACTCAAAAAAGCTTTGCAATACTGAGCAATATTGTACATTCTGAACAGGCACAGAAACAAGATTACAGCTTTATTCCCTATTAGCAGCTGTGGATGACTTCTTCATGTAAAATATTGTTGCTGAAGATATATACTGAATGAGAGGAAGGAGTGAGGTTTATTTCTTCACAAATGTGTTTCTTGGGGGAAGGAGAAATCTAGATTATTTTCTTTAGTCCCCCAGAGAAGAAGATAGCTTGATATAAAACAACTTTGGTTTATGTAGTCATTATAACCTGATCACAATGAATAATATGATATCGCTTACTCATAACACACTCACATTAAATGGGTATTCTGGGAAAATGAAATTGTCTTGTTGCCAAGTGCAGCGATATCTTTTCAGACAACATGTAGACAACTTCACTGCTTACTTTATGAAGCCAGTGAACCAGTGTACATTTCTATGCACCATCTAAGTCATGCTAAACTCAAGTCAGTACAAGTTAGGTATGTTCACAGCTATGTGGTTCTTTGTAGTAATCTGTCTACTTGCAATTATTTTATACTTACATTGTGTCTTTTCAGAATGGGGTAGAACTGAACACAGCTGCCAGTATGGGGATGAACTAGGCAAGGAACAAAGCTGGCTGGAAAAGTAGAGTTATAAACTTAAGGAAGAAATACATTGAAATTAAGTACTTCCATTTCATAAAGTCACAGACAGATTGTGGAGTCTTCACTAGAGCCTCACAGTCCGATTCAAAGTGTTGCATAAAGCATCATCATACTTGCTGATACCTAGACCTCTTTACTAGAAAGAGTCCTCCGGTTTTTCATGAAGAAACAGCAACCTAATGGAGATCTACTGCTTCAGACATGTCTGAGGAGAGAGTGTAATTAACTGAATGGGTTGCAGTCTGCCTTTGTTGGCACTATTTAATTTTTCCAGATGCAAAGCAAAATTCTAGATCCAGTCTCTTCACAAATTTCCTTTAGTCGAAGGATACTATTTCAGGGCTCTTTACAACCTTTTGAATTGGAAGTGACATATTAAGGCATTTTTTAAAATGGAAGAATTAAGATCCAAACACTTAGTGCTAGCAGCACCCTGTTGGAAGGGACCTTGTACCTGGAACTCCAGTCCGCTGGTTACTCCCTGGTGAAGTTCAGCAAAAATGCTCCGATAGTTTTCCATTTGCAGCTGAGGTACTTCAGTGGATGAGGTATCTACCAGCCTTGAATAAAGTGGCAGTGGTTTTTTTCCTACCAAAAAAAAAAAGGTTCAGAACATACTGTAAGAAATTTCTTGTGTTATTATGCTGTGTGTTTACTAGATTATCTGTTTCTAGAGGTTATCAGAATCACAAAAAGCAAGTTCTTGGCAATAGCCGCAGCTTTCTAGTAATCATCCCAAGCTACAAGGTTGTACTTTCAGCTACCGTTTTTAAAAAAGTGAAGCTTATGTTTATTTGACAGCAAGTTCAGTGTCCCTGCAAATGCAGCTCATTGGAATTCTTTGTTTTAGGGCAGAGAGCAGCAAAACACAATGCAGGAATAAAACAGAGCGGCTTTCCCTGGAGGTTCACTTGTTCACAAAGGAGAAATTTGACAGATGAGACTTTGTGCTACTGTTTCTGACCTCTATATCCCTCTTAAATAACAAGCAAGTCAGGGGTGGGATTGTTTGATCCTGAAGCAAAATAGGCTTACTTGGCCATAGTGCAGTGGAAGCTACATATCTTAGTTTTCTAAAATGGCCAGTTTTAAACCCTGTGACCCAAGATATGAAAAATAGCCTCCCCCTTTCAATTTCTAAATACTTGGCTATTTCTGGATGCTTTTTAAAATCAGTTGCTGAACAAAAGTATTGAGGGGTGGGGTAAACTTGCTTTGGATGGAAATACACATTTATAGTTTCTAAATTAAAATGTTTGTTTCGTGTGTTGGAATAGTTCATGCTTTGTGTATAAAGAATGGGAATTTAGGCACTCAAATATCTAGCTCTTGGCTATCTTTTTTGATCAGTTAGGAGGTGGTGAAGACTGACACGTCTCCCTCTGCACACCTATTTCCAAGACGGGCCATGGGTTTGGGTCATCACGTAGCACAGCAAGGCTCCAGTTTCAGCTTCCCTCTTGACATGACGCTATTTTCAAACCACAACTGAAACATGAAACCCAGGAAAGGCAAAAGAAATGTTTCCACTTTACTCAGCCAGATGCTGAGCAGTTCCAGCTGAGGTTAATGGTTCCTTTGCCTCACGGTGTATTTCCAGCATCAGGAGGAGCTTGGGGGTAGCTGAGCAATCCCGCCTGGTTTCTAAAGTGCAGCACTGAGAGCAGGAATCCAAATACTCGGATTGCATCATTCCTTTGAAGTCACTCCTTCTTTGACTTCAGTTGTGGTAAAGATTTATATCAGCTGATCTTTAGAGCCAAAAATAGAACTGTTTGGACATGACCTTGGACATGCATGTTGGATCACCTATCGGGGTTTCAGATGATCTGCTTTGTAAACAGTCATGTCATTTCCCTAGAGTTTTACATTGTTGCCTGCTCGATGGGCTATTTGAACCTGAAATTTTCAGGAGAGACTATAGGAGGTAGATGCTAATTTTTGATACTCAAATTAAATTTTGAGTTAGGCTTCCTCACCAGATCTCCCAGGGAGAGCTTTGTAAGTTTTAGGTGTTATGTAAATGACAGCTATTACTGTTCTCTCTCAGCTCATCAGATCCTGATTTACTGTTTGGATTTTCTAATCACTGTCAGCCCAAGTGTTTGGAATGGAAGTAATTACAGCAGTACTTTCAACTAATTCCTGTTCATGGAGTAGTAGTGAAAATGTTGATTTGAGGGATAAGTGAGCTAAGTATTCATGCTGGAATAGTCACCTGAGAGCATTTGGGGCTGGTTCTGGCTGCTGCTGTCAAAATGGCTGTAACAGCATAAACAGTTCACACACCGTCCTCAGCTTGAAGAAATCCTGACAAGTCTCAGACACGTACTAGATCATGATGGCATCAAAGACCTAATGACTTTCTCTGTATTGCAGCTCATAACAGGATCTATGATTAGCTCCCTGTCTTGGGCACCACATCGTGTCGTCTGTGCATTGAGTGCTTTGAAGGGCTTTCAGTGCTCTTAGGGACATACTGCCAAATTGTTTATTCATAGGATCAGAGAATGGTTTAGGTTGGAAGGGACCTTTAAAGGTCATCTAGTCCAACCACCTTTTTTATTGCTTTAGTGCTAGAGGTTTAGGTTGTCATATGGTGTATGCTCAGTTAAGATGGTGCTGGGTGTTCATCTGTGAGATATATGAGTCATGGGAGCATAGAAATGTGACTGCGATAATAGTACCCAATCTTGACGGCTCAATTAACTCATTTTTGAAAGTGCTAGGCAGGTTTCATGTGAGGGGATATATCTTCTTTTTGGGTTTGTTTATATAAGGTCAGCAGAGAGGAGTTAACCGTCAGATCACCAATATGAATGGGATTTTGGACTGTATGTTCAGGCAAAAAATTGTCGATTGTCTCTAATCAAAGCAAAATGCTTTATTCTACTTTAATCTACTATTGCAGTAGAATCTCTCTGCCTAGCGATTCCCTAAGAGGGGAGAGCTGACTAGCTCATGCAGGAGGAGTAGGAAGTTCAGGGGGGAATGTTCATGACCTGGCTTTGCTCAAGTTAGCCTCAGGAGTGCCATTTGTTCTTTATCGGTGTAGTTACCAGGGTCGCAACGATGATGTCCTGAGGCACTGGCGTAATGTATTCCAGCCCTGGGACTCTTTTGAGTTAGAGAATTGTAATACAGGAGCGGAACCAAAACTTAAAGGCCAGTATTATATTGTAGGCTTATTTGGCTTTTGCATCCTTGGAAGTACTTATATGTAACAGGTTTTTTTGTTTGGTTTTTGTTCCACCTCCCCCCTCCCTGACTCTGATCTAATAATTAGTTTTGGATTAGTCATTGTTGAACTACAGTAATAAATTGTAGTAGGACCAACTTACAGCTATCTACCATGCTTGACTGGAGTTGATTTTTAACAGTACTTATGTTCCTAGTGGCATTTGGAAGGGCGATAACCATCCTGGATCTGTGCCTCGCTGGAGGCAGAGCAAAACTTTATTTCCTCATTTGTATTAAAATGTTATTCTCCTCCTCTGCCCCTAAATCTGTGTGCTGCAGAGCTCACTGTTGCAACTACAGCTTTGAGATGCTCACCGACCCAGCGAGGTGCTTCTGACTGCAAATGGTCCGAGTAGGACATCATAGTGTTGTAGTTGTTGTCCTCGTATGTGTTGTACATTGGCAAATGCATTACTAAAGGATTCTGTTTTCTTCTGTGGACTTCTGATTGTTAAGTTAAAATGCAAAGCAAAAGGACTGAATGCTCAAACTTTTGACACTATATTTTGGGCAAGGTTTTGGAGAGTTTTTCTTGTTAGATGTGTTGAGGTTATCTTGACCCAGCAAACAAAACTGTCAGAACGCAAATGTAGAAAGTCTCTTCCAGTGTAAGTGTGTGTAGATCTGAATTGCCTTTCTAGTGGTGAGCTCTCGTTTTGGTCAGTGTTTAGTAATTCTTGAACAATTCAATTCAAACCCTTGCATTAAACAGGAGAGGTTGACTGCCCAATAAGCTGGAAAATTGGAAGAAAATGTTGATGGGTTCAGCTGGTGCCTGGCACCAGAGCAGCCTGTCCATATGCTAAACGCTTCTGCAGCCAAGTGGGCCAGGAGTATGAATGCCCACATGTGAGGCAGGGTAATAAAGCTG
The DNA here is from genome assembly GCF_963082525.1 of Nesoenas mayeri. NCBI lineage: Eukaryota > Metazoa > Chordata > Aves > Columbiformes > Columbidae > Nesoenas > Nesoenas mayeri. The sequence continues at coordinate 5,131,438 of NC_137562.1, forward strand.
GGTGCATAATATGGTTCTCCGAACATCTTTATAGAAACGGCTAAAAGCTGGTGAAAGAAGCACAGCTAGTCGACTAACAATCATTTTTGGGCACATAGATAAAGTTATAGCTACTTTTAGTGGACATAATTGTTTTGTGCTGAATACATTGTTTATGGTCAAGGGCTGATCAAGGGTTCAAAGGCTGGAGTTGCCTTGTCTGCTGGTTACCTGCTGGGTGCTGGTTTAGCTGGGGGCAGTGGGATGTTTTGATGGGTCTTGTCACCGATCACTCCAGTGAATTTGTGCTGTAAAGGAGTTCTGCTGGAGCTATGAACTACTTGATAACGGTTGACCAGACTTTTTAAAATATTTTTTTAAAAAAATCACACTAAATTTAGTGCTGGGTTTGTTTTATTTCTAACTTACCAGGTGTTACTTTGGCATTACTGATTAAATGTAGGCTGTGAACAGTTGGCAAGGCTTATAATTCTTTCCTTCTATGCAGCCAGTATGTCATCTAAGCTGAGAGCTATGGTTTTGAATGTAAGAGGATAGCAGAAAGTGCACCATAGTTAAAGAATAGGTGAGGAGACTGTAAGAAATGGTGGCAGAAGTTTGAGAGATGAGGTGGCTTAATGCTGTAGATGGAACGGTGTTTTTTCAACCACTCTGCACAGACAGATTCTGCTCCAAGTGACTTGAATTTAAATTTAACTGGACCTTGAAAGCAAAACACCAGTTGGCAGAGTTGTGCTGGGTTCTACAGTTAAATGATCTTTTTCTTTACCCAGTAATTCAGTTCCTTCTCCCTTTTGTGTTCTAATATACCATTATACGTAGAATATACACTTACAGATTTATCTCTCATAGTTGTGTGATGGAATGTCCATTCCTACCTGTCTGCTCAAGCTTCGTGTGTGTCTTAAGCATGCAAGACTGGAAACAGTAACAAATCCACATGGAAAAGTGTTACTTTATTTTTAAAAAGCTTTTTCCTAGAAAGCCCTGCATGTGCAAGCAGAATTACAGCCCTTTCTTCCTTAGCACCTTTCATGCACAGATGCACTGTCTTCATAAGAATTTCTCATGTATCATAATTCAAAAGAAATAGGTTGTAACTAGCCATTATTTGATTTTATGTTTTGTCTGCACTACTGAGAATCATTAATTGTAGCTCCAGAGCAACAGCTGATTTATGCTTTTAACTTTTAGGCAAATATTAGTGATATTCAAGTCACTGGAAATGCCCAGTTTACTCTTTTTGTGCTTCTAGATTTACCAGAGATGCTGGTTGGTATTCAAGAAAGCTTCAAGCAAGGGGCCAAAGAGGCTGGAGAAATTCTCAGATGAACGAGCTGCTTACTTTAGATGCTATCACAAGGTAAGAATGGCTAATATGGTTGTTTCTGAAACTGTCTTTTTTTAATGGGCAATCAATAAAATCTGAAGTTGACATGTATTAGTTGTCCTGAAAACTGGAACTTTCTTTTAACTGTCAGGGTCCTAAACCTGCTTGTATGTTCATTCAGTGGAGGGGCAGAGTAAGTGTTCTATTTTCTGCTTTGTAGCAAACGTCTTGCTAAACTAGTGGAAAATGACTATATTTTGAGATATGGTGTCCTTTTCTCTCCTCAGCCCTTTAAAATCAGATCTGAAATACTTTGCAATGACTGCTACTCTTCATAATCACAGTAACAACCATCCAAGGTAACGTGTAAATTAAAAAAGCTGGGCACTTAGAGGTTCTCATTTTACTAGGAATTTGCATCTGTGGGAAGACAGTAGACAGCTACAGAAATGAAGGGCAATATGCAAATTTTTCTTGCAATGATGATGTGAAAACCTTTTGCTAAATTCACTGGTATTAAAAGAATGAAGTTTTTCCCTCTAATCACTTCTCTGGAGTTATGTGCACATTTCATATTCATTTGAGAATTTACATGTGTAATTCTCTTGGGCATGGAGATGGAAATAAGAGACCCTTTAATTTATAATCATTGTTGGCAAAAACTTACTATATTAGAAGATTAGGAATTATATGCATAAATTCCTAGGAGTTGGCGGGCACAGCTCAGCTTGAGGCTGATCTGCACTTACTCACTTTGACACACATTTAGGAGGAAATCTTGAGGGAATACTGAATCTAAATTCAGACTTTCAGTCTGTCTACATGCCACATGATTTGTAATTGATCGGTCATAAAACCTGTGGCTATTTGTAGTAAGTCATGCCCAGAAATAATGCATTCAAATTTATATTAAGCAACTTTCAAAAGTAATGAGAAGTGCATTTTTTATTTGATGTGTGTGAGCGTTACACAGTGACAGTAAGACAACTTCCAGCTTTATGTGAAATGTTGCGTTTATATTAGTATGGGTCTGTCAATTATTTATGCAAAACTGCATTTCTTCCATTGTATTAATGCAATATATCAACAGTACATGATGACTTGAAGTTCTGATTAGGGAATGGATATGAAATCTAAATAAGGCTGGATTCCTCATCTGGAATATTGTGTCCAGTTGTGGCCCCTCAGTTCCAGCAGGACAGGGAATTGCTGGAGAAAGTCCAGCGTAGGGCAACAAAGATGCTGAAGGGAGTGGAGCATCTCCCGTGTGAGGAAAGGCTGAGGGAGCTGGGGCTCTGGAGCTGGACAAGAGGAGACTGAGGGGGGACTTATTCGTGGGGATCAATATGGAAAGGGTAGGATGAGTGTCAGGAGGATGGAGCCAGGCTCTTCTCGGTGACAACCAATGATAGAACAATGGGTAATGGGTTCAAACTGGAACACAGGAGATTCCAATTAAATACGAAAAGAAACTCCTTCCCGGTGAGACTGTCAGAGCCTGACCCAGGCTGCCTAGGGAGGCTGTGGAGTCTCCTTCTCTGCAGACATTCCAACCCGCCTGGACACCTTCCTGTGTAACCTCATCTGGGTGTTCCTGCTCCATGGAGGGATTGCACTGGATGAGCTTTCCAGGGCCCTTCCAACCCCTGACATTCTGGGATTCTGTGTGATTCTGTGAAAATCTGTAGGTTAGCACTTGTTGTGTATGTCACCTACCAGCAGTTTCCTGCATCTGGATCTGCAGACTAAAGCGCCATAGAAAGTCCCACTAGCTTTGAGGGATTTTCAGGTTTAAGTCAAGCTTAGTCTATAGTTAGTAGTTACTTAATATTAAACTATTGCTTCTTTTGGCAGTGGGGCTCTGCAGTGTCCCTGTTTTTTCACTGTGGTGGTAAATGAGGCTGTCTTCTAGTGCTACAGTCATCAGCTATTCAAGTTGACGAGTCCTGTTTATTTTTAATGAACCTGGCTGAAAAGAAGCTAATGAATATTAAACAGCATTTTCTGGCTAAAATCTGTTAACTTACAAAGAGCACAGGTGGATAAAAATGAGTTTCTTTTTTAAATAAGCCTTTTAAATGTGTGAAATGCTAAGGTAGTGAATGATGCAGCTTCTAACAATATTAAATATGAGGTGCTGAGAACGTGTCACTGCTGCTCTATACTGCTCTATAGTTGAACTGATTCTTATAAAAAGCATAGTTGATTATTAATAAAAAAGCCAAACCCCCACAATTTAATATTGTGAACTCTTCAACTAACAGTACTTGTCACCTGTTTTTGATGTATAATGTTAACAGGACTTTGGTACTCACGACATCAATCCGGAGGTCTAGGACAGTCATTGCTGTTGTCTTGATGTACATTTGATCAGCAAGAGCCGCTGATTTAATAACAACTTGATGGTGTGTAGAGGCTTTTCTGTGACTATTCTAATTCTGTCACCCCTAGACAGAAGGCTGCTTCTCTTCGTCTCTGGCAATAAAGTTAATCTTCTAAATGAGACGCCCAGCCAGTCCTGTTAACGTGTCAGATGTCACCGTGTCAAATGCTTGTGCTAATGAATCTAAGGGTGAATGCAGTTCAGGCTGATAGATGATACCGTAAGAGGAAAACCTCACTTACAGATGACCAAGGTTTCATAAATACAGTTGTTAACTACCTACCTGGCTTCTGAAGTGATTCTCAAATGCTGTTGAAAACAGCATCAAATCTAGAAAACTGAGGAGCACCTGCTTACCCCATCAGTCTCAGGAAAGTTTTAATCCATCATAAAACTGTAAAGGGTAGAAAAAGAAAAATGATGAATGGAGCTAATTTTTCAATAGCACCTGCCTCCTTCACCGAATTGTTTCATTTTGTCAATCTTTATTTTATTTTTTTTTTTTCTCTGTGATGAATTAAAGTACAAATGTTACTTCGATTTATTATTGGAAAGAGACTGCCCAGAGCATTTGTTCTGTTGGCACAGTGGTGGTACCAGTCACTGGAGCTGAGCTGCTGTGGTCTGAGCCCACACAACATCTCCTTGACCACTTTATCCAGTCAAGGTCTTTCCTTTATCCGTCTGAACCTGGGTCACAAGCAATTTTTGAGGTGTCTCAGTGTCTCTGTCATATTGGGGGACTCCAATTTGTTCATATTTGAATGCTTGACATATGTGTCTTCTGCAGCCAGGCACCAGAGGCTGAATTTTCACATCCTTGCCCCTCAAAGTTTAAAACAACAAAAGAAATAAGTACTTGTTTATTTATTTATTTTTAATAATGCTGATCTTGAAATAGTTTCTAATCTTGTTCTATTTTTGAAACATGGAAAGGTTAAAGTGTCCTAAAATACAGGTCATTTGAGAACAGTCATCTGTAGCTTATGGAGTGAACTGGAAATTTGCATACACAAAGCAAACTGCCCACTTAATTCATTTGCTCCCAAAAGGGAGAGAAAATAATTAGGATCCAGGCTACAAAATCTAGGCAGAAAGTTGCCTTTCAGGTAGCTGTCTGGTTTTCGCTTGGTAAATGTAAATAATCAACCACAAATTACCATATGCTTTCACTAAATAATATTGGAGGAAGGAAGAAATTCTTGTTTCTCCAAGTGACTTTTGACTTTGCAATGTGCCAGAAAAATCCTTAATATTCCAATACAAAACCAACTAATTGCATGCTGCTGACAGGAATATACTGATTCCTCGAGGGGATCTAAGTTTTAATCCGATTGTATTAATCTTGCCTTGAAACAGCAGAAGTAATTTAAACAGTCTTTCTGTCTAGTTATGGAATAATCCATTTGGAAAATTGAATTGTGTAATTTGTAATTGTTTTCCAGGCTGGCTAATGCAAAACTGTATCGGTAGCAAATGAAATGTTTAAAGTGTGACCACTCTCCTAATAACTCGCTGTTAAACATTTATTTTAATGAATACTATCACTTACTATGAGTGAAATGTCTAGTTTGAGGCTTTAAAAGAATTAAAGTAACTTGTCAGGATATATTGGTGTCTTCACTATGATGCTCTACAGCGAAGCTCACTGCAAATCTATGGAAGGACATACCTTGTGCATGGCTCCTCTGATCCTGTGAGTGATGGTAAAAACTGAATCTCTAAATCTGGTAGTTGATCCTGGCTCTAACTTTGAAGAATCCAGTGTTGGGCTACAGGGGGGTGATGGCCCATGTGTGCAATTCTGTACGTGAGCAGGTGAAAACTAGCTGATGATTTTTCCCATTGAAGAAAGAGAGATATAAGCATGGCTGTAGACTTTATTTATGTATAATTGTATTTCTTAATAAATATTTTAAAAGCTATATAAAAGTTTAGTATGTTATGTATACTTAATAAGTTAAATATGTAGGAGCAAATCTTATAAGCAGGACTGGAGTGGAATTGCAGCAGCATTTTCCATTAAATATTCCCCTGGTGTGTCCTGGGAATATTCTACCTGTACTTATTGTGGGGGGAATTTTCAGGAAGCCAAGACAGAAGCTTGAAGTCCTTAACTGAGATTAAAACGCAGGATACTTGAAAACCATTGAATGTGGCAGTCATGTAGGCAATAAATGTACTCCCTTGTGTTGTGCTCTGAAGCCCACCTATATTTGAGAATAATGTACTAACTCAAATGATAGGTTAGATGCTAAAGACCATTTTTAGTAAACTGTTGGCATGTTTTTGAAGGGAATCGAGAGAGAGAAGAATTTTTGCCTGTATCTGGTCAGGGTGAAGCTCTGTCTGTCTGTACTGTTGGTTGGGAAATGAATGATGAATCCCTGTTCCTGGTTCAGAACTCTCTCACCGCGCAGCTCTGCAACTATTTTAGTTTTTAATCTAATGAAATATATATCAATTATATGGATTCTCATGTTAATGTAAAGGAGGGGATAAGTGTGCAAAGGGAGGTCTTAAGCCCCAAACAAAATATCATTCTTGTGATTTATCTGCTAACACTTTCTCAGGTCTGAAATTCGTGATTTACCCACCTTTTTAGAATTAACTTTATAAATGTACATTACTTATTAATCTCGGACAAATAAAACATACATGAATGAAACTAACCGTGAAAACACTGTTTTGCAAGAGCCTGGCAGGAGGAGAGTTATTTAAAAAATGCCAAAAAACAAAAAAAGAGAAAACTTCAGCGTCAAATATTTGCAGGTGTTTGGTGTCTGCTCCTGACTCCTTTCCAAAAATGTGGTAGAGGGGATGTCAGCAGCCTGCCAGTTCTTCAGTGTGAATTTGGTGTGTATGTGCCAGACAATTTGAACCATCTGTTGCATAAGGATGAGCAACAGGAAGGCTATTTAGGCATGGGGCATAATGATGGCATTCTGAAGCACCTTGCTGGGTGACACAGCAGGTCAAACATCAAGTGATCTTTAGACAACTCCCCCCTTGGGAGCACAGATGTGCTGTTGAGCCTTGGCAGCAGGAACAGCTTCTTGGCTAAAGCTGGATCCCACCAGAAGAGACTGTTACCCCCTGGACGCCTCTGAAAGATGAAGGAAACTGCAGCAGTTCAGCCACAAAAATGGAAGAAAGGGCAGTTGCTCATTGAGTATATTTTCGCCAGACATAAAAATCACATGCCACAAGGTTGTGTCCAGGACAGAAGGCATGCATGAGCTGAAAGACTCTTCGGTGTGCTGTCACTTGTGCCACTGACTTCAGAACGAGTCTCAGAGTGCCAGATTTTGTCCATCTGTGGTGCTCCTTGTGTCTGGTACTGAAGAAAAACTTAGTCTGAAACCATCTGGGAAGAGACTAGAGTATGTGCATATTACTGTAGACATTTGGCCCGGGGGCAGAGGTCAGAATCAGGGGCTACCTGTCTGTCACACTTCAAAGGGAGATGCTTTGGTGTCAGCTTGTGCAGCTCGGCAGAAGCAAATGCCATCAGGAAATCTTCAGATGCGTGCGAAGACTTTCAGATCATACTCTGTGAAATGCCATTATACAAGAGCTCTCAAGCAGTCAATCCAGCACAAATAACCCAAGAGCTGCCAAATGTTGTAGCTAGCATTTCTCCAAATATAAATACCCTTTTTCTTCCTCAGTTCAGAGCTGAAACAGGAGCTACAAAGGGGTTGACGATCGGTGAAATTAATGACAACAATACTATTGATTTCAGTGCTTCAAGTTATCACCCAAGGGGTGAAATTGCCTGCAATTTTATTTGGCCAGGCTGTGAGCCAGGGCTCTTGGAATGTGTTTTCGGTTCATGGTTGTTGTGCTTTGCAGTGCAGACACTCTGCATTCACACAGGGCACAAGGTGATGCCTGGAAGCACCTGATGTATTCTGGCTCCCTGCTCCCAGCGTACGACACTCAGAGGTAGAGGCAATGTGACGAGGAAGGGGCTTATGGTAGAGCTTTATAAACACATTAAAAAAATCATCATACAATTATTTGTTCATGTTCACCCCACCTCTGTACCACTTTATCCTTCCTCCCTTCCCTGTACACCCACTTGCAGACCCAGGGAAAAAGCCACCAGTCCGAGTTGCCCTTACACGAACACCCAGGGCAGTGGCACACTCGTGTGCTTTATCTTTGTCCTCTGCTCTTATGTTGGATGAGGGAGAATTTTCACTTAGAGATGAATTAACTGCTGGCTGATAATCCAGAAAAGCAAAATAGACCACTGTGAATACTGTGAAGGTAAAAGATAAGAGATAAATAATGTCTTGGATAATCTGCATTGTCTTCTTCATAACAGAGTATGCTTAGAGGGAGTACAGTAATAAAAAGCAAACACAGGAGAAGGCATATTCAAATGAAAATTTTTTCTCTTCAGAAGGATGAACTTTGGGATTTCAAGTATGAGCTGATTCTTTTAAAATCTCTATTGGAATATATTACTCTGAATTTGAGATTACAAAGAAGTACTTTACGACAGTAACTAACTGGCTTTTGAGAGGAATTTATGATAAGAAAGAAAAACTTGCTGCTATTCTCAGCTCCAAAACAGTGATTCTGTTAAATTCATGCCTTTTTTGTGTTTAGTTGTTTCTGAAAGTGAGTGCAGGAGTTGCGAGTTACGCTCTTATGTGGTCAAGTCACCCAGCCACCATGCTTCTCGGAACTCATTGAAATGACCAGCTGCTTCTCATGTGAAGTCCTAGACTGGATGGAGACCACAGGTGCCTGAGATATTGGCAGGACCAACTCTCAGTCCCCGTGGCTGGGTTCAGAGATGAAGCAGTCCTGGAGCTGTGATGTGGATATGACACAAAAGCAAGTGTGCAAGGCTGGAGGCCTTTGGGTGGATTGGGGTGAGCTGGAGGTTGGAGTGTGGAGACTGGAAAGCACAGGATGTCTCTAGTAGTACAGAAATGAGAGGAAATGGGTGATGGATATTCTGCTAGGGATGCAGAGACTGCAGGAGCTCATGCAGGGAGGCTGGACAGTAGTTGCAGCTTGCAGCCCTGATGTGAATAAAACATGACAGCTTTCAGTGTAAAGTGTGGTCTTAAGGATTCTGGGAGTGATGAAGGTAAGATTTACAAAGTTGGGGTCATACTAAAAGAATCAGGGATTGGAAATGTCTCTCCTTCAGTGTAGGCAGACAAAGCAAATGTTTTCATTTTGTCCTTCTCACGTTCCCAGCAGTGTTATGAACATCAGCTTCCATCTGGCCTGGAAGTGCATAACTTGGTCTGCATGCAGGTTTATTAGTGATACTGTTTGGGTTGGTTGGGTGCTTTTTCCTTCCCAGCCCTGTGCGGTAGTGAGCAGCATTTGCCTCCCTCTCTGGGATGGTGGTGTCTCCCTCCCAGCACGTGCTGCCCATCACCTGAGGCTGACGGGGACATGGGCAGCAGGTGGCCAGATGGTACTTCTGAGCCTCCGAACTGCTGGAAGTGCTTTTGGCTCCCGAGCCAGCATGGAAAGACAGCAAGCTGCTCCCTGACCTGTGTAAACCTCCCATGATCTCACTGAGCCCTGTCACAGCATCCCCAGGGTTCATCACACTAGAGACAATTACTGGGATACCCAGCAGTAGGAGTGTGACAGGCCTGATTTTAAGAAAAAAGCTTTCCATTAGGGAAAAAATCTTAGATAGCTAAATGTTTCATTACCAAAATATATGGCTACATTCTGTTTCTGCTAACTTTTGTATTCATAGGTACAAAACTTCATTAGCATGTTCATTTGCAGAAAATGTAAATGTGCTCAGTATAAATGTCAGGCTGGCTGCTGTCCTGAATGAAAACTCTAGCTCTTTTTTTCCTTTTGCATTTGAATCCCTGCTTGGGATATGAGACTTGAACTTGGCAGCTGGCAATTTGTGCTTGACCTGTCATGTGCTGAGCATGATGGGAATAGCTTATGACAGATTTGCCATATTTAACAATGAGTTTGTCGGTGTCTTGTTAGCACTGGGGGATGTCAGGATTTCCTGGAAAAGTAAAAAATGCTCATGCAAAATTAAGCTCAGTTAGGAAGTCTCGGTTTTGACACTTCTTAAAATCTTGAACCCGGAGGCTGTAAAAACCTGAGTTTAAATTTGGCAGCTAAGCAAGAAGGTTTAGTGTGTTCCCCATGGGATGTTCCTTTCATTATTTCCTTCTGCTACTGCTCCTCGAGTGATTTTTTTCTGGACGTTGGATGTGTTGCTTATTTTTATTTTGGGGTGACATTGTCCACCAGCTGCTCTTTGTTCCTTCCATTCACAGTAAAATTACCTTTTCAGGGGTCTTACTTGAAAATGTGATTTTTGCTGTCTGTCCTCCCCTGCTGAGAGGGGATGGGTAATAAAGGCTCTCCAAGAAGAAAGTGCTTTAGTACGGGGTCCAGAAAGATGCAGTGGGGCTGGTGAACTGAAGATACTCCAGAGGGAAGGGCTTTGTTGCTGGACCTTGCAACACTGATAACTCTTTCTGCTTCCTGAATCTTATCTGTAAGACAATTGCTGCATTTCTTTGTTTAGAGCTGATGCATTTTGAAGTGAGACTATTCCATAGGGCTAATGAGACCAAAGTAATGAAGTTTTTAGGTTGTACAGCTTTGGGAACATTTCTGTTAAATTCCTTTTTTTCCTCCCTTCAATACCTGCCATGTAAAGGAACTGGTGAAATGTTTCCTAATAATGAATATTTAAATATAACTTCCTGATTCCCTGTCTGGGTGTTAGCCTGTACTTTAAAAGGAATTTAAATTATGAACAATTCCTCCTCAGTCAAATTTAGGAGGCTTACTTATGGTTGTGAGGGTGAAAAGTGAATGTTAGAAATACGAAGCAACTGCACTACATATTTATTAAAGCTATATAGAAGGTAACAGATTTATGTGGGGTTTTTTTTGGTGTGAAAGCTATTTTTCCAATAAATTTTTTGCAACCAAGCAACAGAAATCTGTGTTTCCAAGCCTGTGAATCTTTAAAGCTAAAAAGCTTTTTAATAACTAATACTTGGATTTTTTTTTTCAAGTGGACCATTCTAACAAATCCTTAACTTTCCATTAAAACGTAATTTAGAGAACAGCTCTTCACCGTTCTTACAGTTTTGTCCTCCATGATGAAATGAAAGCTGTACTGGAACAGGACTTGCTCCTCCAAATGGGTGAATCCTTTAGATTTTTATCTTCACATCTCTTTTGCTTCTGCTATGTCAGGTTGGTCCTTCTCATGTCCTTTACATAAATATTTCTAAAACTGGAGTGAGCTTTGATTCTACGTACCTCATTGCAAAAACCCTGTTCAGCTTGTGTTGCACTGAAGCTCACATACAGACAAGGGAGAACTGGAGGATGTGGCTCCTTCATCATCCAGGGTCTAGAGTTGATTGTCTACAGTGATTTGTGTCAAGGCTGCATTTCTTTCAGAAAATCTTAGGCATCTTCATACTCTCCTTTTCTCTGTCCTTTGCAACATAATTCTTTTCTCTCCTTCTCCAGTCAATAATGGATATATAGCTTTTTAAGCTCCTAATTAAGACTCCGAATTGCACTTTTTCAGGTCACAGAGCTCAATAATGTGAAGAATATATTGCGATTGCCAAAGAGCACAAAGAAGCATGCTGTTGGGATTTATTTTAATGATGCCACCTCCAAAACCTTTGCTTGTGAATCAGGTGGGTAAAATGGCAAAACACATTAGAAAACATAAGAGCATTAATTGTGAAATCATAAATGTATTATACCTACACACAGATTTTCTGGGCATTTATACAGAACTTGAGGCAGATGAGTGGTGCAAGGTGCTGCAGATGGAATGTCTTGGAACACGAATTAATGACATTAGCCTTGGGGAGCCTGACTTGTTGGCATCTGGAGTAGAGAGGGAGCAGAACGGTAGGTACAGAAATGTTGACCTTTTAAATCTTTAATTGCATTATTTTAAAGTCTTTTGGACTATGCATATGAATATCAGAAATAAATTGATGCAAACCTGTTTTTTCCAAGCCCTCCTTCCTGTTTTTTTGTGGGTTTTTTTTAGTTTGCTCGAGGGTTGTTTTGGCTTTTTGTTTTTTTCCTTCCAATTACTACCAGACAAAATAAGGAAGGTAATTCGATTTATTTTGGAAAAGCACTTTTCTTTCTCAAACAAGTTAGTTACTCTTGGAGATGGGAACTATCTTTTTTGTGTGTTTTCTTGTACAATATCTGTACAACAGTTTCAGTTTGTGACTGAGGCTCTTTGGCAACACTGTAAAGCAAATAATAAACAGTAGTAATTGCATGCAAAACCTCAGCCCATGGCTACATCACTTTTCTATGCAAATTAACTAATTACATACATGAAAGCAATTGCAATGTATTTATTCATGTACTCAATTTTATTGATGGTTTGCAAATATCAAGATTAAGATGGTGCAGTTCTCTTTTGTATCTGAATACACACACAAATGTTTGATGTCCTCTGAGTGCAGCATTTTAACTGCCACAAACATAGAGTTTATTGAGTTATTTGATTGAATTGAGTCTTTCTTCTTGCATTGTTTGAAGTGGAAATAAGATCTTGTAATTGATTTGGAAAATACAAAATTCCTTTAATGACTTGTACATTTAATGGGCAGGGATTTTAGACTAACCTTTTGTTTTTCTCCCAGAGAGATTCAATGTGTATTTGATGCCATCCCCTAATTTAGATGTGCATGGGGAATGTACCTTGCAGATAACAGTTGAGAATATCTGTCTATGGGACATCCAGAATCCCAGAGTAAAACTCATCTCTTGGCCATTAAGTGCCCTCCGACGCTACGGGCGGGACCCATCTTGGTTCACGTTTGAAGCAGGGAGGTAGGTGTGTGTTTGCTGGTTGACAGCATTGGGTATTTCTATATAGGATTGGTCTTAAATAATGCATTATATGAACCAGAGAACTGGGTGGACAGATCTGGGAAGAAGGGGTGAATAACATTTCAGAATTTGTACAACATGGGCCGTTGAGCACAGGGTTATGGATTCTATTCTATACTGAAAGAAGTGGAGTTTGAAGTTGAGAACAGTGAGTGTAAATTTGTTTCCCAAAAGCAAACTAAGAGCAGAGATTCCCATTTGCCATGGATTATGTTCCTGTTTTCTATCTATTTGTCAAATGGATTTATAAGAAATTTGAATGCAATTCCTTGTTTTAGAGATGTTGTTCTGTATTGCTTCCTGCAGCTCAGTCTTAATGAGCTGAAGTCTTTGTGTGACTGAAGCTGGAGCACTTGTTTGTTGAATTAAACTATCAAATCCCTTCTAAGGGATATGGATGCATTATTTTAGATAAGCACATTAAAGAATTACAATAGTAAAAGAGAAAGAGGTCACACATTTAATTTATCTGGAAACAGAAGAGGCATTTAAATGTCCATCCTCCATATTACTGCAGAATTTAGTCCTCGCAGTGTGGGGGGTGGTGGTGAAGGATACGTTTTTATTAAGCTGATCATGCATTATTTGTGTTAGGACACTGCAATTGGGATGCTGAGGATATGTGTTTGTTGTTTCAAGTGGAAGATAAAACTCTGTGAAACTCACTACAGGCAGTGTTAAAAGTCTGAAAGGGGAAGACAAATTAATCCTACCTGGCACAGATTCTAGATAGAGTCTAAATATTAAAAATCTGTGTCTTGTGCATAAACTCTCTAGAGTTTAAGCACTTGTGATAGATCAGGGGTACTTAGCTGAGTCCCTGTTTGGTGCGAGTGATACAAATATGGGCAAAAATAGATTGGACCAGGGCTGGTAAAATCCATACATAAAGACTTTTAGATAACTTTGTTCCATGTTTCGACAATCTCTGTATTCTTACTGCTTGTGCGACAGTGCTTTTAGAGCAGCACAGTAAAGTTTTGCTTGCTCAGGGTGATGTGTAAACTCAGATCTCACACTTGGATCCCAACTGTTGTTGCTTTGGCAGGATGTGTGACACAGGAGAAGGACTATTCATCTTTCAGACCAGAGATGGGGAAGCAATCTATCAGAAGGTTCACTCGGCTGCTTTGGCCATAGCAGAACAACACGAGCGCTTGTTGCAGAGTGTGAAAAATTCAATGGTACGGCTGTTATGCTTGGTATTTCACACCGGGCACCACTGAACAACCTGTTTCTTCAATGTGATGTTGAAGTTTTGGTTCACAGATAGTAAGCGGTTTGATTATTATTGCTTTTAATAAATTCTGCTTGGTTTTAATAATTAGGTCAGTGTATATAACTGGGGTTGCTTTTCAAGAATCCAAACGAAAAGGAAACTTATGGTCCTTGTTTTTTGTGTTTGCAAAGCTACCGATAAGTGCAAATTAATACAGAGATGATAAGCTCCTGTCAGTGCATGTTCCCATCAGGTTCCTTTGATTAATCAGCATCATGAGTTTGTTTGGAAGCATTTTTCCCCCATCTATTTGCAAAATGTTGTGGCTCATGCTCAGTTTTCCGTTTGCTAATTGATGCCTACGCTCTCAAGGATGATTTGGAAAGAGTCATATGGTTCAGATTAAGCTATGGGGGAGGACTAGATGTTTGTCTGATCTCTCAGTGGATGTCTGTTTTCCACAAGTGCTTTCTGTGTCTAAAGCTGCTTCTTTAGGAAGAGCTTTGATGCTTTGCTTGCTTCCTTCCAAAAAAGTTTGAACTAACAGGTGAACTCTGCAGCCAGGTGTTCCGGTAGTTTTTCCTTTCCCATTAATGTGTCATCTAACACCAACTTTACTGGTTTTGACTCTTGTTTAAAACAAAAAACTTTATAGTTAGCAAAGGGAGTATTTGTTCAAAAATATTAGTAGTTATCTAGGTTGAGACAGATGTAGATAATACAAGTACTCATCAGTAACTAAATTAAACAGATTAAAATTAACCTAGGCTTAGTCAGCATAACTAGTTGACATTTGTAGCCCACCAAGATCAGAAATGATTGAGTAACCTGCTGAGAACACGACTTCATTTTCAAAAAACAGAGAAGTTCAGTTGCAATAGTGAACAGGCTTACAGGCAAGTTAATATTTGGTGGATTTACATTTATGAAACAGCATCTTTAATAGATGAAGCCTGATGCTGTGCTGTAAAATTTCCATCTTACAAGTGCCAATAGACTCAACAGATGCACAGTTGCTGTAGATTTCAATAGAGAGCAGCTGCACAACCTCTAAAAGCATTTTTCATAAACATTGTGTCCAACCACAACCCCTAAATCCGATTTTATAGTCCTTAGAGTGCTAAGTGTGGGATAAGAACATATTCCAGGTGAACTGAAATTCTTGTAATATAGTAGTAGAATATAGTATGTTTGGATAGTCCATATGCCTCTGAATACAAGTTTCCCAAGTCTGTCATAGAAACAATACCTTGTTCCAAAATAATCAGTAAGACTTGATGGCTTCTCTGGTGTTAAAGGATAGTCAGTTTAGAAGTCTGGGCAGAGGACCATTATATCACTGTAGAACACAAGTGGCTTGTTTTGCTGATTACAAAATATTTGTAAAGTACATATTTGTTTGGATTGATTAATTTCCCTGGTATTTTTCTGCTGCTTTTGAACCTTTGAACAAAGTATCCATTTTAGATGTCAATATTGTTTCTGTCACCAAGAATTATTTGCCCTGTGTGAATTTTCTTATTAGTGAAGCTTAAGCTATTATTCACAGAAGGAGTAAAGAAAAGTAGAAAGTAGGAGATAGTGATGGTGAGAAATTAAGTCTACGCTGAATGTCTTCTGTTTGCTCCTCTAAGTCTGACCACTGCTAGGTCAGTGGTGGGATTATCCAAGACCGAGGGGGTATTAAGTCACCGGGGAGCTCCTGGATCTTATGCAAAGGAAAAAAAAGAAAAGGAACGGCTGATGCTGATAGAGTGAAATAAAGCTGCCAAGTACCGTTGAGAACGTGGGCTATAATGTGTCTGTCACCTCCCTTGCAGTCACTCTCTTTATACTGCAGTATGTTGGTTCAGTTCGTGACTGTAACTGGCTCTGGCTCTTGAGATGCATGTGGAAAATTGGTGCGGTAGAGGTTCCTCCGCTGAGACCCTCACCCTGACACTTTCTGTTAATGTTTTGTTGCTTTCTGGGAAGGTCTGAGCAAGAACTCAGAGTCTGTGACACTTTCACAAGTGGGTTTCATTTATTTTCCTTTTCAGCGAATTCAAAGTTCTCTCCCTTTACTCTTTTAAAGGGAAGAAAGAGCTGGCTTTGCCTAGCGATGCATGAAGCCATTCTGGTCATTTGGTAACTCATCTTATTCAACTGTTCCACTCTGGCATTGCCAGACAATGGAAAGAAAATATCTATTCAAGTTATATTTTCATGAGTATTTGGCTGCCATGAAACCTGACAGGAGCAGTGCAGTGACTTGACTGCTGTCATTTATGCCTGCTCTCCATTCAGGTTGCTTTAAAAAAGACATTGCAACTTGACATCTCACTAAAGCAATAATGGCAAGCTTCCCAGTTTTGACAGCTAAAACTCAGTGCTTCATAGAAAAGTATTATCAGCCAGTTTATCAGCAGCCATCCCTGGCTCTTCTTCCCCTCTCAGCAACTCAAGAGTGCAGTTTGCACCAGATTCATCTCATGTGCAAGTGCATCTGTCCAGGCTGGAGCTTGCTAATTATCTCTGTCCATTTCCACAGACATTCACAATTAAGAGTGGAAATGGTGCTCACTACCTTTTGAAATAACAGAAGAATATTGAGTATTAGTGTAAAATGGATATTAGGCAAAATGGAAGCAATATGTTAGTGCCCTTTTGTTTCTGAAGTTGTTTGCTTTTATCATTAGTTTACAATTATTTAGTTTTGTTGTAATAAATTTAGCAAATGTTACTTAAGCAATTATCATTCTAATAGATTTTGATTTGATTACGTGAATTTGCTTCACTAGGAAGAAACTTCCCCTCAAAGCCTCAGTGAGTGCAATCTATTCCAATTGGGGATCCCAAGATGAAGGTTTATCTAGTGCAAGTTGTTTTGCAAAATCTATGAAAATTGCAGTGTCTGTCATGAGGAAACCAACCATGCCTAACAAATCTTAAATCATCTCGTCTTTCCTTTTGGAGCCTTGTACACAGCTAACAAGAGAATGTTGGTGTGCAGGGGTTGGTTTTGTTAGGATCTTTTAGGAGGTTTTGTGTGGTTTTTTGTTTGTGGTATTTTTGTGTGTTTGTTTAGCAGCACTTTTTAGGTTTTTTAAATACGATTTTGCCAGTTTGTTAAGGTGGGATCCAAGAAAGCAAATCCTTGCTTAGAGAGCTGTGTTTGAGCTGCTCTGAGGATCCTGATCTTAGGTTTCTACATTCTCCCTCTCCCCTAGGCAGAAGAGGACAGGAGGCCATGAATTATGTGCCTTCTAGTTAACCAGTTATTTGTTGTATTAATGATACGTGGAGTCAGATGTACTGCCTGGTGCTCTGCTCACAGCCTTTGCTCTTGCCTGACCCAGCCTATCAATCCTGCCTGGTTTTGCCCTGTTTAAGGTGCTGGCTGCTTCTGCAGCATAAAGCCAAGTCATCAGCAAGTTATTCCTACTCTTTCCGTTGCCACAGAGATACAGTAGGTTAATTGTGAGAACGAAACCAATCATCATTAAAGCTGCTTTTGCTCGCGGTCCAAGGTGTTTTGATGAAGCGCTGTGTATTCAGGACATAACATATTAATTCTTATCTCCAGCTGTGGGTTTTTAAATGTTTTCCCCTGCTGATGGAGTTCAGGAGGGGCAGGCACCCTTTCTGGCCCTTTTCTGTGTCTTTATCTACTCCTTCTCTAGCTGTGTCTGTTTTATTCTCCCAAGATAGCCTATTGCTTTTTTCTACCCCTCATGACATCCAGACTGTTGTTCAAACTGCCTTATCTTGCTGTCCAACTCACCAAAAAATGGAACCACCAAAAAAAGTATCTCCAGCTAGAAAATGCGAGCCTCCCAACGCTCTGCTGATTTTTGTTCCCAGTAAGAGATCCATCATTGTTTGTTTCCATGGTGCTGAGATGTGTGTGGTGACACTGCAAAGGGTGTCGGGGCTTTAGTGAAGGAGCTGTAATAAATACAACGTAGGTGGAACCTTCGTAGTGCAGTGATTCACATCCAGCTGACATGGAGGTGGGTGTTGTAAAAGCAAGAGTTTGGTTTTGACTTACCATCACATCACAGGCACAGTGTCCACTGTACAGAGAGGAATTTGAAGTTAGATGACACCTCTAAATGCTTGGAAATGGGCCTTTTTGGATACAGCCGGCACTCACCTATCTTCTGTGCTTGCTTTGCCTGTTTTTGCTCCAAAATGTACTGATCTTTTTGCAAAATATTCTTTTACCTCAGATTTTGTGAAACTAAGATATATAAGCTTACTCTTTCATAAAAAGATATCTTTATAAATTAGAAAAGTCAAATGCAGTCTTGGTATGTTTGGACTGGTGTTTTCCTGACCTTTGAGAGGAGAATTTTAGCTGTACTGTGTTAGCTGATGATAATTCCAATTATTTTTATCAGCTTGTAAATACATCTTATTAAATCCGTGGAAGGAAATGTCTTAGTTCTCATATATTTTTGTGCTAAGTGTAACTAACGAGAGGCTGTGACTATGTAAGAAAATGTAGCTGAAGGCCCTGTATGGAGGAGGAAGTGTGAGATGGTGCTTCCAGCAATGCCCTGTAGCCCACGTGCTCTCCTCTCTACAGAGCTGGACGTGCTGTTCATTCAAGGAATTTAGCTGAAAGATGCAGTTATCTCCTGTGCCGAGCTCCTGTACCATCCAGCTGGCATGTTTTTTAGCTGTCAGAGATGGGAGATGAAGAGAAAATACTTCAAAACTAACAAGAACAACTTATCCTCACCCATGTGAAACATCTCCAGTCAGGTCCTCAATGTGTTCAGCTTTGCGAAGGTTCTTGCGTCGCTGGGCAGACCCTCTGATGGCTTTTTTGAAGGACGAGCATAGCGGGACTCTCTGATCTTCCACTGATCCTTGGTTTCTGTTTCAGCTGCTTGAGCTCAAGCTCCCCTCAGGGGAAGCAGTGCTAGCCCAGGCCCAGGCGAGCACCAAGGTGAGCTTTGGTGTGCAGCTTTGGTGGCATCCTAACCCGAGTGTGTGTGCCACGGAGACTAACTCTGGAGTCAGCCATCGCTGCTCGTGTGGGCAGATGGAGGGAGGGAGAGGCCATGCTGGCTATTTCATGGGAAATTCTTGCAGCCGGTGTTCGGGCGATTTTCAGACTGTCTCCTTCACACCAATTTACTGCTTTGCAGCTTCAGATGAAGATGAGCGAGCGCGCCGTGTCCCTCAGCACCATGGTGCCCTTGCCCCGCAGTGCCTACTGGCAGCACATCACGCGACAGCACAGCACCGGCCAGCTCTACGCTCTGCAAGGTAAGGGTGGAAAGAGTCAATGCACAAATCCCATTGTGACATTGTTGAGTCATTTCAGCATCTGTTCATCTCGCTGAAAGCTGATATTCTGTCTGAGCTGGTTGTCTGATGAAGAGAAGGGGACATCCTACCTTAAGACTGATAACTGTCTAAAGGGGCTGTCATTGTGAGGTGCTCTTCTTCCCATTGTCCTTCATTTGACAGGTTTTCTGACCATTTTTACAGGGTGGCCGGTTATCAAAGTTGCCAATTCCTTTCTACTGCCAAACCCTTTTAATGGCACCTGATTTTTTGCCAGACTTATAAATATTTAGCTCCCCTCTCCTTTGTATATCTGTCTTGTACTAAGAATGATGCAGTCTTCGTTATTCATTTTGTGTACTTGCTAACATTCAACCAAAACAACTGCATCCTCAAAACCAGCTGGTTTAGGGAAAGTAAAAGGAAATAGCCACGATAAGTAGTTCTAGAAAACTGGTGCTTGAACAGCTGCAGTGCTGCCACCGTGCATTGCGATGAGGCCTGAAGATGGGCAGATGTCTTCTCTAAATCCCTTCTCTTTTGTCAGCCCAAGGGACACCACAGCTCAGTCCCTTCCTGCCTGACAACCTCCCTATGCTGCTCCCCAAGGAGGTCTCTGCACCCACTTGTCTCTCTGTGGTCACCAAGGGACATCTAGTGGTTACTGAGGATGGGAGATGGAACTTGCAGAGGGGATGGCTGATGGGCTTTGCAGCAGTGAACCATCTCTGCCCATGAGCTTCCGAGCATTTCGACACTGAACTTGTCTTCCATGGAAGCTGCAGCACCTGACGTGCCCAGTTGTTGCTTTGTGCTGGTTTCCCCAGCGGCAGCTCTGGTGTAGGAGCTGCAGGTGCTTAGTACCTCTGAGGAGCTGATCCAAAATTGGCATCTTGTAGTCATGCATGTTTTTAGAGTTTTTTTTTTTTTTTTAAAAAAAAGCCCATTTATATTTCAAAGCACACTCTTCCACTCTAAGCTGCATGGATTGACCAAGTGGTTGTACAGAAGTTGGTATTGATGAATTGTGAAGTCAGGATCATGGCATTGCTCAAAAAAGTCAGCAGAAAACAAGCTGAACACTTAATTAGAAGAGGGGCAGACTAGAGTATTGAGCGGATGGAGCCAAAACCTGACATAATTTCGTTCTCACAACGTACAGAACAAAGACTGAGATTGATTAAACATTTGGATGATAAAGCTGGACTAAAGCAGCTTCCCTTCTCTGGGGGAGCATTAGAAGGTGAAGCTCAACTTGGCCATCAGGACATGGGCTATTTCTCTGTCATCCCAGAAGGTCAGGGCTGCTATGTGCTGCTCTTGGTGCCTCATCCTGCTGCAAAAAAAACCCCCACAGATAAACCTGTGTTTAGCAGAAAATTTCAGGAGCTGGCAGGGATTTCTGCTGCTGCCATGGAGATATCAGAAATCACCAGACAGATATTTTAAAACATACCAGTTTGGAAAACTTTTAGAGTCTCCTCTTTGTTTGTTTGTTTCTTTTTTTTTCTTCCTCTCAGATACTAGGAATTTCTCAAGGAGTAATAAGTGATAGAAATGTAGTTTACTTTCTGTAATAAAGCAAGAGATTGTAGAGGTTAACACCTCCACAACATGAAACATCACAAACTGTGATTAAAAATTACGACTCCTGGCAGCCCTAACATATATAATTCTATTCCCTTCTGGTCCTCAACAAATTTTTCAGCAAATCATTCTTTTTCCTTTTTCCCTTTTTCAACACTAGAGGGGGCAGGCAGCACATAAAAAGCTCCAGCAAAGCCCAGCAAATGTTTCAGAGGAGAAATTAATAATAAAGCAGCACTTACATGCCTGTTCAAATTTGTTCAATAAATTAGGGCATGGGAAGATGACCTGCTGGTGGCAGCCTGTGGCACATGAGAACAAGGCTGCTCGCAGCACTCTGACACAATCGGTAGGTTGGGCTTACTGTGCCTTGCTAGTGAGTCCTTTATTAAAATGATAATTCAGCACTGAGTTGACACAAGATAAATAGATTGTACAGATACAAACCACTTGTATATTTAGAAGAATAGCCTGCTTGTTAAACTGGAAAAAAAAAAAAAGGTTCCTAGGAGATTGTTGTCATGAGAATGGGGTAAAAGTCTTTGAAAAATAAGCTGGCCATGCAGCCAGCACTGTAATTAGGAAAGACACTGAGGCCCTTGTCTCATTCATCAGTCAGGGCTACTACTTCAGTGGTACTCCAGGCACCTCTAATTAGATTAGGTTGCCAAAATCTTGAAATGCTTCAATTACTACTGGGAAAACAAATATGAAATAATTCATAGAATCACAGAATGTTCTGAGTTGGAAGGGACCCACAAGGATCATAGAGTCCAACTCCTGTCCCTGCATTGTTATACCACATTGTATTATTCCATATGTATGAAGCAGCATTTTACTCACTGAATGATAGAGGCATCTGAAACCTTATATGCAAAAAACTTTCTTTCACTAAGGTTGGAAATTATGGTTTCTGAATTGACTTTCTTCCTCTTTTCTAATGTACAGAAAAGAACTGATGCTAATACTGTGAGCTACAGTGCATTTTTCCTTTAAAATGCAAAGTCAAAACTCTTAAAAAGTTCATTTTCTTTATGCAACTCTCTATTCTGAAGTAACTGGGAAAGAAAATCTGAGTGCGGATGTTTCTGAGATTGAACAGCAATATAAGCAGGGATAGGTGTAATTAAAAGGCCGTAATCTGTAGTTCATATAGTCCTTTACAAAATACTGAATAAGGTGCCTATGTCTGACTGAGTGTTGTTCTGTTTTTTGCATCTGACTGGGTGAAGATGTCTCTAGCCCCGTGAAGCTCCATCGCACGGACACTTTTCCAGCATACAGGTCAGATCATCGATAAAGGACTGTAAAGAACTTTACAAACTCTTTGTCTTCTGACAAACTGCCCCAGTGGATGACAGTGATGAGAAGCAAGGATGGAACCACAGAAGAGTTCAGGTCGGATGAAAAAATCTTGCAATTTTTAAACTTTGCCAAACGTTAAAACTATTCTGTAGATATTGGAGAGGGGAACAAAACCAACAAACCCTCCAGTGTTTCTTTTATATCTCTACAGCTGCACAGAGAAGAAATCACTCCCTAAATATTTCCAAATGTTTTTGTATGATAGGTATGTTGTAAATATATGAGACTTTCCTGTTGTAGTGTGGTTCCTTTTTTTTCTTACAGCTGTGTGTTCACTGATGTCAGCTGTGTCATCCTTGTTTGTTGTAATGCTTATCTTTAGTTATTTACATTATTGTTAAGCGTAATCCTTGACCTTTGAAATGGTGGCCAGTTTTAAGCAGCTTATTGGATACAATTTTTGCTATTTGAAGCCTGATGAAGACTTGATTGATTTCTTTTAAATGCACCCTCTCTGTCTTCTATTTGCTGTATTTATTTCCATCTCTGTAAATGTGTAAAATAAAAAAAAAAAAAAAAACCCACACACTTAATTTGTGATACAGCACTTTTTGTCATCACTGTCAGTATCGTGATCAGAGCTGTTGTGGAGCCAGTAGGACACTAGTAAGGAGGATGGAGGGGGACAGGGGTTTGCTGGGGGTCCCTCCTCCACATCTAAAGCCACACAACCACTCGTTGGGTGTCCTAACTCATGAGTAGTGTAGAGTAGTCGATTCAACAGGAATTTCACAATGCCACAAGCCATTTTGTGGCAGAAAGCTGTTTTTTCTGGTTTGTGACAGCATCCGTGTTAGGCACTACTTTCATAGATTGGCACCAGCATCAGAATTTGACAGCAAACAGACTTTTCAAAAATAGCGTTGTTGACTACTATGTGCTATGCCAAATGGCCAGAAATGTATAACAGCTGTAGATAGAAAGCTGTGATTATCCTGAATGCAAGTGAAGCACTGGGCTTAGCCAGGTGTAGTTAAATGTTTTTGATAACAAGCTCTGAGTAAGGATGCCCTGTCAGATTACAAGTCAGACTGATCATCACTTAACTGTGTAATTCCTGCTCACTTCAGAACCTTAAGGACTAGTTCTTATTTTGATTGTGCCAGTGGGGAATATTGTCTCTGCATATTTTTAATTGAAAAAATAGGAGATACAATTCTAATGATAATTGCACTTAGATAAGTGTGTGTTATATTAGCAGCTACTTTTTCAGCAGATAACCTGGAAGAAAAGTAGAAAAGTCTGCAATGGCTGGAGTAGATTTGTAGAGAATGAGCTCCATTTGTTCATGTTTGTAGAGAATGAGTTAGCACAGGATAATTTTCTCACATGGCAGATGTAATGGTCTTACGATTTGAGTAAAAAGTGAAAATCTTAAGCTTGACTTTTAATTCTACATATGAAATTTCAAAGCAAACTGGGAGGGCACAATGTTGATCATGACCCATGTGATGACTAGCAGCAGATTTCAAAACTGTACTCGCAGTTTCAGTGAGCTGCACTAGCAGATGCTGTCAGTGCTGGAGGAGGAAGATACCAGAGCGCTGTGCAGTTCTGTGTCTGGTTCCAGTCCTAGTTAATCACTTGGATGGAGCAGTGGGGAGTGTGCTTATTAAAACTGCAGATCTATAAAATGGGAAGGAAGGCCAGAGGAATACAAGATTAGAATACAAAATGATCTGAACAAATTCAAGAAATTCAATAGAGACGAGTGCTTCTAAGCAAGGCTAATTGACTCCAGAAATACGTAAAGGGAAAGGAAGCAAGACAGCAGCCCTTCAGAAGGGATGTAAGGGTTGTAGCAGATTACGAGTGGAACATGAGGCAACATGCTGCAGGACAACTAAGTGTCATAATGGAATGGAGAAGCATTTAGCTTTTGAAGTAGTTCTTCTGCTTTGTGTAGGGCCTGTAAGGTCTTGGCTGGAGCCCCGTGGCTGAGCCCGTTACAGTGTCCTGAAGTAACCAGTCACTCCAGTATGATGTTTTTTAACTCATTTGGGCGTAGGATCTGTGTGTCAGCTTAATACGCATATTATCAATTGTGAAGTAAAATGCTTTGAAAGTGTAAGACGTTGGGTTTCTACATCCGAAAGGGTTGTACAACAAAACTGGTGGTGAGGGAGGCTTTCAGGGAAGGAAACTGATGAATGTGGTGAAGGTAAATGTGTTTCTGACGGTAAAAAAACAATATGACATCATTGTTTAAGATGCACCATAGTGTAAAGATAAGCTTAATTTATTGTAAATAAGGATTATATTCATTTTATTTCAAAACTGAAGTGCTAACATAAATAAGTGATTGAAAGGCATGTTATGACTAATAGGTCTTTATCTTCCAGGTTTACTTCTGCTAATGTATTCCCTTTGGAGCTGACAGCATCTGTTGTTTTATCATGGATATGACAGTTCAGTAAATGCTTTTATTCACCTTTCACTCATGCAGTGATTGATATAGTAAGACTATCTGTGGTTGAATAGTCCAGTTACAAAGAAGACAAAAGAGCAACTATAACCTTGGCCTTTAAATGAAGGATGATGAAATTAGCTACCTCTGATATTGTTCTTTCTAGTGAAACTTTCTGCAAAGGATGGGAAAAAAAGGCCTAAAAGTAACTTTGCTTTGTGTTACTGTGTATGACACAATATCAAGATGTTGCTCTGGTTTAATTTGTGGTACCAACAGATTAAGTCACCTAATCTTTGCATCGTTTCTGAATCAGCAAGGTCATTAGCTGAAGAAAGTGAGAGGGTTTGCTACTCATATAGTTACTGGCTTTAGGATGAGGGGAAGGTCTTCACTGTATTTGGAGCTGTAATGTTCAGACTATAGAGTAGACTGGGTACAACACCAATATGATGATGCCATCGTGTGTGCCCGTTGGGTGCTGGTGGTACCTGATAGGCTGGTGAAAACAGATGCAGAATTGGAGTGGAAATCCTTCAGGTCCCTGAGCTATACTCTGTGTGAAGAGATGAACTTCAGAAAATGTGCTGCAAATCAATTTGTAGAGCCGTGGGGCTGAGGGTTACCATGGGATCCAAGGATCGGTGTGTGACAAATCCTTGAGAACTTTTTTTCTCCAGTCTCTGTCCTACACACAGGCTGTCCCCATTAGCACGACTTCACAAGGGTTTTTTTGAGCTTGTCCTGTATGTAAAATACGGTAACGATTTTATGGACTAGTTTCAATTTTCATCAAATTCCAGCACAGCCTTTTATATCATTCAACCTCGTTCTTTCTTGAATGTCCACAGATCTCTTCCGAGAGAACTTTTTCAATGGCACAGAAGTGTTCTGCAAAGTCATCCAAAGGTGCAGGTCTTTGGCTCCACGTAACCTCTCCCATTCACGCAGGTCTCAGTAACGTGGTGCGATTGCTCAGACGCCTGCTCCTCAAAGACTGGACAGAAACGCCGAACCCTCTGGTCCTTTCATCCCACAAAAGACCCGTGGCCAACCTGCATGGTTGGAGTCATAATAGTGGAGACGGACGAATACATTTCAGGAGTAAAAGAAGAAGGGATCGGAAGAGAAAGCGTAGAGCTGCCAACCCTGCTTTTCAAACTCATGCTAAAAAAAGTTTCTCTGTCTTTTGAGCAGATATGAACCAGCAAACTGGTCATAGCACAGTGGGGAGATGGAGACGGTCCAGACTGCGGCAGAACTCGGCGGGGAGCGATCTTAAAAGGCTAATCTTGGAATAGAGTACATTAGGGGGACAAAAATCATAATATCAACACTTCAAATTACATTTCTTTTTCTTAGATGTTCTTATTACAGGTAACAGAATGCAAATGCCATTATCTAAAATAGCATAGAGGGCAACAGAAGTACCACAAATCATTGTGCTCCTGAGAGCAATCAGGTGGCTGACATCCTCTCATGTTTAATTTTATAGAGGGAGATGGAGTCACATAAGGACTTGCCAAAAGTCACTCAAGACCTCAAGGTATTTTCATCATACTTCAAAAACTGTGTTTGTTTTTTTTTTTGTTTGTTTTGATTTTTTTTTTTTTAATAAAGAATATATTTTATTTTTTCTTGGCCAAGATTTAACAAAAAAATTTTTCCTTCCTTGAGGGAAGGTAGTGATTTAAGTGGGTTGTTTCAGCACTTGTCTGAGTGAAACAGCTCTATTTTTCATGCTTGTACTGTTGTTAATACTTATTCTTAAAATTGTCAGTATTTGGGTTTGCTTTTCCTTCTTACAGCTTACAGGAGAAAAGCATCATTAATATTTAAGCAGATGAACATCTCCTGAAGTTTGTGACTTGCAGCCAGAATGTCATTAATTTAAATAATCACACAAATGAAATTAATGCAATAAGAGTTGTATCTGAGTCCTGTTGCTGAGCAATTTTGGTGAGTGCATAATAATACTGCTGCCTCAGGCATTGAGATCAGGGGTCATGATGTGATATTTCTCTGTATTCATTAACTTTCACAAGGGCAGATTGATCTTCTGTTTCCATGAACGCTAATGAGCCATTTTCGTATTTTTAGGGGATATTCTATCACTACCACTGGCCACGTAGTGTTTAAAGAAAAGCTGTTTTCAAACAGAAGGCTCTAATTAGAACTTGGGCCTCAGCTGTATTGATTGCACTACACTTTCTCAGTGGATTTACAAATGCCAGCAAATAAACTTGCCAGGAAAAAAGTTTATTGTAGTGGTTTTTCTCTTTAGCATTTAGCCTATGTGTTGTTCTGTTTCTTGACAAGCCTAAAAAAACGAAGTAGAAGCTGAGGCATTCAGAATGGTTGGGTTTGTATGTGAGTACTTTCCCAGCTATCTGTCTTTGAAATACTCTGGAAATCTTAGAAATAAACAGTGTGAAGTGTTCATCTTACTCTAAGCCATCTAAAAAAAGTTACTGTCTTTCTGACGAAATTAATTCCTGGTCTTCCAGCCATACAAATGTGAGAAAATATAGAAAAAAAAATAACCACAAATAGCTTAGAGTGTGTTTGGCTCTTGTTTCGGCAGTCGGCGTCTCCCGAGTGCCGCATGGATGCTGAGGTCGGTTTTGTGCGATCTGAGGCTCGGCCAGCGGGTGCCAGCCTTGCCATGGCTGAGGGACCCGGCTCGCCATCCGCCTGCGCTGCCAGCCTGGCTCCCTCATCCTCTGCTAAACTGGGCTTACAGCTAATAATGTATAAATACCTCCAACTATTTTTTTTTTCTTTATGTGCCTTGTGGCACCTTCCACCATTTCGTCCATATCAAGCCCACATGCTCTATCTCTTCCTTTGCTTGCATATTGATAGAAACAAAGTGAAACATTTGAGTTATTCTAAAAGAGATCTTTACTGCTAAACCTTATACAAATGCCATAGAAGTGTAAACATTTTGAAGAACTATAAGTTCCTTTTGTACAAACAATAAACGTGTAGGAAAAAATGGTTTCCTATACATGACTGGTGCTGTTTGTGCACCGTATGAACAGGACGGAGGGAGCAGCAGCAGGAGCCCATCATTTGCAGTTTGCTGCTGACCCAGTGGGATTTGCACTGCGAAAGGACGGATGGTAGATGCAGCTGGTGAACGACTGTGTTTGCACAGATTTTTGTGTCGATTTGAGAAACCAAAGCCTGTAAATGGGCCTTGACTCTCTGCTTTCAGCTCCTGGCGCATCTCACCAAAGGTGCCCGAGGTGGCCCAGTGCAGCACAGCCACGCGCTGCTCCCTCCTGGTGATGCAGGGGCAGCTCTGGTAGTTCATTCATTTGCTTGGGGTTTGTTGTGTTTTGTTTTGTTTTTTTAAAATTAAATTATTCCAGGTTCCAAACATTAGGTCACAGTCACCCAACTGCAGCAGCTCATCCTTGAAGCTCCCAGAAAGCCACGTCCTCTCAAAAGGAGCGATGTACTTCTGCACCAATTCATTGCAGAAAATGGGGATAAGGATGATTCATCCTGCCTATGCACTTTGGCTACAGGTCACAACCTAAGGGAAGAGTTTTATATCCTCAGGTGAGAAGATGTCTAGGTGGGCTCCTTTTTTGGCTGAGGCTCCATTTCTAGTCCAGCCTGGGACTTCCACTTGATATTTCATATCTTACAAATGGGAATGGCATGTCTGCAGGCAGGAGTCCCCAGGATAAATGTGTAGTAACAGTCCTGACACCTTCAGAAACAACACAGTACTAACCACATAAAATAGTGTGAAGGGGACCTCTGGTTCTATTGAACAAATTATATTTTAAAGGACTCATAAAAAAGAGACTAATTAGGTATACTCATTAAGATGCCTTTTTTTTTTAAAAAAATTTTATTTTTCAAGATAATTGCACCCTAGACGCACTTAAGCTCCGGCAACTGCCCAAATTTGCCTCTCAATATTCTAGATTGACTTTCCATAACCTCCCATCCTATGTTTTTATATTCTGCAGTGAATTTTAAATATCTAGCATACTCTACTGCGGAGGTGGACATGCTGTTCATAACTAGTATATGAAATCATGCTTGTGTGAAATGATAGCTTCTAATCAGATATTGTCTGTATTTTGAGATCACTGGATAAAAGATATTACAAAAAGACTAAGATAAGTGAATAGGAGAAATTCACTTGCTACTGTAATTTATTGTATCATTTTGACTGAACAAAGAGTGCTTAATTTTACATGATGGGATAAACTCTATACAGACCAAATTATATAGAAAACTCTTTGTGCTGAAGGCAATGCATCCTTTTGGAATATATTGTCCATAAAATTGAAATAAATAGTTGCATAAATACTTATTTCTCCATAAATGTGTAATGACTCAGCTGAAAGCCAGACATTAATGATATATGATCTCTATTTTTGGCACATTTAATAAAATGATAGTGTGCCTATATTTAGCATAAATGAAACACATAAATGTCATTCTGCAGTGTAGGAAGGAAAAAGGTAGCAAAATTAAATTTACAGCTCCTCTGCCACCTGTGAAAAATAAGGAGCTGGAGAGACCTATCACTGCTGGAGCTGCTGGGGAGTTCTGCTTTGGTGTCCCCTTGGTGCCCTTGACTAACCTGTCCTTTTCTTTGTATATTTGTCCCAAAATGAAGACCAGGCCAGACTTTCACATGCCTTTTACATGTATTGGGGGTAGTCTCAAAGGAATTCCATATATTCAGATATTGCAACATCTGTGGACATAAGCAACAAGAAGGAACCATAGTGGCTATGATGGACTGATGTCCACGTAAAACCCCAACAAAATTACATCCTCTCTTCAGCCAAATGAAGAGATAGATTGGAAGGAAACAAGTCTGTACTTTCTCCAGGTGCTACTGCACCTTGCAACTGTGGCAGCCCACAAAAAGATGTCGCCCAGCCCTGCTGTGTGGAGATGAGCTGCAGGAACTCACCCCATCACTGCTCACAGCCTCCAGCTCTTGGCTCTGGTACAGACCCTGCAGCTCACACCGCAGGTCAGGACGGTCCTGGCAAAGGCTGATCCTCCCCAGGAGAGGAGCAGTTGTGGCAGAATGGCATCGAGGTACCTGATTGCTGTTTGGATACAGACTCAGAGTGAAAATTCTCAAGAAAAAACTCCCTCCTCTCTTTTATCCAAAGGCATCTGTTGCTGGAGGATGGGCTGGACTCACACCCATGGGTGATCCCTCTGGGACATGAACAGCGTTCCTGTGGTTGGGAAGGAAGATTGATTTGGCACAACACCCAGACAGAGATACTTCACTGGGAATACCATCAAGCGACATGATTTGACCTGGGCTAACTGCACATTCTTACTGTTTTCTTCCCTTTCTTCCTTGAGGCAATTGGAATTTTTACTAAAGACATTTTCAGTATCAAACCAGAGGAAAAGCAGGATGTATAATTTTAAGAGGGGTTGAGCCATTTTCCTACCTGACAGCCATGGTAGGTCTCTAGCACCATCTATCCTTTTCTCTGCTCCAGGAAGGTGGCAAATATTTGCAAGAAAAAATGCTTCTGTGGCAGAACTTTGTCAACCTTTTGAAATGAGCCAATAAGGATCAATCCAAGGCTGGGCTCTTCCTAGAGCAGCAATATCCAAAATAAAAATCGCATTTAGCTCTGTTTGAAGGGTCTGTTATTTCTAGCATTTGTTTATCCTATGTATTATTCAATAAACTTGCTTACAGAGTGAAACAAAATCAATTGAAAGTTGCTTTTACTTTGCCACACGTGTCTGTCAAATCCTCATGGAAAATTGTTTAAATTCTGTGATCTATAATTCAAAGTGAGAACAGAATGCTTAATTAGAGTTTAATTATCTTGGAAGATCTGATGCTCTCTGATTGCTTTTGTTTTATTGTTTTACTTGCTCAGTGTCTTCATTTGTAGCAGAACCAGGTGCAGAGGTTGACACTGCACAGTTCACCAGCATGAAAGAGTATACTTTCTCTTCTGTCTCATGCTTCAATGTATATCTGTTCAACTGACCAGATAGCAAGAAAAATACAGTAGACCTGTGAACATGAGTCTGATCCTCAGAGCTGAAGACCAAATGCCTGAAAAAAAAACGCAGACAGGTTTACACAGACCCAGGTGTTATATTCTATTTCAGTCGCTGTTTTTAAGGCCAGAAAAAGAGTTAACTGAAGAAGCGTGATTTTTTTGACACGGAAATCCACCACTTGGCTACCAGTGCCTGATCTGGCACCACCCGAACTGGGTGGAAGTTTTCCCATAGGGCAGCCTGGGCACCTAAAGCTCAGCTTTCCATTGTAACCAGGTTCCTAAGATGCTGATATGCTGCCGCATATTAAGAACGCATCAATCCCAAACCATGTTCATTTAGGTAGTGGAAAAAGGAAAAAAAATAATGGGTTGTGCCGTGATTCAGATCCTTGTATTTAGATTTTTGTCTGGTACAGTGAGAGTCAATTCTCCACCAGCAGAAAACTTATCTGCTTAAATCTGCACTTGTGTTTGGGAAATGTTGTGTTTGGATAGGGCTTTTCCTTAGGTCTGTTTAACTTGAATTAGTTCTCAGGTTATCTTCAGTCTGGGACAGCTGGCACAGAGAGGAGCAAAGCAGGGGCAGCAGCAAATAAAGGGGAGAATTTTGGTATCAGTGCTGGGCTGCGCTGGCTTAAGAACATCCCTGAGCTGTAGTGCCAAGCCCTGCCTGGATAAGCCGCGACACAAAGGGAAGATAGATGTTGAAATTCATGGGCAGATTTTGACACTGAAAATCTTGAGGTCTGATTCAGTATCAAGAGTACTTTTGGATTTGAGTTTACTCAAGTTTCAGGTTTTAAGTTTCACTTTATTTTTGCCAAATGAGGGTAGGATTGTTCCTTAATATCTAACCAGTTGGACTTGTGCTGTTTGGCAAAGACTTCATGTCAGATAGGCAGAGTTTGGCTGGGAAAAACTTCCTACCTGTAAGAAAACTGGAATTAAGAAACCATTAAGTAGATGCATTTGCAGAAGACGGTTTCTCTCTTTTGTTTGTCTTCTTTCCCCTGGGGAGCTTCCTGTGACAGCATCTAGTTTTCCTGAGGAGCCATTATTTAAATAAGAACATATAGCAGATCATATAAGAAAAGGTTGCCTTCGGTGTCAGAGTTCCTCCAGGCTCTCTCCTTGAGCTCCACAGCCCAAAATAAAAGCTGACATTTGAGCAAACCTAGGTGATGTTTGTGTTATTTGCAATAGTCACCTCTTAATTCAGCCTTGAACTGGGGAAGTGAACAACTGAGCCAGTGGGGGCGGCAGGAATCCTCTCCATCTGTATTGCTGGGCTTGGATCAGGGAACCATTTATTAGCACTCCTGGGATTGCAGGAAGCCAGCACGAATGACAGTGGCATTATTACTGCCTGTCACTGCTAATGTCGGTGTGAACATTAGGTCTGTAACACATAAAACGAGTCAAGAAATCCAAGCCCAGTAGAAACAAAGAAGGAAAATCCAGGAGAGGGAGGCTCACAGTGCTATTTTTAATCTGTTTGAATCTACTAATAGGCTGGTAAATATCTTGGTATATTGTTTGATTATGTCTCTGTGCTAGTTAATTTGTTTTCTTATGATTAGGGGATTTTGAAGAATAATGATAGCTTTTTTTTTTTCTTTGTTAGAAGAATCAAGACTGACACATCATTATCCATGAAGGGCTGCAAGTGCTTCTCCTGCTTTTGACAAGTGTTCACTTATCCGCCCCATGAGCCAAGGGTACAAACCCTGGTACCCTGGAAGGTACTTGCAGACGTGGTTTCACCTGTTTTACAAAATGTGGGAAGGTTTTGCAGATTTAGGACTCAAAATACAACTCCTGCTTTTCAGGGAACACTAGATTTATAGCATCTTCTAATTGTATTGATTTCCAGTGTTGAGCTGGGCTGCTACTTCTGTTTCCAAGAGCAATATCTCATCCAGGCCTATTGCAAATGAGAAAGAAGACAAAACCAGACTGATCAGAAAGCAAGACAGAAGTAATTCAAAATGCATCCAAGAAAGATGGGCTTAATCAAGGACTGAAGCTTGTACTTAATGCAATATAGTGAGCTGGAAACAAGTTGTTTTATGATAGTAAAATATGAACAGGTTTGGCTGGGGTTTTCTTGGTGTGTTTGGTTTTGTTTGTTTGTTTTTGGTAGCTACTACTGCAGTGGCTCTCCAGCAAAAATGCCATATGGATCCTTTGTATGCATCTGTCAGTACCTTGCACCTATGTGCAACCTCTGCTCTTTGGCTTCTTGGAGTTACTAGAAGCAGCTGCAGGTTAAATCAACTTTTGGCTTGTTCTAAGTTGGATCAAGCACTGTTTTGCTGAACAAATGTGTGTAGGATAGGAAATCTGGCCGCTGCTTCTGTGAGCAGGGAAATAACGTGCAAACCAGCAGACGGGTGCTGGGAGATAAAGGCAGGAGCTGAACTGCAGAGGCAGTTCCGTGAGGAGTGGAGACCCAGTCCCTGTTGTCCTTGCAATTTCCTGCAGATTGCACCGTTCCTTCTGTGACATCTCCTCAATTTCCCCCTTGCTGTAGGGAATAACCCGATCCAAAGCACTTTCTGATGAATGTCATTTTAACTGCAAGAAGACCTGAACCACCATCATTTTATTATTATTATTTTTTTTAATTTTATTTTTCATCATTTTTGCATCTTGTGAACAAGTCACCAGTTTCTCATAAAAAATCCCAAATAATGTCTCTGACACACTACACCAAAGTGCGTTTCACAGTGGTTCGGTAAAAGCATCTTCCTGGGAAATAAAGAGCTCCTCTCCTTCCAGATGTAGCAGCTTTTTATCAGATTTACATGCTTTTGCTCTTCCTTTGTGAAAATCCGAGTCAAAGAAGTTGGAGAGTTATTCAAACATATAATCGTGCTGGCTTTCCCATATAAGCAAGTGTGAGCTCTCTTGCTGCTGAATGAGCAGGATGTACTTTTTGACATTGCAATACATTTGAACTCTGCTTGTTTTGGTTCATTGTGTGAGGCAACGTTTCTTTTATAACTCTCTTGATGCCCTCAAAAAGGGAATCATCAGCTGGAGCTGGAAGTACTTTATTGTCTAAGTGCCAAACTCTGATTATAGTAAAGAGAAATGGGATAAAAGTAGGTGAAAGGCACAGCATTAACATTTAAATTGCTATCTCCACAGTGAGGTGAGGATGGAAATGGGAGCTGGTACCCAACATCAGGTAACTCACCAACCCGCTATGGCTTCGGCAGCGGTGGGAGAGCATCCTTCCCATCCTTCATGCCCTCCCTTCATGTGGAACTTAACAGCCCCTTTTTTCCTGTAAAAAATAGCAGGAAAGGGTTTCTTAAAGTCCAAGAGCAGTAAGAATTGTCTGATTTTATAATAACCTGTCAGAATTGAGTAGCAAAGTGGGAACTTCCCAGAGAACAAGTCAGTCTCTGAGGTGGGCTGCTGGCCGGTACACAATGTCACACATCTGTTAAAAACCTGAACTAGACTGGCAACTCACACTTTCCTTAAAATAAAGAATTTATCAGTTATCTCTGACTGAAGGATGAAGGAAAGCAAGGAAGTTATTTTTCTTACCCCGATGATACTTAGTGGAGTTTTCTACCTGCATTATGACAATATCACTTGTTTTCCTACAATGTGCTGTCAATTTTCACAACCTGCATTATGTTCGAGAATCAGCAGTTCTAACTGTATTTTATTTTCTTTGTCTCTTATTGGCACCTGGCAGGGTCCTGCTGAACTGCTGTTTTAAGCTGTCCTTTGGTAATCAATCAGCTGAGTATGTAATGAACACCTATGGAGATATCTGAAGTGTATAATGAGGTAAAAAAATACACTAAGGTATCAGGATGGCTATTTCCACCTAAAATATTGGAAGTTTCATCATTCCTTTCAGTTTGTTTTTTTTTTATTTTCTCATGCCACAAGCGTTTTCTACAGAACACAGCAACAGATACCTTGTATGAAAAGATATTTTAGATCACAAAGCAAGGTGTTGGTGCCCACCATCAGAATGAAGGAAAAAAAGTATTTCTGATGTACTGATATCGATCCAGAGATTCAGACTTCCACAGAATCATCTGCTTTTGTCACTGTAGTAAGTTGTGGCCTTAACAGCCCTTTGGAGACTATGTCTTCGTAATGACTTTGTTTTACAAAATTACCCTGAATTTCAAAGAAGCTCATCCATTGAAGTTGCTTGCATTATAAATACGGCAGATAAGGGTGCAATTTAAGTGTCACAGAACTAGCTCAGGGGAGCATCCCAGATCTTCATTTCATTTAGCTGCTACTGATGTGTCGAGAAGAAAAAAGAGCTGATTGCTGATTTATATGCCTTGTCTTTCATTATGTTATATTTCTGCTGTGCAGGGGGTCACAACAGAGTCTATTAAGAACAACCAAGGCAGAACCAGCTGATGTTCTTACAATCACGTCAGATTCTTTTCAAAATTGCTTTTAGTTGCTTTTTCTCCCTTGTTGTCTCCAAAGTTTGCAGTCTGCTCTCCCAGCCATGACAAGAATTTTAATGGCCTTGCAGCCTGTTGTCTATTAGGGGTTTTATTAGTATTAATATGGTCTATTTTTCTAGCTGTCTGTTTCACTATATTTAATTTCAAAATGTTTCTGAAGTGCAGGCTAAAGGGGTGCTCCCAAGGCACCATTTACTGAAAGTTCATTTTAAAGCCATTAATATATGCCTCCAGCAAACCCTCGTATTAGGTTATGCAGCAAAGGCCCTGGGAGGCAGCTTCTAAAGATGCATCTGATTGACTCCCAACTTAGGAAGGATATTTTAAAATGATCTCAGTACTCTTTTATACCAAAATAAAAGATTTGTCGGAACACACACCTCACTGTTCAAACATACTGTAATCTGCATTAGAGTTTACACTGTGGTCACGGTTTCAGAGGTGAATTCCCATTTTATTGGACACGCAGGAGATCCATGTAGGCAAAGGTAGGTGCTGAGATAGGTGCCATGGAGCTCCCACCTGATCATTCACCCACAGGTCCCTGGGAAGGTTGTCCCTGCTAACTCTGCGGTGTGTGTGTAAAACTGCTCAACGTTGCCTACTCCATCTCCAGAAAGTGATTTAAGGAATGAAGAGAGAGACAATGCTGGAGCCCATCTGGCTGCCGGCTGCCGTAAGAAAGGGAGTTTTCCTGTTGCTTTAATTAAATAACCATTTTCTTTTGAGCCCAGAGTGCTTTCATTGTCTTTGTTAATGGTTGCTAGGCGGGCAGAATTACAGCTGCCACTCTTAGCGATATAAATCTGTGGAAAGCAGGACACAGTGAAGACATGACAGAAATGTGTAATTCCTGCAATGCATCCTTTAATCTGATATGTAAGAAGAAAAAAAGAGAGCTCTGTCATAACACATCCGTTTCACCAAATACGTCTTTCATACTGACATGTGCAAAGGTTCATGATATCAAAAAAGTCTATTTCCCATGATGCTGATACAGGTGTCGTGCTTGGGCAGTGGGTTCCTGGCATCTGGGGAATTGTGCGTGAAGCTTTAGCCTTGTTGTCCCTCTTCCCAGTACTGCTTGAGTAACACATACTGGTGTAAACAGGAGACTTCATTAATTTTGCCTCGGAGCCCAAATTCTCCCTTTCTTAAACAACAGTTTCTTATCTCTGTAATGTTTAAAACCAGAGCCTGAGATATGAACCTTTTGGCCTCACTTGGATTAAAGCAAAGCCCTGGTCCACAGGCTGTATGGTATGGAACTAAGACAAAACACAACTGTGGAAATAACTGGCCTTCTCTGGTGCAAAACCTTCATTAGTCTCTACTTTCATGATCTTTGGCTTATATTTCTCTTAGTTAGCAAAGTATTTTTTCTTTGGCAGAAGCAAGGCAACATAAGAAGTCATCTTTTACAATTTACACACAGGGCGGAAAGCTTTATTTTCTTCCTGGCTTCTTTCACAAGCCCACAGCAAACATTTATCTTCTGATTCCTTTAATAGGATGTGACTTGCTGTGACATCATATTTTGAAAGGCTGCGATTTAATGGGTGTATTTTATCCCCCCTTCCCCAGCGCACATACATTTTGCAGAGACTAATCATTTCAAATGCAGTGCAACCTCCTGGTGATCAGAATTGCTGCCAGAGGCTTCTCCAGTTCACTTGCTCAGTCGTGACTTTGCACAAGTCCATCACGAATTAACATCTTCTGTATCAGACTTGCTCAGGACCCCTCACAGTTCCCATTCCTGTGATAATGCCAGGCACTATAATGCAGAATGGGATGGCAGAGTCTGAGCTGCAGAGGATTATCTGCACTGCCTTACACCTGCACTGGAAGCCACAGGAACAAGAACATTGAATTCTTTGTATTATTTTACTAGTAGCAAGTATAAAAGTCTGCAGCAGCACATTGATAACTTAAATAACCATTTCCTCCCCTCACCATATAGATCAAAGATAGAAATCATTCCATCAGGGAAGGACCCTAAGGAAATTCTGAGCTGTCAGCCAAAGCAGTGCTGTATATAAAACATCTCTGGCTCTGTCAGTATTTGCACCATTCTTGATGAGAGTCTTTAATCGTCCCCACCTGATTCAGGGAAACAGGAATATACTGTGTTTTCTTTCCTGAATGAACTGTGCAGATATCTATTTTTGTTACATTTTGGTTCATCATTTTGCATACACAGAATTGGCACTGAGCAAATCCTATGCAGTTGACTTCAGGGCGTTTTTACGAGCTGGGACTGCCCTGTCTGAGAGGAACGTAGCCCTGAAGAAAGCGCTGC
This sequence comes from Nesoenas mayeri, assembly GCF_963082525.1. Classification (NCBI taxonomy): domain Eukaryota; kingdom Metazoa; phylum Chordata; class Aves; order Columbiformes; family Columbidae; genus Nesoenas; species Nesoenas mayeri. The sequence continues at coordinate 5,168,716 of NC_137562.1, forward strand.
TCCAGGGCACTGCTTCCCAGGAAGCTTTTTCTCATTGATCATGAAAAAAATAAAAATATCTAACTTGAGTGCTTCAACCATCTCCCCAGAATCCTGAAGGGGAGAGACATCTTGAGCATGATGCAGAGAAGGAGCCTGAGATCTTCTGCAGTGTCATCTGGAGGAGCCCCATGTCCTCCTTCCAGTGACAGGAGAGGGCAAAACGCAGAGGGCTTGCAGCAACACGCCCCAAATCAGATGGTGTTACAAGCAGCTGTGGAGGTGAAAGAATCAGGCACTCGTTGCCACAGAAATAAAGCAGTGCATTTAAATCCATCTTACTCAGCCCCAGATTTACTGGCTGGGCAGACTGGAAAGCGCTAAGTGGGGTTCCAGCACCATCATGGGACCAGAGACATGGGGCTACGCAGAAACCTCACTTTGTCTGGGGCAAAAAGTTCCTGGAAATACCTCTACACCCTCACTGTCGTACATTTAAAAATGCCAGATCAAACCCTCGCATCTTATGCTGAGTAACAAGAGATCACTCAATACAGTGACACTGTTATCATAACCCCTGTCATTCCTGTTCATCGGCTGAATTGACTTTTAGCTATTCATAAATGTAAATGCCACACACAAGCCTGGCTTCCCTGAAGTCTCTTGCTCATGAGATCATCGGAGTGATTTGTATTTATTAGTTTAAAACAGAATTTCACCTATTCTATTTTTTTTCATTTTTCAGGTAGTACTTGCTTCTTGATTTTAATTTATTCTTTAGCATGTAGAAAGGCCCAGTGTTATAAAAAAACCCTATACCTTAAAATTCAGAAATAGAGCATGTACAGTAGAACAAATTGTCCAAGCAGATCATGTTTCTTTATATCATTAGAATAACGCAAATTTTCCTGTTAATATTTATACTTAATACTGAATTAATAAATTAATTAACTTAAAATATGGAATAAGGGTTTGTGAATATCACACAGGAAATTTAATGTATTTGAATTAGAATTCTACTGGTCTCTGCTGTAAACATAGTATGCACTTTGTTTTTGTACGTGGTCAAACATGGAATGAGGCAATTTAGCCAAAGGAAATGATAAGCAGTGTAAACCATCGCTACCCCATGGAAATCTGCAGAATGCCAATAATTTAATAAAACGTGCTTGCTAGATCAAATGCTCCTAACTCTCTTTGCTCTGCAGCAAAACCGTGAGATCCAAGCAGAAGGTATGCCGAGATACTGTGCTCTCCGAATCAGCAAATTGCTTAGTACCCAAAATCATCAGCTACTTCAATTATTCTTGGTAGCAGGATGTGTCTGTGTTTAAGGAGATGTGACTGTAAACAGGAAATGGAAAATAAAAAGAAGCCATGCTGGAGCAGAAAAATAAAGGCAGATGATTCCTAACTAATGTGAGACAACTGTTTAAAACTGTGAGACAGTTTTGAAATATAAAATGGAAAGATAATATGAAGAATTGCATTGCTGGTGGCAGTGCTGAGGCTGGCAGGAGAGGTGATTACAGGTGGGTGGTTGAAGCACAACTAATAATATATGTATGCTGTACATCAGTAGAATATGCATTACGTACATCAGTAGTATACATTCACATGGGAAGTAAATGATGCAATATGTCAATATGTGATACTGACACTTTTTAAAATTATGTTTGCTCCAATATTTATGTATATTGACTGCAGAATGAGTACTTTGAAATCTAAATTCCCATTATGGTTAATGCATGTTTAAAATGTATATTAAAATGAATGCTGAAAATCACAATGCTTCTCTTTCCCTTATTGACTAAACTAGGGGAGAGAGGTATTTAGATTAGGTATGTGATATCTAAGAGCTTGAAAGCAGTTCAAGGTCGGCTGTACCTGCTCTGCGGTGATGAACACCTGGGTGTGCATCCCTCATAGTTTACATGCCTTCTCCTGGACCACCTTTCCCTTGCTTTCCTCCTTAGAAGAGCGGAGTGAGGAGCCGGGCTGGGGCATCTTTGCTTTCCTATTGAGGGAAGGTTTTTCTGGGATTTCCCACTCACATTTTGCCTCTGTTGTTATTATGAATGCACATATAATAGCAGATATTTTCTAGGATGAGTGCCAGATCTGTTCAGTGCCTTCAAATATTTTGATTTCTCATTTTCAGGTTGTTTGGACTCTAATTCACACTAAAAAAAAGTGAAAATGTTCAGAAACTTTGGGAAAGAATCATTGGGGATTCTCCTGAGGCATGTTCTTTGAATTTTGTAAGAATATTGGTTAGCTGGTCTATTTAGTAATTAAGTTGGCACAGTTCTCACCATCCAATCTCTGGTTGTTTTCCATTAGTAAGTTCATTATGACACCATTCAGATACTACTGCAAAGTTTTCCAGATTATGGAGAACAATATCATCAACATTAAGAGAAAAAACCAAAATCAGCCTGCTCTGCTAATGTATGCAAGCATTTATTTGTCTAATACATAGGATGAACAATTAATTGTCCAGATTTTCTTCTGTTGCTGTTCCCTTTCCTTCGAGCTCTAACAAAACATAGCAGATGGTTAAATTTACTGTATCATCTCAGAGTAAGAAAGAAGGTGCTGACTCTTCCATTATGCAGGGAGAACCGCATGTGACCCAGAGGACTGCAGCAAGAACAGAGCCAAATAAGAGCCCCGTTCATTAACATCATCTTTGTCATTCCCGCAAGTATGATTTTGCTGTTTTTTCCTTTGAATTTGGAAACTTTGGTGCCATGGTAACCCATTCCTTTGTTCTGAGTAGGATGGTCACTTGTATTACTGGCACACGCACCACTTTTGGTGAAGTGTCTTGAGATCTTGTGATTTATTTCTGTCGAATCCACCCGAAATTTTCCTGTGACATTTTGAAACTGCTGATCACCTCAGTGGCTCTCAGAAAGTGTCTCCTGCTCCTGCCCAACCATAATGAAAGGAAAAAAATGGTGGCATTAGCAAGATGTGTTTTGGTGAATGAATTATGGAGACTTGCCAACTAACAAAACCATCCTGGGTGTCCTAAGAAATGTGCCCAATATTTATGGCATCTTTTAGCAGCAGCAGACAGATGTGACTAAGAAATGAAACCTAGTTTGGATTAATAGAGCGGCTGTTTTGTTTTTTTCTAGCTGCTTTTGTAAAATGAGTGCTGTCAGAATATTTTTGTAGAAACTACATTTTTTTTTTTCCTAGAGACCTATCAAGTGTGAAAATGTTTAAGAATGAGAAATTATGTTATAGATTACAAACACAGTAAATGTTTGAGGATATTGGAATACTCTGCTTCATTTAAAAAAAAAAGAAAAAAAGTGCTTTTTTTTGGTGTGTGTGTCTCTGTAAAAGTAACACAGACCAATGTTATTATCACCTGCTAATGAGGCCTTAATTGCGGGATCACATGGAACTCACACCCATTGGTCCCAGAGCCACATTTAGGGCAGACTGGCCCTTGTGTGAGGTTTTTTCTGCCTATTGTGGGCACCTCTTCACTCAGCCCTCTCTGCTCCTGGGTCCCATTTGCTGATGCCCATTCAGGTTCCTCTAGGACCTGCTTCTCCTTTGGTGTGTCGGTGGAGATGCTGCCACATTGTCGTTCTGCAGAGCTGCTCCTGGATGAGCATCCCGGTCTCTGCGTGTTCAAGGTGGGAGGCAATTAGTGCTTTTTGTGTTTATGGGGGTCACTGCATCTGATTGCTTTACAGCTTGAGCTTTGTTATTTTCTTTAATCTCTGCAAAACTTCTTTGAGTTAGGGAAGCTGTAGTCTCTGTTTTTAGAAAATGTAGAGTTGAATTAATTAATCTTTAGCCCAGATATGTAAATATTGCTTCTCACATCCATCAGGAGCTGTATGCATCAGTGTCATCTGAATTTAACTCAACGGTCTGTCTTTGCACTAGAAGTCTGCAGGAAGGCAAATGCTTGAATGTAAGGCTCTTCATCTGGAGCTTATTGCTGTGCTCTGCCCTATAAGAGATTCTGGAGACACCAGGAAGAGGAAGGTGTTACCATCCTAAATTCCTTTATCCTCTGAGCAACTAGAAAAAGGCTTTTAGCATAGAAAACATGGAAATTCTTGTGGAGAAACAGGATAGAAAATCTTGAATAACTGTTAAATGAAGGACGATTAACAGTGCCACATGATGCACTTTGCCTGAAGGAGGTGACAGTCAAGTACAAGATTTTTCTTTTCTCTACATCAAACCAAGGGCTTACTGGTCATTCACATGAGCCTAAGACTGAGCAGACTCATAAAACACAATAAGAATTAAATTTCATTTGTTCAAGGAATGTAATGTAATATTATAAACATTAATGAATTAAACATTCCAGTATTGTTATTTATCGGAAGAGGAGTTCCCAGAATATTGGCTAAAATATAAGACTCAAATTAGATTTTGCTGGTTTGTCTACAATGTGAGAGTGTTTTTTTTTTTTTTACAGATGTAGTTGTATGGGCACGTGAGAACTGTTCTAGAAAAGCAAATCAGTTCCATTTCCAACCTTAGCATGTGCTCCCAGCTCTGTGCTGGGCTGCAGCGCTCGGCTCTATCTGTATCTGGTTCTGAAACACCCTCCAGCTTGGGAGAATGGGAGCCGTGGTGCTGGGGGGTACTGGTGCCTGACTCTGCAAGGCTGCTTTTAAAAAGAGGAGAAAAGTGGTTGCAAATTAATTTGAGGGAAAATAAAGCAGCAGATATTCTCTCTGTATTTCATGAAAGCAAATTAAATCCTGCTTTATGCACAAAAGAAATTGAAGAGTTCCATGGACATCTCCAGAAGCAGCTAAATGAATGGATTATACTGGTTTATCAGCTCTTTCCTAACTATTTTTCAGCTGGATAAAAATACACATGGATTATAACAATCAAAAGGGATAGGTGGAGTGAGGAGGAAACTCAGCCCAGTACCCTCTCCCTTCTTTCCCCAAAAGATGAATGGAGAAACTGCACCGCAGTGAAGGGGTTATCCCTTGCTCAAGCACAAGAGGCAGTGATAGCTCAGCACAGGAAACCAGTTTCCTCTCCCCTTGCTCAATTTATACAGGTGTCAGTCTCGGATGGGATGCCTGTTTGGCACAGAAACACGTTGTCAGTCCTGCTGTCTGGGTGCTGCTCACCCAAAAAGCCCTGGGTGGGGGGGAAGGTCACTGCAGCACCCAGAACAGCCTCGGGCATCACTGGCAGAGCTGAGTCCCAGCTGGGCTGTTCCTCTTAGTGAGCTTCGCCGCAATTACGCTGTGAAATGCCTCACAAATTGGAAGCACGTTTAACGCGTTATTGCTAAACTGAGAAAGAAACCTGTGGGGAAGCTGATGCGCTTGTGATAGCTTGTTGTTTGGAAATTGAATTGTCCTGCTGGAACTGTTACCCATCTGTTGCTTTTCCTCTCTCTTTCATCCTTGGTATTATTTTTCAAAGTGTGATAATGCATTTCAAGAGCCACTCTTGATTAAATAATTGTAAGTTGATAAACAGAAACTGAACTTAATAGCAAAGCACACAAGACTGATGTAATGTAAAGATTCAGCAGGAAGATTTGTGCTAGAGTCAATAGAGGGACCTCAATTTACTGCACCTGAGGATCTGAACTCCTGATATGATGCAAAGTTAACTACATCCAAAGCAGTGCTGTAACTAGCTCGGCAGTCCTATGCAAAGGACTGAAAAAAATAATTGATTTTAAAGAAACTTGTTCAGCATTTCTATTATTAGAGAATGACTTAAAGCTCATTGCACTGCAAGTGATTTCATGCAGGTTTTTCTTTTCATTCTTGGGTTCATTACAGATAGTATTCAAGCACACTTATTAATTAGAGATTGGTGGAGGTGGTTTGTGGCAGGAGTCATGGTACATTTTCCATTCCTTGAAAGATGCATGTTACACAATTATTTTTTTTCCTTACTCAATACAAAATTAATGGGTTACTTGGAGCCAACACTAAGCAAGAATAAATATTTATAATGGGAAGATATTTTTGTTGGGGTGAGGTAAAGTTTTTCTTTTGCATAATAGTAAAAAATCCATTCTATTATCCTGATAACAAAGGTGCCTGAGAAAATTAAACACCTGTCTGAATGATCAGCATGTTTTAATGTGTATGTAAGGGCAGATCTCCAACAGCTGCCCAGCCTCGAGGTGGAGGTTGGTGGTGGGAAGACAGGAATCAAAGCCATTTTTACAGGCAGACAACAGGGCTGCAAGTTTGTTGGTTCACCAGTTACATTGTATAGACAAAACTTCAGATACAGGTCAGGGCTAAATCAGCTGAAATCTATTCCTTGGTAAACTTCAAATGTAGTTATTTGTACTACGGGTGGAAAGATGCCATTACTTACCAGTCAGTTTGAGTCTCTGTGTCTCAGCAGATCATATTTCCTTCTTGCTTTTTTTATCTGATTTCTGTTCTGTCAGTGAGATGATTCTGAAATACCTTGGGGTATGTTGCTCAGTCTGGATGTTCATTATCTGTAAATGCCCCGAGCCCCATATATTTATTTTCTGTAGACCTCGGTCTGGAAACAAAACAATAAACTCTGCAGCTTGTTGTGGATGAGCAACAATCTGCAGTCTGACTTATTTATTAATTTACTTGTTCTGAGACTTGGTTTTCATTGCCATCTGCGGCAGTTCAAAGGGTATTCTGTGTATCCTTTTCAATATTTTTCCCCAAATGCTAAAATTGTATTTTCCCAGATGCAGGTCACCTTTTGTGTCATTCATCTTTCTTTAGCTCTTCTCCACTCCTAAATAACCCAACAATAAACTGACCAAACCCCAAGCAAAAACAAATGTAGTGATAGCTATAAATTATTACAGTTTCACAGAAGTCATCTTGGTCTCCTCCTGATTTCTAACCTTCTTAAAAAGATTATTAAATAATAAGAAAGGACTTATTTGCAGCTGACAGAGAGAAATAGTAGTGAGGCAAATGTCCTCTTAGTTATTTGTGTTTGCCCTTAGGATTTATCTTTGCTGTAGGCTTAAAGCACTCTTCCTTGCATTTTACCCAAACTCATCTACCGTTGCTACCCAGGTTTATGCAAGTCTGGAACCCACGACTGTTTTATGGAGATATAATCTATAGTTCTCCTTTGAATTGTTGCCGCAGATCAATCTTGCTTTGCAGAGATTTGTGATAGTAATCCTGTCACCAGCAAATCTGGGCTGTTTACTGCCCCGGCTCTGAGATAACCCATTACCCAAATACAGGTGAGATTTGAGGATTTTGAAGAGATCTTGAGCAGCCAGCATGGCTGGGGGTCTCAGGAAGCTGCTGGGCATGACCTGGGGAGCTTGGGTGAGCAGGAGAGATGGAGAGGAACTGCAGATGGGCAAATGCTGGGGAGGCTCAGCTCGGCCATCGCTGGCTGTGCGCTCACTGTGGTGATGGGTAAGGGAAAAGCTGGAGATGTATTCGGTCGGAGCAGTTTGAAGGAAAAAGTGCGAGTTTCTCATGGCCTCCCTGAGGAAGGAGAAAGGCAAGAGGCAAACTGTGTGATTTGTTGCGCCTTATTTGGATCCAGCTCACATACAGCTCTTCTGGTCATGGTGCCAGTTAGTTTTAAATGAGAAAAACTAACTTCAAATAAACAGTACTTCCCTCTCCAGTGTGGAAGAGATTAAATTTTTGGTCCTAGGCCACTTTTACCATGACACCTACATGCACTGCGCTTATGTTTTCTAATTGCCAAATGTGTGCCCCACCCCCCCTCCAGGAAATCGCTTGGTTGCAAGTTTTGCTACTTTAGGAGAGTAAAAACAGACTATGCCTTGATGTACAGACCAAAATCTCAGTGAGGGTAATGCTTCCCCAGGTCAAGGGGACTGACAGCCCTGAAATGTCCTTGATGTTATGCTCTTCCAAGGAATATTGTTGATAGAAATGCTTCTTGGCAATGACTAAGTAGTGATGTGAAAGACAGTGCCTTCAAAAGAGGAGCTGTGGATAGCTACTTTAGCACTTGAACTGTTACTCAGAAACAAGTGCCTTCCTAGTAGTGGATTCTCATTGATCATCACAGATAACAAAAATGTTACTAACTTCAGATACAAGCATTTTGATTTTAAAAGAAGTATATATGCTATATACTACCTTTGTTTGGAATCTCAGGAAGGCTTTTTGGTCAACATTGCTGCTGCTTTCTTTTCGTTAGAAGAGAATATAAAATAAAGTCTCTTCAAGTTGTAACCACATCACATAAATATTTTCTTTTACTTCAGACTGTTTAAGTACACACAGTAACAGAATAATTTTCAAGTACTTGAAATGCTTCATTGTTATATATTGAATAATGCAGAACAGCGTAACAACACAGTTTCTTTCAAAGCTGAATATTGAATATTGCCTGGCATACTTTTGTCCTTTTGAGGCACCTGATTGCCAACATAATGGGTCTCAATGGGAATTCATAACTATTAAAGTATCTTTCAAACTACAGTTAAAAATACAGAAGCCATACATAAAGCAATTTTCCAGGCATGGGTGCCTGGATCAATAGTCTTAAAGCAATCAGGAGGAAGACACATAATGGGTCCCAATTTAACTAGAAGAAGAACTAGCCTGCAACCTTCAAATGAAGCAAGCCTGAAACCTTTTTCTTTATTTCTCAAGAGTGAAGACTTGTGTTAATTTTCAGCTCTTTCTATGCTTCAAGGACCCAGTCAGGTTTGGGAGTGTGACAATAGTAGGAGAAAAATCACACTGTAATGATTTTCAAGCAACTTTTAGAGATCTAAGTGGTGTTACAGAGGGTGAGGTAAACTCTGCAGCTTCCAGAGCAGCTGTGGAGGAATGAGTGAGACCTGGCCAAGGTGGATATGAGATTACACAGGGTGGGTGGGGGTGTTGAATACAGCGATTGGGGATGTGCAGCCCCCCAGCCTGTTGGGAGCATACACATGTAGACTATGCATATGGAGGCTTCATGTGAAATAATAAGAACTCCACAGTTTGAAGGAGCTGGTGTCATAGGAGGGAAAATCTAACTCGAGTGAAGTCTAAGTGGTTTTTTTCGTGTCCCCGCCAACCAAAGGTGCAAATAAACACTCCATTTTTCTTGTGTGTGTTTGGATCCTGATGGCACATGACATTATATGGGCAAATGTATCTTTGCATAAGGATGTTGATCTGACAAAGCTGTCATCAAGTTTGAGACGTTTATATAGTAAAAACAAAATATGTCTTATTAAGCCTGCATGCTGTTTATTAGTGCAATCTGTTCATTATGGGAGGTATATCAGCTTAGCCCTCTTTAATATCTCTTTGGAATCTTAGCATGAAATTCGGCAGGAGACTTGAAAAATCATACTTTTACGTTCCATGTGTGCTGTGAGGCGTTAGAAACTATAGCTGAGTTCTTACTAAAAGTAAAAATATTTACCATGGCAACTCCATTGTGCAATCTGGCTGGCAAGTTTGATAATCACAGCAGTTAACAGGAAAAACAGTGTAGGTGGGTAAAAACAGAGGAGCTGCCTCATTCATGAAGAGTTCTTTGAAGTAGAAATGGAGCCTGTGGAGTGGACATATGTTTCTCATTTAAATAAAGCCAGTTTGACTCTGACATTTATGAAAGTGAGACTAATTAGCATAGACCAAGCTGTGTTCTCACCCCTGGCAGGGTGGCACCAGCTTGACCTGACCATGCAATAGTGAGAGTGTGATCTGGTTCAGTTATTGTCTGGATAATAGACAGGTGTTACATACAGATCTTTGTGTTAATTTTTCCACGATTGAGTTTTGTTGGCATAAATGCTTTTTCAAAATACTGCACGCTTATATTTGACAGAACTCTTGGGGTACACAAGCAAAGCCTCTTGTAAGCTGTATCTGTGTGAAATGTTGCTGACTGATTGGCTGATTCTCTCCAGAAATTTGAAAGAGAAGAAAGTATTTCCATGTCATCCTTGGGTTGTTTGCTGGAATTTCTTAAATGTTCCTTGGGGTATTCTATTTTATTTAATGTCTCTTAAAGAATCTGTTATCAAATAGGATAATGCCAGGGTTTGATGTCTGGTCATATTCAACATGACTGGAAGGAGGTGTCAGAGTGATGTTGGATTTTAATTTGGATAAATTAAGAAAATGAATATAACATTAGCTGTGGAATTTATTAACAGAGAGGTAGCCAGAGCTGTTAAAAATACAGAGTTTGACACTAAAAACGAGAGTAGGGAAGTGCATGAAAGGAAGTGATATAAACTAAAGGATTTTGTTTGTCTTCTTGCCTCAGAAATATTAAAAAACCGAAACAATCCGTGAGCTGTAATATTAATTATTGAGGGCTCTTACTACTTACTAGCAATGGCTGCTCTATTAGTTTACTTTGAACACACCTGCTTTGTGTCACTACAGGATTTAACATCAGTTAAGGCACCTCTGACAGGTATTGATCCAAGCTCCATGGAGTAAGTGAAGGGTGCAAGCTGAGGGGGACTTGGCCAGATGTTTATTGGGACATTATTAAGACAAAGTGTTGATGAATTCTGGTGGACTTAATCCGGTTTTAGAGATGTCAGAATTAAATGCTGTTCAGCACAGTAACAGAGACTTGAACTCACCCAAGTTACAGTAATTTCAGTTCCTGTCCCTCTACTCATCAAATTGTTGTGTGCACCAGCCCAGCCAATTGTACATAATGTTCCATGATTACATAAATGTCACCAGTAAAGGAAATTTGGACAGTTGTGTACCTGAGTTGTGAAACCTGGTGTAATTTGCTGCTTCTCAACCAGTTCCATGGTGAAGCCTTTGTTACCACTTAAATCCCACTTTTTCTCCTCTAAATGTGGCTATGCAGTATAGAAAGGACAGGTAAGCACAATGTTTCACTATAAAGTTGAAAACATTTGCTGCTTTTTATTAAATTTTCTTGCTGCAACCAAGAGAAAATGACTCATTTTTTGATTCAATTAGGTCTGTAAAGATAGTGATGCTGTGTAGTCATCTCATTAAGTTTTTGGGTTTTAACTTAATTAAATGTTGATACACCAAGTTAATTCTTCATACATAAGAAAGACCTAATCAGAGAAGGAGCTCTATATCTTATCTACTGTCAGTCCTGGAAAAGAGCCGGAGGTCGATCTTTGATACAATTTAGCATAGCAGCAAGGCTGTTTTCACTCTGGCCAGAATACCTTACTCAAAGATGTTTTTATCTGCCTCAGACTATCAAAATGCAGCTTACCAGCCAAATACGCCTTCACTTTTATCCTATCAGATTTAATCTAAAGGTCTGTAGATGTTTTTCTCCCACATACCACTTCTAGTTTCCTCTTTCCCTGACAATATAAGCTGTGTCCAAGCTTAACGACTCTGTAGTATTATTCCTTGTTACAAATGCAGAACTGTATGTGGAAGGGAATAGTTTTCCCAGACAGTGGGTAGAGCTACGTTTCAGTTGGTGTCTGTCTTGCAGGATGGTTGAGGTTGGAAGGGACCTCTTGACATCAATTTGTCCAACCCCCCGCTCAAGCAGGGCCACCTAGAGCCAGTGTCTCAGGACTGTATTTGGGCTTTTTCTTTTTTTAGTATCTCTAAGAATTGAAATTCTACAGCCACCCTGGGCAACCTATTCCAGTGCCCAGTCACCCTCACAGTTTCCTGATGTTCAGATCAAATCTCCTGTGTTTAAGTTTGTGTCTATCGCCTCTGGTCCTGTCACTTGTAACCACTGAAAAGAGCCTGACTTTTTTCTCTTTCAACCCTCTCTTTGGGTATTTTTATATATATTAATAACACTCCCATGAGCCTTCTCTTCTCTAGGCTGAGCAGTTCCAACTCTATCAGCCTTTTCTCACACAGGAGGTGCTCTGGTCTCTTAACCATCATTGTGGCCCTTCCTTGAACTTACAGTGTTTCTTGCTGCAACTGTATTGATAACATTAACCATGTTGCTACCACAGCAGGGAATCACTTCTGATAGATCAGATTTTTTTCTACCATTGTAGTCAGAGAATAAGACATGAGTGATTTCTGGAAGGTGAACCAGAGCCTGCTGCTAGGGTCGGTTCATAACTAAAAGCAAAGTTCTCAGAGAAATTGGTGTCTATTGTTGCATGATTGGAGAGAGTCTGTCTCCAGTGGTGTAACTGATATAAAATTTATCCGCCTGTATTTTTTCACTTAGAAGCTATTTGGGGTCTTTAGAAGTGAATTCATACAAGGCGAGTTGGTGCTATAGCAACCATTCACCTCATCAAATGGCCTACTGGGATTATTCAGGATATGACTTTTTGTCATTTATTTTCCTGTTGCAGTTTGGTTCTATCTCCTGCTGCTTTCAGTTTTGGAGGAAACTAGTGTTTGCCTTTAGGGAATCGTCACATTCATTGTTCCTACCTACCCAGTCTTGTTTGAAATGCCTTTGTGTTATTAAGGAGCGTATTAAATGCTGATCGGTTAACAAATCTGGTCTTTAAAGGAAAACAAATAAACAAAAAGAACCCCAAACAAACAACTTGGGTAACTAGACAGCAAAGTACATTCTTTTTTCCCCTCTACAACAGCTCCTTTACCAGACTGAATAATACTTGGGCAGCTCAATGGCGATTTGGCCCAAGTCACCAGATAAGCCATGTTAAAAGCAATGGGGATATTCACACATTTGAAACAGCAGGCCAAAAGAGCAGGTGTTTTCTTCATCTCCTACTTCAAAAGCTCATGACTGTTTCAATGCTTACAGAACAATTTTTCTAATATTATTTGTGAATGTTAGGATTGATTCCAGGCAAGAAGTTTAATGTACGATATTCTTATGAAACACAACTGAGGTAAAAATAATAGGGCCAGGGTATCTGTAACAGCACAAACAAAATTCAATCTCCTCTTTTGGCCCAAAGTTATAGGTAGATGAGCTGTCAGCTTGGTGAGAACCAGAAATCTTGGATGACTGCAAATCTCCATCAGAATAACTCTTGATTTAGAATTTATCAAGAAGATGTTAAAACTGCAGAGCTGACCGAAATGTATTTCTCTGTCAGAAGTTGCTCTCCTAATGAAAGCTAAGTCTTGCATTCTGCACCTGTGGCTGTCCTGGCCTCTCTGAGGCTAGAAGTTGTTTAATGAGGTGGCCTATTGCACAGGTTTCGATATGCAAGCAAAATGTTTCCTTTTAATCATTTTCCTTCAGTTTTCTAAGTATGAGATTGGAAGACCAAAAGCAGTGTGATGCATCTAATTGAAAACCAGTATAATGCTTTTCTGAACACAGACATCTTCTCACAATCAGAAGCAATACATGTATGCTTTTATATGCTTATATACGCTTTTAGTTGTGAATTATGCTAGTTACCACACTAGTCAGTTGTTACGCACTTAAAAGGTGCAAGAGTTCTAACTGTTTTGGAGAGGGATTGGTAATGAAGCCCTGAAATGAATAAAATAACTTCTCTTCTATCATGTCTGATAGCACGTCAGGCATCATTTGTACTTTGAAAATGGTCATTCTTTAATGGCAACTTGTTAACATTCGGGTTATTTTGTGTTGCAGTGTCCCACCATGCCTTGCTTCTACAAAGACAGTGGACAACTAAGGGCACTCTCAAGCTGCCCTGTTTTGAATTACTGACTTTTCTTTAAAAACTTGAGAGTAAAAAGCAAATGTGTCTCTCCTGTATTTTTGCTAATACGTGTCTATGGGATGTAAAAGTAATAAAGAAATAACTTTTCATATGTATAGTCATCGCAAAGGTCAACGTTGAAGCTAAGTGACCAGCAATAAGTCCAAGGAAGCTGCTTATTTCTATAGAGACATTTTTCACTATATTATGTTTGAGAACCTAAATAGAGCAGCTGAATATACTTCACAACACTTCTTGATTCTAGGAACCTTAAATAAATCTGTTTTTATGGAAAGCAATGTTGGATCTAGAGTATTTTGCAATACTAGGAGAAGTGATGCAGAGATTTACTTTTGGAACACTTTTATTCACTAAATGTACCAGAACTGAGATATTACTTAGCAAAATGCATTATTCCCTTTGGAGACACTACAGAAATCTCAATCTTGAGCCATCAAACAGCAGGATGACCTTAAAGCGTGGATGAGGTCCAAATCTTACCTGGGAGAGATGTGACCTAACTGCACTGCTTTTGTGAAACCCTGATTCATTCCTTAAACTTCTGGGTGATATTGCTGATTGCTGGGTGGTTTGCATGGAATATTTCCCCCCCTCATGGTAGGGATGCTTTGAACTTCCATACCATGACTAGGAGAAGTTGTGTTATCTCAGTTGCAAAGATATTTTTTGTGCCCCAAGTCTCCTTGAAGTTTATGGCTGTTCTTGTGTACGGTTCTCTTCTTGCACTCACAGCAGCTATCTGCCTCACTTTCCAAATTTAAGTCCTTCAGTGGATTTTTCATGTACATTAAAGATGCTCTTCTCCCGTTAATGCCAGTAATACGTTAAGGCCACACCATCAACTGGAATAAAACACTCAAGGTTTGTACTTTTAAGAGTGAGCACTTTCTAATTGTTGATATTTGGTAAATTATACAAATTCTTGGAATGCAAAGTATTTGGTAACTACTAGTAGGGAAATTAAATGGGTACCATGCCCTTCTGAGTTCAGTGTTTGAAAAGAAACTATCAGAATTCATGTGGCCACATTAATAAACAGGCTGTGGAAGTAAGGATAAAAGAGAAATAGTCAGCTGGCCTCTCTATAGGTGGAATATACTGCATAGCAAGTCTCTAGCTATTATTCTTGTTGCCTCTGTGTGACCCCAATAGTTATTTATCATTCCTCACAGTTGATATGCTGCTTTCTCCATTAACTTCTATCACTTCAGCTGTCACATTTGAATTTATTCATTCCTAGAAAAAAAATATTTATTTTCCTTTCCTATGAAGTGGGAATGCAATGATTAGCCATACAATCAGGAGATGTTGATCTTCATAGAAATCCTATACTTTATGACATGAATAGGAATTATCCACTCTTAAACTGTATTAGTTACACTCCTTAGCCAGATATTGTGCAGACAGACAGGCTATTTTAGCAGCCTAATCTGAAGCCAGAGGAAAGGTTTGCACTAGTTCCAGTGTGCTTTGAATCAGGCCAGAAGTCTCAAGTAATTATATCTCCAGGATTACAGCAATGAAAGAGTAAAGTAAGGCCCCTTATCTTCAAGCTCTTCCACTCTGAAGATACTTTGGAGTTGCACTATGTAAAGCAGGCAAACTAACAATTTTTACTGCCTTTTAGAAAGTAGATTAAAAGAATGGATCCGATTCATTCCTATTTTATTGCTGAATACCATCATTACTGAAGACAAGACTGTTCCTTGAGCTCCCAAAAGACATCACATTATTTTGGTTTTATTCCTCAGTGTCAGTATGCTTAACTTTGTGGACATTGTTATTCTTGCACTGAAAAAAAGCCACTCAGATGTGTTTGACTAAGAAATCATCCTAGCAAAATGTAAATTATTCCAGAGAGTCCATCTACATAAGTACACATTAATCTACTTCTTAAATATGTAGTAGAGTGTTTCCCCTGAGGAGACTATGGAGCTGTAAAAATATGTAACAGTAATTAATTACTAGCCAAGAATAGATTAATATTGCATGCTAGGAATAATAAAACAAAATGTATATAACTAAGTGGTGTCTGTAGGGTAACATGAACTGGGAAGAAATATCAGACAGTGACAGTGCTATATTTAATATCCCAGCAAAAGGAAGGTGCAGTTTTTTATTTGAATGACATTTTCTGTATTGCCTAGCTATTTATTTTCACAGCTCATATTTTAGACAAACAAAAACATTTTATTTCCTGTTGCCCAAGAGAGCTGGCTTTATTGTTGCTGCAAAAAAAAAAGCCCCATTTCTTCTTTTAGGAATTGCTGTCAGACTTATTACTGAGGTCTCTGCTTTGGTATTAAATATCATTACCCTGTCTATGTTTGTGTGTAAACTGGAGATGAGAATGTTCCTGAAAAATATCTAACATGCACTGTACTTTGCTTTTTATCATTTAAAGGTTTTGCCCAAGTCCAACTGCACCTCAGCCATTCTCTCTGCTATTGTTTGCTTTAAAGTTGATGTAGCAAAGCTCTTTAAGTGATGAAGAGATGGAGTATTTTTAGGTTTAACTCAAATATAAAACCCCATTGACAATTTCAAATATGAATTATGTGTTATGTACTGAGTTGAACTCCTAAAAAAATCAGGAGGCTGGATTGAATTACAGTGTGGTGGGAGAGCCACTACCACACTTGTTACCATTTTATCTTTCAGTGATGGAAAGATTTGCTAATATATATTTTAAATTAGGATATTAGTAAAGGACTCAAGCTCTAGGTACTTAACATGAGAATTTAAAGTAGAAAAAGCTATCTGGGTCACCAAATCTAATTTCTTGCAGTCAGATGCAGGCACATTAGAAGTATTTAGTCCAGAATATGCCTCCAGAATGTTTCATGGCTTTCCTGGCTCTGCAAACCCTTACATGACAAAGTGCCACATGAGCAAGCATGGAACATGTAACTGTTAATGTAAAAAAGCAACTAGGATATGCCTCAAGAAGAGGGCAGCAACTTTTTCAGGACTGACACGTTCCTTCTGCCTGAAGGACACAGTGAAATTTGTGTTGGGTTGCCCAGAAACCCTTGTCCCTATAGCAGTCCACAAGACATGTGTCTAATGGCATATTTGCTCTAAATATTTGCTTTTGGCTTTGTCCAGAATTTGAAAATTGTCTTTCACAAGGTAAAAGCAGAATTTTTTTTTTTGAAACCAGTTCAGGATTGCAGAACAAATTACTTCCACACAATTGACAATCTACTGTAGCCTTTTCTTCTTTCTCTTCCAAGTATGAAACTTGCTTTACTAACGAGAGAGGGGAAAAGCATATTTAGAAATCAGGCACATGGTGTTTCTATCTGGGTAAAAAGATGGGAGGAGGACTGGAAAAATATGGTTTAGACAGCAATGATGGGTGCAACAAAAGAAAGTGAACAGCACAGCACTGTGCTTCAGGAGAGATTTGTCAGCTCTTATTTTAGAGTGACTGGATTTGTTGTGTGGATAAAGAACAGACTTCATTTTCCACTGGGGTAAATTCAATATCTGTTCATTGAGCTCATTTTTACAAAACATATATAAGTGGTGTAAAATAACATTTTCTGCCAAAATCTTTGAGATGAAGATATTTACATTCCTTACTACAGCAGGGTGATACAGTATGAAGTTTAAAATATCCTCCTTTCTCCTTTTCATGAGAAACTCTGGCACTTTGCCAACTGAAATGGTTTTGAAATCTTCTCCTTTCCAGAGAAATTGAAACCTGCTTGGCTTTTCCCCCCTTCTCTAGATCCAAAGTATGAGAAACAGCAAGTATAACATCAGGCTGTAGCTGCTGGGAAGTGTAAGCATTTCACTTCATCCTATGCAGCATTTCTCAGGAAGGTCATTTAGAGAAGAAAGATCCCATGGCACAATTTCCCTCCTGCTTTATGAACTGCCTGCACTTTTCTAGCATATGGCTATGCATTTACTTGCTTTTGCTTATGTTACAAAAGCAAAGGGGAGGTAGGGAAGGGAAGAATTACCTGTTAAGTAACCTGTGGTTTTTGCAAATGTTCCCTAGAGGAAATCTTTATTTCAGCATTTTTTTTTTTTCCTGTTCTAGGCATTAACAGCTTGGGAAACAGACTTTTGTGTGGTTGGCTCTGTCTATAAGCTCTTGGAAGAGTGGAATGAATATTAGTTTGATTATATAGGATCCTTTTTGTGCTAAGTTACCCATTTATTATACGTGTGCACTAAACACACATTTACAGGAATGAGTGTGTTATTGTGCTTCCAAATGCCTCTTTCTGTCTGCAGTTACTCATGGCCACATGATCTAGTGGCTAAAGCAGGCGGCTATGAGTCTGCAGGACAATAACTCTTGTACCAACTTCACCATAGGACATTAGGAAACCACTTGGTGCGAGTAGAAGTGGCAATAGTTGGGCACTTCTCTTGCTGATATACAAAATCAGGTTCTGGTTATTTTTGCTTTCCTGTGCAGAAGAAATAATCTGAATACTTGTACATATATGAATATTTACCAGTGTCTTGGTAATAAAACAGAAATTCAATGTGCGCTTTGCACGTTGTGTGGCTTGGTGAGTTTTTGAAACATGTTCTGTGGCTGAAGTACATTGAAGGAGTCATGGTAGCTGCCACTTATGCTCAACCTGATCGAAAGGGAGTGATGTTTTCTAGCACTTTTTCAGAAATTGTACTGGTTGCATCTTGCAAAGTTTTCCTGGTAGCCAGTGAAAGGAGATTGCAATAATCTACAATATAATACATTGGGGGCACTATACACTGCCTTGCTAATTTTCCTTTGAGAAATAGAGGGGGATTCATGTAATATAGTCAGTTTGGTCTTTGAAGTCATTGAAGAATAAGGCGCACATCTGAGAAGCAATGAAGACAGATATGCTATAATGTTTTTGCTGCTTTGGTTAAAGCTGAGAGACTTGCCTGATGCAATTCTTTAACCCTTGTTTTCATGGCCAGTTTTGGTCACTACCAGAGGCAATCATAGATGAGCTGAATCTGAGCTCTGGCAGTCCTTTTCATGGCCTTTTTCTCCTCCACTGGAAAGTTTCACATACAATGAAGTAGAAAAAAAAGGTCTTTTTTTTTTCCCCCCTTAACTTTGTAATTTCCTGCTCCTTCTTGAGTCTTTGTAATAACATATCACAGTGTCAAGACTTGATTAATTCAATGAATTATAGCAGAACTGGAGCTGTCAAGGGGTTGCCAGTGTGTTTTGATTGATATTCAATTACTTTTCATGTAAACACCAATGATTTTAATGTCCTTATTTTCTAAAGTTATTTATGAAACAAATTTCCTGGAGCCCATCAGTGAAAGAGCCAGAGTCACTACCAGTGGGTCAGTCTCACACATGGTGCAGAGGTGATAAGAATGAAATGTGGTTACATACTTTAAAATTTGCTCACCAAAAGGACATGGGGCCAAAACAATTCCTACTGCAAAGAGTTCCTTGAAATTAGCCACATCACAGCCTTGTGTCATGTATTGCCCTGGATGGAAATGCAGACTGATTGCAGTATCTTCATTCCTTCAATCTAGCTATAAAGTACTTGTGCGCCTATTGGATCCTACCAGTTTATTTTTATGTAGACTATGGATTTCCTATGCAAAACAGAACAAATATGAGCCCTTGAGCTGGAGGCACCTCATTCACATTACTGAGCACTTCTATGAATAGTTCCACTATCAGCAATGATTCCACAGTGACCCTTCAAGGATTGAATGCTTTATGTGCCCTCAGTGACCAATATGGTCCAAGCAATTCTTTCTTTTCTTGCAAATCCTACCTGAGGGAGAGCCTTAGAAATGTCAATTTAGCACTTGAGAATAAAACTGAATATGGTTAAATCTAGTACCATATTTTCCAGGATGTCATCAAAATGCCAATTATTAATAAAAAAATAAATTAGTTGTTTGACCTTACACACATAGTAAACAAAAGGAACAAAAATGCACATGAACTTATCATGCAACTTAGAAACATAACTGCAGTATGTTCTATACATGTTGCTTTTCTCTTTATGAGGTCTGCCTCAGTCTTTAATGAGATTAAGTATTACCAGCTCTACTATGAATTATTGGCAGAGATTGGCTTGTTGTGGAATAACATCTATCTGCAACAGGGCTAAAATGACTGAGAAATGTCAAGAAGGCAGGATCATCACAGGACAATTTTTGGAAGTCTTTGGCAAGACTTCATCTTCCTAGGGGGATTATTAACATCTCACTGTTAATCTGCAATTTGCTTCCTAAGTTAACCACGTTCCTATATCTTTTGCCTGTTGAATATTTTGCTCTATAAATATTTTGCCAATTTTAAATACTTTCTCTTCTCTATACAGCTTTGGGATTAACTCACCAGTGCATTATGTATGTTTGTTGAATAACCTGTAATTCTTAATCATTGCTATTAACCTTGGAGGATAGATCTTGGACTTGATTTGAGGAAAAAGAAATACAGTTTCATTTTCAAGTAGCTTATAACTTCTTTGTTTTAGCTTGTTTTTCTAAAACAAAGGGCATGTGACACTGAATAGATACAGAGTACACTCTGAGGAAGGCCGATATCCAGAAATAGCTGCTTGCTTCAGGAGATATCATCTGCCCAATCAGATTGTTTCATTCTATTATCATATTTTATGAATTAAAAATCCGTATAGAAATGTAGAGTTTAATGGAAATTTAACAGCACATGCAATGAAATGCAAATGCTTTCTTAAGTGCAGCATTGCATTCTTAATTTTCCACTCAAGTAATTTAGAAGTCATTAGTTTAAGTGAAAATCTAAGATAAAGCACATCCATGTGGTTACAATGGCTCCTCTGAAGACTGCACTTGTAATTGTCTGAGAAAGATAAATTCCTAATTGAATTTCATTACATTTTGTTACAGCTGGTGTAAGTGTATTTTGTAGATACCTGCTTGCCAGATGGGTTTAGGTTATACAAAGGCTGTATTTTCACACAGGAGCCAGTTGCTCTGTGACTTGATTTGCTAATAATCTTTTACAAATGCTTAAAGGTGACCATTTCAGCCAGCTTCTGATTTGCAATGAAGCAGTGCATTTTTAAAGGAAGAGAAAGCCTTCAGATTGTGCTGAAATAATGGTTGTTGGTACTTCTTTGTCCCTATACTTTCCTGTTGCAACATGGAATATACATGCTTTCTGCAGATTTTTTTGGCTTAGAGCAGTCCGTTGTTTTCTTTATGTTGAGTAGCTCATTAGCAAGATTCTGTGTAATTTTAAAATATAAAAGAACATAATAGTAAAGTGTTGATCTATCAGAAAACTGTGTCATGTGGA
Organism: Nesoenas mayeri; assembly: GCF_963082525.1. Classification (NCBI taxonomy): domain Eukaryota; kingdom Metazoa; phylum Chordata; class Aves; order Columbiformes; family Columbidae; genus Nesoenas; species Nesoenas mayeri. Next base: position 5,189,577 of record NC_137562.1, read on the forward strand.
ACTGCCGAACTCTTGCTGGATCCCAAGGAAGTCATTGCTACAACTGTGCCACACAGACGGGATTTCCTAGTCTGGGAACAGATTCCTTGACAAAGCAGAGATTGAGATCTAGAGCATGTGAATGTTTTAACAGGATACCTGAATACTTGAGGTTTAGCTGTTAGGAACAGTATGTGAAGTAAGTAATTTTTTTTTTTTTTGCAGCTAAGCAATCTCATAAAAACCCCCCAAATTGTTACAGGATTTCTTTATAACTTGATGATTCGGAAACCAAGCAGTCACCATTTATTTTGCTCCATCTGCTACATTAATTCTCATCAGATCCACACTGTCTGAAGAGACAGCAGGTGTCAGATCTAAAAGAATAATTTCTGTTTGTTTGTTTAGTTTTGTTACCATCTCCCTCGACATACTTTGCTGGATTACGCATCTGAAGATGCTTCACAATCAAATTAAGGAGAGACATTTACTCTAGCACATTTTAAAATGTGAGCTTTAGAGAATAGATTTCAGTTATTTTCAGACTTTTAAAAAAAGTCTTTTTTTGACATTGAGGGTTATGAGCTCAATTAAATGTCACACCAGCTTTCACAAAGAAGCTATTTGCTCTAAACAGATTTTTGGGCTAACATTGAGAAAAGAATGAGTCTTGGCTCTTTTCTTTTTAACGTCACAGCTGCAAAACCAGTATGAAAACAGGACATTTTAGAAAAAATAAAAATTCACCTCTATCCAAATGTGCTGCACCTTTGATTTCAGTGATATCTAAGAGGCTGTTTTTTGAAAAGACTGAATCTGTCTACATATGAAGTGGAACAGTATTATAACATAGAGCACACAGGAGTTCGCTATAGTGAACATGTTACCTTAAATATCATTGGGAATTAGCAGGGTCTTTTTTCAGTAGAGAAGGACACAGCACATGATACTTTGCTAGTTTGAAACAATTATTAGGAACCAAGTAGACACACCGATTGTCCAGAGTTGATTGCTGGGGTTTACAGGGGTTATTTACAAGGGTTTGGGTTTCCAAAGCATTTTCCTTTGCTAAGTCTGGGACAGAGTGGTTATCAAATCTATAGGAACAACTTCACTGAAGTCTTGTCTTATACCTCAGGATGTAATCTGTGTCTCTAGGACATGCTGCCAAATAGGAGCGTTTCTGTTATGCTGGACCATAGATATCTTGTTGGTAAAGCAGGTGCACTTCTAAGATGCCAGGAAAATGCCAACTGGAAAAGCCAGGGGCCTGGGAAATGAGATGTGAGCTGAAACCTAGCAGTCATTCACAATTTGAGACGTTTCTTCGTTCTCTGTGTTTTCATGAATACAGAATTCAAGTAAATTGCATTTCATTAAGCTTTCTCATAGAATCCTTAATAGGGCTGATTATTTTTATTTTTTAGTTTGTTACTTCTCCCTAAGATTTCAGGTACTCATGTTTGGTCTTCTGCTTCCCACACAATTCAGCAATTTAATATCAACCCAATTGGGTGGAATATTGAAGGTCTCAAAATTTTGATGAATTTTGTGAAAATACTGAGGTGAAAAGTAGTTTATTAATGCCATTACTGGACAAAAACCCACCAATATGAACAGCAGCTTAATTAGAGGGTCTATGTTGAATGTTCCTATTACAAGTATCCTGACTATGGGAAAGACTTCATGCAAGTTCAGGTGTTGTTAGACTGCAGGCAGATACACAGGTGAAGGTCTTATCTGCAGACGTTCATTCTTTGTTGCCCAAGAGAGCATGAAATCCAGGTAACGTCTCCCTGTGTTTGGGGAATGGGTCACCTCCTTTTCTTGCAGGAATTATGTAACTACTTTAACAGGAGTGAGTTTATGACTAACTTGTTAAAAAGTTGATTAACCATCAATACAAACTTTCTGGAAACCAGGTTAGGTGGTGATTATGGTGGTTGAATGCAAGTTGATGGTTTGAGATTTGTACTTTTGTGCCTAAAATTGCAAAGGTAGACTTGGTATTTTCCAGTCTGGCAACAGGTTCAAGGGTTTGATCTGAGGCAGGCCTGTAAAACACTGAGAATAACCTAATTGTGCAAGAGAAACCACTGAGCTGTTCTGGGCAAGTAGGTTGCTAATACATAGTTTAACATTAGTTGTCTTTATTTTCATCTACCTGTCATTTGGATGCAATTCTCTTCTTCTGTCCTCCCCAGCAGGAGTGCACAAATTAGCTGAAGGAACTGATTCTGGAAATTCTGACTTGAAGAGAACTATGTGTCCCAAAATTACTCTTTTTAACTCCCTTTCATTACAGCTGCAGATGAAGGTCTGATCTAAACTCATGAATTAAATGGGAAGACTCCTACTGACTTCAATAAGCATTGAATCAGACCCTAAAGGCTGTGAATTAAAATCAGTTAAATAATAGTTTTCCTGTGGCTTTCATTATGCAAATATCTGAACACCTCAAATACCTTCAAGGGCTTCTGTGAGGGGGTGAAAAAATCCCAAACAAGCCCAAAGGCCCTCCATGTTTCATATGTATAAACTCTTTTTCATATGCAACTCTGTCCATTGACTGAACTGGTGTCACTTGGCTTGCTGCAGTGTCTGAAATCCATCTGGGTTTCAAAATTACCAGCCTTTGTTTTCAAGTAATATTAATTCTTATCCCTTCCATTTGATTTCCTGTTATTCTGCTGAATAAAAAGCTTATCAAAAATAATGGTAATGTAATTCAGCTTACCTGATCAGACTATTTGGAGGTAATTTGATCATATATTTGCTGTACTTCAAATGTTTTGCTTTGGAGAACAGCCCTTCTCTATGCAGTGGCTGCATTTAACACCAACAGCATATGGAAAACTTTATACATTATACTCTGTCCCTTCTGCTATTTCCATGTCAGTTCATGGGTGATTTATTATTGTTAAAGACAAAAAAAGTAACATATGCTCTGATCACTTAATAAAAACACTTTGAAATAGTGATTTAAATGTAGTCTTGACAGGTCATATGCTCATCTGATAGAAATTGATGGAGTCATAGCAAACTCTGTGTAGCTCTGCTGATTTATACCTGTCTTAACCTTGAGTTATAAAACTGAGTTTAATTTTGTCTGAAGTGAAATTCTTATGAAATGCCTATCACTGAGGAAAACTATATTGAATCACAATCTGCACAGTTTATATCTGTTAGTTCACACAGCTTTGTACACAGGATTTTTGTTTCAAGAGGAATCCTAAATCCAAAGGTCAGTTGGACTCTTTCTATTGATATTGGGGCCAGTCCATAGGGCAATCTTGGATAGAGCTTCAGGCCAAGGGGATGAAGCACTTGAATACATTTGCACTAGTCCTTTAAGGACTGGCATTACTTTTCTTGCCTTGCTTGGCCTGGGAGATAATGGCCCAGATCCACCTATTGTCATCAGTGGAGATTACACCAGTACTAACTGTGCCTCAGTAGAGTCTTGGGTACCTATGACATGGTGAAGTTTCTCTTACGCATCAGGTGGGTCAGCATCAGCACCTTCTGTATGATGGTGCAGATGATGCTGCTTCTTCAAGTGTCCAGAGCAGACTTTTCAAGGAGAGGGTGTTATGGTTCAGCTGCCTTCAGGTTTTTATGAAACTGAGATAATATTCCAACTTAAACAGAGAACTTCTTATGAACAGTCAGTTGGCTTTAAGAACTCATTAAAGACTTGGACAGAAATTATACATGGCAAATTACTAAAGGGTCTGTGGAGTATGCAGATGTCATGTCAAATTGATGACACTTATGTTTGCTAACAATTTTCCAGCTTTGTGAAAGACGTTGTATAATTGGTCATAGCTGTTATATAAACACAAATCATGTCTCTGGTCTCCGAATTAAAATGCTGACACAGATGTACCCATTAAGTTCCCCATATCACAATATAATAATGGCTGTAAGGCAGCCTTGTCTATGAACTGGGGAAACTGTTCTGGGTTTTTCTTTTAGACTTTTTTTGTTTTTCCTATCAGCTCTTGGACCACTCTTTCTCTAGCATCTGCTGGTCCTGCTACTCCAAGCTTGAACTCCAAAAGCAGTGGCAGATGCACAGCATATTTTTTCCATGGTGAATGCATGTCTGCTATACAGTTTACAAGTGATCTCCGGAGTGACCATAATTCCTTACTTTGTACCTGCAATTCAATGTATCAAGTAGCAAAAATAACTGAAATAAACTATTTTTTTCCTGTAACACTTATGTAAGTACTTGCTTTTACAGAGAGGTCTTGTACTGCAGAGATAATGAGCATGTCTGTTTATTTTAAGTAACCTTTTTATTTCCTTTCCCCTCACCCACATGTATTTACTGCCATGCCTTAGCAGGTTGTATCATCTTCAGGGTACAAGAACCTGTTTTCTCTCCTTGTCTGCAAAGCTTTGTGCATTGCTATGACACTATAAAATAACAGAGAAGAGGAATAGAACTGACTCAGACTTGATAGCTTTTGCAGTAGTACAATGAATTAATTGAGGGAAAAGTCAAACTGAATGTGAAAATAACTTCTTGTGTGTTCTTTAAACAGTTTTTCTCAAGGCTTTTTACAATGACTTATTAACTATTAAAGAAATAAATGCTCTATTTGAGTGATATTAAGCACTTAAAATAAGCTATCAAAAGAAGTAAAGAAATTCAGTGTGAATGTATAAAGCTGATCTTGTACAACCTGTTGAGATGACTTTTCTAAAAGGTGTATACTTAACACTCCATGGTTAAACAGCATCAAATTTAAAAAGCACTGGCCTAAAAAGGCTTTGAGTTAACCTGTATTTTACATAACTCTTCGAAAACTGTTACTTGCTCAAATAGGTGTGTCTTTTTTTTTTTTATGGGCTGCTAAACATTGAGAATTGTCCAAATATGTTACTTTGATGAAACAACTGCAACTGACATGTTTGGCCCTAATTCAGTGTGAAATATTTGCTGAAGTTGATAGCCCAGACATTCAGGTTTGGGGGTTGTTTCCTTTTTTACTGATTTGAGCCAGCGGTCACACATGCAGCCGAGAGCTGAGCCCCTGCCCAGCCCTGGGCTGGCTCTGCTCTGCACGGTGGATCATGTGCAGGAAGTTCCTCTTTTATGAACAGATGTAAAAATGTTCCCTTTGGAGCTTGTGGCTGCCTATGTCTACAACTTTTGGAAATGTAATTGAGATCCCAGCTAACCTAATCACAGCCACAATTCCCAGGCCCTGAGGAAAAATAAATGGTATCAAATAATCAATAAAGCTGGTTATTCTTCAACGTCTTGCGAACTTGTGTAACCCTAATACTGTATCAATATTAATAGAAGCAGAAATAAATAATTTAAAATAATGCTTGTTAAAGTTTTTTTCTTCACATCAAGTAAAATCTTAAACTTTGGATTATTTGTTTGCTAGTGATACAACTCTTCTTTTATTCTACCAATCCCTTCAGAACTGCTTAAAGGAAACTCTGCTTCCCTGTAGCAATATTTGTGCTGCTTTGGACGTTTCCAGCTTCCAAATGCATAGATTATATGGTATGAGAGTTTGTTTCTGTTCAGTTGGTCTATTATTTGCATATTAAATTGCTGTTTTTTATCCTGACACATCGTTTTCAGATTTTGGAAATGGAAGGATACTTGCGGAGGGTATTCTGCATGGCTGAACAAACAACTGCTGAGAGAACAAGTCACTCAGAAGGGGAACATTGCTATTGCCTAGGGGTGTTTTACCTGTAATACCATTAAAGACAGAACACACAGGGGCAAAGTCCCTGCACTTAACTGGCTGTTGAATGGGATTGATGCTGTTCGGTGGCATAGTCAGATCTTACAGAAATTCCTTTCTTTCTGTGTTCAGTAGAAATGAAATTAGACTGAAAGTGATCTGTCATGGCAAAACCAGGAGAGAGGGAAAACAGTGACTGAAGTCATTTATTTTCTCTACTAACTGTATTTTTAGGCTCAGAATTCTTTTGATTTTTCCCAGAACAGTGTATAATTCTTAAGCAAAATAAAGATTTCCTTAGAGACTGAATAATCACCCTGTGATCTAGAAAGGGTGCTCGTAGTGAAGAGGTTTCTGGCAAGCACACAGCATAGCCATCGGCATTGTACAGGCAGAAGTTTCTTCAAAGCTTTCTAAAGTCGAATCTCCACTATTTGCCCCTGATTTCTGCGTATTAGTGCTGTATCTTTTTGCCTCTCTGCATATATGACATCTGTGAAATGTATGCTCTTCCTCCCTTCTTGCCCTTACAAATCTGGGACTTGGCACATCAATCACACAAGAAATAACACCCACCAAAAAAAGGGTAATAACTGTGTGAAGAGTAGTATGGGGGTAGGTATTTCTTCATATAAAAAATATGAAATGTTAATAATACAATTTGTGATGATCTAAAGGAGGATCTACTGTGTGCCTTCTGGGCTGATATGTTCTTAGGCAAATAAACATGAAGAAATAATTTCCTATTTGTTGGGGCAATGTCCATTGGGTTGATTGGAGTTAAGGCTGCTTGCTGGCTTGCAAATGACTTGAGCAAGCACATGGGCAGCAGTGCAACAATGCAACAGAAATTCCAGAATGCTGTTTTTTAAACCTCCTTCTATTGCATCTTGCTTTTACGTATTGGTCTGAAGTGCTTTTTCTCTTTTTCTTTTAATAAGTCTTTAAGACTTGAGGGCAAAGTCCTATAGATCAAAGAATATTGTTTTGAACTTCCCTGCGTGTTTGATGCCCAGGAAATGTGTTTGCTCATTCAAGTGCTTAAGCCTATGGCTGTGGGCTACAGTGTTATTCCAGAGGGACACATACACAGTGACTGGTCATGAGAATCTATAAATAAATAAAAGATCTCTATGCAGTTCTTTAAATGTTTGAAATAACTGTTAAGATAGCTTCTGTATTAATACGGTGTCAGTCCAGGGGCTGAAGCCGCCTGCTTGTCTCCCTCAGTCTTTAACTTCAATACTAGCTGAATACAAGGTGTTTCAAACAGATGGACCCAATCTGAAACTCTTATCGCTTGAAATTGAGTTCACCTTCTTGAAACACCCTATATATTATTGGTAGTATTCAAAAAGTAAAACCAGCTCATTTGGATTTCCGGAGAGAAATTTTCACTTTATGAATAAAGTATGGGACGGATTTGACAGGTAAGGTAACTGATCAGGAGTCGTGAGTAAAAATAAACTGTTGCTGCCATGGTGGTAGTGATAAAGCATTTAGGCTGACCCCTGCCAGCCCTCAAATTACGTTTCCACACTTTGCAGTTGGCAGTGGTGATACCGATTGTGCAGCTTTCATTATTCCAGGTCTTATCTGGAAATTGCCTCCTACCTGTACCATGGCTATAATAACAGGAATGACCTGCTGCCCTAAGAATCAAGAGTGAGATTTTCAGATCCCTTCAGGTTGATTCTCTTTAGGTCTGGCAAGATTCAGCATCGAGCCAGCCCCTGTGGTCCAGCCTTCCTGAGCCCTGCCAAAATTGTAGCCTTGGAAGAGTCTGAAAGGAAATTGTATTACTAGAAATGTACTCTAAAATTGGGGTGAAAAAAAAAAAAATAATAATCCCCAACAAACAAAAAGTGAGATGTTGGAGGTTCTTTATTAAGTTTAAAGAAGTTTGCATTCTCTATATATTTTGCCTTTGTAAAACAGAAATTATGGGGGAAATGACCATTGTTAGTCTTGTGTGTGTTATTTCTGCTGAGCATCTTAATCGTGGGGTTTTGGAGTGGGTGTTACTAAAGATCAGAGAGCAGGGATTCCACCTTCTGAAAGGTAATTCCAAACCGCTACTCCTATTTACTAACGTGAATATATTAATAGAAATCTGAATTTTGTATTTCCTTTTCTCTCCTTTTTCTGTATATTCTCTCTTCTAGTATCTTTATCCTGAAGATAAGAGGTAGATGAAAAACGTGGGTAACGTAACTCCAGAGACCTGCTGGACAATGCAGATCACACTGTACCAGTTTTGAGCAGTAGAACTGGATCAGGATGAATTTCCTTGCATTCTGCTATAATTTTATAGTATTATCTTCCTTCCATAAATTACATAGCTAGCAGTATCAATTACTGTTACTCAAAGTGATATTTTCTTCTTAAATTCTATTTAAATTGAAAGTGTCTCTTCATCTCATTTCTACTAGAAAAATCCAACCAAAAAAAAAAGCCATCAGTGGATACAGTCCCACCCCTCTTGGATTCTCCAGTTTAGAGAACCAGTTATGTATGGAAAGTGGGAATAGTAGGCATGTAACAGACCTTTAATATTAGAAGAATCATTGCTCTGTGAGACCAAATGGCTGGATTTAATCACAGCTGCCTGCTTTTTGTTAAAACAAACTGATGACTTCTGCTAATATGAAATGAATCTTGCTGATAAACCATCTCAAGAGTTTTTTTTGTTTCCCATTTCCTTAATTTTACTGCCCTCAAATTTAGGCAGTATAAAATACTTAATGCATGAGTGAGAGATCTGGATGTTTATAGAATATTTATTAGGTGACATTAGAAGAATTTTTTTGTTAGTATCTGTCTTCAATCACAGGCAAAACCATGTTCTATTCTTCTGAGGAGAAGAATATGCATTTAGAGTCTTGTTTTCATGTGCCTTTGGGAGAACACAGATATATGACAAGATAAAAGCACCACTGTGCAGAGGGGAATGCACTATGTGAAATCCTGAAGTCAGGGGCTGGGGACCTTTTGAGATGTGTCTGTCCATGCCGGTGTGAACCTGAATATTCCTATGATATTTTCCTTTTTTTAATTCCCTTGATGTCTTTTTAGTGGAGACTACTGTATGGCTTTGGAAATTATAAACCTGGAAAAATAGGCCTTTTCTTCTGCTGAAGCATTTAGTCCCAAGGCTAGTTGCTTCTTCCAGTTGTCATGTCTGATTTATACTTTAATTGTTCCAGATTATTCTAGTGTTTTGCCAAATTTGTCTCTTCTCTTATTACAAATAATATTTCTCTAAGATTTGATTTTGCGTGGATGCATGATATATCTTTTGTAAATTCAGGTACTAAACTATAGTAGGGAGAGAAGAGTTTGCTCTGCTGGGGGAGCGCAGCAAGATGTGGAACAAATTATTGACACAAGTCCTAGCAGACTGCTGGGGATGGTGTCAGGACAGTGTGTTGTGTGTAAACTTGTCACCCTGCATCAAAAAATGTCTTTAGGGGATGGCTCAGGATGAGATGTGCTGGTGCAAGGAAAAGGCAACTTGCAATACCCATACAGGGCTGTCATTAAATCAAGACATAATAAAGCAGCATTGGTGGCAAAGAGAAATATCCAGGCACCAGTTCATAGCAGTGGTGGGGAACGTTTGTGCACTGATCCTAAAGCAGCTGCCAAGCTGGTTTTGATACCTGACAGCTGGAAGAAATTTCTAAAATAACCATTCACTTAAGTACTTAAAAAATAGCAAGGAAATGTCCAGAGGAGATAGGAATAGATGGCTAGAGGGGTGGGAGCGCGGCACAGAAAAGAACTGCGGAAGAAAATTAAAGGAACTTTGAGTGACTCTAAATGACAACTCTGTGGGTTTCAGATATGTTGGCTGTCATAACCCATTTTTCTACAAGACACATTTTACTCTGTGTTGGCTATGATGACTTCATCCTGTTCACAGTGAAGACTAGTTCTCAAGCTAGACAATTCTATTATTGCCATATTATACTTAATAACTAAAAAAAATCAACACTTTCAAGGAATATTAATTCCTGGTAGGTTTTTTTCTTCAATGAGTCTTTTGTAGCTGCAGGATGGTTGCATGGATTTATTAACTAGTGCTAGATAAATTAGTCAGTTTGGCCTTATCACAGGAATTTTATTCTGAGATTCTCTCCTTATATGAGTTTGTTTACCAGCATCTAAGCTTTAATCTTAATTCATAAATGGACTGAAGTTAATATTTGATTTTTTTTTCTCATCATTCTCATATAGAACACTGGAAAACTTTACCCAGCAGTGAGCAAAGGTGAAAATTCCAAACTTCAATCTTTAAAGTGATGGAAAAAAACCTTTTGACTTGGTGAAACAGAGATAGATTTATCCATCCCTAGCTCAGCTGTTCAAGTCACTAAAGCACACACAGTCAATTTGGTAGGTGCCACAGAGTGTATTGTAGAAGCATCATCACAAATGCAAGTCACAGTCTCAGTAGGACTGAAAAGTACATTAATTTCAATTATATTCTTGTTTCAATTGCCAATATTCACAATGAGATTAAAATACACTGATGTGACTTTGTGGGGAAGCATTTGCTTGTTTGTAGTAGTGTTTTTGTTCTGTTTGTTTTGGTGTGGTTTTTTTTGTTTGTTTTAATGCATGAACAAGAATTTATAGTGCTGTCAATCTGTCACTTTTAATAGCATGTTATTCATTTACAATTTTAAAATAAAATCTCAAATAATAAAACTAAAATGGAATATAGGTACTGTGATTATGGTATTTATTCTTCAACAAAATTAAGGGCATCATTAATGGGAAAATGAATATAAATTAGGTAGTACATATAAACTTTTAAAAATCATCTTAGTTAAACTTTGACATTAGTTTAGTAACCATCATGTGGTCTGCCAGAGCGAATCAATTTTTTAAAAATCAGGCTGGGGAAGTTATTCCAAATTATACATTTCAGGATATTTTTTTTAGCAAGAAGGAACAGATTTAGGTAATTTTAAATTTGAGAGTCTTGCAAAAAGTCTGGTGTGTGTAGGGTGAAATACTGCACTCAGTAAAATAGATCTTTTGATACTAAAATTTGTATTTCTCTCATATATTTAGTTGTACTACATTGTAAAGCGAGGAAAAGATTCCACAGCCTTCCGTATTTTCTATAATGCATTCAGGTAAATAGACTGCAAAGTTGTATGCAAGAATAACAGATTAAAAAAACAAGTTTTTAGTGAATTGAAAGTCTTATCCTACTAAACATACATTATGCCAAAATAGATTGAAGAGTTCTATATAAACCCTTAAATGACTGTGGGAAAAAATGCCAGGGTCATGATATCTTGCAAATCTCCTCTTCACCTTTTAGTACAGTCTGAGAAATAATATAATCTGTACTTGTGGACCGCAGAATAATTTACTTATTGTCAGTTAAGGTCATAATAAAAATCTACTTTAACACCTCATAAATCTAATTTCCAGCCCTCCCCCCCCAGCCCCCGACCCGCTGCATTTGCATTTTCATGGTAAGCACCAGTTGGTATGGATAGAGGAGAAGAAACAAAACCTCAAAACAATTAAACCCACACTGCTCTATCTCTCTATTTCAAAGTAATATATGTGCTACAATACACATTCGAGGTGCTGAGTGTAACTTGCAGGAATCTGGCTATAATATTTAAATATCAGTTATGCATGTGTATGTACAGTCACACACATATATTAAAATACCATTTATTCTACCAAAATCTTGACAGTTTTTAACCATGCCCTGTTCAGTATAGCATTTGCTATTGTTACAGGAAAGCTGGAATGCACTGATTTAAATATATATATATATTTTTCTGTATGTCTGTCTGCCTTGGGTAATATTTGTTTTCAACGCCTAGCTATGCCCTCTACTTCATTTACATTTAAAATGAAATTATTATGCGTAGTTAACTGGTAAAACTTGAGCATTTGAATGGATTAAAAAAAATAATGACAAATTAGATTTTAAATCACAGGGAATTTCAGCTTCCAATCCTATCAACTCCACATACGTAGTTTATTATATTCCTGGAGACAAATGCATTTAACATGCTGACAAGTTCAATTTCCTCACAGCTTTATTACACAAATTACTTATTACCTGGAAAAAATGTCAAATGTCGACTTCTCTAAACTGTGAGCATGACTTTTGAGCAAAGCCACAAGGGAATTCAGAAAAATCAAGTGGTTTGATTTTGATGCTGGCACCAGCAATGCTATAGCTACTTTTTTCCTTTCTCCGTTTGTCTCACTCTGCCGTCATTCAGTGCAATCACTCTTTCCCCAGTTGCTTGTTTAGAATTTGTTGCGACAGCTGTACCTTAAAATATGTAAGTTGTTTCTGGATTTTTCCTTGGCCATCAATATCTTTCAGAAATTTGCCTTAATAACCATCTCTCAAATATAACAAGCAAAATTCGCTAAGGCATGCCATAGTTGCATGAAATATATGTTGTGTCACATACAATTGAGGTGAATAGCTAACTTGTCTAGTGACCCATCCAAAGTTAAGAAAATACCTAATATTTTTTGAGGGTGAATATTTCGATATGGCTAATGCAGTCTGAATAGTGTATTAGCTTTAGAAAGATCATTTGCCGGAGTTGTTAGGATTTATTATGTTGTTGTAAATTGATTTTCAACTTTAGTGAGAATTCAGTGTTAGATATTGTGAAACCTGGATTTGACTGTGATTCATTTGAGAACTGAGTATCAGATGGTTTTGACCTGTGTGTAGCCTGTCCAAACAGATAGGTCTGAAAGGAGGCTGCCAGGTGCTCTCCATTAGCAGATGAAATTAGTTTTGCAATATCTAAGCTAATTTCCTCTTGCTGCCATTTAAACTCCATCCTCTGGACGGACTAAATGTGATGAAACAGATGATTCCCTTCCTTTTCCGTGGATTTTTGTATGTTTAGAAAAAGACATGATAATTATCATCATACTTCTAGCCTTCTATCTAGTCCAACAGACTAAGCGTGCTGAGGGGGCCTGAGAACAGCAGCCAGATGAGCTCACACAAAACGGTTTCTCCTTGTTTTTGCCAGGCAGTTAATTAAATCAGATGCTGATTCCAGCAGGCATTTGAACAGGTTGTGATTTTTCAGTAAAAATATCAACTAAAAGCACGCCTGGATTTTAGTTATTAACAGGCACTCTTTACATGTCAGTCCTTCTAGCAAGCACCAAAAGCACTCACAAAAACAGCTTCTAGACTAAATGAATGAGTTTTAAAGTTATGAATAACTTTAAAGTCATGTCACCAAATTGCTCTTAACACATGTGTTTGTAACAGCGGCCTCAGATGTTGCTGAGCTCTTTATAAGCATGATTAAGGAGATATTAGAAGTCCAAATGACAGAGAATCATATGTTCTTTGATTCAAATACTGGATTCCCCAAGTAAGTTGCCTTCAGAAATGAGTGTTTGTTGTTCAGATTGCCAGCAGCAAGAGCAGCCAGCACAAAAGCTCAAGTACATCTTAATTGTCATGGTTACTCTCTCCTGATTTAGGAAACTCTTGTTCCCAGCTCTCTTCTATTTAATGTGGCAGAGAAACATCTTGTGAGACCTTTAAAGCATGAAAGAAATGCTGCTGCTGGTCTTCATGTCCCTACTATGGATCCTTCACGACTGATGCTTGAAAGAGGAGGCTACTGAGGCCAGTAAGCTAAAATGTGCATTTGCAGCTACAAGTATGTTCAAAACTGTCTCATCTTTGACTTGACATGAGACAGCAGAAGGCAGCTCGCTTGAGGCACCGGATGCCTGAGATTAACCAGGGGAGTTCCAGTGGAGAGTGTAACTACTCTGAACTTCAGGCTTTCCTTTGAACACCTCTCATCTTACAGAAATGGATGAAAATTTTATCATGGCTCCCTTAAAATGTCACCACGATAGTCTCCGGAGGGGTCTCTTTTGCTCACTTGGAGCTTTCAAAACCTATCATCAATAAAATCTTTGCATCTAGAACAGTTTTCAGACAACCCCTTCTGGCTTTTATCTCTCATCTCACTCTCTCCTGCCTTTTAGATTCAGCTTGCAGAAGAAGAAAGTGAATATGTTCAAGCCCTGGGTCTGATTTGCCTTTTGTGGTGCAGACCAAGAGCTGTTTTGGGGGTTGCTCAAAGGAATGTGAGGGGTAGATCCTTGGACAGCCTTGGCAGGCAAACCCCATCAATGGTGAACCTCAGGAGTATTCAGCAATGTACTTTCAAGGAAAAGGACACTTGTCTCCCTTGTTCCAGACATATGGATGAACAGAGTAAAAAAATTATTCTTAAACATCAAGTGGTTTTTCCAAAGATGGCATTTGTTCTCATTATTTTCCAGTAAAACACACAGGGCACTGGGAAGTTGTACAAGTATGGCTGTATTGTGATATGTTTATTTACAGACACTGATACAAGTAAGAGGTTTTTCTCTGTCTTTAAGTGTGAAAATCAGACACCTAATCAGCTAATTGGCAACTTGCTTAATGTTTTGCCTGCTTAACTCTGTTATTAAGGAAACGATCCCTTGCAGTGTGTATTGACGTGTCTAAACAATCAATAAATGAAACATCTAATTAAAAAAAAATCCATTTATATGGCACACAGCAATTTAATTAATTGTAGTTAGGAACAAATTGGGATTGATTAGTGCTCATTGTTACTTAACACTACTTCTTCTTGTTGTATACTCAGTAATATTGTTGAAAAAAATTAAAAGATGGAAAAGACCTTTGTTTCTTCTATCATTGCAAGAATAGAAATGTTTTCCAATGAGATTCATGTCAAAACAGGAGGTTAACAACTGTATAACTGCTCTATAAAATGTTCAAAAACATTATTTATGAAAGTTAAGTATACAAAATTTGGATATAGATTTTTTTTAACAGTTTAAATATCTGTTTAATCATCAGTCATTCAGCTAGGTAGGGAAATATTTAAGGAAGTCTAGATTATGACAAGTATTTTATAATTGTCTATGTGTTTATACATTATAATATACTTTACAGGTGTTTGTCTAGCATTTCATAAGGCTTAATTAAATATTCACTCAGTTTAGTGGAACTTTTAGCTGGAATGAATTTGATGCTTTGGAGAACAATTTCCCGAATTTCCAAATACTTTTCTGGGAAGGAAAGGAAGGTTGACACTGAAAAAAAACAAACCAAACAAACCACCTTGAATTGGGAAATGAAATTGAAACTAATAGATTGATTAGTTACAATTACTCTTCAAGCTAAATAAGGGTTGAGCTTTACTAACACAACTCTGTAAGGCTACTCCTTCAAACTGGAACCCCAGTTTCCTTCTTTTAATTTTGATTTTAATTATTTTTATTTGAGTAATACAGAAGACTATCAGGCGGTCTTGGAAATCTTTCTGGTAGAGCATTAGTTTATCTTACTCTGTACTGAGTTTCCAATTAGAATGTTTCCTTGATCATGTAAAAAAGTACAGTCCTTGGCTTGGAAAATTAAAGTCACTGTTGTTATATGTAGGGATTGATTTAATACCAGAAAAAATAGCAGCTCTAAGATATGAAATTGCTCCTTGGTGGGAGTGGAGAGATTCCAAAATTGTCATGTTTATGTCCCAAAAGAAATGACAGAGAGAAATTCTAGAAAATAGGCAAGTGGAAACAAATGTGCTGATGACTGAGTGAAAAGCTGTGAACAGTGCTGATGTGCTGCATCGATAGAAGATGCCACCCTAATTCAAGGGCTGATGGAGCAATATTTGGCAGAGAATAAAAGCGAAGGAAAGTTGATGAGAAGACGTATCTCATATCTTCTTTCCTAAATTTCATTATGATGGTTTTTAAGGATAGAAAGATGTAAAGGCTGGACTGCCTTGTATGACTTTATAATTCATAATTACGAACATAGTTTAAGTAATCTGTGATATTTTCATTCAATTTACTATAAGGCTAATATTATATACTATTTTGATTCCAAAGGAAATTATTTGTTCAGGCTTTGATTTCAAGCATGGACTGTTCCACTAAAGTTTATCGCGCTTTATCTTTAAAAAGGCTTTATGCCTTTAAAAGATACATACTGTCTTTAATGATTTGTATTTTAATGTTCTTTAAATACCCGTCACTATAATTTATATGAATATACACTTGGTTGGTTTTCTTTTCAAGCTAGAAAAAAAAATGCATTAGGCTTATTGTGTTCTTATTCAAATCTTTGATGATGAAGTATCAATCTATCTATTTCAGCTTTCACAGCTAATAAATGCTCAGCATTGTAGGTCAAGTATTAAATGCTAGTTTAAGATTCCTGCTGATAAATACAGATTTGTGGTTTTACTACGCTGTTACACTATGTTGATATTCTCATTATTTGGTAATAGCAGGTTCACTAGGAGTTTTTATGCATAACTTCATTTTTGAGAAGTGGGAGAATTACAGAAATTTTCAATGTCTGTTTTAATAGATATCTGTAAACAGATGTTGTAAAAATACAATTGTCTCGCTTAAACACTGCTACCTAGAGAGACTTGAGGAAATAACTATTCACAGCAGTTTACAGTAAAATTCATGTATTTGAAATAAGAATTCTCTACAGTATGTATAAATAAAAGATTCAATAACAAAAAGAGATTGATAAACTCTTCAGTACTTCTATTTTCAGTCTGGTTTTCTACTGCGTGAAAGCTTTCTCCAGTAAAATTGTGTATCTGAGTAGGAATTTGGAATAAAGGAGAAGAGCAGTGGATGTTCTGTGGGATGCCCATCAAACACCTGGTTTATTTGCTACAGTGGGTATTTGAGGTCTGACACTTACCCCATATATAGCTACATTGTGAAGAATTAAATTTTTTCTTTAAAATGTTTTCTAAGGGACTTGGCAGCTCCCATGCATGCCCTTTTGTGGCCATGCAGGGTTTTATAGAAATCAAAGGATCTGTCCACATTAAAACTATCAGTTTTAATTGCATGAGATAATTGAGCTATAAAAAATACCCATGTAGGACTGATTTTTCTCTAGCAGCATACAGGGAACAGACAGTTTGTTCGTATTCACTGTCAACAAATTAACTTCTTCCTCAAAGTAGGAACTTTTATAATGTCTGTTGCAGTGCAACTGTTTGAAGGATACAAACTTGTCATGATGACTAGAGAGTGCGCTTGAACATAAACTCTTTTCTACAAAGATCCTTTCCGAATTGATTTATGTTACTCCTGCATCCCACCTGTAAAGCATCTCTAACTCTACAGTTTTTGATGTTAGTTATCAGTTATCAACACTGATTTGGATAATAAAAGCAAGCTTTTTTAAGGAGAGTAAGATTTCTATTTTCCATCTCTAAATGGCACTATGTATTTACATTAGATTGATGTATAAACATTTCTTAACAATAATTCTGCTTGGCATTCTGAAACATGCTGATGATGGAAAAGATACAATGAAAATATCCTTGATTAGAAAGTTCTTTTCTAATGAAGGAGTGCAACAGGATATAGTGGAAGATGCTTTATTGAATTTACTATACATTTTTTTAGAAAACGCATTAGAATTAAGGGTATAACAGGAAAGTTTTATTGGAATGGATACGTTATACTAAATGTTAGCAAGTAGAGCAATATTTCTGCAGGATAGCCTTACATTTTGCATAATTTTCCTTCCAGGAAAAGAAAACTTAAAAACATGTTTGGTCATTTTGATTTTTTTTTTTTTTTTTTTTTTTTTTTTCCAAAGAGCACGGAACTTCATTGATATATGTTGAATTACAATGGTGGTAAATCCCCAGCAGTATTTGAATTCACTAGCATTTAATTTTGGTGTTTGGCAAGCAGCGGTTCATTACCGAGGTGTATATTGAGTCGGGCTCAGGCTCAGGGTGAAACGGCTGTGGGCTCGTTCCTGCCCCTGCTGGCTCCTGAGCGGTGTGATGCTGAGCCTGCCCGGGGTGCTGAGCCAGACAAAGAGCAAAGCCCACACCAAAACAAACAAAGAATTGATTTTGAAACCCAGGCATTTCTTTGACTGCTGTATGTAAATGCTTTTGTTTGCACAGTCGAGGACCTCCCGTGCTGCTGCTGAACAGCCAGGCTGTGAAACTGCAGACTTGCGTACCAATGTTAAGTTTTAAATACCAACAGATAAAAACTATAACCTTACAGAAGAGGGTACTCTGCATCAATCTTCTCACTGCTCTAGTGGTCTTTTCTTTTACAGTGGGTATTTTCCTGCTGGATTACAGCAGTGAGACACATTTGTTGGTGCTGCTCACAGAGGAACCCTGAGCAAAGCCTGTGTGTGTTGCTGCGAAGGACAAGTATGGAGGAAGATCTAATGTGGTCCCACATAAAGCTTGAAGAACGTAAATGCCTTTAACAAAAGCAGTTTTGCCAATACTAACTGCTGTCAGAATGACAGTACTGGTTTTTGTCGCTCTATACCCTGGGTAATGCAATACATTCCCTGATCTGTGCCCTATGAGTGGGTTGTGCTCTGAGTCTGCTCTGAGTTCCCAGCTGGCAGTTAGTCTTTAATTTTTCTCCATTTTATCCTTTCCTCCTGTTGCTGTTGATTTTTATTATGAGCTGGATCCTATTTTACTGAATTAGTCAGAAAATGACTTTAGAGAGAGCAGAACAAGAATCATAGAACATCCTGAGTTGGAAGGGACCCACAAGGATCATTACGTCCAACTCCTGTCCCTGCATGTGAAAACCCCACAGGTCACACCGTGTGTCTGAGGACGTTGTCCAGTCTCTTCTTGAACACTGTCAGGCTTGGAGTTGTGACATCTCCCTGGGGAGCCTGTTCCAGTGTCCATCTCCCTCTAAGTGAAGAACCTTTTCCTAATGTCCAACCTAAACCTCCCTGGCACATCTTCCTGCCACCCCCTTGGGTTCTGTCATTGATCACTAAAGAGATGAGTTTGGTCTCTTTGCCCCTCTTTCTCCCCTTGCAAGAAAGTTGTAGACCACAATGAGGTCTTAGTCTCCTCTTCCACCTCTGTGGAAACTCACTGAAAGCAGGTTAAATGTTACAGAAACTGGCCAGCTGTTGGTTAATATCTACAATACTGCACTCTGGAGCTATAGTTACAGTAATTTGCTGTGTGTTTATCCTACAGAAAAAAAAGGCAGCATTAACAAAGATGTAGCTGGGCTCTTGATTCTGTACAGCCTACATTGTTGTAGTGACCACCGTCAGGTATCTACATGATCTAATGGAAAAACAACGTGCTAAATAACTGTGTTTGTAAAGCCTTATATAACGGAAGTTAATCTTGCACCTGTTTCAAAAGGTGACTTTTGGTTTTGGCATGCCAACATTAGATTCAGCATTCTTGTTTTGACTGGACTTCTTGGTAGGACTTCTCCCTGGATGTTCCAGAATTGGCTATAAAAGAATTACAATTCTCAGCAGAGATAAATGCTAAAATTGCTTCCACCGTAAGCAGAAAATGAATCTAAATATGTATGACAGTCAATTTTATTACTTGTTTCTTTATGGGAAGAAAAATGATAAGAGGTATAGAATGGATAAATACATTTCTAAATGCTAAAATTATCAGTTCTAGAGAGTGAACACTCAGTAGGGCTTGGAAATTGATAAGAAAGTATTTCCTTATGAGTCACATCCAGCAAGAATTTTGGAGGCTTTTTAAAAACCAAGCAAGTGTTTATGTCTTTTATATACAAGATAACAGACACAGAACAAAGGGAAGTGAGTATGAAAGAAACATGACAATTTACCCTGAGCAGAAATGTGGAAAGAGGTATGCAAGCTGCACGTAGGGCTTTATTTCCTACAATATTGTTGTAGCAAAAACATTAAGATCTTTAAAATTGTTGCATGATTTATTTCTTGATTGATGTAATGATAATCCCTAAGAATGGATTGGTTTTGGTATATTTTCATTGCTAGTTTTACAGTGTCTTTGAGAGGAGTTCAGATGTGTTGGAGCTCTTGTGATTAAAAAGCTGACAATGTTACCATGTATTAGAAGTTAAGACAAAACGAAAGTGAGGAAAATAATAGGATTGAAGTACAACTCATTCTTATTTCCTTGCTCATCCCGGGGCAGGGCATAGTCAAAAGACTTTTCATTTTATATTACTTTGTTTCTGCTGCATTTACCAGATGGAACATATAGAGATACACTCACTTTGAGATGTTCCTATTGTGCACTAAAATCCACCCACCTTAAGGGTGAAAATGCAGCAGCTGTTTCTCATGGGTATTGCTACGCAATCATTTCAAAGTCTACAGTCTTGGAGAATATATTGTAGCATTCATGTACACTCTTCATACTATGTCTCTGCATATAAAGCAGACAATCCTTTTTTTCAGAATTAGCTGTGATTGAATTAATACATTTTTATAGCTATTTTTCAAATTACATAAGTGTAATATCAAGTTTTTCATAATGCTTGTTTTCTTTATGGGAATCTTGACCTCACATATTTCAAGTAGATAATATAATATTTTTACTGAAGTATGGCAGATGCATGATATAGTGATACACACTTGTTGAATCATCTATTTTACATTATGTGCAGAGTGTGTCTAATTCTTCCCACGGCAACTTACTACACTGCAATCCTGACCCTTCTAGAGGATCAATTTGTTTGGCAGTATCAAAAATATCACCTTTGTCTCTTAAACCATCTAGTTTTTCCTTTCCCTCCAGCCTTCAAACTAATGGTTTGTACACACAAAGGGGGAGGTGAGAGGGGAATAACTTTGAGCTGAATAAGTAGTGGAATGATTGTATTTGAGAGACAATATTTTACTGAGGTCAGGATAAGGAAAAGGGTTGATAACCACAGGCAAGCAGGAGCGTGGTCAAAATGTTTGCTTGGAGAAAAAGCATGATGGACATTGTTTAACATGATGTGAAGCCTTGGCCTCAAACGAAAGATGAAATACAATTGTGGAAGACTATTTGATTTTTTTTTTAACTTTCATCTATCTGGACTACATATCCTGCTGATCTTCTTTCAAACCCAAATGATTGTAATGTTTCTTGGGCTCATTTTACACAATAAAACCTTGAGTTTATACTGCAGTGTGCTGAGCATTCCTAGTTCCGATTGCACTTGCCTGGATTTTACTAAGTTTCTCTCTATTGACTTTTTTCCTTAGTGTCCAGTATATTAACTGAGTGAAATACTACTTTTCATAGAAGTGATTTTATCACAGAAGTCATTACAAATTGCAAAACTCCACTGCAGTTTCATTGTAGGGTGGTTGAACCACAAGCTCTCCAGGTGCTGCAGGTGGTGGCATTTGTGCTGTTGAGATGGCACCTCTCCTGACTGGCGAGAGAGGCAGGAGTTGGGCAGAGCCAGTATGTTCCACAACGCAAGCTGGTAATGCAGCTCCAGCAACTTCAGAGCTTCTCCCACAGTGGTTGGAGTAGATTTTAAAATTCTTCTCCTGAATTAATCTAAGCCTTTTCCCCCTCACAGTTATAGTTGCTTCTGGGGCTATGGGGAGGAAGACTCTCTGCCTTGGCAACTGGGCTGTGCTAAGCCCCAATAAGGGCTCATTTGGTTTTGAACTGTGTAGCTGCAGAAAAGCTAAATAATAATACTCTGGAAGTTTTGTGTGTTCAAAACTTGTAGTAAAGACCAGTGAGAATCCCTAGAGGTGGAGCAAGATTGAATATGTAGCTAATTACTTTGTTCAGAGACGGATTTAATTGAACTATAAGGTTGGAGGTGATTAAAAATTTTCTATGAGCTTTCAAATTTTGTGAGTGTTCTCTGTACAGATTCTTTTTTTCTTTTTTTGAGGAAGAAGTGATTTTCATATAAGATCACCAATGCATGTAAAGATGTGCTGAGAGAAATGATGTCAGATGCATTACTGACAGACTGGAATACAAAAAACTACTATTGCATCTTAAACCAAGACACTGGGGTTTTGACACAGATCAAAAGCAAACTCATTAATAGAGTATGAATTGGAGTTTAATATACACAGACTTTCAAAATGGGATTGTCACTCGAAAGAAAAAATAAATCTATTTTTCTTGCTCTTACAAAACAGAATGACTGTTCTCTCAGAACCAGAGTTTCTGAGTTAACCTCTGAAGAGGTTTGTGATGATAACATATGGATGGCTGTAGCTGGAAAACATTTGACCTTCTGTAGAATTTCAACAACGCCATGACAAGAGATTATAAACCTTAGGACTGCCCTTGTGCTGCACAGAAGATTGCGGTTTTAATTAAAAAGATTTTGAGTGTCTTTTCAAGTGAGCCAATAACTCTTGCAGTTCTTTCATGTCAGGATATTTACCTGGGAATCCTGGTCTGTCTGTCTTGTGCCTGAATGAACTCAGAATGAGGCACATAGTTATATAATCTGAACATATGTATTATGAAGGACACTTATGGACTTTCAATTCAAGGCTGTTTCACTTAAGTGAAGTTAAGCCCATGTTCCCCTAGCCTGAGACTCAGCACTATGTGGAACCCCATCCTACTCATTGAGCTGCTGCCTCGCCACAGCAGAGAACAGCCACAAAAGCCTTGAAAAAACATTGGGAGCCTGACTATGTAGCCTGTGATTTGGGCATTTAGTGGTGATGGGTGAATCCTAAATTTTGGTTCCTGTTCCTTGGGATGCTAATGGATTTTGTGGCACAGTTCCAGGCTAAAACAAATAAATTGCTTCTCTTTCAAATTGGGTAGTAGTAACTAACAGTTGTCCTATGAAGAGGTTACCTGAACCACGATATATGTTGCAGTAGGGTTGGTTTTGCTTACTGGGAACAAGCTTATTGAAAAATCAGAACAAGGCTTTATTTTGTCTGTCATTCTTCTGAAAGAGCCAAGAGGAGATTTAGAAATGCACCATCAGTAATTGCTCGAAAACTTGAAGCACTTCGGAGTGCAGGATAATTATAGCACAAGGCTGTTTGTTTTTCACATAGTATTTAGATATTCTGGTTCTGCTGAACTCAATAGAAGTTTTACTTTTTTTTCTTAAAATGATCAGGATTTCAGACAGCGCATTCTCTAAATTCATCCTTTGCAGGCAGAAGTTTACTTGTGGGTAAGAAGGAAAGACTTTTTTTTTTTTCCCTGTTGATTCCCATTTCCAGATTAGCAACAGTTGGGGCAGAACACACATTTTTCAGTTGTGTGATCTGGTTACAGAAATGTGCAGTTGCCTGTTTGGGACAGCCCTCAATCCACTCCTGTTTTGTGACTATCTTGAAAAATGAAGCAGTACCTATTTGGGATAGAATCAGCTCCATAGCACATTTTTAAAACAATTTTAATGCATACTTTTTATGGAAATATCAAAATGAACATCTTTTTTCCCTGTATTCCATGTGCTTAACTTTCCTTTACCTTATTTATATGTTTGGTTTCATACTGATAAAAAATACTTTCTTTAAAAAGGGGAATTTTTTTTGACTGGCTCTTCTTGGAGAAATGTGCTTTGGAGCATTGGTGAAGATGAAGTGAACTAACTTGACACATCCCTTAAATGTCACCCCGAGATTTTTAACAGAGCTTTAACGCCCTTAGAGCTTTAACAGAGCTGAGAAATAAGTCAAGGAGAAAATAACATAAGATTAACATACAGGTTATTTTACACCCTAATGCTTTGTGGCACTGATGACTACCTTGTGCTGTGGAGCCAAACACTGTGGGTTTGAGACAGGACAAGCAGCTTTACTGCTCTCCAGATGGATTCTGGCTGGTGGCAGAACTTGTCCTGCATAGATATCAAAGTATCAATTAGAATGGACTTTTGCATTTGTGTCCTTGTACTCTTAAGCATTCTTTCAGGAAACTATCTTGTCCATAGTGTATACCATAGGTGCGTGTAATGTTGCATAGGACTGTTGTGGCTTAGTATTCCATGACCATTCATCCTTTTTTTATAGTGTGTGCATCAACTTCTATACAAAATCCAGTGAAACCACCACTTTGCCATTAGTTTAATGCTCCCTTTTGCTGAGGATCATCCCATGTGGTTGTTTCCACACTACATCTTCCTTGTTTTGAGATTGCCAACGACATCTAACATTTTTGTAATGGATCCTTGTGTTTGAAGAACTTATTAAGACCTAATTATACATAAACCAGCTCAAGTAAACACAGATAATTAGTATTAAAATAATTTGAAAGCTTATTACTTGAGAGGTTTAATGTCTGGTGCTGGACGACAGCTGCACTCAGCTGTGGTGTCATCCTCAAGTTACTAACTTGGATGTCCCCATCCCTCTTGCTGCCATACCTTCTGACTATAATTGATTTGTACTGCTGACCTGTAGCTAAGGTATCCTTTTCTAGGTTTGCTTGTGTAGGTTTTAGAAAACTTCAGTGTTCTTCCTAAATTAAAGGCGCTCTGTGAACTACTACAATCTGAAAAGCTATCTGTAAAGTGGTGCTTCACTTAAAGGCTCAATTTGTAGCACCAACCTCATCCTCCTTGATAATTTTCTTCTCTTCTGCTAACTGTCAGGCCTCAGCAAAATCAACCCGAAAGCCATTTCAGAGTTTTGGGAATGAATACCTTAGCTTTACTGTTTCCTGTCTTTTCATTATGTACTGTAAGAATACACGTAACATGACTTTAGACATTTGCTGGCAGGACAATTGTTGCAGCAAGGGGAAATAATGGCTTGCAAGATCTCATTTTATATAGTGGTTATAAAGAGGTCAGTTTTTCTCAAGATCCCGACCTCCAGTGGACTGATACAACAGTGCAATTGCTCCTCAATGTACTTTTCTGTAAAGTTCAGCCTGAGTTCTTTTTGTAGCTCTAGAAGTACTATTGGCTATGGCAGAAGCAGTTACGATGAGTTTGGTAACATGTAGAACTAATCACAGTTTGGAAAGTAACAGACATGTTAACATTAAGGAAGGAATAAGATATACAAATTCAAATTATCTTCTGTGAGACAAACTAATGTCAACTGTTGTGAGGCTAAGTTGTATGATAAAGAAACTTTAATTTAATCAGATATTAAATTATCTATTGAATTCTTGGATACTTTAAGTATTGCATGATATCTTAAATTATTGTTACAATTTTAATTTTGCTTCTGGATGGCTGTTTTACAAAAAGCAAACAGTACTTAAGAGAAAATCAAATTGTAGCTGTTACTATGATTCCCTGATGGTCTTGTATGTAGATGAACCCTAAGAACAGATACAATAGTGAGTTGCTAGAGGCATATGCTTACAAAGAAATGAGGGGTGTTTTGTGCATGTTCAGAATTGCAGATCAGTTAATTGAGTGCTTCTGGCTACAGGCAGAGAATAGATGAGAATTTAAATAGAGTAATAGCACAGTCTGCGACCACGAAAGCATAAAGGTGGAGAAGCAAATCACTGAGAAGCACACAACTCCTACCCATATCTTTGCATGCAGAAAGAATAGATATAACCCAAGGCTGAGCAATGGTATGTGGTTGATTTTTAGATGTTTAATGCCAAAATGTATGAATGTTTTTTTTCCTCTGTCTTCTTATTGCTGTTCTAGAGAATCTGAGCTTAGTTTCGTTTGCACCAAAGACAAATTGAAGCAAATATGAATAGTTTTTTTAATGGCATATATCTTGGATAACTGCTTTCTGCCCTCACTTCTTCTCAGTTTTTGTCCTTTGTCAAATAGGTTAAAAATCCTGGTATGTTTGTGAGAAACATTAGCTGAAAGTAAAGCTTGCTTTCCTTCTTGTAGATTGATCTGAATATCTGGACCTGAACTAGCTTGTTCCACTTAGGGTTTCTATATGAACCCTACATATTATGGAGTTCTCTCCATTGAAAATTAAATTGAAAATCAGTGTAGCCTGCTTTAGCATAATCAACTTATGTTTTTAGTAGGTGAATTCTTTTTGTGATCATAGGATTGTTCAGGTTGGAAAAGACCTTGAAGATCAAGTCAAACCATTAACCTAGCACCCCCAAGTCTACCACAGAAAGATGTCCCTAAATGCCACATCTACACATCTTTTAAATACCTCCAGGGATGGTGACTCCACCACTTTCCTGGGCAGCCTGTTCCAATGCCTACCAGCTCTTTCTATTAATAAATGTTTCCTAATATCCAATGTAAACCTCCCCGGTACAATTTGAGGCCATTTCATCTCATCCAATTGCTCTTTACTTGGGAGAAGAGATCAACATCCCATCCTCCATGCTACAAACTCCTTTCAGGCAGCTGTAGACAACAATAAGGTCTCCCCTCAGCCTCTTTTTCTCCAGGCTAAACATCCCCTGGTCCTTTAGCCTCTCTCTATCAGAATTGTGCTCCAGACCCCTCACCAGCCTCGTTGCCTCCTCTGAACTCTCTCCAGCACCTCAAGATCTTTCTTGTCATGAGAGGCTCAAAACTGAACACAGGATCTGACGTGGGGCATCATCAGCACCATGTAGAGGGGGATGATCACTACCTTAGTCTTGCCTGCCACACTGTTGCTGATACAAGCCAGAATGCTGTTGGCCTTTTTGGCCACCTGGGTACACTGCTGGCTTGTATTCAACAAGCTGTCGATCAACACCCCAAGTCCTTTTCCACCAGGCAAGTTTCCAGCCACTCTTCCCCATCATGAGCTAGATGCTGGTCCCCACTTGTTCAACCCCAATTAGAGCACTTGTTTTACACGAGAGGGAGGATATGACATCCTGTGGTTTATTTGTCAGGCTACCTTCAGGGAGGTCACTACCGCAACTTGGAAAGTCCAAGTGGAAAATGTTATTGTGGCTTTGAAGTCTGAAATGTCAGACAGAGAATACAGTCTGCTGCAGAACTCGTTCACTTATGTTTCTCAACAATGTGATGTACAGACAGGGCTTTGGATAGTGGTCCCTGTGCACAGTGTAGAGGAGAGTTTCCGACACACCAGTTACTGTTCTTTGTGCTTAATTCTTGCGATTGCTACAGGGCCAAGGGGTAGTGTCAAGTAGCACTCTGTGGGTATTACTCTCATCAGTAACATACAAGTTTTACAAAAGCTCTATAAAGCATTTAGTCACAAAGATAAAACTGCCAATTTGTCAATTATCCCTTTATGTTTTATAGGTTGAGTTCAAAAATCTGCTTTAAAAGAAAATAAAAGAACAAAGAAATAAGAATCAAGTCTGTTGAGCAGAAATTGTACAAAAGTGATGGGTTATTTCCACTGTTTTCCATATTTTGTGTTATTTTGAAAACTATGCAATCATAAAGTATGGGCTGAATCATTGGGCTGCCTCTCAAGCCAATGTCTCAAGATGAGCCAGTATCTCAGTTTTGTTGTCATGACCAGTTTGCACTGAGCTTGGGATAATTACAATTGTGGCAACACAGATGACAATGAAAAAAGATTATAACCAAGTTTGACTGGCTGGATATTGTACTCAGTCATGGGTTTCTCCTTCATTTCAAATAATTTTCCGCATAATCCTGGGATGCTTTCAAGTACTGGAAATCTTGGGTCTTTCTGGCTACTTATAGCAAAATGTGATCTGACTGTCGGGTTCGTTGATATGACCTGGGTTTCTGGAGTGCTGTCCAGTAGTTAATGTCCTATCATCATACAAATGACATTTCAGGAATTTGTGGTAATTCAAGGTATCATATAAAACATACTTTATGAATTTGTGTTTATACCCCCAGCACTATGGTGAACTGGGACTGACACACCTGGCAGCTTCTTGTCCTCTGCTCTTTTTACTTCAGAACAGTAAAAGAAAGTACACAAAAGGAATCATGTGGGGTGTTTTGTGTTTTTCTGAGGAGATGGATGAAAGGAGAATAAGCTTGAGAAGGCAAAAGTAACAAAATAACTCTCCTTTTCAGAAGTTTATTGGAATGCAGGATTGGATGGTGCTGGGGGTAGTAGTGATCATGTTTCCAATACATTCATGGACCAAGAGATGGCATTTCAACCAGCACATGTTACCTCTTGAAGTGTTTTTCTCCATTATAGCCAATTCCCATATTCTGCTTATACAAAAAGCTTCTCCCTGCAGAAAAGCATCTTGGCGAAACCTGTCAGTGGTGCTGACTTGCTGAGAGCCTCCAGGGTATAAAATGGATGACATGGAAAGCAGACAGGGTGGCCAGGACAGATGCTGTCTGGCTAATAGAGACAATGTCCCCATCTGTTAGGAGGATTTCCTACAGTTCTGAATGCTTGGTCCCCACATCTTCAAATATGCAACAGACGGTGGGTTACAAATGTGTAAATCACTTAGAAGTTTGGACAGCAAAATGTAAAAAGCATTATTTTTTGAAAAGAGCAATGGTTGCTAACTTAGGGAAGGGTCTTACTGAACTCTGAAAGTTCCATTTTCTGTGAGCAAAACTATTTCTTTTGCTTGTGCTTCCTGGCCAGTTCTAAGAGCAAATAGTACAGAAGAACAATATTCCACAAGCATAGCCACCACGTAAAAAGTTATGATTTTCCCATAGTTGCTACCTCTCCACAGATACAAATAGCTATTTTCTCTTGTAAATATAGGTGAATAAGGACATTATTTTTTCCAAATACCAGTACCTGATAATCATAGGTAAACACTGTCTCTTTTCTTCTTGGAAGTTCCACATCATTCAGATGTCACAACAGACATAGACTTCAGTCAAAGTCACCTCAGTCTCACTCTAGGTGTGTTGACAGTGAACACCAGTGAAGGGAAAGAACCTTTGGAACGAGATGTGGGGGAAAAGTATTTTTCTTTCTGAGAAGAACTGCAATTGTGGTGTCCTTGGAGATCAGAAAGTAACATGATGGCAAACTGCAAAAGCATATGAAAAGACTAATTTCAGTCTTCCAGAGGTTTGACTTACAGTTTGAGGTAAAGGAAGTGTCCAGTCTACAGTCCAAAGAATTTTAGTGGGGAGTGATATGTTAGAGGGGAAAACTTCACAGAAACACAGCTTTCTTTAAGGAAAATTGATATGAAGAGAGGGTCTTCATTTTCCGTTGTGATATTTTAGAATAAGATATCAGGTTTTTTTTTTTTTGTTTGTTTGTTTTTTTGAAAATGTTTCTAACATAAATGCATCTATAAACACCAGTATTACAAAGAAGTATCTTTCCTTTTTAAATATATATTTTTTTACTTTTATGTCTCTCCTTTATTCAACCATGGTGGTCTCTGGCTTTGCAAAAGCAAAAATATTTCCTGCTACTCAGAAAGTGTCTGAAGGTCCTTTAATAATATTTGGAATAACAGTTGTGCAAAGCCTGGGAAAGAAAAGTCTGTGCTATCAACCACACTGAGGTTGTTTACTGAGGATGCTCAGACACGAGTATTTCTGTGTTCTGGGTATATCCCTTAAAGATATTAGTTTGTGCTTGGGAGCACTTATTTGCTATTTCTGTCCTGCCAGGGCTGACAAGTGTGGTGGAATTTGATAAATTATAAGAATTTTGCCTATGACATCCTGCTCTGGGAGACAGTACAATAGGCTGATGTTTTGACATTTTAGTTCAGAATCCTACCATGCTATTAATTCAAAATTTAGTCAGTTTTCAGCGAGTATTACTTCCATAAACTGCCAAGTTTGATAGAATTTAGCTCAGTAGTGGTTTAGGTTTAACAACCAGAGAAGAAACAATGAAAAGAAAGAACTTTAAAGAAAGAATCTCCTTTCTTTCTTTATTTTATTTTTTTTAAGGAAAATATGATGGGTACATAAAACCCAAAATGTCACATTCCTAAATAGCTCAGAAACCCTTAGAGAAAAATGTTACCCATTTCACTTGTTTAGACTATGCACTTTGAGTCTTGCAGTGGCTACTTAATTTCCAAGGAAGGGGAGAACATCCTAAGCTTACCTCAGCATGGTTTGGTAGCATTTGTTTTTGTATGTTGTTGGTTTGGTTTTGTCCTTCTTCAGCATGCAGTCTGGGGAAAGGAAGATGGAGGGAGAGTGTCATCATGATGGATATTTATGAATTACGACATCTAAGCTTGATACCGAAGCGTTTTTCTGGTCCCAGTGAGCCTGTGTGATGACATCACCATATTGATGCTGCAGGAGTGTCCCTGACTGGGAAAAAACCCAACCTGGAGTCCCTGCAGTGGCCACAGGCCAGTTTGGGATGAAATCCCTTTGACAGCCAGATGAAGTAGACACAGTGAGTGTCTACAGTGGAGTAGACACCACCTGAACCTGCTTGTAGGGCACTGAACCGTTGCTTCCAACAGTGACTTAGGTTACAAGTTAAACAACATTTACAATAAGTATGATGCATTTCAGCTTCAAGATGTAACTGCAGTTATTTTAAATTCAATTTTTATATTTAAATTTAAGGGAAACATACGTTTTGTTGTTGTTAAGAAGAGATTTTGATATTATTGCCAGATAGCCATGTATCTTCTGGAAAGGTGCAGGCAGCTTGTATGAATGCATCCACTGTGCAATCAAATTCTTTATGTCAGAACACACAGTTTAAAAGCAATAGTGTATACATCTATACTATGGCCAAGTGGTCCAAAATGCAATGTGAATGCAATGTGAACTATCTGTAGGGACTTTGTAAAGCCCATCAGATGAATATGAAATTCAGAAAATTACAGCAATAAAAAGTGTCTGTTGTGCTTCAGACTGTTACATCAAACAGCTGCGTTCTTAGCAGTAGTATGAAAGTGGATTTATAAAACTAAATGTGGCTTTTGCTCAGCCACACTGAGGAAGATGAAGTTTATGGCTGCAATGGAGAAGTTGACAGGTGCTCAGTAATTTTATGCTCTGCTTAGCAGTGGGAAACAGAGTGACACAAGATTTACTGCTGCTAACTCGTTTAAATATTAGGGGTGGCGTTCAGTAAGTTAACATAAGCTTAGTAAATCCCTCCTGGGACTGATGAGGAGGTTGCAATGTCAATGAATGTCTCCAATTAGAGGCCCCTTACCACCTGTGCTGTAAGAGTCATGTTGAATAGATGCTTGGAGACTTGATATTTTTGTAATGGGTCAGTGGTTACATTCAAAATTGTGTATGTTTAATGATATATCTAATTATGAGGTATATATAGCTTTTCAATATGGTCTTGACGAACTGAATCCAGGTAGCAGCTGCAAGATTGTGAATTTCTCTCATGTATCCCAAGAGACTCCAAAACCTGCTTGAACCTTCTTGGGTCGATGGAGAAATGGCAATTCAAAACAACAGTGGTTATCCTGGGTCATTGAAACTTCGTTTTTTGGGTCTACATTCATGAAAAAAAAAAAAAAGAAACACATGGGAATCTTTTTATTTTTTAAACTAAACTCAGATTACTTTAGACAAGAAGGAAGACAGAACTATTAATGCTTTTGAAATATTTTCAGATGATTCACAATTTTTTCCTGAATGTTTGTCTAATATGAGGTCAATTTATAAAACATGAAGTTTTCAGCTGTTATTCCATGTATTTTGATACAAGTCCTTTATGCAATTAGCACTGTTTTAGGGGTTTTCCCTGGGTTCCCCTTAGATTTTATTTCAATTTCCAAAGCTGCCTATGTTAGCTAGGCATGCAGGACCTATTAACTGGTATTTCAGGGTTAAATTGGTGTCTGTGGGTTTGAAAAGTGTAGGTATAACTGTATATGTGTATATCACAGGATGTATCTTCAGGTTGTGAAATATGCTGATGTTAGGGGCATTTCTGAATTCTAAGAAGCTCAAATGACAAATCAGGTCACCCATTACCCAGTGTATTTGAAAGCTTGTATTTAGAGATATTCTCACAATGAGATGTTCTTACTTAATATGGACCCTTGTTGTTTTAGTTCTTTTCTGAAATATTAAATCTTCTCCATCTCTTTGCAATTAATCTGGAAATTTTCTAGTCTCTCTCTCTGCACCAAAAATATTTTTACATTGTGTTGACATGTTACAATCAATGGTGTTTCCCTCTTATTGCAATAAATGTCAGGCTTTCTGTAAAATACCTCTGCTGGCTAACCAGAAAATGCGTATTTGAATGCTGATGTGGCATTCGCAGCCAGGGTGATTTACTTAATGCTTCTAGCTGGGTCATTGAGGGAGTGTGTAAGGTGAGGTCAGTTCCTTCTCATAAAATCGGGAGATTTTCTTATGAGGTAATAGTTAAAAGGAAACTGTTGTTCAAGATGTGATTTAAAAAATATACATGAATCTGAATGCTGCAGTTTGCTCAGTTTCAGCAGTAGGTTACATGATATTGCTCCCTGATTAATTCCCTTTAAGTTGACTGAGCTTGACCATCTAACGTTGCTGTTTTACGTGACTTGAGCGAGTTTCTTCACTGTAGTTTTTCAAACCTTTCTAGAAAGCTTTAAATTATGAAATCAGTTTAATACTTACTGGTCCCATATTACCCAAGCACAGATAGTATCATCAATATCTCAATTTATTACCTCTGCACGTCTTTAATTTTTCATTTTGATAATGCGTCTTTTGAATAGATTGAAGTAGTTTGATTCACAAAACAAATATATAGTGAAAGGTGATGTGAGTGGTTCAGATACTGACAGCTTATGAGCTGACATGTACATGTCAGGATCATCTTCATATAACTATTAATACATGTTAGTTTACCATCTGCCTGGGATCAGAGCAAGAAAAACACTGTTGTCCCTGCTTTCTGAGAAACAAAGACAATGATGATAAAACACTGAAGTCAGATATCATATAGAGCTGACCCACAGCAAACTACTAGAATGCACAATTTCTGTCAAAGTGCAGAAAATGGACTGTTAATACTGATCAAGCCAAATGAGCACTTTCCTGTAGGTGGGCAGATACCAGATTTTCACTGCTGAGAAGAGAGTGCTCATAATTAGCTTATTCTAGGAGAAAAAATGAAAATCTCATGATGCATAAGGTAGAACATTTTGGGAAAGATTTGAACCTTTTTTCAAAACTCTGAAGTGAGATGACTTGATACTACAAAAATCTCTTGCTTTTCATTCTGATTTTAATAAGTTTAGCTACATAAGCTATCAAAGTTCTTATATAAACTGTATTGCTGTTCAGTGAAAAAAATCTCAACAAATAACTGCATGTAGCATGTCTTAAACTATCCTGGTTTTCCACAGCTTGCATATTTTAGCAGTCAAAAATGTAGGTAAAGTGTGTTAGAAAGATCCTGGTCTTCTTAGAAGTCAATGTAATTCATAGTCTCTGGTAATATTGCATTTCAATTTGCTATTCCCAGTACGTGAATCAAAAGTTATCGTTCTACACAGAAACCAACACTACTTGGAAGAAAAAAAAATCAATGGCTCAGAATTTTTAAATCAGAAATCTCAAGAATGTTTTAAAAAAATTGAAGACAATTGCTTTGTATTAATTTTTCTTTTGACTGAAGGAACTCTACTTCTGTGTTATATAGACAGATGAAGCAAAAATATTAATATTGTATAATATATGCTAATCTTTAAATATTTTGAGGACTCTGTCAGTCAAAAATACCTATTTTGAAATTTTTGAAAAAAAAAGGAAAAAGGGTGTGGCAGATATTCCATCAGAAAATTCAGCTCTTTCTTGTTCCAGTTACGTGATGTTCCTTTTTTTACTGTGTTTTGATGCCTTTGTTATCCTGAGCCCATTCAGGGATGTGAAGGGAGAGCTACGTATATTGTCCAATTATGCTGCAGAAAGAATGTAAAAAAAAAAGGAAGAAAGTGCACATCAAGTGAAGACTAAACACAGTTGAAAGCTTCCACAGTAGAGAAAGACATCAAAATCACACCAGATAGTAGTAACAGCTGGGTCTTGATGTTTCAAAACAGTAACAATATGTCCTTGAATAAAGCAAAATATGTTTCACTAACTTGGGAGCTCATCACAGTAATTTCTACCCTAAAATAATAACCTATCAGTTGGCAATGTTCTACAAAAAGAAAACATAAGCACATTTATTTATTAAGGGATGTCTGAGTCAATACTGGTTGTGCTACTCAAAATTTGATTGAAATTATTGCTTGGAGCTCTGAGAGCTGAAAAGAGATCTCAGTCATATTTTGCAAGCTAACGTGAGTGTAAAAGGTACTGACTGTGCACTGGTTTTTACATCTCAGCTGCAAAAAGGATCAAAAGTATATTCAAAGGAGGATAATGTGGGGACTGTAAACTCCTGTGAGTTCTTCCCGATTTATGAAGGAAGATGCAATAGGCAGCAATGTAGGGAGGTGCCTGCTCATCAACGCTGAAGTGGGCACCAGCCATTTGTTGGATGGGATGGGTCCTGCAATTAAACTGGTATGGACTGAAACATTTTTGTCAAAATTTGAACAAAATGATGTCTGCTTGGGGGTAATACTCATTGCTTATACTCCATATTTTAATATTTATATTCTCTCACCAGAATTTTTTCCACTCTGTGCTGGGTCGAGCTGCGTAACTGTCTATGTAACTGCTGAACTTAAACCTCATGAGAAATGTTCTCTATATCTTTATAATATGATTGTTTTTAGGCAGGAAACATCACGTGTACAAATTCTTGCACAAAATTGGACTGTACATAGGAAAACATGCAATGATTTTTGTATGGCTGGTTGTGTTTTTTTAGAGAGTATTCAAGAACTATTTTTCCAATCTAGTTTACTATTGACATGTCATGGATTTATCTGTGCTTATGCACTAACATAAAGGTGACTTACATTACTTTGACTCCAGAACTTACCTTATTTATCACCTATGTCTTTTTGAAAACTTTACTTTTGGGAATATCCGTCACAGCATTTTTCTCATATTCAGAATTACTTGATTTGATTCAAGTCCTCAGTGTCAAGGTAGCTTTGACACTTCTAGTCTCTGTCTCTCTCATACACAAATACACACACAGTCTCAGGACATTTCATTGCTTTCGAAGACTCCAATTTTGCCTGGTATAGTGTGATAGTTTCAAGCTAAAGACAGGCAGCAACCTGTCTTTGCTCTAATACACTACGCACTGCAGACACTGAATGAAAGAGAAAAGAGAGGGAAGAATATGTTAAATCTACATGTTCCATTGCAATGGTAATTTTTCTTCTTTAACTTGCAGGAATACTGTAGCCAAAAGGCACTGCAACTGTAAGACAATTCGTCATTGGAAGGAGCCTTTTTTTCTTACATCACCATCCCTACTGTCTTCAGAATCAATATAGACTATAATTTTTCTTCTCTGTCAAAGTATTTATGTGAAAAGAGCTATACCTCATATTTTATAGCCTTAGCTCTCATATGATCAGCCCTTGCTGCAACAAGATGTTAAAAATATTACATGGAAATTCCTGCATATTCTGATCCTCACTTGAGTGAACTGCAGTGCTTCAGAGGTGAAGCAATTCCTAGACAAAATGAACTGGATTTCTATCTCTAATTTCAACCGTTTCACAGCATATAACACAAACTCCCCTTTAAAATTCTGAACTGGCTGTTAACTTGCTGCTGGACCCTTGCCAGTGCTTGCACCTGCATTACTTTCCTGCTAATATTTCAAAGTGTCAGCTCAAGTGGCCTGAGAACTGCCTGTGGAAGTGGTGTAATTGCTGAGATACGCTTTCTCCGACTCTGATAATAAAACATGGGGATGGACTGGGGAGAGGGAGAAAAAGAGATAACAGCTGGGGTTTATGCTTCCAGGTTTTAAAAGAAAGCTTCTTCATAAGTTTGATGATAAAAAGAACAGTAGTGTGTACCAATAAAAGAAAGGCAGGGAAGTCTGACATGGATGAAAACTCAGGAATACATCTGCACAGTAAAACTAAACTCTGGGCTTACTCAGGGACCTTGGAAAAGTCATTTTCCTTTGGCTGTGTTCAGTCTTTGTGAATATCCTGCAGGCCATTCATCCTTCTCTTCTTGGGATGAACAGGATATTAGAGATTTTTGGGCTTAACAAACGTACCATTTCTTCTTTAAGAATTTAAGACTCTCTTCTCGACAAAGGTATTAAGTATCAAAATACCAGATTAGGTTAATGCAGGAACTATCTTTGCAAAAATAGAAACAAGTCAAAAATAGGCTGAGATGCAGCAGTGGAAATGTGAGTTTACATCTCAAAAGAACCGATAGATGGTTAAGTGAAACACGGAGGGAATTAAATGTAAAAAATCTAGACCAGAAAGAAGATGCCTATTGACACTCTTAATGGCTGTTTATTTTAGCTGGACTTTTATTTCTTGATTTGATTATTTGCTGTTTTGTTATGTTAATGTATTTCCAGAGCTGTTTATTTTTAGCTATGAAAACACGGAATTTAAATAATTTGATTAAGGATTCAGTTAAAGATAAAATGGTTCACGTCATGCTGGATAGAATTTTATCTCTCTCATCTATTTCAGTGAGATTCATTAATTTGAAGACCACTGTTCTACTCATTGTCAGGATAAACAGAAAATTCTACTGGGTGATATAGAGGTGTTTGTAAAAGCTCACATGTTCTTCACTGAAGCTCAGAAAAGAGTATTTCTTAAACTGTCTAGAGACTAATCTATACTTTCCCTGCTTTAATAGAGCCTCCAAAACACTACTTATTCATCATCTCACAACCAAGTGGGGAATCAAACAATCTTCCAGTTTACTCAGAGGAAAAAGATGCATATTCAGCCTTAATTTTCAGCTTTAAATCTGCAAGAATAGCTAGAACAAGCTGAACAATCCATTCATTTTTCCATACTACAGCCACGCTTCTAAGCTTACATATGTGTGCTAATTGGTTCTCTGTCCTCCACACTTGGCTGCAGCAAGGTTGTAATATTCCCTGCCTCCCTCAAACAAATAACTTGCATTTTTCTTGAATTAAATTGATATGAGCTGTAATAACATGTTTTATATATGACAAAAAAAATGAACGTGTAAAAACTGTGGAAATAGTGTATAGTTCAGGATTGCAAGTCACGTCTTGGAGCACAATTGCTGGAATCTCTAATTAGTGTATTGTCATTAGTTAGCAGCTGAAACACCAACTACAATGGAGTTTATGCTTTTGCAAAAAATCCATTAGAATAATGTTCTCAAACAAAAAAGTCAAATCACTGCAAATTATAGCAGATGCCATCATTTCCAAAACTGTCAAGAACCTGATGTTCCCATTGGCATTTTAGGTGAAATTTTCTTAAGGGTTTTTCATGGATCAAAGAGGAAATGAATACTTTTTAGAGTATTTTTTTTTTCTAACAACAAAAGATGGGGACTGAGTGATGGCTGGAGTTGAAGGATCCTGGTATATCTCAACTTTTTTGCCTTCAGCTTTTATTGAGATTTAGGGAAACTGGTGTGGAGACTTAACAGATGACCTATTTCACCAATCTTTCCACCCAAACAAGAAACAACTGTTGGGTATAATGCAGGAATAATGCCATCTAACCACAAAAAATAAGGAATCCAGCCCACCAGCCTACCCAAACTACAGTGTGTCATCATGTTTTCCTAAGTTCCAACCGAAAACTCCATTACAGTAACATGAGACTCTTACCTCTTGTTCCAACCACAGGGAATGTGAACACCAATATATTATAGTTTCTCTTTCCAGCTACCTTTCTGTGTTTGAAGATTGTACCTGAAAACACTTTCTGAATTTTTATGAGACATGTTTTCTGTCCATTCCTATGAGGTAAATAATATAATCTATGAGGGAGTTACTCACAGAGTGCTTAATCTATTTCTGTGTTTATCTTTGGAGAGAAGGAATCAGTAATTTTATCTGTATATATCATAGCCTTCTAGTTCAATTCTGTGAACCTGAATTTAAAAGAAGTTAAAGCTTCAAGCTCTAACTCTTGCTCTTATCAAGCATAAACCTATAGTTACCAGCCTTCTTTTATTTTTCTTTTACATTTAATGTATAGTAAAGATTTGTATTACCACGGCCTTAACTAATATCTGGCCTCTTCTCTTAGTAAAATATAGATACACATATTTTCAGATGAATCTTTATCAGTATATTTTTTGTCACAGTTTTCTGTGTGGTGTTCTCAAAAACAATTAGCATTTCATAAACCCCTTCACTCAAAGCCTACTCTAAGGATCATCACTGAGAGAAGCACTTAGTGTAGGAGAGTGAAGTAGGGGTTTTACCCCCATCCGAAGATGATGATCTTTCACTTCAAGCTTTCCACTGCATTTATTGGAATTGCATTTCAATGAAAAAGAAATGTTTGAAGGGACATAGAACATGTTGAAAAAGCTCAGCACGTTTTCATCTGTATAAAAATAGCATTTTTATTTTTTTCCATGAGAAATATTTTTAGTTTAATTTAAGTCCAATCTAAAACTCAGTGGGGTAGAGACATGGAGACATTTTATCACTCTTTTTAAATTATCTGCTGCTAAGGTATGATTCATAGGGAAACGCATGAACTGTCGGATGTTGAATCCAAGAAAATGAGAAAGAGTTAAAGTTTTTTTCTTAGTATGAAAAAATCTACTTGAATAAATTAGCATTTTGTTTCAGTCTCTTTCGTAACAAAATCCACATAAAATTGTGTAGCTTTAAGCTGTGAGGTTTTTGAGATCTGATGGCAGGTGAATATACTAGATCATATGAAAAACTGCATTAAGCCTTTTAATTTCCTCTCTTTACCCACACTTCTTGTTCTTGCAGCTGTTACCTCAATAATAATCATCTTTATTATTACCATAACCCTAACTTTAATGTAGATTCTCAGTTCACAATTTCACAAATCATCCAGGATCAACCTTCCTCCTCCCAGCTCTGTGTTGCGGATTAAATACATAGAGTACAGGCATGTCTTCTCTCAAATTGGAAGAGTTCACTTGAAAATACTTACTTGGTAAATGCAAAACTTGGATTCTGGTTAGTAAGGTACTGCAACATTTCACATGATTCGTGTTCAGTGGGGTTGTGCTTTAGTCCACTTGTGCCAGCGGTAATGGGAAGGAATTAGGATGAAAAGGCAGAAGTGTAGGAAGGGAAGAAGAAATATATTGCTATAGTTGTATTATTCTATCAGCAAGGTAAATGCCTTCTATTAGGATGGAAATTAGCAACCTTTACATGTTACATTGACTAAGCCAGAAGGAGGTTTTTCTCTCCAGGCTTTTGAACCCGAAGCACCTGTGTAAAGAAGACAAAAAGAGCTCCATGGTGTCCTAGTCAGTATTTTCTCTCAAGTGCTGCTATCAAATGTGTTATGTTAACATTTACTATTGCACTCTGAAATGTTACTGCCCATTCAGTTCAAGTTTCTGCTTGAATCTTCTGAAATGGTTGGTTACAATTCAACATAGCAGAACACAATCTCCTAAAAAGCATCTGTCTGTCTGGCAACTTGACTGCGCAAAACATTATGGAGCATATTTTGAGCAATCAGATGTAGAACATCACAGATCAGGAATGAGAATTCCTCTGTTGTTTTGTTTTCCCTCAGTGACATCGAAGGAAATTATTCATTAGCTCTTTCAAAACCTCATTCTGTTGCACACATTTTGCCTGTCTGTGACATGTTGCATGGTGGTAATTTGTGAAGCTCAAATCAATTAAATGACATCAAAGCATTTCACAGATTCATTAATTTCTATTATAAAACCTGAAAAATAATAAATACTGATACAAATTAGCTATGAACGCAGCTTTCCAAGCTTCCAAAAGGGTGAGGGATATGAGCAAATTTTTCATGTTTCTGCCTTTCCAGTTGTGGAAAACATGATGTGAAAGTAGCTTTATATGCTTTTGTAAGTTGTTCTGCTGAATAATGCTTTTGAAATAGCTCTTGCTGTATCTTCTCCATATAGCATGTAATCCTCTATTAATCAAGAAGCAGAAGCAATTTGCACTATCTGCCTTGGTTTAGAGTGCAACTAGCAATAGCAAAGTAAATTCTTTATTAGAGAGATTTTTTGTTGATATTCAATATTAACATGGCTGAATTCTTCACTATTGTTGGAATACAACATTTAACATTTCTGAAGTGAAGAGCTGGTAAAAATCTGCTCTTAAAAGGGAGTTTTCTGTCATTATGCCTATTTGAAAAATACTGCATATCATTTATGGGCAGAGCTATTTTTCAGCTAAGGATATTTCAGACACTGGCATACGCATAGAAAAGCCATGAAACAGGTGGTAAATTAATTTTGAGAAAAATAACAAAACAGTGCATCACTAAGTAAATCTTTGACAATCTGTTTAGTATCTTAATTAAAAAAAAAATTCAAAATATACCTAACTTTACCATATAAGCAGATGAAATTGAGTCTAATTTACATCATTCATTTGGTTACAGGTGTTTAGAAGATTTAATGCATCTTCAAACTGTCCAAATGCCCTCAACAGTGATCCAGCAGCTGCAGCTTGCGATTTGTCTCTAGCAGCAAACCACATATTAAATCATTGCAGTAGGCGTATGACTAGT
Organism: Nesoenas mayeri; assembly: GCF_963082525.1. Taxonomy (NCBI): domain Eukaryota; kingdom Metazoa; phylum Chordata; class Aves; order Columbiformes; family Columbidae; genus Nesoenas; species Nesoenas mayeri. Next base: position 5,229,523 of record NC_137562.1, read on the forward strand.
TTATTCCTTTCTCAAAATGTCTAAAGCTTGAACACAAATTTTCCTGTATCCCATTCACATAGAAATGAGTATTTGTGCTATCAATACCACGTTGTTGACAGATGGGGAAGATGACATTGCAAAGCAGACGGAAACAATTAATGACTCTATTAAGGCAGTGCATAGCTTTCCAAGGGGAGAGAGACCACATATACCTTAAATCCTTAAATATGAATTATAAAAATCAGTGTTTTTCTTTTTTTCTTTTACTTTGTATTTTCCCTACATACAAGGAAGCAGCAAATTTAAACGGAATCAGAAGTGTGTTCCCCTCTTCCACCTCACCCTGCTCCCTAAACCCCCACGTTATTACATCTGTGTAACTCATTGCCATGGTGAGCCATGGCTTGAACATTATTAAAGACTGAACGGTGCAGACTACCAGTAACTTGTTCATTAATAGCAATTAACAACAAAGACCTGGATACAAACTCCAACTCAGTTCCTTAAACCGATGGTTGTTAAAAAGAAACACAGTTAACACCAGTCACTTTCCAGTTCACTTCAATAGACAGCAAGAAGTTTTTTGGATCATGTTATTTATTAGATTATTCTTCAAAACTCCTGTAATTAGTGAAATCTGTGTTTCTGGTCAACAGAGATTGAAATTATCCACTTCTGGATATAAAAATCTCATCCGTATTTTGTGTAGACATGGGAAATAGTTGAGGAAAGCAGAAGTCTATATAACAACAAAAAGTTTTGCATCTTTGAACAAACTATTCATCCTCTTAGTTTAATAATGGCAAAATAAATCACCTATGATTTTTTATGTCTCATCAACCTATTTATAACAGACTACCCTTTATTATGACAGATTTTATGATATTTTGTGATGGCCAGTCATGGGGAAAAAAAACGTTTAATGTACTGGCATCTAACTTCGTTATCTCTGGTACCTATTAATTTTCTCAAAGCATTTCTTTGAATCTGTGCCAGTTGAAGCTACTATACTTTGAAAGCTGGTCTGTGACAGGATCAAGAGCTAATCTAATAAATCAAAAAGGGAGTCAAAAGACTAGTCATAGAAACAACTAGGTAATTCACAGTTGACAATAGTAACACATAAAGCCTAGCTAAGCAATTTTTCTGTTTATTACTGAACTTTGTTTTTCTAAAGTAAAACATCCATACTTCAGATGTGTGTTCTTGCCTTCTGTGTTTCTGCTGCTTTGTAATATATAAAATGTGATTTCCATGCCCACATTGTATGAAAATTCTAGTCACAGAAAAGAACATTTGTTTACTTTTTACTTATTGTTCGTTTAACTTAGTGGACTGCGAGAGTCCAGCTGATTATTCGTGCTGTCTAGTATGTCAGGGTGCTCAAAATTTAGCAGCACTGGAACCCCAGAAGTTGATGCTGTTAATATTTGTGCAACAATCTGTTGTCTTTCTGGGTGCATCTGTCTGAACTTCCTCTCGCACAATACACTTGGGCACTGCTGAATCTTACTGCATGCAACATGAGACTTGTTCAAACAATGACGCTTGTTCTGCTCTTGTGGCAGTTTATGTACAAAGAAAATAGCCAGAATGCAACCAGATAAGCCTGTGTATCTTGTGATTCAACTGCTTTCTGTGTGTGTGTGTGTGAAGTTAGCTGTAATGGAAGCTACATTTACTCAAGGGAAGGAGACAGCACAGTGATCTTCCAACTTGCTGATCTAAGCGTAAATACAAAGCAAAGAAAACCATGTATGTTCTAAATACATGTATATGCAGCTTTTGGAGACAGATGAGGCTCAGAGATATTTCCCATCAGCATATGAAATGTTGTTAAATGAATGCTATATTAGAAATTGATTAACAGTAATATGCCCTCTATTCCATGTGCAGTATCCATATGAGTTCAGAGGGGAAAGAAACAATAAAATAGGACAGAATTCCCTGTGCAACACCCAGGCTGTGCTGGACACTCACCTGAGCCTTTCCAGATTTTTCACTAACAAGTCTTTGTAGCATATGAGGAGCACAAGTCTGTGACCATGCAGCTGTAAAAACTGGGACACTTTTTTTATACCAATTAATACAAAGTCTCTTGATTATGTTTCTATACTTGCTCTTTGATGTAACAAGACTAATTTCAAAAGAGACACCATAGCTCTAAATACTAGATGATGTGTAGTTAAGTTATATAATAGTAATGCTGTGCAGCTCTTGCTCATTTATGACGGGCAGGTAGAATGTAATTGAAATGTCATTTATATAAAATCTGCTAGTCTTATATAGAGCAGAAATGCAATGATACCATGTTAATAGCATGAGTGGGAAAAGTTAAGGTATGAAAACTGTAAGTATAGTCTTCACACTTTGATGCAGAGAACAGCAAACACTGACAATGGAAAAAGGGTTCATGGATGTAAAATGTGTGCAAATAATTGCTGTGAGGAGTAAACGCCAGTGTTCTCCTGCCTTTTTTGATTTGCCTGTGTTTTGGTTTAAAAAAAAATATATAGTTAATTTGTTTCATGGCATTTTCCCTGACCTTTATAAATTCTTACTACTGGTCAGGGAAACAAGAATCTGAAGCTCTCAGTTTGTCTTTTCATGCACAGAGTACACAGAGAATATAAAGTTAAAATCAAACCAAATAATTTGTCTGGTTCAAGAAGTAATAAATATGAATACTGTGTAAATTATCTTCTTCGTGATCAGCCTCATACAGTTCTGGCTTTCTCTGCTTGCCTTCTTCAAGGCTAATTGCACTGAACAATAAGAGAACAAACTTATTCTGGCAAGCTGTGGTGGGTCAGGATGTATTTTGTCTTTTGCTCTCTTTCCAGATGATCTGGCTGTTTGCTCTGTGCTTCCTAGAGAACAAATGAGATGACTTCTCTGGTTTTTGAGATTTTTTTGCTTCTCTGGAAGGTACTATAATTTCAAGGTGATGTATAATGTATGCACCTCAGAATATTGAAAGGAAATAATAGGCAATAAAAAAAAAAATCAATCAAACAAAAATGATCCATAAGGAAATAGCAACAACAAGAAGTGTTCTAGCAAAGTACAAAGTGTGAAATAAGAAGGAGATGCCCTGTGCCCTCCCAATCTGCTAAAAAGGAAAAGTTGGAAAGCAGAGCAGGATTATACCAATTATACAACTGGATTCAAATTCAAGAAACTAGCTTTAACGAGTACTCACTGTTTTAGGACCTAGAGACTGACTTTGTTTCTCCTGTTAGTAAAAATCTGATGTTCTGGTAGAGTCTGTGGTTTGCAATGTCATTCTGGATCAGGCAACATCAGAGTTACTATGGTACTTTTCATGGCAGAGAGACAGTAAAGATGTTCTTTAATACAGAGAGAAAAGGAAGGATGCATTTCTATATCACTTTCAAATACAATTCAGACTCTCCTAGGAAGGATACTAAAGTTAAATTAGTGTAGACAGCCAATGAAAAATGAGTCTCATCTCTATGAATAAGACAAAATCCTTTCCTGAGTAACCACCGCCACATGTGCAGCGATGATTACAGGAGCCATTGAAGCAAACATAATCCAGTCCTGGACTCAGTCCTGTCCATCCAGTTATATACAAAATTGCTTGCATAGAGAAGTCATATGAATTCCAGTCAGGTATGAGTGTTGTCTGAAAAAAATCTATTCATTAGATGTCAGATTGTGGTAAATGAATGACATAACCTTTGTAGAATTTCTACTTCTGTTTTTTGCAATTCCTTTATGATAAAAAGATCCTGAACACAAACTAAAAGTGATTCTTCCTTTGTCAGTCAGTGAATCAAGATGCACTTGAGAATACTGAAAGGGAGTCTGTACTGCTGACCCTACAAATAAAGTGGCCCGTTGTTAATTTTAGTGCACTAGAGATGAGGATTAGTTATCCCTTCAGAACTGAAAAGGAGATGAGCCATAGGTGTGTTATTAAACACCAGCAATTAAAAAAAAATATGAAATATCACAATATTGTGATACTTGCAGACTTTGCAACTGATGATTACTTGCAGCAGGGTTGCAGCGTAAGATTTCGAACCACTCTATACTCAAAGAGCTAATGGCATTTTCAGTGACTATCAATGTGGGAGTAGAGAGGGAGATATATATGTGAATTAATATAAATTTAATTAGATATGGGCAACTTATGCACATGAAGCTCTGAATTCAATTTTTGGCCCCAGTCATTAATAGTAGCCCTAATGTTTTTTCCTCAAAAGCTTGTCCTTGATATGTTTGATGAGATTTTAGCCTTAAATATGTCAACTGACTTCCTCTGGGTATTCTACATGGCCCTCTAGAATTTTGTACATCCTGGTAGTCACAAGTCCTCGAGTCTGCGTTTAACATTGTGAAGTCCTTTGCAATCATATATCAGCAAAATTATTGTAATCTCTATGCTGAATAATTTAATATATGAATGAAAATTCCAATTGTCCAGGTGCATTTGTAAAATAATTTTTTATAGAATATATAAACCAGCTTAAATAGCATCAGATAACTTATTTTAAGCTTTTCTCTTCAAAGTAAAAACTTCTGTAAATTATGGAATTTATTAATCTTCTCTAAATAAGCTTAGATTTATATACTCAAATATGGAGGGAGGAACTCATACCCTGTAATAACAGGTGTTTCACTATGAGAAATAACTATATTTAAATTGACTTCATTTTCTCAAATGAAAAAGGATCACATACTTTCCTGTGAGAAAGTATGTTTTCATGAATAATTCACCAAGGGAGGGAAGGAACTTGAAAATTCACCTGCGGCCAGTGATTTGCCAAAGCCACAGAAATTGGCAAATCATAACACTTCTTGTCTGCTTTGAGCAGATGTAACCTATGAACAGCACTTTTTTTTACACATATATGCAAAAATCTCTTATTAAACTAAGATTTTTAATGAGTCCACTTTAGGTTGCTACTTCTACATACTTTGTTGAAAGAAAAATTGTGAGGCTCCCTTTCAGGCAGCTTCCCAGACAGTATGATGAAAAATTATATCCACAAATGTAATCAGATAGTTAGTCTTTAATTGGGTTTATTTCATTTAGGTGAAAGATTATTTTTCTTATACTGTTTTATACAAGTCAGGAACACAGAAACATCAGCCTCTCCTTCAATTAATAATGAGAGACAAACCACCCTCACCCCAGCAGAACCAGCAACATCTGCATTCCAGACATAGCTCTGTCTGTGCTGGAACAAAACCACTGGGAATAAAGCAATGAGAGCTTTACCTTGCCTGATGGTTGTCTTTTTTTTTTAATACACAGTATCTGTAAAACATTGATTGCACAAGACGCTACTCTTTTGAAATGTATGTACTGCTACAGGATTTTCTGTGGTTGTAATTGGACATCGTTCTCAGCGTATGGTCCTGCACTTCCATACATGCTGATTAGGGTGCTGTATCTCTGGTGTTTCCCATGCAAAAATATGTCTGCAAATGTTGCACAGGTAACTTGCCCTATTCAGTCAACCTGTTGTTCTCAGGACTTACCTGTAAGTAGTAACTGTGCCACGTGGTAAATCTGATGCTCCTCTTGCTTTGCTGGACGATGTTTTGTACTTGTGCAACAAAACCAAACCAAATCGAGTCCAAATGTGTTGGTGAATTATGTGTGTACAAAGACGACATATATCACCTTGTCAGTAAGCTTCTTCTTGTCATACGTGAGCAATAAACACAGCCAGGATTTTTGGAGGATGAAATATGACCATCTCTAGTGTTGTCTCCAGACTAGGATTCCTAGGTGAGAAGTATCCAGGGAATTCTGGATATGTTTGTCCTACCCATAACGCAGCTGAAGCTTCTCACGTTTACACATAGCTTGAGGCTCAAACTCAGCATGGTCCTTATTTAATAAATTCTTTCAGTTTCTCATTTAAGGTAAGGCATTTATTTCAATGAAATTAGCCATATCTATAGAAGCTTGTTGTGATTTTATACCCTTACTATTGTTGTCCTGAATGATAACATCAATTGTATCAGATTTCAGCCAGTTTCTGTTCTGCATAGAATTTGTTATAAAAAGGAAGGCATTTGGACTTCAGACAGAAAGTTTAACTAGAAATTAAACACCTTTCCTCACACTATCCTTTTTTGCATAATTTTAAATTATTTTGTTGAGGAGTCAACTGTATTGTATTCCACAAAAAAAAAATAAAATAACTTCAGTAGATTTCCATAACTTCCAGTAACTCTGAGGCACCGTGACCTTTTGACATTACTCACTGTGATGAGACAGAGTTAGGATGAATCTGCTGTTAGGGCGCAGGTGAACACAGATGTAACATCTTTGCCTGACCCTTAACACAATCCTTTTTTTCACCTTCACATTTATACAGTGAGGATAATAAAAAACAACCTGAAACAAACCAACCAAACAAACAAACCCTTCCCTTTTACCACATCACCTCATTGGTCTTTCTACAACAATTGATGAAAACACCATGGATAACTTGAAATTAAAGCACATTAATGCTTAATACTTTTTCCGTAGAGGTTTCCATGGAAGCTCTATCTATGGATATTCTAACGTATGAGCACAGGTGATGCTAGCTGCAAAAGGTTTCACTGTTCTTGCTGATAGTTTTCCAGGTGCTGACCTGTTTTTTCCCCCAGTTGGACAGATGCCTAGCTACTGCATATTTAACCACCACATACATTTATTCTCATTAGTATCCCTGTAGCACAGTAAATAATCAAAACTGTTTCGTATAATAACGCAGTCATTTTTGTTCCTGAGTAAGCTCCCAAGGGTAGGACTTTACTCTCAGTTTGGCAAACTAATGTGTGGTTTTGCTTTTGCCATCACTTTTTCAATAACCAAAATATTAGAAAAGGGAAGGAAAATTGAAACACAAGCATCAAAAAATATTTGTCATAACTTTTGTCCAACAGGTTTCAGTATTTGAGAGAGCAGCTGTCATAATACATAACACTGAACTTCTGTTGCAGTAGGGAATCACAGGAAAGCAAAACATAAGTCTGTTGCATCATATAAGCTCTGTTTAATGGTCACAACCTCTTTTTTTTTCTGTCTTCTTTTTTTTCCACTTTATTCTTCTGACAGATCATTTTGATGTAGTGATATGTTTTGCTGTAGCAAATACAGTTCTTACCGAATTGTTGCATGTTATGCTGAATGCTCTGTGATCAGTTGAACCTGCTCCTAGCGGCAGTGACCGTTTTGTTTCTTCGTTTTTTCTTAATGTCATTAGATTTCTTTGCTTGTCTTGGGATTTAGGAAGCAAATTAAAGCTACATAAAAACTTATTTACTATCAATATATTCTGTAAATCAGAGGATAAGGGTTTTCAACATCTACAATCACTTTTTAAGTGTTTGTTTTAGAGTGTAACACATGTTCTGGCTTCTGTGTGCATAGGGCATCAATCGTCATTGATTTCAGTGGACACTCATTCTTTAAAAAGAGCAATATATTTATGAACTCAGAATAAGAAATTAGGTTTTTAGGTTTTAATAGTAGGAATCTTTTAGAGAAGAGTGACTAATTTTGAATAGCTATTCAGTGAGGTTTCTCCCGTAAACCATATCAGTATAGGTACAAACAGGCTCTTGTTTATTTGAAGTTATTGTGAAGCAGGTGGGAGGCTGCAGAGTACAAGAAAGGCAGGTGCTGTTCTAGAAGAACCATGGGTGGCAGACAATAAAGAGAGGGAATGAGCAGATCATTTGCACCTCTGAGCTCTCATTAGTTTATTTCCTGTGATGCTGTTGGATGCTGCAGCTGGCTGCAGAATTCCATGCAGATTCTGCAGAACAGTGTCATGTTTTCTTCCTAAAATAGTGTGACTTCTCCTGGTGCAACACAAGGCTGAAAGGTGACTTTTGTGAATCCAACTTCTGGTGTTCATACTGTGTAAAGGAACCTTATAACTTGAATTCTGAACCAAAAAAGGTCTTTCACTGTGGGAAGTAGTTGAAACTTGCTCATAGCTGGGCTGGAACTTTGGGCCACGCTTCCCTGCAGGGTACACTTGTCAGCCTCTTGAAAGAGATTAATGAAACAGTGACCCATTTAGCATAAGCCTTGGTGGATTGTTAATATGCTTCAAGAACTTCACAAAATCTGTTTAAGGAAATTAAGGATGTGTTTTTAAGAGACTTTTCAAGGACTCTGGGGTGCTCCATGGTCAGTAACAGGCCATGTCGGGGCAGCTGAAACATGGACTTTCTTTATTCATCTTCATTATCAGTCAGATACTGTGTGTATTGTCTCTGTTGGGATGCTGTTTACCTTGAGCTCCCTCAGGTTTCAAACTAAACTCCCATGGAGACATTAGAATATCATTTTGTTTGTGTTGCTGTGCAGCTTTGTTCTGTAGACTGGTTTTATCAGTGAGTACGTTTATGGCAAACACTGACTGTTGTTATCTGCGTTGACTCTACTCCTGTTTGGCATTTGTCTCACATTCTCATTAAGCTGTGTGCCTAACCTATGCAGTTCATTTCTTGAGGAATGAAGGCTGCTGTGTAAGAACATGATGATTATTACACAATGACAATATACTTGGGAAACTCAGGACAAGTTGACTGCGGACTTGACATACTCCCTCTGCATGTCAACTGCTTCCATTTCTCTTGAAAATTCACGGGAAGGAAACTCTTTCTGTTCATTTGCTTAGTGGAAATTTTAAAGCACCATTTATGCAATTCTAATCCATCTGCGGGCTTATATTACAGGATCTAGTATTTCTGTAATATCTGAGTTACAAACCTCCTATTGGGGCTTGTGATGCCTCTGTTATCCAAGACCGTGACAGGTTGGAGCAGAGTCTAGTGGTATTTCCAGCCATTAAAATTTAGTCCATAAGGCTACAGTACGAGAAAATGTTAAATGTCATTATGAGGAAAATGAATACTACCAATGCAGTCACAGAATTCCACTCTAACACCTGAGATCTTCACTGAAATAGCTACTTCAGTCCAGGGGTCCTTATCTTCTTCCTTAAGTTTAACCCCTTAGTTTCAAAATGGACTTTGTTTAACAAGTACTTCAATGGAGGTGCCCCCAAGAAAACCTGTTTAAAGGTTTAGGACTCCAATGGGAGAGCAGTCTCCTGGCACATCATCATTGCAGCATCACCAAAATGCTGCTTCACACCTTCAGATGCATCCTCTAGATTATTCTTTCTGCAATATAAGAATAACTACTACTTCTTCCAGAACGCAAAGTACAAAATTATGTTCTCAATATTCTTTCTACTAGGTTTTAAGCTTGTTTGGGGCAGGATAGTCTTTCTCAGTGGTCACATATTACAAATAATGTAAGCAAAATGCTGCAGAAGTAAAATTTTATAACAAGGTAGGGAACTATGTCCTTTACCCCATAGCACTGTTGTTGTGCCTTCCACGGAGAAAAAAGTGAAAAAGTAAAAGCCAAATGTGCTTGAAATTTCTGCAGAAAGACACTGTATAATACATGAGACTATCTGAGTATGTACTTCGGTGTTTATATGCTTCTAATCTCACTCTAGTGCAGCTATTTTCCATGTTATGTAAATAAATTTCAAGGCAGATTTTCAGACTGTGCTATTGACCTTACAGATTTTACTTTCCAATAATACTGGATTATACCATAAATCTTTGTGTAGCGAGAACTTCTTAAAAAAAATAATATTTCTCAATTTGATAGAGTGCTAAATCTTCTTTTTTAGAGGCTTTTTTACAGATTTCAGTCACCATCCAGTGTGTTAAATTTTCTCTAGAGTTCTCATGCAGCTGATACAGAGGTGCCTTTGAAAAATAACAGAGGATCCTGAATTTCACGTCTGAGTAGAGATTGCTTTAAAATTAAAAAAAAATGAGACTTCTTTTCATGCTGGTGAGCTAGTGATGTAAATGATTAAAGGTTCTAAACTGCAGAAAAGCAGCTTGAGAATTAACATGAGTTGATATGCACCTGGCAAATAATGGGATCTATTCTGAGGAAGCTGTTGACTTTCATCTGTTTCCTTTGTGCAGATATTTCTTATAAATGACAACCCTAGAAATACGTAGTTTCTTGTGTATCATCGAAACCTGGTCATGAATAAAAAAGCTTCCTTGCTTTTCACATTTCTTAAAATGTTTTTTTTTCTCAATAAGTTTGCTCTTTGGCCAAAAGTTTTAGCTCCGGTGGATATCTAGATATTGGTGTACAACTCATAAAATTGGGATTTACTAAATAAATGCCAATGGGCTCCTCTAATAAAATTATGCAGTGTGCCTGAGCAACCAAATTAATTAGAGAACAAGGCGTCTATTTACAAGCAAATATTTTGGTAACCAGCAGTGAAAGCACAAGATTAGAGTGGCCAGTTCTCTTAATTATCTTCCAAGAAATTGATCTGCTACTTATCAGTAGCTTAATTTCCTGAGCTATTGGTACATTTACAAGTCTGTAATAAGAACTTTGGTAGTTTAATTGTTAATTTTCCCTGGGATGTTCAGTGTCCCATTGGAGAAAATACCAAGTCCCATCCATGCTCTGCTGTCATGGCTGCACATCTTTCACTCAGCATTAACCTCGAGTTTAGTTCTGTCTTGATTCTTCTTTAGTACATTTTCAAGGACCATGGAGACAGGTGTATTTTACAAGCCTTTTACAGAGTGGTCTTAAAATAGGAAGCTGTAAACTGTTGTTCTTTTGCTCTCTTGAAAGTAGCTCCTTGCCAAGAGTTGCCATTAAAATGAATTAGCCTGGTAGATACTAGTAATCATGATCGTGTATTTAAAATCCACAATCTCTTCAAATGCTGTGGTACAAATGTTTTTGTCATTTTCCCTGAGACCAGCCTCCCAAAACTGCAAAGCTCAGGAATGTTTTTGGACAGGCAAAACAAAAATTACCTCTCAGCCATGTTGCATTTTTGGAATCCCTTCCACAGAAACCCAAATGTAGGGATATTTTTCTTCATGCACAGTTATTCTTTGTTTAATGTTCACATACAGGTGTGAATATGATTAATTGTGGTTATGCTCTAAGCTTGTTCCAAAGACATACCTAGAAACATGTGGTGTTAAGGATCTGGAGGAGATTTGCTGATGCTCCAGAGGTTAAAACACCTTTTGTCATAGATAGGAGCACCCCCAGCATCTTTCTGAGTTAAAGCAGTGTTCAGATTTACAGCAGCTTCCTGGAGGCTGCCTGTGGGCTACTCTGTTGTCTGGAATATCCCCAGATTTTCATGATATTTTGACAAAGCAGACAAAGACATCTAAGGGAGACCAGTGAGAGGCCATTTACCATGTTGTTGTGCCGCCTTTGCTGCAGGACAGTTCCTTGCCTGGAGCCATGGTAGCAGCAGATCTGTCCTGTTCTGCTTGCACGCTGCCGGCACATCTCAAGTTCTGCAACATGGTGAACACAAAGAAGCATAAACATTTTAAAGGTGCATGGCTCGTTACTTAATTATTTATCTATATATTAATTTAAAGGATGCAAAACTAAATTTGTTTAAATTAAAGTTCAGTCTTGGATGTCTCGAAGCCCAAACAGGGGAGTTCCTAGGTAAAGAACAAGAGTAATTTTGTGGCAGAGTAGGATTTGAATATTCACAGTGGTGGGTTTATTAGTACTTTGAAAAATACCAGATTGGTTTGCTCATAGGCAGCCAGTGCTTTCAGTTTTTGAAAGATGCATAGAACTCTTCCCTTTTCAAACCAAATGGGAATCGTGACTGTATTGGGTCTGAAGTAAGGTTCATGCTTGTTTGTGTGAAGGAATGATTACAAATATGGCTAAAGGCAGAAGTTAAAGGTTTCTCTCATTACAATTCCACCCCAGCAACAATGATCCAGATGTGTTTATGCTAACAAGGTACTAGCAAGCTTTAGGAATTCCCTAATACAACAGTTCTCCCTCTAACTACAAACTTTGACTACCTAGGAAGAGCTAGACAGGTGTGATACAGCCTGCAGAGGGATATTTTGCTCAGAGTATTGAAGGAGGGTTTCTTCGCTGCTTTTGCAGTCATGGTGTTTTGCTGGAAGTGTAATCCTTTCCACTGACACATCTCCAGCTTCCTTCCTCAATGTTTGTACATTCAAAAGAGGCTAAATTTAAGAGATTATTCTGCCTGTTTTGATCTTCATTATTTACCTCAAGACCTCAGATATGTGCGTAACACTCCATGTCTGTTCCCCATTGTCATATTTTGCACTTTCATAGGAATAAAGCTGCCTTTTGTCTCATAGCAGATGATCACGTTCTCAGGAGGGAAAATGCTGCTGAGTGGCAAGTGTCTTCACTTTGGATTTGTCTTGGAAGAGAAGTTTTATCATGTTACTTACCAGCAGAAATGTGCATTGGCACGATGCTCTTTCTACCCCGCACGTACAGTCCCAGTGTGGTTGTCACTTGCCTTGTGTGACAATATTCACTTGCTCAGCCCAGCATTTTGATGTACATTTCTATGGAGAGACATAACTGAATTAGATCAGCTATTTTCTGATCATAGCAGCTTCTATCACTATCAGAACCAGAATGGGTCTGGCTATTCCTGTCTTATTTTTCACCTTCTTGTTCAATTGATGTGCAATCTTAATTAACCTGTACTAGGAATCTGTGGGCCAACCTTGCTTTTTTGGAAGATGGTAGGAAAGAACAATATCAAAGGCATATATGAAAAAATTATCTTGGAAAATTCTTATTCCAGAATTGTATTTGTAATCTCATGCTTTTGCAGAATTCAGCAAAACATTACTATTCCATGCTATATTTTACAATATAAATACATCTACTCTTTTTTTTTTTTTTTTTCTTGACTTGCATACTATCTTTCCACTTTACTTTGGAATTTTTTTCCACTTCATTTTGCAATTTATGTGGGGTTTTTTTCTCTCCTATAATTCTGTAGGTACTGGGAACTGTTGTTCCTAGCATGCTCTCTCCCTGGCTATTGCAGAACCAGAACTGGGTATGTAATTTGCCCTTTACGCAAGACAGCCATTAACTTGCTTCCCTCTTTCAGAAAACTACTGAATATTATATAGGCCCTATGAGATTCTTCTAAATTCTCATCTGAATGTGGTAGATGACATGGTGTTTCATCCTAGTGCCAGACAAATTAATGTCAGCTGTTACACCATTCTGGCATAAGGCTTCCCACAGCCTCGTATTTCTGAAGGTGCATGGAGGACGTGTCTTTGTTCAAAGGGTCAGTGGGAGTTATTTTTAGGAATTATTTTGCATTTTTACAACATCTTTTATTCTCTGATAATTTAGAGTTAATTACACCTGAGAATCCCAGTGGGCAAACTAAAGCACAACGATCAGTGAGTACAGTATCAAAAGCAGCCACTAATTGAAGGACATTGGAGTTTGTCACTTTTCAGTGACATACAGTATTTATGAAACTTTGCAGGGGGAGAGATTCCAGTTTGACAACCAGTAACTAACCAGCTGCTTTGGTTAAAGTTTAAATCTTGCATGCCTAATGAGAGCCACCTTAAAGTTGCATTTTCAAATTCAGCCCCTTGGTAAAATGCCAAAGCTATAGGGAAAATCAGTGGTGAGCTAGGAAAAAGCTGAAATTGTGAGTTTGCCACTTTGAAATTTTTTGTAAGGGTTTCGCAGCTGTTCAGGATATATTTTGACGTAAATGAAACTTGACATTTACATCATAGAAATATTTGTTGTGTACACAGTCAGAACACGAAAAGCTGAAAACTTCCAGTCCTTTCTGGACCACCAATTAGGAATTATTTATGAGAAAAATGTGATCTTTCATTTTTGTATTTTCAGTTAAAGCAAGTTGAAAACAAAACTGTCCAGATCAATTAAGTGAAAAGAAATATTCTGACTTGGGATAAAATAGCCCTGAAATGAAACCTTTCATTTATTCTATTACTTTTTCTATATCATTGGTATTATTTTTGTTCTCTAGTAGAAAACACAAATGAGGAAAAAAAAAATCAATGTTTTTATTGTTGGGTTTTTTTTTCCTCAGAAATTGAATTCTTATTAAAATATTGTCACTTAAAGTATTTACCATCTCTAGCTCAGTCCATCTACGGGTAATGGCTCTAGACAGCCTTTTGGAGTGTAAAGAAGAGTGGTTTGCACTGATTTGCTGCCTGCTGATGTCAATGTGGAAGAGTCCACTCAGAAGTCTCGTATTCTTCCCCAAGCCCACCTTTGTCTTATCAATAGCCTTTTTTCTCCTTTGGCTACACTGCTCTTTTTAATTAAAAAAAAAAAATAAAGAAAAATCTGTGGCATTTAAACAATACCTTATTTGCTTGACATCGGGAATTCTGAACCTGTACTCAAATGTCAGGGAGTTCATACTAGTGTTTGAGTTTCATATGCTGTTGCATACGTTAAGTCCTGTTAATGTCCCTTTGGACAAAGGCATGCTTTAGATATATTCTTCACGTACTGTTTTTACAAAGAAGCGATTTTCCATTGTTCCTACAGATAAAAACTCCTGGCATAGTTTCATCTCCTCTAAAATGAGCTGCTAATGCTGGATTTAAATTCTTTCCTACTGTGAGTTGCCAGGCAACTGCCACACAAATTCACCTGCAAGAAGCTGGCTTTGTCCATTGTCCCCTTCTCAATCAAGGAAGTAAAAACTCCATTCAGAGATCTTTCCCGAGCTGGGTGGATTAAGCCAGATGAATCCACCCAGAATGGGGCTAGAGGGCACGTCAGGCCTTCCACACCCTGCCTCAGTTTCCATGCAAGGAGAAGCTGTTATTTTGCTCCAGGCAAGAAACAAAGCTGGAACCAGCTGACACTTGTGTTTCCACCTCCCGTGGCTGAAACACTAAGCGTTTTATCTTCAGTGTTTTAAGTTTGGATATAGTTGGATAAAAATGCCATTTAACTTGATATTTCTTGCCTCTCTGCCAAATGCATGCTTTTTTTTTTTCTGATAGCAGGAATAGGAAAGTAACCTTCTGAGAGTATTTAGCAGTATTGATTTAGTTTAGCTTGGGTTGATGATGTTCTGAGTTTACTCATGTTTTTCAAGCTCATATTGGGGAGCACAAAACCATTGGCATTATTAGCAAATATCTGAGAGAGGCTGGGCTTTTTTCCTCCCAGGTCTCCAGACATGCATTCTATTCTTCTGTTTTTGCTGGTGGCTGTTATTTTTGTAGCTATTTTGATTTTGCTTACAGCATATATGCAAACAAGATTAAATGTGCAGCCACTTTTTATGGTTTCTAATCAGTCAGGAGTGCAGGGAGATTACAAGGAAATGGGAACTGGTTACTTCAAAAACAATCCTGCAGGATTCAGTTTTGCTGAAACTGGTGCTTGTTACGTTTGCTGTATTGTGCGGTCAGATTTTCTGTTACTCTGTCATTACCTGCTGAGAAGATGCTCTGTGGGACAGACCTGACCACAGAGCAGCTCGCAGGGATGCATCTCCTTTTTGAAACCTCCATCAGAATAGGCTGGTGACTGGGTTAAAACTGCTCTAATCTGTCCCTGACATATCATAGCACTGTTCCAAAGCCGGACTTAGATGGCTGCATCTTTAGAAATGTTTAAGCATTCTGGGTCATACCCTGGTTGCTTAAATCACTGTCTCCGTTAATAACATTTGGTGCATTCACTCCAGTAAAGAATTCAGCCCAATTTTTCTGTTGCATGCTCCGGGTGTTCCTCAACGCCAATGTATAACAATGTATAGCAATGATGTACAAGAGGAAGCTGCTCTCACACAGTGCTAAGTGCTTCCTGTACCTGCTGTCAGTTTCCCCATTCTAACACCCTATACAGTGCTGGCATTTGAAAATATTATGTATTTGGCAAAGAAATAATGAAAGAATGGCTCATGGCTAGGCTGCTTAGCAGGAGGAAGAGGAAATATCAGTGTGCAAAAATGTGATGTCCTTCCAGTAAAATATGAGGTTGTTAGTAGCTGTAACTTCCATTTCAACTGACTAGTATTGCCTCTTTCCTCAACTATATGGAAACATTAGGAACTCAAGAATGCTATCAAAATATTGAATGCCATAGCCAGTGCAATAATTTTTACCTCCACATTCACATGCCAAATAATATGAAGTTAATAACTGATCTGACGAATGCCACGGAGTGGACAGAATCCCCAAGCTGAAGGCTTTAGTAAAATCATAATCCTTTCCTTAATGATTGAAGGCTGTGTGTGAAATCAGACAAGACAGTAACCACCATTGCTTATAGTGTTAATCACCACAATTCACAAGTCCAGGGACTCTGAGGATGCCTTTCTGTTGCCAGCCCGGTGTACCCGAACTGGATCATGTCTGGCTGGTCCTCACAACCGTTGTTGTGCAGGTGCTGCAGGTGATGGTGCAACCCCAGGGCTGCCTTGGCACGGGAGCCGACGGCAAACCTGTCACTAATTACTGAGCGGCCAAAACTCAGAAGTCTCTAATGGCTAAAAAATTATTATGGATTTGGAAAAGAACATGTGTGTTTCCATTTACTAAAGGAAGATCTTCAAATGCCATCAGAAAATGTACAACAATGATGACAGAATGCCAAAGATGGGATTTTTTGAACTAGTTACTTGGTTCAGGCTTTGAAGGAAATGGTGCAGTTCTGATTTTACAAACAGTTCACTTTAAAGAGAAAAAGTAGCTTCAGTCCGTATCAGAAGTTGGCTGAGCAATGAGATGTGTAATTCCAATGAATACTCAGCCTGAGGACTTTAGTTACTGAAATAATTTTTCACTTAATACCGAGCACCAATAAATAATATTTTTCATATTCCCACCAGTATATCATTTATACAATAATTCTCACATGTGCAGATCTGAAATAATACTAAAAGCCATTTAAGTGGGACTGCTGGCTTGAAATCTAGATGTTATTTTTACAATTTGCTCTTATACATATTCTTAATCATAATATCCACATTGATTGCTTCAGGTTCACAGCAGTACTCTTGGCCGATGGGTATTGTGCTGCAGTTTCACAGTCAGTTTATTATGAAGAGGGAGACATTAAAATGGATGTATTGTATTATACAAGGACTTCTTTTGGCAAACGTTTACTGTAAAGCTCTAAACTTTCTGCAGGGGTCTGTGAACCAACGTATTTTCAAGAGATAGGCCTGCACTTAATTGATTCTACTCTGGAAATCAAAATCTCTTTCTATAGTGAATGATCACAGCTAATTTTGTGAAGTAATTTAAAGAGCCACCATAGTGTAGATTTAGTCAGACGTGATGTTGATGTTTCATTGTAAAACATGTCACATTATTTACTTTTTTTAAAAAAATGGTTAACATTTAAAAACTGTTGGTATTTTTTTTTTCCTACTGGGGAAATTAAACTTTTTATTTTTTTCCTGAAACAAATGAAAAACTCACAAAAATTCTGCATACAAAATATTCTTGAGCACATTTGGGAGCATTTGTCAAACCACTTTCAATTCTTTCATTTCCTCATATTTAAGACACTTTTATGAGACTTTGGTTGTTTTTATTAAATTATCTCTTAAAAAGCATAACAACCTAGAGGAAACGTTCTAATGTGTTTCAAGTGCTTTCACTTTAGTATGTGTTTTGATGGGCATCAATAGGCACAAAGCACCAAGAAACAATTGAGAAAAAATATTACCCTGCAAAATCAGGAGATTTGAGAGTTACATACCTGGTGAAAACAGAGTAGATGTGGAAAATAAAGGACAGAACTTAGGAAGAACAACCACACACACACACTAAACCCCCTAGTAGATTAATATCTTTATTGTTTTCTGCTCTAAATTACCCTTCTTAAAGTTTAAAAGTTCCACTTACAGAAAAGCAACTCCAGTGGGGGCTGATTGGCATCACACCTTTGGAGGTAAAAATACTAATGAGCTGTTTCCTATGTGCTCCATTCAGAGAAAATTAGGAAGACATGGGAGTTAGAATCTTTTCTTGTGAAGTGCATTATTGTTTTTCTTTTTGCATAAACAATCTATGACAGCAAACATTTTAAAGAGCTTGGAATTAAATATATGAAATATATAGCAGGAACCCCATGGAGAAGCCAAGGCAGGGACTTGTAATTAAACCAGAAAAGGTCGCTGATAGCAATGATGCTCCTCATTCCAGTTTAGGTTTAATTTCTGCTTCTGCTGAATGAATAATTAACACTTTGAACTTGTACATCTACTTAGCATTAAGGCTACGACACAGACTTACAAAAGGACTGCAAATCCATACTAATAAAACAGTTATTACACCCTTGACCTCTGCGTAGTGTAAATAAAAACTGAATCTTAGCAGGGTTAATGGCTTAATCTCAGTTAATTTGGGGCTTCTGAGTTTTTTTGTTACATAA
This sequence comes from Nesoenas mayeri, assembly GCF_963082525.1. Taxonomy (NCBI): domain Eukaryota; kingdom Metazoa; phylum Chordata; class Aves; order Columbiformes; family Columbidae; genus Nesoenas; species Nesoenas mayeri. Next base: position 5,247,803 of record NC_137562.1, read on the forward strand.
CCCTGGAATCACTTCCTATTGCTGTTCCCCCACTATCTCTGCCTTTCTTGGTGTTCCACTACAACTAGTTGGCAGCTCCCTTGTAACATGAGAAGGGTACAGCAGACGATACCATAACATTAAGTAACTTAAATTTAGGCTTGATCCTCAAATCTTTTTTCAGCTTCACTTTAATGATATCTCCCTGTCACCAAGTGTCCTTTTTTTTTTTTTTTTCACTTTGGTTTTATTTGGGGAAAAACTCATGAGGCACTGTGAAATCTCTCTCTTATCTTTGCTAGTTGCACAAAGTGTTCTAATTTGCTTAAACAAATTATTTTTTTAAGCTTTTACATCTCTTACAATTCTCAACTACTTGTGGTATTGTGCCAGCAAGTATCACTTTAGAGCTAACCACCATCAGGCTATTGATTAAGTAGAAGAAGAATGAAGGATTGTTTTCTTCCCATCAAGAATATGAAAAAATAATTTCAGCAAAGGATATCTTGACAAACATCTCTGCCTGAGAATCATCAAATAGAAATGTTTTGGCAGAGAAAAATCCAATTTTCTGAAAGACTGTGGCATGCAAAGATAGATGTTGCTGTACATCAACCTTTCATTTCTAGAGATGTTTAGGCATGAGGAGTTTGTCTCAGTTTTGAGCTGTGAACTCTAATTAGTAAAGCAAGTCTAATAATTGAACAATTAGTGAAGCTAAAGGTGCTGCTATGGGGATCGGTAAGCCACCTCGATGGCAGCTGAAGTTCTTCGCTCAAAAGTGCTGCAGAAAGGGGCATTACGGACCATCACTGTAAATGTTCCACTCTTCTACAAAATGACAACAACAAAAACAAAACCAAAAAAACACAACAAAAAAATAAGGGAGGTACAACCTTTCCTCATTTTATACCCCGTGTTGGAAATCAACGTCGAACTTAATTGCAACCCTAGATTTTAATCATTGAAGGGAGGGTGGAGACTCTCGGGCAGATGAGCATGTTATGCTTCCATTATTATAACTATGAAATGAAAAAAGAGTACAGAGGGAAAAAGGTGGAAGAAGTGTGTTCAGTTCATTCACTGTCTTTTTGCCAGGACATTGTACACTGCAACAGGTGTAGTAGAAATGCTTTGCTTTCCCAGATATCCACCCAGTCCTGATAACATTGATAACAAACTTTCCAGCAGCCAAGAAGCAGAAAATAATATACGCTGGCATTAGCAGATATGTGTCTGTGTTTACGAGGAAGAAAAAAACTTTTGCTTCTGATGTTTTCTCCTCTGTTTGTAAATGCTCTGGGCACAAGGAAGGGGTGCAGATGCAAGAGCAATGGGTTAGCTCTGCAGAAGGCAAAACAGGGACAGGAGTGCTGGAGGCAAAGTCGTTTAAATACACAATTCATCTTTCCGAAGTCTGTACCTTGGGTGAGTTCATTTTGTCATGCACAAAGGTGCAGTAGTGAGGCACAAAGGTTAGAGACTTTCTCTACCAAAGAGGTATTTATGAGCTTTTAAGTAAAAAGAAAGAAAAATATTTTTATTAGAGGGAGGCTGCCAGGAGGAAAATTGATTCACAGGCTCTGTATGAGAAAGTAAATATGTCCCTTTCACCTTAAATCGGTGCATCAAGCTTTGGAAAGTCCAATTATCTTGACAAAAATGATTTAGCGAATAATTGAACAATAGGAGTGGAAGGGAGGAGGTGAAGGAGAGGGGGTCTGGAGGGGGAAAGATGCTGCAGGAATTGGCCCTAAGGCAGCCTGTGATGAAAAAACCTCAGAGGTGGAAGAGCAGACAGTCCCGGAGGACTTTGTAGTACTGGAGATTTATTTGGCAGCAGAATCCCTGTGTTGCACATTTAATAATAAGATGTATTGTTACAGTTTCTGGCTTAGAAATGAATTCTAAACCATTTCTGAAGTATAGCTGAAGGCATATCTATACATTTTAAAAAAGAAACAAGGTTGGGTTTTTTTTCCTTAAGCTTTATTGAAGTTATCATCTTGCCAAATTGTTCTTAAACTCCCTAACCTGAGACTGTGATTAATGGGCTCAGAACAAAAGAGGCTGTAAGTATTGGCAATGCTAAGTGTTTCTTTGCTTTTATTTACAATTCTCTGTCTTGAAAGCTAGGCTTGCTGTTGTCTTAATCAGGCTGGTAATTAAAGTGCTATTTAATGATGTCTTCTTAATGAAGTCACCTGCAAGTATTCTGGATGGGCTGAGAAACATAATAGTCAGGGGTGGTTTAGGAGCACTGGGTTGTGAAGAGGGACTGTGCTGCATCAGGGTCGACAAGGGGAACCTGGATGACTTGACCAGAGCTCCCATGGGGCTGTGGCCCCTGTTTTGCTGTCTACACAACTGCATCTCTTGGGAGAGCACGAGGCTCTGGTGGCTGGGGTGAAACTGTGAGTTTGAGGGAGGGGAAGGGCACTGATAGTGTCCTCCTCCTTTTATTTTGTGTGGGGGGGAATAGTGTTGTGACATAATGAGCTTAGGAAATGCTTAGTTGCAGAAATAATTGTATACCTAAACTGGCTGGAATTGAAATATGCAGCAAGCCCTTTGGGTGCTCTTCATCTAGTTCTGTAAAGTTTGTCTTTTTCTTGACAATGCACCAAAAGAAAATCTCAGCTGTGTGTGTTAAACTCCAAGACTTCCGAGTTCGTGGTGAAAATATTGTTGTTTGAGCTGCTCAAATTGTGGTGTTGGTGTAGAATTCCAGTTTGGTTCCTATTTCTGGATATTTCTAACAATGAAACTGCCTTTTCAGAAATATGGATGTTTTGTGCATGTGTAGGTGTGTGCACTGAGAGTTGCCTCTTTTCTTTTTTGCATTCTATTGTTCTGTTTGCTTGGATATATTTGTAAGATGAGCATAATAAGCTTTTGGAACACTGTACTCAGGGAGGGGAGGAAACTTGGGTACATTGCACCAAAAGCAACCTTCTGCAAAATCAGTTGTTTCCCTATCATCTCGTTCATAAAAATGTTATTACTTGTCTTAAGTACTTGATTGGTTTCCTGGCCCCCACTAATTCAGGAAGCTGTTCTGGAATCTTCCTACTCTGGTCATTAGAAGTCAATGTGTTCTTTGGCATTTTGTAGGCACTGTAATAAAAGACAAGTGTCATAATGACCAAGAGTTTGTTTTTCTGATGCTATGCAATCAGAAAAGGCTTTATGAAGTACAATTCTCCTGCTTTATTTCTAATGTGTCATTTTTCTATGTGGCTTAAAAAGTAGTAAACTCTACCCTTATCAAAGATGTTATTTGTACTTTCTATTGAAGCTCTTTGAAAAAGTTGACTGTTATTATGCAAAATAATGTATATTCTAAAGTCTTAAAGTTACTGTTAGAATTAAGGCCTTGCCTTAACTTTTTTTTTTTTTTTTAATGGTTTCTGAACTTCTCCCCAACCTCCATGGACTTCATTATACAATCTAGTTGCAAGCCCATTTTATTGCTCCCCAGCCTCCTGTGCAATTCAAATAACTCCATCATATTTTACCATATTTTACAATAGCAGAGAATTCCTGCTGTGCTTTTTTGTAGTTTTGTGATTGTCAACATATAAGTGCCTGAAAATTAGCATTTTGCATTTAGCAACACAGCCAACCTGCTTATAGAATAAATGCATAATATTAAACATTACACGTTTATTCCCCAACATCAGCAGGACACTATTAAAGTTTCTAGGCTTAGATCTCTGTTTCATGCCAGTTTACCCTTCAGTCACATTTTAAATAAATTACTTCTTATGCTTTTGCATTAAACTTTTACTTCAGTGAGCTATAAACCTCTACCAAAATCTCCCCAAAAGGTAAGCAGGATGTGTACAAATTCAGTCTGACTAAAGAGTCAGCGTAAGTCACCAATGAATCATAAATCTGATGCAGCACAACTGAAAAACTGAAAACTGAAATATTATACATTTGGAATATATAGCGAAGCAAATCTAGTTCCAGTATTTGTTTTTAAAAACTTCTATCTGTATAACAAAGCAAATTTGGGCCACTAGCTCTGAATGCAAAGGTACAGAATCCCTGAGACCAGCAGGATACTTGGTCAAATAAGGAATTAGCTACTCTCTGCCATTACTTTGTTGTTGTTTTGTATTATTGATTCTATATGACCCTGTTTCTGGGTCTGGTCTGAGACTCAGAACACACAGGTGAGGTGTGATGCTCTGCTCCCTCCTCCACATGCTGATTAGAGAGGTTGCACCCTAGGAAACATGCAGGTGGGTGACAGAAAACTTTGTAACAAAGATGGAATCCATTCTCCTTTCAGTGTCAATATTGTATCTATAAAATGTTCTTCTGTATTATCAGTCTATGGGGAAAATTGTGGACGTTTATGTTCTGAGAGGTTGCTTTTTAGAGTTCTTCTATGTTTACAGTATCTTCATAAACTGGTAATGGGAACTAGTGGTAAACACCAAAATCCTGGAAAAAGAAAAACAGCTGGAAGATTTTGATATTCATCACAACTTTGTAGAAAACCTGAAATATTGGTTAATTTTGTTGTTCTCGTGGTGGCAGTTACAGAATTGAATATTCTTGAGGTTCCTTTACATTTTGCTGTCTGCTTGGTCTTTCTCTCTTCCACCAAATTCAATAGAGATTTTGTACAATCTCATCTCTAGAAGAGAAGCTGGAAGCTGGCAGTAGTGGTGTTGTGGGTTAAGTTGGAGATTTATAGGCAGGACTGTCTGTTGTATAAGTGCTCCCAGGTGTTGATGGGGAAAAAGCTTGCCCTGTGACACGTAAGAGCATTTATTCATTTGAATAATGGCAGAAACTCACAAAAGGAGAAGAAAACTACACTCAAACATGTGTTTTATGTATTCTGTTCCCTCAGGTTAACAAAACTGTCGAGGGTTTAGATTGCAGGGTGACAATAAAACCCTGGCAGATGTATTGTTAACCTCCTCTCCCCCCCACTTCCCCCTTCAGCCCCTCCCTCTCCCCACTTCCCACTCAGGACAGGTGATTGGGAGGGAAAGAAGGACAGAGAGAAGAGAGTTGGAAAAATTAAAGATGTTTTACTAATGCTACTAATAAGAATAGAGAAAATAATACAAAATATACAAAACCAATCTTGAAAGTCTCAGCAACTGCAGAGCTGGCACCCAAAGTCCTGGACTGGACTCTGCAGCCAACCGGAGCTGGATTCAGTCTCTCACTGGGCCTCAGTTCGCAGGGATGACTAGCAAGGTCCTCTCCTAATGTCGGCCATAAGCAGAAGGGAAAAAGGGAAAGAGATGAGATCCTTGTGATCTCCCACATTTATATCAACTATTCATGTGAATGGGATGTTATACACAGTTGGTCAGTTTCTTGGTCACTTTTTTCTTGTTGCCCCTCTCGTGAGATGTCCATCCATGCTTATCAATAAGTTTGCATTCCATTGCTATGTTTACCAAAACATGTATCTGGTTCTCCAGGAAAATGCAGCTAGTATGAAGGCTTTAGCTGACAGGAAAATTCACTAAAAGAGAAACTTATTTTTAACCAAACCAGGACACAAACCAAATATTTGTTTTGAAAGGCTTGCTCTCTTTTGCTGTTGTAATTCTCTGCAGATTTCTTCATTCTGTTAATACTGTATATTTTTAAAAGTAGAGTGGTGGTGGGAGGGTTGTTTCTTCAAACCTGAAAATAATCCCTTTTCCTTCAGTCTGGATATTGCAGTGCAGTACTAGGTGCAGGATTCTGCAAAGAGTTGGCTGGCATTTAATGTGTTAGCTGTGTGCAATCTTTTCCTGTGAAGCACTTGAAGTTGTGCCTTGGAAGTGTATGTTTTAGTCAAATTTAGTACAAATGCCTTATAAAAATCACTTTGTCTTGTATTTTTACTGGAGATTTTTCTGGCCAGTGTGACACTGTACTTATATAAATGGAAAAAAAACCCACAAAGCTGCTGTGTCAGAGAAGGGCTTTATCACCTGAAAATAATCACATCTGTGCCTCTGAACCGGTGTGAGCAAAACAAATGGCTCTTCCCTTTATTTTTAGATATGAGTTCGTGTGTCCATGGAGAATGTAGCATAATTTCATAGAATTGAAGATACCTTTAATCTGTTTTCTAGCAGATGTTTTGTCAAAATGTGAGGCTTTCATTGACCAAAGAGACTCCCTGGTCCCCTGTGTGGGCCCACGTTCAATCTGCAAAATAGCAGACGGGGCAGTAGAATGAGAGAAAGGTAGAGATTAGAAACATAGCTAGGAAAAAGCTTGAGAAGAGAGAAAGTAATTTGCTTTGACCTAAGCAATAAATCTAAAGGACAATAATGACCATCTCCTGCCACTCGCAGTGACATTGATCAAGTGCACTGTCCCAGGCCTTTTCCCCTTTGAACCTTAAAGAGTTTCCTAATCGTCTGCGTCACTGTTTGAGCTGGGTCATCAAAGATCAGCTGTAAAGAGATGAGTAAGAGGCATTCTCTAAATTAATGTGATTACTTGTTATGCCAATTAGGAATGTCGTTGTTATTTCTGGGGAGAACACTGTTATGTGATCCTTAAAACAAACACACAGAAAACTTAAGGCTCAGCTAACCTCAAAGACTTGATCTGAACAAATAAGCAGGAAGGGGCACAGAGGAATTCAATTAATGAAACTTCATCCTTAACTCACCTACTCTGGACTGGGCTTTACAGCAAATATTGATCACTGTTTGGAGAACTTAAAGCAAGAGAAGAAAAGCCAAAGAGAGCTGACATTTGACCCACAGTAGTTTTCTGAACTTTTCTCTGCATAGTAGAATAAAGTGAAGGTTTTGTTTTTGAGAGGAAATAGGAAACATTTTAAGCTAAAGGATTTTTTTTTTGTGGGGAAAGGGAGGCAGGGGGACTACAACAAAAATCAAAAGCTTTTGCAGTCAACTTGCTGAAACATCAAATTGCTAGTTCTCGTTCTGCTGTGTATGAACAAAGCGGGTTTGAACTTCCAGGAAGCAATAATTCTATAACAGCTGAAGCATTCAGAAGCTTCAGTTTATTGTATTTCTGAATATTTGTGTTTAAAATAAATAAAGCAGCCCCATAGTTTCAACTTTGACCTGGTATCCTTTTGAGTCAAGACACAAACTTCTTTTTAGAAATGAGGTTTTCAAGGTGGAGGGAAATGCAGAGGAACCGATTTCTGCCTCTTATGGCAATGCTCAGCTCTGGATCCATCTCCATCCCTTCCCCAGCTAAGGAATTTTTAGCTTCCCTTGGGGTTAGAAGATGCTTTCTCCTGTTTGTAAAGACCAAGTAACCAGTGTTCAGGTTTTCAGTTCAGCCTAGATCCAAACTCCTTACTCTGTGCCTTAGTCCCTAAATGGATCCTTTCTTCTGAAATTTTAAAAAATGTGCTCAAATGAGTTTCCTTCTACAAATTGTGATCCTGGCTGGACATCCAATTTAGTCATACAGCAAGAACCAGGTCATTTAAGCACACAAATTCCATGCAGAATGAGAGGATCTGTTTCTCAAGCAAAGCAGCAAAAGAAACGTAAAGCAGTGCTTTTGGTATCCTAGTCTCTCCTTGAAAGATGTTCAAATAAACAGGGTTGCTTTCTTTAATATATGTCAAATGATCTTTCTCCCAGCTCTGACTTTTCCTCTTTCACATCACAGTTTTTTGCCCAGACCATTCTGTAACCCTATGTAGATAATGTTTTATCATGGAACACTGACAGACCCTTCATCCTGCTGTGCTTCTTTCTGCTGCTGTATTCTGAGATGTTGCTGTTATTAAACCTACAGCAGGAATGTGTAATTAGCCTTCAAAGCAATTCTGGAATGGCATTGCCTTCCTGAAAAACATGAAATAGAAAGAACTTACCCCTCTCTATAGATTGTCTTTCAGATAAATGGTGTTTTGCATACACAGGACTATAAACTTTTGAGGTTGGCTCTTCTAATGAAATATTTGAAAGTGGCACTTTATCAGCGTTCTGGTGGAAATCAAATTGAGTCTGAATCAACGAACATGAATTTAGTGCGATTCTTCCTTTCAGGCGTGTCAGACTGAGGCATCAGGAAGCAAAATTAAAGCTTGTCCTCTGTTCCTTGGTGAGCGTGGTTGTGCAGACAGGATCTTTCCTCAGATATGTAAAGAGCAGCTGTTTTCTAAAGATATAGCAAGAGAAAATCCTTATTGCAATGCAAGGACTCAGACTCAGGCAGCTTTCTTGTTCCATACTTCTGACTACATCTTTCACGGTCGCTGTGAGGTCAGATCAGTCTCTCCTAGTTGCCTGGGCATCTATTGCCTTGAGGAAATTATCTGTCATAAAGAGGGATAAGATGCAACAGATTTACCCCTTTTTAGGGTCAGCATAATTACGAAGGAGTTAAGAAAGTGCAGGGCAGCACCTAGTAGAAATAACGGGAACCCAGGCAAAAGCTGTACGCGTTTGTTATTTAACTGTACTATTTAATGCCAGTCTTTGCTACACGTAGTCACTTGTTTGCTACTTTGCTACTTTGCTACTACTTGTCACGATGAAGAAACTTCCCAAATGGCAGGATAGTTTTTTCTGCATACCTTACATCACTGTGATATAGAAATACATTAAGGCGGGGAAGAAGCAGCAAGTCTTCTCTTTGTGCTGAAATTAAAAAAAAATGCTGCTGCAAAGTGCTGAACAACTTTCTAAAGCTGCTCATGAGTGGATTTCAGAGAGCTATAATGGGCATATCCCGATAGTCTTCGTTATCATCAACACCATAAGACAAATCTGTCCTGAAGTAAGGTTTTGAAATAAAATAACAACAAGTTATCCTTCAGAAGCACATTAATAGCCAGACAGCGCTCTGTAGGCTTGATTACAAGATACTTTAAGATACTCATAAAGTTCAAGCAGTAGCTTGTCAAAGTGAATTTTCCTCCATGGGTATCACAGGTAAAAGCTTATTGTTTCTGTATGGAAATGCTATTTTCTTCATATCTAGTAATGTTTTTTGGGCTGAAACTTGGTAAACTATAAACTGTTTGAATAAGTGGAGCTACTGCATGTGAGCTAGGGAGAATGATAATGAATAATTCAATATGACAGATGAATGAAATGATGGATGGAAAGAGAGGAAATGTTAAACAGTGATGTTTTGTGTGCCACTGCCACATATTTAGAACAGATGCCTCCTGTGATAAGTGGGATAGCAAATGCTGGTAAGCACTGATGTTCCCTTCATCAGGACTCAATAGGTTTAGAATTAAAGATACACTGGATTTTTTTTTCATCTCACCATAGCATTTGCAGTCTCTTCCCATTCCCTTGCCTTTCATGCAAGCAAGGATGTCACTTGCCTATGGGACACCAATCTGTCCTGTTGAGCTCTGGCCAGATTTAGAAACAACAATCATATTTCTCAGTCTCCTAAAGTGCCAGGGGAGTTGCACATCCAGTGAAGGCGTTTGCCTGGAAACAGGGAACACCCACCATTCTTGGTCCCCCTGGGCTGATGGAGCATCTTCCTGCTCATCCACCCATGACTGAGGAGGATTATTTGCTTATATTCACTTTTTGAGTCATCTGGGTTTCCAGTGTCACCTAGTCTAATGCACTGGACACTGGAAGGTGTACCAAAGAACAGTTATCAACATCTCCGGTATCAGCCCTTTCCCTTTCTCCTCCAGGTTATCCTGGTACTTCAGGTGTAATATCATAAAGTGAAAATCGCTCAGTATCAAAAGAAAGCTTAAAAATGATAAATAAACAGTCCCCAACATGTTTAATCACCAGGAGAGGGTAGTCCAAACCCTGCTAGGGAAATACTTTTGTTTTATTAGAAGTTGCTGCTTTAGGGTGTTACCATTGTGACAGAATCTTTAAACATCCATAAACTGGAAGGAAGAAAGAGAACAGTTATTGATTCTTCACTAACACAGTTTAATGTATTTTGAAAGTTATTGGCAGACTTTTAACTAAGGTTTCTCTATATTTGCTAGCTTTTTATTGAACCATAGTAATTTTTTGGTATACAGTTAAGGAAGAGTCTTTTTTACAGTTATCTAAGAACTTTCCTACGTATGAAACTAAATAATTTAAAATTATCATATAAACTTTAAATAGCTTTTAAAACTTTTTCTCTGTGCTGCATGGGAGGAAAAATACCTGCATAAAGTAGTTGTTTTTTGTCTCTCAAATAAGTATAATTGGAACAGAAATAATGAGTGTGGCTGTAACATGACTTCCTGAGACAAATCTAAGTAGATGTTGAAATGCATTCTCTGTCTCTAAACCCAGAAGTTTTCTTTATGGCTGATCTCAGCTGGCAGGACAGGCTTCAATTTGCTTTTGGGTTTTCCTGTAGGTGATAAAACCACACCATGAGTCCCTGACACCGTGTGATCATGATGTCCAAAGTTGCCTGTTTGCCTAAAAAGGATTAGTGAAGTTTTTTTCAATCCAATACACTTTTCCTGTCTCTACCTATAGGAAAAGATTTTATGTCCATAAGGAATGGGTAGCTTAGAAGCAGGCCATGGGGCGATATATTTTCTTATATGCTGTTTCTCTGTAGTATTAGCCCAGTGTGTGAGTTCCTATGTTTTTTTCTGATATTAATTAATTGGGTGATCAGTGGTTTTTATATGGTCTTCATCAATATGAATTATAGATTTGAAGTTTGATTTTCCTGCAGATGGCCTTTAAGCAATTTTATTTTTCTGTTACGTGTCTGTTGACATGATTATTCTTCTCAGTTCTCACTGTTTTCAGAGTATGTACTTCAACAACATTTTTTAAACGGTAAACACTTTTTTTTACTACCTAAAGTATAATGAACTTTGCGTTAAAAACATTCCCAATTTGATGTTTGTTCAGATGGAGGGTCAGACAAGCAAAATGTGACTAGTCCAAAAGAAAACAAATTTGAATATTTTCAAACTATTCTTCAAACAGAAACATCAATAACACTTTCAGTTGTTGTTTCACAATATTATAAATCACTTTGAAAGGAACATTACTGAGGAAATTATGACCAGTCATAACAGGAAAAAGTTGAGATTTTCTGTGTAAATATTTGTCTTGTTACTCGTCTGTAATTCATGGTTTCTATTAATAGGATTTCTGAACATTTAATGAAAGATATTTTTATAGTTCTGCTATCCGTCTGCACTGTGTGGTACCTCATCTGTGCATCTTCCCTGTGAGACCATAGAGTAAAACTGAATTCACCATAGCACAGCAAACAGCCCTTTCTTCATGAAACTGCTGCTACCTTGGCAAGGGGAGTTATTTTATTCTGGCTTTTACTTAAAGTGCAACTTGAAGAAGAGCTTGGAATAAAGTAAATCTTTTTAATTAAGCCAATACACAATTTAACAACAGAATGTAATCTTGGCAGCATAATTATTGCCACTGAGAATGTTGGCTATTGAGAAAATAAATATTTTCCTTGCTGCAAGCAGCACGGCTCAGTAAGTACCATGTGTCCTGGCGATTCTCCAGCTCACCCCAGGTGCACATGTAATGCTGAAGGTCAGTGACTTGAAATACCTGAGCAAAGCAGTGATTCCTGGAAAGCATTCCCTGGAGATCCTTGTATGGTTTTGGAGAGGAGCTTTGCTGAGTGGGGAAGAGAATTCAGGGCTGGAGCAATTAGAGGATTCAACCTGTAGCCACTAAAATGCTTTCTGGATTATTATTTTCTTTTTTTTTTTTTTTTTTGACAAAGATTGTCTCAGAGCTGGAACCCCCACGTTATGACGTCGGCTTTGAGCTGCAGAAAAAGGTTCTTTGGGAATAATTTGTATGATACCTCTATTGCATTCAGATTGTCAAAGATCAGGATTCACGACATCATTCTGAAGTCATAAAGATCATAATTTAAACAAAACAGAGTCAGGGATCTTGTGACATTAGTAAAGATCCAAAGAAACAGAGCCAGCTTAATAATAATGCTTTTGTCTGAAAATAGAAGTGTTTAAATAACTATTCAAAATGCATACAGGCTAGAAAACATATTCTTTTCAAATGCATTGTGAATTTAATGTGCAAAAGTATTTTTTGTGGGTTCTGTGTTTAACTCGTGTATTCAAGGTGACCTTGTCTGAGGTTTTTCCCTTTTTTTAATTAATTCTCCATATTCTTGTGTTCATTTGCATTTGTCCCAAGGAAAAAGTAAAAAGAAACCCTGCTGAAAATAATCACTCTTAGCTCAGCAAAAAAAATGGTAGATGAAGGGACCTGTCATAATTCTGTTGTCATTGTCCTAATTTAGGATATGATGATGACAGGATACGCTGATGACTTCTTTGTTCACCTGTCGGGTGCTCTCTGCAAAAGATACACAGCAAAACATTGAGAGAAAACAAGCTGTATTTGTAAACTCCAATGAAATGTAAATGGAAAATGCAAGTTCCTTGTACTTTGTGCTGACAGTTGAAATAATTGAAAAGTTTATATCCTTTGTGAAGAACAATGTACATTGCAGGTTAGATGGTGCAAAACTTCTAAGCAGGATGTTGCAAAGTAAATCTTAGTGCTTGTGATCATCTGAGGATAGAAAGCACATCCTAATCTCAGTGGTACGTCACTTTATTAAAACTGAATAAATATATTATATTTGTTACTACTTATTACAATTCCCACTACTCTACCCATACCTCACCCATGTTTCTTAGTGGTAACTACAAGAAATTGCTCAGCAGGACAATTAGGATGCAGCACTGTTTGTGTTTTATTAATCAAAGCTATACCAACTGTCAACTAGGTTACATTTTACCCAGCTGAAATCTTTGGAGGATTTATGGTGGCAGATAGTAAACCTGCTGAGGATTAATTCTACAGCTAATAAAAACAAACAAGAAGAAAAACATCAGCTCGGGGCTCCCATACATCTACATTAATAGACAATAGTAGCTATTCATGTCAATGGAAAAATCTCTGTTAATATTAGATGTCTGTGTAAATAGCTAGAGGCCACGCTACTAAACTTCCTCTAATGGGGCTGCATTTCTCTCCTCAAGTGCTGGCATCCAGCTGGGCACGGTGTGAAGTGAGAGGAAGGATGGTACTCTCTGCCAGGCAGAAGAGTTTGCATTCCTTTACATATTGCCTGTGGATGATGGGCTAACTTGGCTCTGAGGGTTTTTTCCACTAACAGTGGGAGCTCAGTGCACTAACTTCCCACCGTACTTTTCTAGAATGGAGAGTAAAGGAGCAGTCAAGAGCAAGGGGAGCGGAGAGGGAATGGGGGGCTAGGGGACAGGGACGGATTCCTGAAGGCAAAACATGGGAGGAAAGGAGTTGATTGGCAATGGACAGTGTGGCAAGAAGATGTAGTGAAAATAGAGAAAAGAATTCTTAAGAAATAAAAAGGCACTAAAAATTATGTCAGAGGCAAGAGGTTTCTATTGAGTTTAATTAACATTTCAGAGGAGCAATGCGTCTGGGATGGGGCACCAGATGACAGAAAAGCCACATCGGTGACTACCATGGAGGCAGGGAGGTGACTTCCCTTGTTGCTTGTGAGGGAAGGAAATTACGATGAGACAGAACTGGAAGAGGAGAAAACATCATAGTCTCCCAGGAGCAGATGAGGGCCATGAGAGCTTGTAAAGGAAAACAAGTACTGCCCGAGCAAAGTGAAATTGTCCTACCCAAGTCCTGTGCAGAAAAAGCAGCAGGTAAGAGAGATGGTTGGTGGATAACCTGGGGCACAGCAAGGATGGAAAGGCAGAAGTATTAAAAATGAGACCACGGTGGAGGAAGCATGATTAACTTTTAAGGGATAAATCTTTCTGAAAATACTCACAGGTCATGTCCCTGTCTTTGCACTGCTCTAGCTTTTTGTTGCTGTGGCTTGAGGGCTTTTTGCTTGTTTGTTGTTGTTTCCCCCTTATTGAGCTCTATGTGTAGAAGCAACCAGGGCAGAAGTGCAAGAGTTAATCTGTAGTGGGAAGAAAGAGGCTTCAAAAGTCTATCTAATGGGACGAGTAGATGGTTTCATTTGTTTCCATTATGCTTAAAAAAACCCCAAAACCACAAACACAACAACAACAAAACAATAAACAAACAAACAAAACACAAATACAAACAGTTCTGCTTTCTGAGGTCTTTGGAGGGAAAGTAACGGACTCAAATGTGCAATGGTAACATTTGTATTTGCCCAACTTGCACAAAGGGAAGTTATTGTGGTTTATAAGTCCCTTGACAGGCACTCGGAGATTGTTAAAAGGAGCAATTTCAAGGTAAATGGTCAGTTATGAAGAAACAGTGTTTAGAGTCCTGCACAATGCAGATAAAACTTTACTGCTGAGTGAAAATTATACTGTTTGCCTGGATGAAGAGCACTGAACAGCTGATCAGTAGTTCATCACAAACTGAATATTAGCCTCAGGCACTGAGATAAAGCTCGTACTTGCATCTGTCTGTCTGTATTTTGAAAAGAAACACTCAGAAAACTGGAAAGAGAGTTACAGGTTTGTCTGGTTCTTTTCTCTTTCAGTTTAAGCTTTAACTGCAGCTCAGCAAGCATCCTGTTTTGGTGACACCTCATGACACTGGGAGAGGTGGCAGGAAAGTGCAAAGAATGAACCACATCCCAGGTTGAGGCAGGCACAGAGCATGGGGAGGAATGTCCTGGGCAGATGAGTTTAGCAAGGCTAACAGCCCGAATAACGGGCTGCAGATTCCCTTCTGTTCAGTGTGAGACACCCCCCAGCTGCAGACTCTCACCCCAATCCTGTTGGCCATGTCAGTCCTGCAACCTGTGGTCACCAGCGTAACCTGGTGCTTGAGCATCCAGAGGTTAAAGCACAACGTGGCCATGCTTCATGACCACAGAAAGCTGAGAGGCCTGGAGTAAGCCATCAATATGTATTAACATTTTTTGATCACTCAGTGAGGGCTTTATGGTAACTCTTGCCAGACAGCAGGACTTGGTAACGATTCACTCCAAATTACACCCATAACTTCACTGTTACTTGTGATGTACAGCCTGGTGCGTGAATGTATTACAGCCTGCAATCAGCTCAGTGAAATCTCTCTACAGTAAAAACACATCAAGACAGCAGCAGGAACATCTTGGGTCATAGACAGCTCAAATAAATGCTGTTTCTTACAAAATCACTAATATCTAGGGTTGAATGCAGCTTTAGTGCTGAAACACCAGGACAGTGTCCTCAGCCAGCATAGATCCCCTGTAATTGGTGATGCTGCACTTCCTGACATCAGCTGAGCATCTGACACTTGGGGTGCAGAGCCCTTTTCTCCTCCCCAGCCCTTCTACACCTGTATCCTCAGCCAGCCTGGCCTGAGAGGCTGCATGGAGCAGCACCCAGCCACCCCCACAAGAGTTCTGTTGTTGTGGGACATTATAACAGACATTTCTTTTCAACAATTACTCATTGAGTTCAGGATACAGGCCTGAAATGAAAGCATTATGAGATGGCAAATATGTAACTAGTCATTTCAGGGGGTTATGGACCAGCTGATACAGTTTATGGTGCAATAAACACTATTCTCTTTAGAACCTGCTGCATATTTTATTTGTAAAGATATTGCAGAAAAGAAGAGTGCACTTAAAGAAATAATTCTACCACATCAGGACATAAACCTTTAGTTCCGTGGAAATCCAAATAAATGTTTATGAACTGTCACATTTCAAACAAGATTTTAGTTGAGGAATAAACAATAAGCAGAATAATCCATTAACTTTTTTCTTTTTTTCCCAGCAAACACTGCTTTGGAACTTGAAACCAAGACCCTAATTATTCAGCTTGTACTAGCAGATGAGCTTTTACCATTAAGAAAAACAACCTTTCGTCATATGAAATAATGCTAACTTATAATCCCCATGAAGAAACGTTGGTTTTGCAGTAAATATCTCTTAGTGTAGCAAGAATTAGAAACACATGTTGTGACGGTGTGATGCTACTGTTGCAGTTATTTTGGGTTTAGGTTTAGGGAGAAGTGAAGTTGTGTTTCGCACAGGACTGGTCACCTGTTGGCACTGTTACCTCTGACATTGGCGGTCGTGCTCTCATGATCCTATGATGGGGAGAGTAATTAAATGGCTTCTGGTCAAATCATTCTTAAGCCCTGTAAAATTTCACAGACATTTGGATCACAAATATGGAATTATGTATGATGATTTAAAATTTCATTTGAAAGGCTGATTATCACTTAATGTTCCCTAGGACTCCTTTCGTTCAGCTTGTGATATATGCTCAGAACCAAACCAAAGATTTGTCAGTGTTCTTTCATGCTGGTTATATTCTGAAAGAGGTTGAATTTTACTTGTTATGTAGTTATGTTGTTATGTAGTTTGGTGCACTGTAAATAGCTGCAGACTATTTTTTGGCTAAATATTTGCTTTGGTTCCTCAAACTGATTTTTCCAAGCTACCCCTAAACAATCCAATATTTTAACAAAGGCTTAAATCTGCTTTATGGAATTTATTAGAATGTTTCCTGAAACTCAAAGTGACACAAAGAAGTTGTGATCCACTCTGGGGAGATGAACACAGAACTTGTTTGATGAAGCAGAGAGACTTGCACATTAATGGGTTCCTCAGGAAAGAATGTTTCACAATAAGAATCCTTTTATCCTGCTATGGTGACAGAGAAAACGGGATCATGGGATTTTCAGTATTAAGTAAAATGCCATAAGGCAATATTTTTGTTTCCAAAGCTTTAGATTACGCACAACTGATTCTGAAAGCATGTCCCGTGCAATTTCAACACATTATGAAATCAAAGTGTTCCATAAATAAACTTGTTTTGCAAGATAGAGAAATTAACGGGTTATAGTATCAAGTGTTTAATTGACACTACCTTGAACATATGTATATGAAAATATGGAGCAATGTTCAATAAGAAAACAAAAAAGCTTTTATTTTTAGCAAGACTGTGTGGAAATCAACCAAGTCTGAAGACACACAGGTTGTCTTCTATGATCAGGTGTGCCATTATTAATGAGAAATGGTACAGAATGTTTCCTATGATCCCTTAATATAACAGGAAACAGTGTGTTTGTCTTCCTCTGTCACCTCTTTTACGAGGCAGAAGTCACATACATGGTGAGACACCAGGTAGAAAAGGCCAACACATGCCATCTCTTGTCCACACAATGTATGTGCCTGACCTTTGCTCTAGGATGGACAGATCTACAGATGGGTCAAAAAAAAAAATACCCTGTTGAAGAAGTTGTAAAATAAAAAGTAAGCTTATTCCTGGGTGTCTCTGTTACTTGTTTGTTCCTTTAAATTAAGAATTCAACCCTTCCTCCTCACTGGATCACCAGGTTATTGTGCTCTCTTTAAACTGACACATATATGAAGATTGTGTCTACCTTTTTTCCTCACCAGTATTCTTTTAAACTTGCATGCATTTTCTTTAAAGGTAATTAAAGAAATAATCTCAGAAGAATAAAAGCCTGCAGTGTTTATAGTATGTCTCTCAATCATTCATGAAATGGTTTATAATTCTTTTGTTCATCAGTTAAATTATAGTCGTTCCAAAACGAAGTCTCTACTGAACAAACTAAAAAAATAGTTGAGATAATGTGTAAGTTTTCAGTTTAGATTTTTCCTTTTATATCAAAACTAGTGTTACATATCTGCAATCCTAATTGTGAGACTTTTGAGTAATAGAATCCAGGATGCTGCTCCTAAGGTAATTGTTTCACCCAAAGACTTGCTGATACTATCACTTGTCTCTTGTAACTGAATATATTAATACTAACACTGATGGCTGCATCTTGTAAAATCAGCTCTTAAATAATCATCATAATAAAAAAGTATTGTCTGATTCAGAAAGCTTGTGTCTTCCAAAATCCTGTGGGATCTATTGCTCTGTATGGGTGGATGCAATTTCTGATAAAGTGTCCTCAATCACTTTTCTTTGGGACTTTATAGAGACAGATTTAAAAATAGAGAAGTTGAAGACAGTGCAGCCAAATGAACAGATGAGGAATTACAATCTATTGAGGAGGAATTAGAATCTATTTAAACTGAGATTATGTGAATGCAATTTACATTATTAAAGGGCATTGTAGACTTCCATTAGTTATTTATAGTTGACATAGATTTCTTACTTTTTAATAGTGAATCCAGAATATCAGACTTGATTTAGAGAAACAAAATATACAAAAGCAGATTTTTTTTACCCACCCATTGTAGTAGTCGTTTTTGATTTCTTAAAAGCACTCGAATATTAAAAATGATTCTACTTCGATTTTAAAATATAAGTAATTGCACATCTAATACACATTTAAGTTATGCCTGATTTTATACTGTATTATAAGAGCCTACTCACAATGATTTCATACCCCAAAGACTAGTTGAGTAGACACTTGCTCATCACACAGGTGGATGTTCATGATCATGTACTCTGCAAGTCTTCTGCAGCTGAGGAAATGGCTACTATAATTTTCTTTTTAGAGGATACATTTTATTATTTATTTTTGCTATGGAATTTTCTGTAAGTTCTTTGGTAGATTCTCTCATAAAGCCTTGGATCTGAAGTGAAAGATGGAGGAGGATGAGAAGGACAGTTTTGTGGTTAAAAATAGATAGAAGCTTAGAGTTTGCTATAGAAAACCTTATATTGGGAAATTTGTATTATTTTTCTTAGATTTTTATAAAACATTCTTGCCAGAGTTTCCCAAAGATTTTAAATGTTCAGTTGTTAATGTGATACTAAGTTTAAGTGAAAAAAAATGGACTGTTTTGTGTAACAGGTAAATTACGAGACTAGGTACCAAAATCACACCTTTAGGATCACCATGGGACTGATTCTGTTCCTCTGAGGTGGGTGAGAGTTTCTTCATTGACTTGAATCTCATATATGGAATTGGCATGGTGGGTTTTTTCCTCGAAAAAAACAGAAAGGTTTTCCATTTTTAACTTTGTGTATTAAAACATTTAGCTATTCAGAACAGCTGTTATGTCAATATTCAAAAGTTTTGTATCTAACCTTTGAAGCATCCTGAGAGTTTAAAAAAAAATAAACAGAATGTCCATTAATTATTTGTATTCAAACAGCACCTAAAGCACCAGCTTGGAACAGTCCCTTTGAATTTTCAGAGATGGACAGCCAGAAAATGGAAGGATGGTCTGTTTTTCAAAACTTCAGAATCTCTTCCATGGTCAAGTGAAAAGACTGAACAAAACCAGACCCTTTACTTAATTCCTGGAGCTGAGCTCAGCTGCTGCAGGCTCTCTCCAGTGGCAGCTTTTTCAGAGAGAACAGATTTTTAATGGTTTTAAACCATTTCCTGAGGATTAATGCACAGTCTAGTTATGAAACTGAGAGAGTCTGTTTCTAATCGAGATGTTGCTTGCTAAGCTCCCTTCCCCACCATAACTCCTGCAATGTTTTATTGAAGTTCAGTGATGAGATTTGTCTTCCAGACCCTCCCTGGACTGTTTGGGGTTCCGTGGAGCATCTCCCTTATGAGGAAAGGCTGAGGAAGCTCGGGCTCTTTAGCCTGGAGGAGACTGAGGGGTAACCTCATTAATGTTTACAAATATGTACAGGGTGTGTGTCAGGAGGATGGAGCCAGGCTCTTCTCGGTGACAACCAATGGTAGGACAAGGGGCAATGGGTGCAAACTGGAACACAAGAGGTTCCACTTAAATTTGAGAAGAAGCTTCTTCATGGTGAGGGTGCCAGAGCCTGGCCCAGGCTGCTCAGGGTGGTTGTGGAGTCTCCTTCTGTGCAGACATTCCAACCTGCCTGGACACCTTCCTGTGTAACCTCATCTGGGTGTTCCTGCTCCATGGGGGGATTGCACTGGATGAGCTTTCCAGGTCACTTCCAACCCCTGACATTCTGGGATTCTGTGAATATCAGCCAAATATTCCACGTTTTCCACCCAGTTCCAGCCACAGCCACACCTCACACAGACAACCTCACTGAAGTTGAAGGAAGATTTTGATGGTTCTGATGAAGTTGGGATTAAGTTGCAAATTTTCAGCATTTAAAAAAAATCTGAGTTATTTGACAAACAGAACATACCTAAAGTGTGAGGGTTTAACTTTTCAAAGTCACAGCTCTTGGTGAGAGGGCAAGAGCTCTAGGGGAGTTGGTACATTGGCGAACTATAAATGAGAAAGTAAATTGTAAGCTAAATGCCTCCCCAAGGTTAGTGGAGCTGGCTTCTAGTATTAACAGTGTCTGTTGTGGTTGCTGAAGGCTTCTATCTCGCAGGGAGAAATTAAGCCTGAAGAAGCTCATGGAATTTAAACTTTGGGATCTGGAGTTTTGCATGTAAATGCTTCATTACTGCTCGCCCCATTGGGTCGGCAGCAGACGGTGCTGGGTCAGAATGTGCATCTTTCCCTCCCCACCACTTTCTTTGTTTTTACTCTCATGTTATCCACCTGCACCTACATTATTGTCCTGACCTGACAAGGTAGTTTCACTAAGCAATCTAAATTGCTAACAGGTTGTTGTTTTTTTTTTTTTAACTGTGTTATGTCTAAACAAAAGTTTATGTTAAAACATGATTAAAAAAGGAAGCGCTAAAGAAATCACAGTTAATTTATACTCTGCAGGCATGGCCGTAACACCTGATGAGATGTTGCTAACTACATTCAAATGACACTGCTGTAGTTTGAAAAGAAATTCATGCTCTTTAGCAGCACTTGACAATGGCTGTTTAATAACCTAGCTAATCAGAAGTGGATTATAGCAACAAAACTAATGAAGCATGGAAAGTCTTTAATGAACAATGGAGGATTTTTCATTCTCTTATGCTCTTGTTTTTATTCATTTAAAAACAGTTTGTCTAAAAACTGAAGAAATATACACCTGTTTGATACTGGATTTATTTAAATGCTGTATTGGTATGCATATTTCATTTTTAGGTTCTTTAGTCTTAGGTCTTCCCTAAACAAGACTAAAGCCCAGGTGCAAGTCTCTTCAGTCTGCTTTGTTTGTACAACATATAGTTTCTGCTCTCGTAAATAAGAGAAATCCCTGATGCTGTGCTTTTTTTTCCGTTTTGCTGCTAATATCAGTTTGGAAGCTGCTGGAATGCTATATGGAAAACGATAACCAAAGCATGCACATTTACAGCATTGGCAAGCTTTAGATGTTATTGTTAGACTCCATGTTGCTTTGCTTTGTGCAAGGAGTTTCACTATTTATTGTGTATCTGAAGTTTCCATTTCAGCAAGAAAGGCACAGACTTTTTTAAGCATTGAGGCTGATGCTTCAAAACACTGTAGTACATAAAAAGACACTTGTTTTGGGGGTAGATTTAAACAGCAAATGACTTTTTGTTCAAGATGCAGTTGCAGCAAATTGTCTTATTGTGTATATTCTTGTTCCCTCTATGTAAGTTCCACAGTTGTGCTCTCTGCTGTCAATGTTTTGCTGTAAGCTCTGACTCACGATATTGAGGTAGACTTTGGCTTTTTATTTCCTGGTTTTTCTTTTTTCTTGAACAAGAGTAATTACATGACTGCACTATTTTGTGTGTCTTTGTCTGGATGTGATCCTAACAGATTTGATCTGTGAAGTCTCTAATTGTGATTAAAATGATTAATGTGTTTATTATTTGTTTTTCTACTGCAAAGGGAGCTATTTTTACCTGTATGTGCCTGGGATTCTATTATAAAAAGGATTGCTGTGGAAAAAGTCTTTGATTACTGCTGGTGAAACTATGCCAAGTTACAGTAGCACAAATACTTCTGAGCACATTTCTTTCTTCCTTTACAATAAAGCAGCATTATTTGCATTATCTTTACACAGATACAGGTTTCATACTTGTTTACATGTATGTGCAAATTATTATTACCTGAACTATTTTAAGAAATATCACAATCTAATCCCAAAAAGAAGCCAGAGCTGGTTTAAATCTCTAATTCCAGACAAATGTCCATTTAGTTTATAGAGCAACCATAATGATAATAACCACTTAAACTTTCAAAACGGGACTTATATGGAACTTAATGTTTTATACCATGCTTATTTGCATGTGGTTGAAATTCACCCTGAGCAGAAGAAATGCTGATCACATTCTGTGTCTGATTGAAGGACTCGCTAACTGTGATGTTCATTAATAAACAAACTAGCAGATGTTGATACTGAAGGAATTATTTGATCTAAAGAACACCACCAATTGGTTTCCCAGTCTTTTTATTTCTTATGTCATGCTGAGATAAATATGGCAATGATGCTTAAATAATATATTTCTGATAGAGAACAGATGAATGCATACCTCACAACAGAAACTCTTCCTATAATCTTGCTGGACGTTGTTTCTCTGATGCTTCACATACTGTCTCAGTGCTGGAGGCACTCTGCTGGGGTCAAACTGATTCTGCAAAAACTCCAAAGTATCTACCAACAAGTTCCTGCACCTCTGATAAAACTCTTCTATGGACCGTACTAGTCTAATTTGTCCCTTCATGCTCAGGATAAATGTTAGGAGTTGTCATATAAATCTGTGGAGTTGTGGGGGTATTCTGTAACTTTTCCTGGTGTCTGTGAGTGGGCACATGCTGTTGCAGAACTCTGATTAAACCACGTGTATGTGGGGAAAGATGCCCTGTGTTGTGCAGCCCAGGGATGTTTGGTGTTTGCAGGCAGGTAGACTCCCCCGTGCAGGAACACAGATGCATTTTGGTGCTGTGGCCCCACTTTGACAGGCCATGGGCTTACAGGTGCTGGCAAAGTTTGTTTCCAGCCTCCGGGGTTCGATGTTGGAAGTAAATTTTGAAGGCATCCTCCTGGCCACTAGACCTAGGCTTCCCTGAGACACGGCTTTCTTGTGGTGTGTGTTTCTCAGTCAAAATACATCATGACTTCTAATGTCACATGATAGCTGCTTGGAGGATTTTTTTTACCGTTTAATGCATTTACCAATTCTTTTGCACCATCTTTTTCTATTCAACTCCTCTTTCCCCTCATCTGTGTCACTCTTCGAAAGAGAGCAGCACTGACAAACCTCCCCCTTTCTCTGAGCCCTCACCTGCTAATACCTCTTGCTCAGCTTTGCTTTAGTTTACCTAAGAAGCCAAATAAATATTTCATTTATTCTGAATTTTTCCCCTAGGATCCTTTTTTTTTTTTTATTATTTAGTTATTTTTCTTTTGAACTGACTACAACACATTATTTCAAAGGAACTCTAAAGAGATCAGCAGCTGAAGAGTGCTGCGTATTTTATAGGAATTTTAAACAATGTCCCTGGTCTATGCAGGGAGAATGACTCAATCATTTACAAAACTTGGCTGAAAGATGTCGTGTCTGTATCTAATGGGTAAATAACTTGCATACAGTGAAAAGTAAAAACTGGGTATGTGTCTGACAGTCTACTCACATTTAGGTTACTGGCAATTCCTACTTTATACTAACGGGCAAGTGTCAAGAGCAGAGTAAGTAAAGATTCATCTTTGCCTGCCTGAAACTCGTAGTAAACTCCAGATGACCATTTATAAGAACCCTTTCTAAGCTTTTCTTCTCAGCATTGCTGAGAACAAAAGAGTATGAATAAATACTCTGTTACCAGATAGCGTACTGAGTTGAAATATTAAGTCTTATCAAATCTTTTCTAAAGTACACATCAAAGCTTCATTTAAGTTACCAATCTCAGATCAGAGAGGAAAGGAACCAGGCAGGGAGGTAATCATGTAAGAATGAGAACATGACAGTCCACTTGAATTCCCTGTGATGCTTTGGAAAAAGAAAGGTTTGCTTTTATCTGGGAGCTTTCCATTAGTCAAATACTTCACCTTAAGTGACCTATGTTTGTGATTTTCTAAATTAAATCTAATTTGTTCTGTTAATACAAACAGAGAAGGAGGAAGTAATCTTAGGACACTGAGGGGATTTTCTTCTTCTATCTAATTCTTCTCTAATCTTGAATTATCTGAACTCTCTAGGTGTAAGTCTAGGCTAGTTCTAAATACGCTAGTTCAAGTGCATTATGTCCAGGTTAAAAACATCTCATCTGGATTCAAACAAAACAAAGTACTCAGACAGCAGTTAACCTGTTTCTGGAACCTTAGCTGAGTAGTGTCCCAGCACGGTGCTGTAGGGACCATGTATTCCTTTATCTGTCAAGTGGGGGATAAGGATTCTTCCCCATTAGGACCTGTAATAATTAATACATCAAAGGCTGTAAGATGAACTGTTAGTGTAGCAATTATGTAGTGTAAATGCCCAGAATAGATTTTTAATATTTATTGTAATATATAGCTATTTATTACAAGAATTTAGAATTACGACAAAGTATACAAGAAAATCCAGACTATGTTTCAAATAACCTCTGGAAATATTATTTCCAGTACACTTAGTTCGTAAGGCCTGTGTGCAAACAGACATGTCCGAAGCAATGACTGTGGTTCTTGCTCATATTTAAATCTGTGCAGATCTACAGCAGTTTAATTGAAATCAATAAATGTGATTTACATCATTATTGCAATTGTTATTGCAGGCTTTCACCAGTATAACACATGAGATGGTTTAATTAATTGATGAGTGTAATCAAGTCCTCTAATTTTTGTGATGAAATTCATAATAGGCAATTGAAAGTAGAATGGTTATTTTTTTTTAATGCGATAGCAGAACGATGAGAAGATGCAAAAAGATTTATGCTGGTTCATATTTGTTCTTTTCCTCCTTTATTCAATAGAATGCCATAAAAACATTAAAGTTTAAAACACAAAAGCTAATGTAGAACATATGGATATTGCAATAATATGTTCAGAGCTCTGTTTCCGGAGTTCGATAGTGCTTGTTAGAAATACTGAGATTGACCAATGGTGGTTCTACTCTTTTGAGGAATAGATGCGACTTCCCAAGACCTGCAGCAAAGTTATCTGCTGAGGTCTTGCTCCACAGGTCAGTGTTTGCCACCGCCTGTCCTGTGCTGGGTCAGGGCCCAGAAGGTGACAGAGGATATCTGTTCCATCACTGGCACCTGGTGCAATGCTCAGGCAGCCACAGTGCACACGGGTGCTATGGTGATAGTAAAGATGAGCTGCGCTGTGCCCATGAGAAGGCACTGACAGAGATTAGTTTAATTCACCAGTTTGAGGTGTCTTTACTTGTGGTTACACTATGTATAAACTAGTAATCACCCTATGGTACTTCTTTTTTTTTTTTTTTCAATTCTCCCATATGCTTTTATTTTGCATGGTTTTTAACAATTAAATTAATTTTAAAAATAACTACCATAAATACAGATGAATGAAAGAATAGTTTTTTCTTATTTTTATTCATTTTGTTTTACATTGTCATTGTTTAATCTCTATTTTTCTTTTCAAATTTTCCTCTCTGAGAAGTTTCATTTAGCTGAAAATCCTACTTACTATTTATGAGGCATCCTCTCTTTCACTGACAGACAGCTGGGGAGAACGTGCCATTTTCTATTGGTTTGAGGGATGAAATATGAAACAAGTGCTGGTTAATCCTTGAGCTTCCAGCCTGACCTCTGTTCAAACATGAGATGTCAGCAAGTTAAAATATATAATACAGCCACATTAGACATTAGACAAACTTGTCAAGCAAGCTATGTTGACTAATAAAAGAACAGGTTCTTCCATACACAAATCAAATTGTGAACCCATAAAAAGCACTGAAGACCTTGGGAAGAATTGAGTGAAAACAGCCATTTATTTTGTTTTTCTGCTTGGGGGACAAGTAAAGCAGCCCTGGGACTTCAGCAGCAGCTTCTTGTATGAGTTACTGATGTATATATTAAGTCTGGGAGGAGAAAATACAGGAAGATAACTAGATATTAGTTATTAATTTTGAAGAAGAACATCTGACTGGAAATTTGCATTTGGAATAATGTAGGTTATGTCTGTTTGGATTTTCAGAGAACAGAAAAGAGTTTTAAAACATCGAATTTGGACAACATGCAGTTTTGACACTTACCTGATTGGTGCACAAATGCTTAGAGCCGTGGTTGTCATTGTAGGTGTCAAAGCTTTTTGGAGATTGAAGATTTCCTTGAAACATCAACTTCAATTGAAATATAATACCTTGAACGGCTGGGTCAGCGTTGGTGACAGCCAGGAGAGGGACAGCTCTTGTGAGAGTGAGGAGTGAATGTGGGCTCCTGTATCCCTGGAAAATTTGGAATGAAAACTTTTACCCCTTTTTTGTGTAAACAGAGTTTGGTCCAAGTTTGGAATGTCAGTTTCTCTGAGCTTTTTTTTTTTAAAAAAAATAAATAGTTGGGTAATTTAGCTGGTTTAATATTTTTTTTTTACTGGCTCAGGTCTTAAACCTTTTAAGTGAAACTGCAACAGCTTGATGGTTTTGCAGGAAACCTAAATGAAACATGTTGATCTGACTGACTTTACCATGAAATTGTGTTTCTTGAGGGTTCTAAACAAAATCTCAGACTTGTAGAAAAGGAAGAAAATTCTCATATGAGTTGGCACAAAGCAAAACCAAATTCTACTTACTTTAAGATGTGGGTAAATGATATTCTAGTCACTTATCTGTGTTAAAGCCCAATTTCTAAGAATTCGATTTCAAGAAAAGTGCTAAGGCATAAGTCTGCCAAATTAAGATTGTGTTGTCCTGGTTAGTGATGTATTTACATTCTGCTTTGTTTTAGGTCAGTAAAATCTTTTATACACACAAAATACAATGCTTAGAGGTCTCTGTCTAGACAAATTCTGGTATTCCATTTCCCAGCCACATTAGGTTGAACGGCTGGTTCTTGTATAGATTGTGCAAGGACTTGCTGCCCTTGGCAATATTAAGTGTCTTCTTTTTCATATAGATGAACAATGGGGTTTTTCAGCGTATTAAATGAAAACAGGCTTTCCTGTAAAATTAGGCTTCTCTTCAAAGATTTAAATACTTTTACTTGACACTTCTGTGTTCCTTGGTTACCACTTTAAGAAATACCAGAGGCAAGTGATCAAGTGCATTTGTTTGTTATTTCATCATCCTGCTCAAAGCAATGCCACTCTACGAATGAGTAACATAAAATAGGATAACTTTGGTGTTTAATGAATCTATGTGATACCAATTTTCACCTGTTACATCTCTTACCTCTTCAAGAGCAAATGAATGTGATATCTGTGCACTTGACACATTAAAATACAAAAAAGATGAATGTTCTGAAGTGGTATGAAAAGTCTCTTTTCGAGACAAAAGCTGTGCTCCTTTTACCTCAGAAGGTTTTCAGGTGATTTATGTTTGATATTTAGCCTCTGGATCAAATCTAACTATAATGAAATCAGTGGCACAACTTCAAATACATTGAATCCAGGCTTTCACAAAGTGGTTCTCTACTGCTACAAAATACTTTCTTCCTCACATGACAAAAGGAAGCAAGAAGGTGACACTTGACAGTGAAAGACTAATTAATAAAATCTGTGTTTAACACTATAATCTGTTCATGCACTCCTAACTAACAAGGAACCAATTTGGTTCTTCTGGCTAGAGCAGAGGAGAAAGAAAAAAAAATCCTAATATTTTATGAAAATTTATGAGTATTTTCAGCTTTTCCTGATCTCATTGTTTCTGCTAATGTTTCCCAGCTGCCAAAAAACCTGTCTTGAACCAAACTCCATTTAAGTTGTCCCCTCTCAAGGAGGGCAGATGTTAGTCAGTGGCCAAGCTCTGTGGCTTCACTATCTGTGCAACCAGAGCCTTCAAGCAGCTGCTTTACTTTCACTTTTCTGTCTTATTTCTGTTGCAACATGCTGCAAGAAAAGGGATTTTGCTCATCGTTGATAAGGAAGAGACCTCTGGGCCTTTTGGAGACATTTCTCTTATCTATTAACGTGCATTTGCTGACCCTCTTCTGGCAGAAGCTGTTAGCCCTGAATAAAAACTTTTCAGGTGGAGAACACCCTCTCCACTTGGTTATGCCACATACATATAGGTAAAACATTAGATTTTAATCTTTTTCTGGAGAAGGTTTCCTGCGCATCTCAGTATCTTTTTGAACAGCACAGATTTTACCCTCTTCCACAACAGTATCTATTTTTAGTCTACATTCTTCTGCGTTTTTCTGTTGTATTGCTGCATTCTTTGCCTTCTCTGGTGCTCTGATAGTAACTGTCAGGCAGACCCAGACTTATATTGGTTCTGTTAACTTCAGCTCAAGTCTTTACTCTCTGGCCTGACGTGCTTGCTCTTATTTTAATGAAAAATACTTCATTTTGCTGGAACATCTGTCTGTATTGATTTTTGCAGCCATTTATTTCCTGAGGTTTTATCCATTCCTTTGCGCGAGATGCACACTGTGCAGGAACGGTTTCTTAATCCTCAGATCTCCCTCCAACTCAAGCAGAGTTACCAGGAGAGCAGCCAAATACCAGCCAGAATGATTGTATAAAACATCCCCACAGCAGCAGGCAGTGACTGCGTGTTAAGTTGGATCATTTGCATGATCTCTGGTAGTAGCCTGGACCCCTTCATTATCTTTGCTGGGCGATGAGAGAGCTCAGTGCACGCAAACATCATCCTAAAAGTAGCAGGTGTCGTAAAATTGTTGAGTAATTGTACAGTTTGCTACCGTAGAGGAAAAGAACTTGGCAATTGTCTTCTGTTCTTGTATGATCTACCTCTATCCTGAGCAAAGCAAAAGCAATCTTCACCAAGTTAATTCCTCATCTTCTTTACAGAAAACAGAGGCTAAAGGAGCTGGCAAGCTGATAATCTAAAGTTCTCAAATGGATGTTGAGCACTAATCCCAGATCTAATAAGCTAACACTAACAGCAGGCATAACTAACTCGCTTCTGGAATGCTATGATCTTTACAGCTGGTTGAGTTGCTGCAACTATAAAAATACAATGCGAAGTGTTGAGTGGTGGGTTTTTGTTGTTTTGGGTGAGTGGTTTTTTTTTTTTTTTTTACCCCTGGATGTCACATAGGACTCAGTCTTTTCCATCAGGTATTACGCAGCTAAGATCTCTGTAAATCCCCGTACAGTTACCATTCTTTGTAATTTTCTAATGTTTAGTGTTTGTGCCTTGTCTTCCAACTTTAAAATAGGGACCATATAACTTTCTTCCTTTTCAAGGATATTCTGTGAAAACTATATTAAAAGTGTGGTTTATTCATGCCATACACTAATATAAATATATAAATTAACTCCATCAGATGCTCACTGTACTCAGGCATCTCAACTTGCCTAAGACAGAAAACACTAAAAGCCTCAAACAGAAAATCCATCACTAGGAGCTCTGAAGGGTTTCCTGGTGCAGCAAGAGCACAAATGAGCCAGAATCCCCAAAAATAAAGTGAAGATTTATAACGTCTTCACCTGCATTTCTCTCCACACAGCAGAGTGAAGGCTCCCCCATATCAGCAAAGACATTGATTAATACCTTGTTAAGGAAGACGTGCTGTTTGTAGGACGGTTGCACGGGAAGCGCTGCCAAGGATTATGGGCTTCACACACTCCTAGTAGTGTTCACATCACTGGGCTTTTTTCTGCCCTCCCCACACTCGGATACTGTAGTGAGGTGGTAGCAGAGGAATCTGTGCCCATGGGCTTTTCTTTGTTTCTCAATTAGCATCCAAATTTCAAAATAACGGTAAATGCTATACCATGGTGTATCGTCCGAGTAATTTTTTTCAACTGTGTGAAACTTTCTGATTTGGTTTATAAGCATATGTAGACCGTATTTTTTCTCATATGTGATTATAGATCTAAATTCCATCTAGCTCACTGAGGACTATTTTTTATTAGAAAAAATTACAGATTTGAGTCCCTCCAAGAAAAGTTAGGCAACAAGGAAGCTGTCTGAATAGCCACCTATAGATTTATCTCTTGTAAAGGAATTTCTCACAGGGTATGAAAACACCTGTATAGCAAGAATTAAGGAGAGAGATGGATCTTAGTGTCTTGCCTAATTTTTATTGGGAGACTGCATTGTAGTTTACTTTACAGTCAGCATCAGTGTGATATTTCTCACTTTCCCAAGCAGAAGGTCTGCATTGGTGGATCATTTCTACTTTTGCTGACTCTCTGCAGACCAGGGGAAGGATTCCATGTTCATTTCTTGCTGTTAGATGAAGCAGGAAAGTGATTTTTTAATTTTCTTGTATGTCATAAACCTTTTGTCATAAATAACTGTGGCCAGCAGGTTTATATGGCCTTTAAATTCCTCTGTGAGAGGTTTGGAAGTACTGTCAAGCCTGGAGAAGCCAGCAGAGTTTTGGGGTACCTGATGTATGCAGGTTAGTGTGTTCTGTAAATATTCCTCCACTTCATACTGCCTGTGTTACTGCAGCATAATGAAGACAAACTGGTGTTGTATCCTGAAGCAAAAGGCATTTTTTGCAGAATATCATGAGTAATTCCTTCCAATTGTTCAGAGCAAACTGACTGAAGCCGGCAGCCACAAATCATGGCAGCCGTTATTTGTTGGCTGGCAAGGCAGCGTTATTTTGCGGACTGTTGGTAAATCTCTGGGAAGTTTCCTCTGCACCCACCTGCTAGATGAAAGACAAAATTGGTGTTCACAATGGGCAGACCTCATAAAAGGCCAGAGGTTTGTAAAATTGCCATAAAATCATTGGGTTGTAGAGAATTATATGAGCAATGAATGTCTGTTTGTTTATATGATGGAGGCCGAATTCTGTAAGGTCCTTTCCAAACCTAGAGTGAAGAAAGTAATAAAATAAAAGAGCTTTTGAATGAAAAAGTTACAAACCCGAATCAGAGAAGTAAAAGGGTTCAAAGCAGGGCTTGGAACAGAGAAGAACAAAGCTGAAGTATTAGTTGTAACACGAATAACCCTGAAGTTCAAAGGCTTAGGACAACTATGGTCAGCTCAGCCTATTGCTGAAGCTCACCTAAAACCAAACAGCAATAATAGTCTTTGTGGCCTCAAACTCTGCCCTAGCCAGGGGTGAAGGAAAAGTGTTCCCAGGACACAGTGAATGGGGATTTGGCTGCCCAGATGACCTGAGTGGTTTTTCTGTGTTTGTCTTACAGCAGAGAGTTGATATGAACTTTTGGGTTACCAGTCTGTGAGAACTCAAGCCTGGAAAGCTTTGAATAGGTGGTGCAAAATACTGGATGTCCTTGATCTCTTAAAATAAATGTTGGCCGACAGCTTCACAGCCTGCAGGTTAAAGAAGGGAACACGCAGTATTAAGCACTAAATGATGGCGATGTTGGTGAATAATGAAGTTTTGGTGTGAAAGGAGAATGGGACCCTTGGTTTGCATGCAATCACCACCATCAGAGACCTGAATTCTGAAAGACATCTGTCATATTCAGTTGGCTTTGTTTGACCTACTGAACACCATGTGACATTATGTATCAGTAGATGCCACCTTAAGGCACTTTCTTAGTAACTATTAATATTTCTGCTGTGCATTCATGGCGCTCTTCTGCAAAGCAGTCTCTACTGCGGTGCAGATTAGCATGTGGTCTCCACCCTGCACAAGAACAAAAGCTAGCTAAAAATTTCAAGCTTCTCATTATTCTGGCAGATATGAAGTAGTGTGGTTTCATTAAAATAAGCTGGATTATTCCTTTCCTCCCTTCCAGCCCAGGGAGCTAGCCATTTATTTGTATCAACTAGTAAGGCAAAGACAAAGAAAAGGTTGTTGGTTTTTTCTATAAGTCTAGGAGGAGGCTCAAATTCTACAGTACCTGCAGTCTTCCAAGGAGACTTAGACATTATGCACAGCTTGAAATGTTGGTAGCCAATGTAGCATTTAAATCTTCAATACAATTAAGTGTAATTATTGAATGAAAGGTAATACTTTTCTTCAATAATATGACGGTTAAATTTAAATTGGTTTTTAAATTAGAAGGTGACACCTACTAACTGTCAGTCAATTAGGTGTTTATCTGAAGACTGTTGGCATGAAATTTTTTTTTTTCCAAGTATATATATATATCCCATGTATTAGACTGAAGAGGTTTCTGCATTTTGTACAGAGATAGTAAATACACAGAGTACACACGAATAAATGAAAAATGAAACAACAGATTTGCTTTGCAGAAAGTGTCTGGTTCTCTTAAGATGTATTGAGAAAAGCTTTCTATTTGTTCTATTCTATTAACTATCAAAATTGAACTCTAAGGCTAATATTTTTAAAAAGTGTTTAATTAAATAATTTGCCTATTTCCTACATATTATGGGTAATGTTGTCCATAAGTGAACTTCTTGCCTTTGTCTGAGTATTTCTACCACATAACACCCTCTAAAACTTTGAGAGCTTTGGACTCACAGGCATGTCCCATGGTCCAAGGTACAGATTTACTCTTGTTCTGTCCCATAATATCTCACAGATTTGCTCAGAGAGCTAGCAAGAAGTCTGTTAATGAAACAAAAAGTCTACAAATCTCTTTCCATGTGTTTAAAAACTACATTTTTCCATAGAAATCCTCACTTCCTACATCATATACAATACATAGGTTTCTTAATACACAATTGCAATATCATAAAATTAAGGTGTTTCATTTGATTAAATAGCAATTGGAAGTTATAATTTTTGTACTCCAAGCTGCGTTATTAGATCTTCTCAGTGATCATAATTACAAGATGTTATTCCTTTTAAAAATTAAGGGGTTTTTTTCCTCATTCCTTTTTGTGGGAGAACTTGTTTGAGATCTTCCTGTTTGTGACAGTTAAAGAAGCAAAAATTAATGGTTTCCAAAGGGGTTTTTTTTGTAAGCAACTGCTGATAACTTTTATTTTGGCATTTATGGTAGAAAAATATAAACAAGAGGATGTGCAAAGGCGTGTTAACAATTGTAATAAACACCCATTTTGAGAGCAATTGACATAACAGTATAAGGATTTTATTTACATGACGAAAGGTGCCAGGTGACATGGCTATATGGTTTCAAAAGATGTTTTCCTCAACTTGAAAACCCTGTCAGTCTCTCCACAGACACTTTGTGATTCATTCAGTGATAGGAAACTGTGGCAAGGAGGGAGAGAGCTTGTTTCCTTGTCTTACAACTGTAGGTAATCAAATAGAGACTGAGTGTCTGTTCCCTACCCCAAAACAGCTTTCAGTTGGTTTCTGATCAGAGCACTGTATTTATATCTGTGTCCAAAAGTGAGGAGATGGAGCCTGGACAATGTAGTTGAGCTGTTACCTGCCCACATTTGCCACAGCTCTGCCAGGAGATGCTGAGGGGTCCTGGCTCTGCACCCACCTTGCACCGAGACCTCCCTGAGCAGGTCTGTGTTTAGAGGAGCGCTTCTGTGTATTAATGAAATAGATCAGAACTCGTGTTCAACGTATTAAAATGGAAGATCAAAGCACAGGACATGATGCATCTGTAACACCAATATTTTGTATGCAAAGTGGATTGGTTGTACATGCAATTCCCAGTGGGAATTTGCAGACAAGAAATGCCTGCTT
The DNA here is from genome assembly GCF_963082525.1 of Nesoenas mayeri. Taxonomy (NCBI): domain Eukaryota; kingdom Metazoa; phylum Chordata; class Aves; order Columbiformes; family Columbidae; genus Nesoenas; species Nesoenas mayeri. The sequence continues at coordinate 5,281,061 of NC_137562.1, forward strand.
TGCATGCAATTGTGTGAAAATGTAGTAGTAATCACCTGAAAATGGAGAGAGTTTTATTCTTTTTGTTCTCCAGTCTCTATCAGAACCAATATATAAAAGACTTTTTTTTCCCTTTCCTTTTTTCTTTCCCTTTCCTTTTCCCAATATTCAATTAGTAGTAGCTTCAAAAAAAAAAAAAAAGGCAAGCTGATAGTTTTCTATTCCTTCTAGTCTTACTTTTTTTTTACTTTCTGACCTTCCAGTGAAATTACCACACTACTTCATCATACAAAGAGGAACACTTAAAACAATTATCTCAGAAATGCTTCTATTTACTTTCCCTTTTAAATTGTTCAGCCTTTCAATGTTACAATTATGTAGACAAATGTTTCTGTTGTACCAGAAGACAAAAAGGAATAAAAGGAGAGAAGGAGAAGCCCCGAGAACCACACAACCACTTCAAAAGTACTCAAGGCATTATGTACACTCTATTGTAGATCCGTTTTAGACATTGGACTAAATCCTGCTTTCAGCACACGTCAGTAGCTCTAACAAAGACTTTGACTTTGCTCAGATGTTAAAGGCAAAATTTGCTACTGCGAGCAAATTGCTTTGCTGTGTAACAGGCACAATCACTGGGGAGGGTAAGCGGTATAATTGTAACCCTGACCCATACAACAGTGATACGTTATTCAGTCATTTAGTTGTGTTGTAGAATCTGCCAGAGGCTGGTATGTACTAGGAGAGACAGGTACTGTGCAAAGCTAACACCTTGCTTCGTCTAAAACCAGACAGACTCTTCCTGTAGCTAAGCCAGAATGAAAAAGGGTTGTTTTCTTTGTTTTCAGATTATTGCTTGTTTGTTTTGTTTTTCTTTCCTCCCCTCCTGTGGAAGAACCCAACAAGCCTTTGTTACACATTTGTTTGACAGCAAATCTGTGTGCGTGCGGTGGTTTCCAGTAAGAGCAAAGAGAGACCATGGGCCGTATCCAGCACTGAACATCCAGACCGCGCTTTCAGCAAAACACAGGTCTGAGCCTGTCCTCAGCTACCAGGTGCTACCCCTCCACCAGTCAAGTACTGTGACTGTCTGGATTTGGGTAGGATAAGAGCTGTGGGGTATGCCAGAGAAGAAACAGGGAGGCCAAACGCATCCAGCACTCGGCAGCATGCGGAAATAATGTGGAGAGACTACCTGCAAGCTGCAGGCTTCTGTGCTGGAAGCTACTAATAGGAGGATAGAAATGTAAGAAGCTGTTTCTTTTTTCACTGTATGGTTGATCTAAGAGTGGAACAAGTTGCCCAAGGACACTGTGGAGCCTCCTTCCTTGGAGGTGCTCCCAACTAGACCTGAACATGGCCCCACTTTGAGCACTAGGTTGGATGAGATGACCTGTAGAGATCCCTTGCAAATTAGATTGTTTTGAGATTCCACGAATGGTGTGAAATAACCTCAAACTAAACTTGGTTGCCATGGTAATGCGATTTTCTACTGTTTCCTCATGTACCTATAAAAGAACTTGTGGTGTTCAGATCTGATGCCATCCAGTCTGTAACAGATCAGATCAGGTTTTAGTCAGAGGTTAGAATAAGCACTTGATCAGAAGGGAGTATTAAAACTTGATTTGCTTTTGGTTTCGATTTTAACTGAGGATTTAGCCTCTGTGTATATGTGCTATTACGTGCTGTCATTTTGTTAATCTTCTGTTTCTTGTGGTCTGTGCAGTAATAGTTAAATGGTATGTACAGTTTCATTTTCTGGGATAATTTTGAACCCTATGCAGCTGCATATCTGGTGGAGGTAGTGACTTGTTGATAAAATACTTTCTTGCGCTATTTCCATGTTATAAAATGTCATTGACTTTTATATTGACCACCTGTGTCCTAGTTTTGACAGACAGACAATATTGCTATTGATTTTGTAATCAGAGCAAAATTTCAGAATCTCTGAAGTGTTCTGAACCTGATTAACATGGGTATCTATAGACTAGAATTAGCACAACAGGTTAATGTTAAGAGCTATGAATTACTGAAACTACCTTGATTGCCTGAGATTATGGGAACTACCAATGCTGCTTTAAAATTCCATTTAACAATTCAGAGAGAAATTACATGTTTGCCTATGAAGTACAAGAATAATAATTTACTTCCATTTCTAGTTTATTAAATTTTAATATTACTTCTCAGTCTATTTTTCAGTGCACCCTGTAATAATTGGCAATAGTAGCACAAACACTTTACTGTGTTCTGTTACAAGCTGCTGTCAGAGATTTCTGTATTCCTTCCTGAGGTAGCAAATTAAACTATCAAAGCACAAAAGGTGCAATTCAGTTATAGCATCAATAGCTGAGTTAATTTTCTATATATTAAACAGCTAAATTTTTTTTCTGCTAGAAGTGTGAGAGAACGGAAATACAGATACTTGAAAAAACATATGACTTTTACAGTGGAATGTTCTGACTGATGGTCAGAAATTTTTGCACAGGAAGATTGAGTGTGGCCATATCTAAGATAAATAAAGAAATCATTTAAAAAAATAAAAGGGAAAGAAAAGAAAAACTAATCATTCAAAACAGGGCTCTCTCAATAAGGTCTAACACTAGGATGAGACTCATCACTGCAGGATAATAAATTGAATTAGGAGGACTGTCTAAAGCTTAGGAAGAGTTTGAAGAATCACTATTTGTGATTTGAAACCTTCGCTCAGTTTGGAGCTCCGTCTATGATACCGTACAGCTATTTTATCTGGCAAAGTATGAAAAGAGCAGTAGTCGAATGAGAAATAATTTTCAAAGTTCCGAGTTGCTGTGAATTACTGCTTGGCTTTGAAGTTGGTCTTGCTTTGTGTGAGGGTTGGGCCAGGTGCCCTACAGTCATCCCTTCCAATCCATATCACTCTAATTCTGTGTTTTCCATTGAGGAGGCATCTTGGAAGTGACATTTCTAAGGAATGTATTTTTTGGTTTGAATTGTTTATAAGAGTCTGTCCACAAATAGATGGATTTAGAGACCAAAAACTCTTCTGGAAATGTGCAGATATTTTCTATGTTTGGGTTAAGCTTCCTGTTTTCATGACCATAACTGATTATTCCATGATTCTATTTGCCTCTACTGGTGGATCTATTATCCTTTATGCAGACCTTTACACGTGGAAAATGTCTCCCAATCATTTCTCTTACCACTTCTCTTTTTTTATTATTTTTATTGAAGTCCATTGTAAAGAGCTATTTCCTCCAGAGCCCTCAAACATAGTGATAATAAAATGATGAATAGAAGAAAATAACAGGTTTGTGGTTTTTTTCTTCCTTCCATTAGACGCTGCAGTGCATCTTTTTTTTTTATTTTATTTTTTTTCTTTTTCCATTCAATCTGACTTTTCTTCAAAACTGTCAGCTTAATGGAGAAGAATCTGTTTTTTTTTTTTTTATCAGTAATGGGACTTGGAATAACGCATTTACTCACCAACCTGATGCTCTCTATCCCAGCTCAGGTCTCTCAAATGCCTGAAATCCACACTTCTCTTCAAAGGTCCCTCTGTTCATACTATATACTGAACCCAAACATCTAATAGTGAGGGCAGTCATCTCTCCTTCTAGTCAATGACGTAAGGGCTGCATCTCTCCTGACTATTAATGAATTTTGAGTACCAGGATTTCCTTTTCAACAGCACGTCAAAATGCTTTAAAACAGAACAACTTATGTAAGTCTGTTTTGGACTTATCTCTACACTTAAAAAATCCTTTTGATAAATCTATAGAGCAGACAACTGTTATATACACAAGAGGCAGCAGCCACTTGTTGGTCCACTGAGAACATGAACAGTATTTCCATGTTAATAATAAATTGGTGTTCTGTAGGAATGCATTTTGCACACCAGATATTACAGTGTGTGACTAGTAGTTCAATGGGGTAAGAAATGGGATAACTGGGACTAAAAGAGAGCAAAAGCACAAACAAAAGAATTCATTATTCTTGAATGAAATACGAAATACCATTAAACTGTTGGTTCTGGGAAGGATTTCTAGTCAGAATTACAGAGTTCGTTCCACTCCTTGTCTTGCTTTCTTTGTTGATTATCAGACTGCAAGTAAAATAAATGCTCTGGTCTTTGTTGGTGATAACAACTTTTGCTCATACCTTAGCTTATTTTATTCAGAAGTAAGAAATCCTTGACAAATTATGTTGGGGTTTTCTGTCTGTTATGCAGAAATTGGGAAAATAAGAAGGAGATGGAAATTTTGAGACAGAAAAGTTCAGAATTGCCATAACTGATTGGACAGTGGCCAATATTTCAATAAAGTTAATTCTTAAAATAATGTCCTACCTTAAAACCAAAATACTTGAGTAACATTCAGTGAACCACCGTCATGTGATGAATGTTTTTTATAAGCGTTGTTGAAATGCGAAGAGAATGATTTCTCAGAGCTCATAAAGAAGGGATATAAAAAGCAAACAACAATATGTTAGCGGAGACACAGTAGATCTAACGTGTCTACTCCTGGAGGCAAAACCAAACAAATGAACAGTCCTGGCACTCTCACATCCTCTGTACAAAATGTTACTGCCTGATTAGTTGTCCTAATCCTACCTTTCCTATTTGTTTAAGCTACTCAAAATGTTTCTTCCTTGTTTCAAACTGCATTGAAAATCGTTCCAGTGAGTTATTGAATTTGAAAACAATTTTGGCAAAATGTAGTTCCTGGATAAAAATTATTGAAAGACAAAGCTTGTCGAAAAAAGCAATTGAAAAGGGCTCAAGTAGTGGGAGTAAATAGGGATGAACCATTTTGTTGATGCTTCCACTAGACTTTTCTGGAGGTTCCTCTAGCACTGATGCTAGAAGAGATCAAACCCAGAAAGCAGGAATCGTTTTTGGAGGCAGCTTCATATTTGGCTTCTAGAGCAACCTCAGGAGACACAGCTCGATTTCGTGCTGGGGCCATTTCTAGAGCCACCTCAGAGCTGCTTCTAGAACAGTTTCTCATGTTATTTCTCAAAATATTTCTGGGACCAGCTCAAAAGCAATGTCTAGAACCACTATTTTCTTCTCATAAAACACAAAAGAATTTCTAGACCTGTCTCTGGACTAGTCTTTAGAGCCCCTTTTTAAATGTTGCGTTAAAAATAATTGTTATTTAAGCTTTTTATTTAAGGAATGGTTGTTCTTCTGGAGAGCATGTGAAGTATAGATTACTTGTGTTATTTGACACATTTGAATTTCTATTATTTCATATGCTGAATTTCTGTTATTTCATATGACATCAGACCCAGGCATAAAAGGCTGAAGAATTGATGATGGGAAAAAAAAAAAAAGGAATTTGTAGCAAACCACTAAAGTGAATAATAACCTAGAGTCCTCAAATTCAGGAATTAATTTTACTTGATATAATTTAGGTTAATTTTACTTTGAGATATTGGAGTGAAATGTTTTGATAATGATAGTAAAATCTTTTGCAGAAAATTTAGAAATTAGCATTGAATGTTATTTTTCTTTATTTTATAAAAATTAATTGTCATTTAAAGCCAAAAGCCTTGGTGCTGTCTGTATGCAGAGAGTAGTGTTCCACACTTTATGTTCTGCTGAGGTCCAAGTGACTCTGCTTTACTATTGCAAATTCCATCAATTTTTCAAAACTATTGTCACAACAATTCAGACTTTCCTGTGGTAATCAGATAATTGAGACTATAGTAAACTGGCAGCAATTGTTAAATTAATTTGTGAAACAGTTTTAAGTAACAAATAGATGGGAGAAAATCACAATCTGATTATAGATATTACAGAAGTAAGAAAACAAATTAAATTCATTGGATAAATTATTCATTGTGAATCACTTTCTCAGTACTACAACTAACTCCCTAGGGGAAAATATGCTGTGCATCTTCAAAGAGGAGATAGAGCACCTTCCTTCGATTTCTAGTAAAAAGTTTCAGATGACTGCAGGTGCCTTGGTTCCTCCTTGAATCTCTTCTGATTTCAGTTCAGCAAGGGAAAGGCAGAAGAATTGAGAGTTATGGAACCATGTAGAAAGATGGGTCTGGGAATTGAGTCTTTCAGTTCTGATGGGTTTCTGCCACTGCCTTCTCTTATGATCTTGGGAAAATCTACATATCTTATTGCTTACATTTTCACAAAATCAGGATTATATATTGTATTTTTGATTTCTTTTAGTGAATGCTTAAATGACCTTCAGAACAAGGCCATAAAAGGCTTCTAGGACTGGGGCTTTGATTTACTGTTTCTAATCAGAACTCTCAAGCATATATTCCAAATTAATATGGGGGAAAATAATATGAAGACTCATTTTAAAACATCCAGTTATAAATTGAGGTGCAGTATGTTTCTTTGAAGTTTGCTCCATTTGTTCATAGCATAAGCTGTCCTTAATATTTATTTCCTTCTGTCTTACTTTGGTTTCATCTGAACAAAATAAAAGCAGCCAGAGGCTGAAAAACAGACTGACTAATAAATGCACACCTTTCAGAATTAGTCTTATCTAATGAGAAATCTAAATGAATGTAATAATATCACTAACAAAAATGAATTATTCTTTTTCTGATCCTGCGTACAAATTGCTTTTAACATCTACCCTGGGATTTTAGCACTGCAAGCTGGAGACAGCCATTGAGAAGTTTTCCTGGAGAGTTGGCTGATGATAAGAACTGTGTTTTAAATCACATGTTGAATATGATAAGAATTAACATCGTTCTTTACGTTAATTTAATATCTTAGAGCCTTGGATAGAGGATGATACTGAGACATGGGAATTAAGCTGTCAAAGGAACTTTTTCTTTCTTATGTTGCTTTCATCTACAGCTAGTAGAATAATTATCATCAAATAAAGGATTAGCCGTGGCATTTTTAAATATGTGGTTGAACAAGTATTTTAAAGTTATTCATTTTGTTACAGAGATGAATAGATAATTTTAAAAAATGCTGCTGAATAATGTATTTATTAAAGCACTGGACTTCTTTTGTTGTGGTTTTTTTTTGGCTTTTTGAGTACTGGACTGATTAATCCAATAACTCAAGCAGCTATGCTACCAGGACATATAGGACAGGATGGTAAACATTTTAGTAAAATAGCTGCTTCCAGACCTTATGCAAGGAATGACAAGTTTGGTATGACTTCTGCAAAAGTCTGTCTCTTCTTGTTTCAACTGGAGTATCGCCTGCAAAATGTAAAATTAATGTAATTCTGTAAAAAAGTGAGGCAGTCTTCTCCACTATCATATTATGTCTCTGTACATAACTCTGCTTGTAGGAGGACTAGAATTTCCTGAGTTTGCTAGACTGTCTGCAACATTTGCAGCAGCACATGTGTCCTGCAACCGTGTCCTTGGGCTGGACAGTGTTCTGGGCAATGACACCGAGTTCACCTTCTCCTATGAGCCTTGCCAGTGGGTTGGATGAGGTTTCCCTCTATATTTTTTGACTTCTAGGTTACTTAAGGTGCTTGTGATTTGATTGTATGTACTCCTAATTGCAGCAAATGTACCATGTAATTTGTAATCAGGTTACTGTAGAATTCGGAGGTTAATTTACTATCTTTTTACAACACACTACCTGGTTATATTACTGATTATAGAGGCTTCTTTACTATTTCTTTTTTTTTTTTTTTCTCCCTACATGCAGTTTGTTTCACAAACTTATATATAGTAAATATGTAATTTACGACATAGATAATGGAATGAGAGGTCAGTATATGACTTGCTTACCTCGGTTTTGCATGGAGAACTGTTTGCTCTTCAGAAGCACACTGGGTTAGGTGTGGACTCAGTCTCACATCAGACTGTAGTGAACTTTCAGTTCATCTTATCCTCCATCCTGATACTTTTTGACATATTCATCAGTCAAATTTTCTGTTCTCTTCTGGTTTCCATGCTTGTCTTCAGTGTTCAGAGACACAAGAAATAGGCCTTCATGGAGCTGACTAGACTTAAAGTATTTTTCATTCAGCCACTGTGTGCAGACAATTATCACCAATGAACCAAGCAGCTGTTTTAGACCTGAGCTCTCTCTCCATGCTACCAGCTTTGATTTTTAAACTCCTATGCCATTGCTAGAGGACAAGGTTCACTTAACCTACACTGGTATGATCTGAAAGGCAAGGGCAGTGCTCAGCTTTCAGTGTCAGAAAGGTGAGGAGCCCAGCTCCCTCAGGAAGACGTTGGCTTGATGTCAGCAAGCTGGTTTCATTTCTCTTTCCTACTGGTTAGATATGCAGTCGGCTTCTCAGCAGATGATAATCAGTGCACGTGAACAGAATATCTGAAAAACGTGGCTTTTAAAAGTATTTAGGCACTTCTTGGAGTTTTTTTAGTGTTGATTGTAGAAAGTAAGGAGGAATTCTTCCTGAAGAACCTCCTTTCTCCACTACAGCCCCTCTCTTAACTCTTGTTTAAGTCAAAGATCCCCTGTGCAATTTTGGGGTTTCTTGGCTGAGTTTGCTAGTGATGGGGGAGAGGGTTGGGCCTATTTATTTATTTATTTATTTATTTCCTCTTTCTTTCTGGTTATCTCTGCACACCCACACAATTTAAATAGTTGTTGTGTGCATGGTCTGGCTAAATTACAGCAGCATTATGGAGCTCCCCAGGGATGAGACCCCTGTCTCGGTCCTCAGACTGGTCTGGTTCCCATCCCCACTTGACCCTAAACAATAGACGCTCACTCCAGTGTCTATTCCTGATGCCAGCAGTTGCCAAAGACCTTTAGGAAGAAAACTGCATTTGTCTGCATCAGTAGAGTCATCTTAACTCGTAAATCATAGGGCTTTTAAATCCTGTTGTATCACTCTGGACCCTTGTAACTGGATTGGAATGTAGAAGGAAATTTCACAACGCTCTTTTAATATAATGCTGCCACATACTTTGTCAATCAGATGTTTCTATTCATTCTATAGGCATTCATACACTGTTTTTTAAATGTTTAAGTAGCATTTATCTTTTTAAAAAAAATATGTGTACAACTGTGACTTATAAGAAGCAAGTATTCTCACTTCTAGGATTTAAGGTACAATTCTCAAAGCTTGTCAGAGACACTCAGGAATAAGACTTTCACTTGAAGGATCATGTGAAAATAAATTGCTCGTGTCTGCCATCCTGGACCCAAGGTTAATTACTGTAATGCAGAACAGACTGAGGAAAATGTTGTGTACAGATCTCTTCAATTAACCCCTTGTCTAGAAAGGAAGCATTCTGCAATAAGCAGCAGACCATCTAGTCATTTAAATAGCAGGTGTTTCATGGCAATGGAGCATCAGGAGAGAACATGAAATAATGTTTGATGGAATGACACAAATGCACAGAGAAAATGGTGAAGCTGAGGGTTAACCAAAATCCTGCAGTATAAGACAGATGGATAACAGAAAATAGCACAGGCCAGATATATAAAGGTGACCTTTGATTTTCTGTGTACAGTTTTACATACTCAAACACTATCACTTGTGTGTGATTGATTATCTGGGAGTGTATGAAGTCACCTGCCAACCATAGTTGTCTAAAATGCTTCTAGGAGTGCCTTAGAGGAATACTATATCACAGAGAGAGTAATTAAACTGTGGAACTAACTGGCACAGAAATTCATTGAAGGCAAAAATTGGGGCAAATAAATGGATAGCAAGCCTGTCAGGAGTTACAATTGATGGTAAAGAAAGATTTTAGAAGGAATACTAAACATCTCAGTTTAAGAATGAAACCTTCACCTTCACAGCTGGAGATGTGGTGTATGGGGCAGACAATCAGGTGTTTGTTTCTGCTCGAGGTCTGTGCTCTGGCCACTGTTGGAGATGGGGTAGTCAAAGGATTGTCACGCATCATCCAGTGGAATGACCTCTGTGAATGACTAGGGGTGGTTTCCATCCACTTGGAAACAGGCTATTTATCAAGGTCTGTCTATGTACAATATTCTTTCACTGTTTCCCTGTCTTATGAGAACATGTCCCTTTCTGTACTTTCCCATCTATAGAGTAAAAACTCTTCTCATCTTGCAGCACTGCAGAAGCCCAGACTGAAAATAAGAATAACATTCTTAGTTGCCTGCAGCAGATGATATGAGGGAGAAGGAGTTATTATATCTGTTATTGTCAGAGTGACTCAATTGGCAACAATATTGTTTCCAAACTGGTAGTTTTTGGGTTACTATACTGTATCACAGATGATGCTGAACTGCAGAAATGGGGTTGTTTCTGAGATGAAACTGAGAGAGAGAAAGAAAGAGAGGAGTTAATCAATGATGAAAAATGCTTATGATTCCCTTAGTAGGTAGCATGTCATCTTCCTTAATAAGTCCAGAGCTGGTATTCCAGATGTGTGTTCTTCTTCATTCATAAGCACAGTCTTTTATTTGGAAATCTCCCTCACACCAGCTTTACAAGTAACTGTTGGGCTCTCAGAACTACTTCAAAACCAATGATAATAGCAGCTAAACAAAAGACATTTTTGATCTGTCCCTCTCAGAAAAGCATCTATGGCAGTGCCCAGGAACAGATTTCAGGCTTTCCCTGAAAAATGTATATATGTTGCAAGGCAGATGGTGTAGAAGGTGAGCCTGATCTTTCCACTGAAGAAATTAATATTAATATCAGAGGTGTTCATTTTCATCTTTAAAAATCTTGAAGATCTGGAGCGGGCAGTTTTTTCATATATATGAAGTTTGTCATAAGAAAAACCAGAATATTTTAGGAGGAAACTGTCATTATTTTCCTGAGGAAAAATATCATTCTGCTGAAAAGCAATTACCTATTGGGCAAAGAAAAGCAGTTTGATGGGAAATTGCCCCCCTATCAAAACCTGATCAGCTTTGCCAGACTGGCTGAGAGAAAGAATTAGCTAGAGAAAGATAGGAAGCAGGGAAAGAAGGGGCAGAGAGGCAGAGGAGAGATGCCTATCAACACATTTCATTCCTTATCAGAATCACTGTTCTGCAGCCAATTTACCTAAATAAGGATCAATTCAGTTACAGTCTCTTCCCTCTTCTTTGAGTGACTACTTTTGTGCTATAACTTGGCTGCAGTGAGACCTCAGCACCTGCACTCTGCCACAGATGGACGTGGATTTTCTCCACTGTGTTGGAGCCATGAGAAAACAGTTAAGTGAGCCAGAGTTGATGGGTGTTTTTTTATTTTATTTTATGTTTTAACTTCACCTGTCTTAAAACACAGGGTAGCAAATGTTGGATTTGATTGAGTTTCTCAGAAAATTCTGCTTAGCTCAGTCATTTCTTTCAAGCCATTAACTATGGTTGTCATGTATACTTGCCACTAAGCAAGGCTTTAGCTGCCCGTCCCCAGCTAATTTATGGTACAGAATTTTCTTGTTCCAAGAAAGGTACATATTTCTTTGGAAGAAACGTTTTGTGTTACACGCTCTTCTGATTTCTCTCCCTGTTGCTTTTATTTTCCTGGTGATTTTTATTTATTTTTTATTTTATTTCCAGTGAGGCAAAATAGTACTTGCCTTGCCTTGGTGGGAAAAGGTCAGCAGACTTCCAAGAAGGGTGATATAGAAAACAAAGTTTCGTTGGTTGGGGCTTTGAGAAAAGGGTGGGTTTGCTGATGGGACCAAACTTTGGCAATTCAGGATAGCAGATCTCAGAGGGACAGAAGTGGGAATCTAATGTTGCTTGATCTCTTGGAACAAAAGAGGTGGGCAGAAGTAGCCAACAGGAAATGTGCCATGTTCTTGTTTCTCCACTTTAAGGTACATGGGCCTTGTATGGAAGAACCCGCTCCTCCTGCCTGGGGTGCCATCCCTCTGCCCCTTCTCCACCAGCACCCTCCTGTCAGAAATGCCAAAATATAATAGGTCATAAATCTGTAAAGAACGCAAGAGCTCCCATTTGGGTAGTCTAATGTATAGCTTTGCCAAGCACACAAGTTAGAGGCAAAACTAATGAATGTCACTGTGCTGCAGACTCTCCCCTAATGATTCCCCCCCTCTTCAAATTAACCTTAAATGAAGCGAGTAACATATTTTGCAGATGGATCGTTAGCAGTGCTATCTGGCACACAGGAGTCTGATATTGTATTTCCTCGCCATTTCAATTGGAATTACTCAAAGCTGTAGCACAGAAAGAAAAATTAAGCCATTGGCACCAACAGCTTCTCCGTACAACAGCCAGCAATTGAACCAGGGCCATTGCTGCTGTTTTGCTTCATGGTCATGTCACTGAAACAGCTCCTGCTCACTTCATACCCACATACTTAATACAAGCTGTGGTTCTTGCACTCTGAAGGAGGTGCAGAGAGACTTGAGCAGGCTTTAGCATTAACTTCACATTTTCTTCTTTAATGATTGGATAGGACAAACCCTTGCAGCGCGTGGAGGTAATATTTCAGCTTAAATATCAAGAAGTATGAAGACTGGGCAGCTTGGATTTCAGCACGTGGTTGCTGCCCAAAGAAATACCCCCATACTCCTGCTGTATTTAAATATTAAGAAACTAATTTTGTTGTTAGGCACAGTTTGTTGGAGTGAGTTGTGGCAGGTACCTGTTGATAGTTTGAGCATTGTGAAGAAGTAAAGAGCTGTTCAGAGCTGGCAAGAGGTTTTCAAATGAGTTCAGCTGCTCTTTAGAGATCCAAATACCTGTTTGGATTTTGGGACAGCTCCTTCCTCTTGGTGTCACTGGAGGATCCTTCACCTTGAGAAGACTGGCAAGTGCTGAGGACTTTTGAAGCTCTGAGCAGTGGAGAAATGAGCACACAGAAGACAACAGGTCCTGAGCCAAGGCAGAGGGGGAGCACACAGTACGAATTGCTTAGTGTTGCTAGTGCTGGTTAGCAGGGCTTCTTTAAAGTCGCTTTTGGGTCTAGCAGTGAAAAAACAAAGTGTTACACAAACAAGACAAGTGGGGACTTCGTTCCCACTGCTGTTTCTGTTGAAATTCAGCTTGCATTCTTTGCATCATCCAAAGTTATGTGTTAAAAAAAACAGCAAATAAAAAAATCTGCACCCAAGAGAAAACTGAAGCCAACCCCAACTGCCAGGAAAAATGAAGTGTTTTTATCCATATCTTAAAAAAAATAAAAAGGTATTTTTTTTAAATAATAAAAAACATTTTAAAAAGTCCTTTGTCCCTAAATCAGGATGTGAACATTGTCAATAGGAATGAGCATGTTGTTCAGAAAAGTAAGGTGGGATGTTGCTTGTCTAGAAACCAAAATTGGTGTCTGGAGGCAGGAACAGAAGAAAAAAACTTTTGAACTGGGAGTGGGACGACAAACTGATATGTCACAAAATGAAATCAAAGGCATTCTTGCAGGAAGGCAGAGGAGTGCAGAGAAGAGAGAAAACCCACACGACCGAAAGGCAAATAACATGGTAGGGAGAGACATTGACACTTGCAGATGCATTTCTCCCCAGGGGTTGCCCTGATCTCTTTAAAGTGTCAAAAGCAGGTGTTTCCTTTTGAAATCCAAGCTAATGTGGGCACTCAGCACAATCTCCCCCAGGTGCCAGAACAGTATGGGGTTTGGTCTTTTCTGGGTAATTATTGTTGAATATATTGTGTAGCCAATGCACCTGCCAGGTAGAAGATCAGTGTTTAAAAGAGGAAGGACAGATTTATAACATCAGGAGGAAACTTTCCGCTTCAGCTGGGACTTTTTAAAGTCTTCAGTAATCTTTATTTATTTCTTAATTAGTACTAGGAAAAAAAGAGCTGTAGTCACCAAGTACAACTGTTTCCAAGTATGGGTGTGAATATGCAAACACATATGAGGTGTGCAAACCCCCATTTTTAAAAAGAAGTAAAAATGAACCTATGAAGAACATCATCATCATAGATGAAAATTACCTGTTCCCTTCTGAGCTAGATGCAAGAGAGTGCAAGTCCTGTATTGGAAAAGAGGGTGGAGTTTGGTTTTAGTTCTGTCATGCAGGGATTGGCAATCTCATTTATGCTCCAGGTGTCAGAACTTGATAACTGTAAGATATGTAAAACCTTTCTAAGTAAAAAGGAGTTTGATCCCGAAAATCATTACAGAGCCTTCTTTATCCCCATGCACCCTCTAAATCTGATTAGAAAACACAGCCAGCTCAGAACAGTACATGCCCATTTTTCCTTCTCTGTAACTGTCATGTTGAACTTATTTTCCTCCAGTGAAAATGACTTGCCACAGAGCAGGAAAATGAAGAATTAACTTGTAGATGTTACTCATTAGAGATGCCCTAATAAAAAAAGAAAGGTTTGGAGAAGTAGTTCAGCTAGACCTGTTTGGAAAAGGAAGTATAAAACTTCTGGAAAAGAAGGAATGGTCAGAGGGGTTTTTTGGTCACTTGTTACTGTGGTCTACATTTATTGGGACCTTATTATTTTTGTTGTTTGGAGCTCACACAGATTTGATTTGACCTTCTAGTTAGGTGAAAGTCCCATCTATATTCATGTGAGGAAAGGCCTCCTGTCAGTGGGAGATCCCAAATTTTCTCACACTGCTGGTAACAGCAAAAGAATCTCTGGAAGAGATTAATTTTGTACTGAGAAGAGAAGAAAATTACAGAATATACAGATGATTTTAGATATTTTATCTGTTCTACTGGTAATAATAAAAATTTACTATATGTAATCAGCTGTTTTAAGTATTGGGACTTCTATTTAAGAATATCCTCAGTTCCTCTATTAATAACTCCCAGCTTTCACATTTTTACCTCATACATTTGGAAGATGAGGAGCTCCCTGGGAGGGGGAAATGTCAGGACTGGCTGGTGCCAGCGCTGCCTTCCCAGCACAACACGGAAGCCCCAGCTTGTGCAGCACCACCCTGTCCTGAGCCATCTCAAAGTGATCATCAAGTTAACTGATGCACTGATTCATCCATGTTTCTTTGCCACTGGTAAAGCCAATTGGAATCTGCTTGATTGCTGGTTTAATTTCAAAGGTTTTCTCTATTTGATGAGTGCTCCCTGTCCAGGAAACCTTCAGCTGGCAGTGACTAACACAGAGCAGGCAGGGAAAAAGAGTATTCTAGCCAAAATGATGGGAACAAGTTATTTTATATTCATTATAGGAACCAGTAGCATTACTGTATCTAGTGATGGCACATCCTGAGATACAATCAAATATAATAACATATTGCTCATGCTTTGCGTAGCCAATGTGACTCTTGGCATCACTTAAACAATGTTTCTGGCAATAAGCAGTGCCAAGAGGTTATGGATGGTTAAATACCTTTCATGAACAGAGTAATCTTCTAGGATAATGACAATAATGAACTGATTTCAATGTAGAGCAAATCCAATAAAACTGATTAAATACAGATTGCCAGGCTGTTCTCTGGTTTACAACTGGGCAATGCTTTAACAGTGCCAAATGTGCATTGTTTTCCCCTGTTACAAAATGACATGAAATCTGTTATTAATTTTGTTGGGAAAAAAAGTGCTCCAAATAAAAAATAGTGTGGTTTTTCTCAAGCTGTTTCTGCCTTATAACCTCAGGAATGTATTTTCATGAAGTGAAAACATATTGGTAGTTTGTGTTTAAAAACGCTCTTGTTTGTTTGTTTTTGTCTTGAGGAGGAGAAACAATACAAACTACAGCCAATACTTTGTTTTATGAGTCATCTATGATAGGCAGATTTGTAGCATACCTAGACTGGTTGACAGTATGTGGGATTATTCCTTTATATAAAGAGGCATGAAGCACAGCAAGATGTGGGGTAAGAATTTATCTTTTCTGAACATAATTACAGCATTTAGGCCAAGTGTGTATGGGTTTAGTGCTGTTTGATTCTGAGTTTGAATTGAATTTAAGAAGAATATGTTTCCTGTTATAATTCTCAGTCTTCTCTTGGGTTCCCCTTTGTTGGAACGATAAAGGACTCAGCATTCCGATTCAATGTGAATCACGCAGAGACATTTATTACAGAAACAAGCCTCCTTATATATGCAACTATATTCTAATCACGCGTCCACACTCCAAGCATGGATTCGCTAAATGAGTATCATGGGCTGTCCATGCACTGGAGTCTCACTGATGATACGTCCCATGATTCACGCCACGCCAGGACCCCTTTGTTTGAGGAACACCCCTCTTTCTCACAGCAGACTCTGATCTCAGCTTTTTGAAGTGGCCTTAAGATTCCTTTGATTCCTTTGAGCCAGACTAATTCAGCAACAAATCTTTAACTATCAAAACCCCTCCACACCCCTTCCCTTGTTTGTAGTTGTCTCTGACTCACATGCATTAGTGTGAATCTGAAGAAATAAATGTTTTTAGCTGGAGTAATTCTATATTTACCAATTTGTTTTTATTAACATGATGCCATGCAATAAAGAACATTGCTAGGGTAAACTACAGAATCAAAATCTTCAGAAACCCCTTGAAAAATAATTAAAAAAAAAAATAAACCCTTATTTTCTCTAAAGGGAAAACATAACTTTCTCTTTCTATCCTGCTCTCACCCATACTTCAATTTATTACACCATTTCCTTACTACTTACTACAGAAATAGGCTGAAGGTCATTAAGTGTAGAACTCCCAGCTCACATGTGAACTTTGTTAAACTGGTGATTTGAATGTGAAATTCCATCTCCACTTCGATGCCATTGGCAGCAGTGAAATTTAATTAAATTTTTCTTCATTGAGTTTTTATTAAGGACAAGTTTTGCTCCTAAGTTTTACTGAAGGAATAGACAACATCAGAAAGGCTTCAAAGACCATAATGAACAAACAAAGTAAAGAGAAAAACACATCCTGAAGAGTTCAATAAAATGATCAGATAGAGAACAACAGTCAGGAAAACAATTAATAATAATTACAACATTATTTAATTATAATTTTTTATCATTAAATGTCATCATCTGCCTCATATCTGTAATTAAAGCTTAATTATTCTTTTCTCTTTTACACTTATCACACACCACCCTAAGAAAATTATCATCATTTTCTTTATCTTATAAGGATGTTACAATGCGTTGTATTTGAATGTTTAAGCAATATCTTTTAAAGAACTGGCACTTGTTAAATACTTATTTCCTCTCTTTTTCCCCTCAGCATACACCATAGGAGTGTCATTCTCTAAAACTGAGCTGCAGAAGTGTTGTTTAAATGAACAGTACCATAGGAAGTTAGCTGAGTATGCATGTGCTATTTTACCCAAACAAACTTATATTTTCTTGGTCTGCTTATTCTGTTCTGCAGGAAACGCAGAGATTCCTCACCCCCTTCTCAAGCCTTTGGTGTAGAAAAGGAAGGAAATATGTTAAAGTGAAAATACTTTTGAAATTAGAGTGTGGCTTCTCTTTTTTGTTCTGAATGGTTAAAGGGTGATGTAGCGAGATTCAAATAAGCTTTTGCTCTTTCATTGTTCCAGAAGTCTTGGTAGTGTTTATCATATCAAAAAGAAATTTCAGGAGTCTAGTGATTCCCTTGCCAAAGTGACATTTCATTGTTAAAAGGAACAGCAGAAAAGCTTGCTCTAGGAAGATTTTACAATTTGTTTGATATAATAGAGGGTATTATTTTCTTCTGCTACTGAAGCATGCAACAAGAAACATTTTTAGAGTAATAATGTTACCAAAATTCTTAGGAGATTATAGGATGCCTCTTTTCTTTTTTCTTCATTTTTTTTTAGTTCCCCACTCCTCCCCCATCAATTTATTCTTCTTTAAACAGCGATTCTACATATTGAGAAAAATCTTACTAAAATAGCTAACGAAAACCTTCATATACTCTTTTTTTCTCTTAATGGAATGGGAAGGAAACATGTTTTCTTTGATGAATCCATGGAACTGATGTGACCGAAACTGTGAGATCCAATAGAAGTCCATGAATAATTTTTCATACGTGTTTATTTAATTATATTTGTGCAATCTGAATCTATACAACAAATTCTGCAAAGACAGAGCTTGGCACAATGCTTAGTGCAGTCGCCACCCAGGGGTTTTGTTTTTAGGAGGTGGTGACATGGAGATGTTACCCAGTGGTGATGAGATGGGGAAGCAGAAAAGCCAGTTTCTCTACTGGTGCAGTTTATGGGCAGGGAAGCCACAAGCTGTCTTATGCCTCCAAAGTGACTCTTTATAGGAACAGAAACTCTAATTAAAAACATAAAATACATGAGACTGAGCCCAACCTGCTGCTCCAGCGCCTGCAGGAGCTCTGAGCCAGGCACGTACACTGAAAATCAGGTATGTATTAATGTGGGGTGTGAGAACAACTGCGAAAAAAAGAAAAATAAAAGCCCCAAATAAACTTCCCTTTTTTGTCCAGAGATTACTCTAAGTATTTTATGTGGTGTGAAGTACTCAATCAAAGCTGAAATCTTTGTGCCAGGACTCATAGATCTAAGCAGTCTGAGGAAATAACACGATTTCCTCAAGTGTGTGGAGGTGTTTGCACTTGGTAGAAGAAAACCGAGGCAATCGTCTGCTAGTGCTAAATGAGTCTGGGCAAGAGAGGAAAAAATGGACTGTTTTGAAAAGAGTTTTCTGTCTCCTTTTTATTTTTAAGCTATATTCTGGATTTATGCACAATTTAGGCCTTAATTAAGACTTTATTTTGCATACTTGTGTACAAGGGGCATTCTCCCAACATGAATGGCGAGAAGCTTCTGGTTTTCAACTGTAAAATTAAAGTCAGTGGAACTGGGCGGGCATTTAAATCTAGACACCTGTTCAAGTGTTTGCAGGACAGAGTTTTAAGGTATATATGGGTTATGACCATGTAAACAAATATACTTTTTCTTTATTGCTAACATAAAGCAGTATTTCATTGCCTTATATGTTTTCTTCTGCCAACACATGAGAGCAATGTGTAAAGCTAAACTGTTATTTAAGAGAGGTTAAATAACAAAGAGCAAAATATTAACCAAGTAATAACTTCAGTCAGGCACTAAAGAGCCTGCCATTCTTCACTCTGGTGCTTTTAAAAGTTGCTATTTGATGTTTCAGCAGTAAAAACAATGTTAGTTTTCAGGTTTTGTTGTTTAGCTCTGGTTTCTGAAGACTCTTATTTATACCCTTGCCTGCCATGAAAAGAGAATTATTCTTTACATTATTTGTGATGTTCAGACAGGCGTCAAGGGGAAAATTCAGCACATACAACTTGAGCAATCACACAGGAATGTAAAGTTATTGTGTTACACCAAAAATCCCCTTGTTTGGGCTGAGAAGAAAAAAGTACAAATAGGCTTCTGGTAAAGGAAAGTGAGTGGAGATCACTGCAGCTGGAGAAAAAGATTCTTTTTTTTTCTAATATACTTTGTACATAGATGGGGTCCTGACCTCCGAAATCCACAGCAACCCCATTTGGGAAGCAAATTTTAATGCCACGAGTATCTTAGGATTTGGAAACATCTGTCAGTTTGAACTCTGACAAGAGTATTTATTGTTTTTTCTATTTCTTATTAATAACACTGTCATCTCATGAAGTTTTGGTTTAGAAACCGGGTGATAGCTTTCCTCAAAATTAAGTATGTTGGTTAGCTGGTGGGCTGTGTGTATATGCATACATGTACATAGCTCCTTATGTAACTGCAGAGCTGTTTGTCAGCTGAATAAAAATCTGGTGAGCTCCAGTACTGTTGCCTTCCAGTGATGGGAAGCGGTGAAACTGTGAGGAAAGCTGCCAGTTTGTTTGCAGCTCGAGAGTTTCTGGGCACAACATTTTCTTGGCATCTACTTGAGAAATCTGCCAGGGAAATCAGAGCTGGTGCAGCAGCAGCGGAGGGAAGGCTGCTGTAACCATGGTGCCCAGTTTGAGGGGAAGAATGATACTGATTAAAGAATAAACAGGACCGTAAAGTCCTCTTGAAATGCCAACCCCCCAACCTTACGTGCAGGTAAAAGAGCAAATTGCATGGAGGGGGTGAGCTCTAGAGCTTCTAGCCTCAGCCATTACTGATTGCAATCACTTAAATGGAGTAACAAGAGAGGATAGCAAAGTACAGCTCTGTTATACTCTTAATTTCTTTTCTCCTTGCATGCTCAGGGGTTACATAGATTAGTCTGGTATCACTCACAAGCCCCCAGAGGACAGGCAGCTAATAGGAATTAAACCCATCAGTTGGATTGACCTGTCTGGGGGCACCCGCTGTCCACAGACACCAAAGGCTCCTGCTGCGATTGCCATCACCATCCCCTGCACCCCAACATCTTCCTCCTCTTGTGCTGGGCTGTTCAGACAGGCTCTGACGACAGTGCTTTGAGAAACCAAAGTGATGGATGCCCACGCCTTATCAAATAATCCCGATGTAGTTATTTCTCTAATGAAAGATCATAGAGAGCAATAAAACTGAGACTCTGAGCTATAATGGCATCATTGAATTACAAATCACTTCTGAGGATTAAGAGTTTCAAATTAAAGACAAACAAGTAAACCTCAAAGTAAAGCTAAAGCTCTCCAGAGGCAATCACGCTGTGCTCAGTAACAAAGGTGTTCATCTGTACCCAGTAAATGCTGCTGCTACATCATTTGCACAGGGCACATTTAGTCTGTGCCATTTAAGCCATTACAAGGACTAAAGAACAGACACTTGCTTAGAAAAGAAACAGTGTATGTTTTCAGAGATAAAGCGACTCTGCTTATGGGATGTATTTGCTGATTAATTGGAATTTGGGGTTCTGTTTTCAAAGTTACAGGTTCAGCCCAGATCATCATACACTCAGCTGCGGTTCACCTGAACTGGCAAGCCTATAAAACTAGTTGCAGTAAACTTTCCAGAAAGTGTGTTTTCAAAGGATTTCTGGCAGGCATGACCAGAAGTCTTCTTAACAGTGTTATTATCAATTCCAAGTGGTCTCATTTTTAAAGTATGAAAAGATATGGGCAGCTTGAAACTATCAATGAAGGCTAAGATTACATTTTTTTTTCCTTTTCCTCCCCAGAAGAGCAGTATTTCATTTTTGGATTTCAATTTATTCCCAACAAGCAATACCCATATTACTGCAGGTTGATTCAAAAATATTTGGTATTTTTCCACTATTGTATTCTCAGGATTTAAGTCTGATTCTGGAAGCTTTTATACATTTTTCTGATGAATAAGCCATCTGAAATCACTTTTATTCATACTAAAGTCAGACTGTACATAAATAAATGAGTACTGCTGAGCAAAACAGAGGAATCTGAGATCTGTCCCATACCCACTTCAGGTTTGAAATCCTGGCCTTGGCGAAATCAATGACAAAACATTCACTGACCTCAGGATTTTACAGGCTTACTCAGCAGAATTGCTCTGGACCTGTGTATATAAAATATATAAAATGAATGGTTTCACCTGCTGTTGACTGGAGAGAAATCTGAGCCCAAGCACACACTGAGCGTGATGTTATGGGAGCTGCTGCACCAATTTATGCCTGAAACCACTTCTTAAAATAACCTCTATATTCTTCTGCTAAAAATTCTCTTTTGGGGGCAGCTTAGTATCTAAGAAAAGGGAAAACAAAAATCGCCATGTAGAGATTTCTCATGTTTCTCATGACAACACACTGTATGCATGTCTTGTGGATGGATAACAAAGCATTATTAACCCTAATTATTTCTGGGTTTGTTGTTTTTTTTTTCATGCTTACTCTGTATAAATATCTTTAATGAAGATGTAAGGAAATAAACTGGCTCACACAAGAGCTTATGGATCCATCCTAGAGCTTCCTCTGGCAAAGCAGCCAGAAAACCAGCAGAAGGAGCTCCCTGAGGATTATATATGAATTCTGGCAATCCCTGGATGCTGAATTTCCCTTTAGGGAGGTGCTGTTTAAAGCAGCTTGGGAGCAGAGCGCTCCTTCCAGCCGCCTGGTTCTCCGCCAGGCACAGTTCAGCTGAATCCGTGGTTCTGGCACAATGTTTAAATAACCATAAGGAAATTAGCTGGGGTGTTTTAATGGGAAGATTTTTCCCTGTAACTAGAGAAAGGAATCTCAGCATCCTGTGGTGGTGAGGGACTGAGCTATGGAGTTTCTGGAGTTCCCCTTTCCTGTTTTCCTTCTCTATAAATCTCATTTAAACCAGCACACATGGCTTTAATGCTATTTTGGAAATTCTTCTCTGTTAACATGTAACCAAAAGTGGGAATGGAGGTCAAGAAGAAAATTAGACCTAAGGGAATTTAGATGAATTATTGCAAGCACTAGAGGCTTCCTCAGAAGTGGTAGAAAAGCATAAAAAATATATTATTTTAACTTTCTCTATAATAATGTGGCATGTACTTTCATTGCTATCCTTTTAGCATAATAGTATTGGCAGATTGAGGTAATATTTGGAACATTTATTACTGAGAGGTTGCTAGAATATGTTGTGTTTATGTAATAAAGAATTCTGACATGGATTAATGTTCATGTAAATATTGTATATAGGATGTTTTTGTAAATATTTCCTTGCTCATTCTACATGCTGTTTTATGCAGTTTTTAATGGAACCATCAAAAATGTTTACAAATCTGCTTCTGAAATGGCAACTTTTGATGTCTTAATTTTCCCATGAAGTATGGTTGGCCTTCATTAGAATTCAGGATTTTAAGACTCTTGGATTTAATCCTTCTGTAATTTACGTGGAGCTTAAAGCTAATAAAATCTTTACTATATGGTCTCTCTGCGAACATTGGGGTTTGTTTCTCTTTTCTTGTTTTTGGTTGGTTTGTTTGTTTTTAAATCCGAATATTTCTGCTCTGCGCAAGGGATGTGCTGTGGTAGAACTGCGTAATGAAAAGTCAACTTGATTATGTACTGCAGATGTGCAGAACAGTTAGAAAGAAATTGTAGAAGAAACAATAAAGATTTCATAGACTGGTAGAGCCTGGAGCTAAAGTTTTACTTCTTGGTTTCATGGAGGTGATTTGGTTTTGGAATAGTGATCTCTGCAAGGTTACAAAATGGAAGTGAGGGAGACTTGAACCTCTGGCTCATCTGCTGGAGTGAGTCAAAACCTGGAGATGAAAAAACAAAACAAATAAATACTAAAACCAACCAAACAACAACAAACAAACAAAAGAACCCAAACCAAACAAAATACCTATGTAAGCACTCAAGTACCATTACCAATGATTGACACCTTTATTATTGTTTTGTCTTCCTCATCATTCACATTATTAACAACCAAACAAAAAACCCAAGATGGTTAAAAAAGAAAAATTAGAAATCATAGGAAGTTAACACTTGCTACTACTTTCTGTAGGGTTTTTCCACTATGGTTTTCTCCACTGGCCTTTTTCGAAGACAAGAAACAGTTTTAGAGGTAAGATGATAACGTTTCACTTGAAAAACTCAGTAAGTGTTCTCTGAACACATAGAGATCTCAAAACCAGATGTGAGTGCGGGTTGGCATAAATCAACAGAGAACTTCACCAAATCAGGGAAGCTGTGGCTGTAGCTTTCAATTGCTCTGCGATCATAATGTGCAATTCTGAAGTTTCTGTAGATTACAAACAGGAGGGGACAGGATGCAACTGTAGGTTTTGATCTTGAATTCATTTTAATCTTTGATTAGTTAGCCCTTCTTCTAAACTTTACACAACATTCTTAGTGCTATGGGGACAGTTTTATTATAAGCCATGAAAGATACTTTGGATTTAAAAAAAACAGGTTTAAAGTGAGTCTCATGTCTGCATATTCATTAACCTGTTGAGTAAAGTCATGTGATATTTTCCGGGGGTCTGCATCAAACCTCTACAGTAGTTAATGCTGTTTGTTGATAATCTTGAATGAGCTGAAGATAAGTGTGCGTCTGTAACCTGACAGCCCTGTACAACCTGGCACATCCCAGAATGGGATGCTCCCTTCCTTCTGCTTTGTTGAAACAAACCTTGAAGTAGAATTCCTGGGGCAGGATTTCATCCCACGGGAGCCTTGTGGTCTGGGATTGAGCCTGTACCGTGTGTTGAGCACCAGCTCTTTGTGGGAGAACAGCCAGGTCCGCAGACTGGCTTTATTTTCAGAGCAGAGATTACTGTAACTTTTTTGTTAGGAAGTCTGCATCCCTTGCTCTGATAATTTGCTACACTTATTAGGGAATCCAATTAAGGAGACAAAACAGCTAGAAAGGCATGTTTTTAGTTTAGAATTACCTGGAATTAAGGTTTTATATTGTATTTACTTCTAGCTTCCTATTTCTATTTTTGTACCTAAATGTCTAATCATTCAGTTTTGTTTGATAGTGAGAGTGAGTTGAGAGCTCCAGGTGCTTTCTCTCTTCGCTGGGACCAAAGATGAGCGGTCAGCACTGGGGAAGTTCCAGGTCTGGTCCCTGGTGTTGCCAGGGGTGGGATCTGCCATGTGGGCACAAAGTCGCTTCCCTGCTTCCCTACTAAAGAAAAAGAAAGAACCAGATAGTCCCAGAGCAGCACAATAAGAAATGAGTAGCCGCAGGCAACATTCTGATAGGCTTTTTCATATTGATGAGTACAAGAGAAAAGTACCCCTTTGGGTTTTCAAGGTTCTAAGCGGGGAATAACACATTTCTCAAGAAGAGCAGGAGTTTTAAAGTCTTTTCTTGGAATTCTCTGTTCAGCTTCATGAACTTCACCTTTCAGGTTCATTCTCTCTTAATAAACTCTTATTACAGTGGTCACACATCTAACTTTCTCTGGATTTTTCCAATTGTTTTCTTTCATGTGGCTTAACAGTGAATAGAAACAGCTGAACCTCCCTCAATAAGCCTTTAATTATAACCAGTGGGGCTTCGCTCTTTATAGCTGCTTCTATTTCCTTAATAGGTGGCATTATTAAATTAGATTTTATTCTATTTTTTTTTAATTATAAAGAAGTGGTCCTGAGAAACAGGTTAACTAGCAAATGAGGACGTTAATATTTGCTGTGATCATGCATGAAAGCAACCTTTTTCACAACCAGAATTTCAAAAAGGATTCATTTAATAACTTGTTTTCTTCATTATTATAAACTTAAGCTAGTTCATTCCTCCCATTGTGAGGAAAGAAAATGATGTATACAGTAGCTTTATCACTCAAATGGCTAGATATCAGAGTTGAAACACTTCTACAGGTGACTGACTTCATGTTTTTTTAATGCTTAAGAAGGCTGTGCATTTCAAACTTATGTGTAACAAATATTTTCCTTATTTAAAATCAAGAAAAGGAAATACATCCCTGTTTCTTCTCTTTCCTCTCCCAGCACTTTTTGGATGGATGCTAAATGCTAATTATTTTATTTTTTATATATTTTGGTGTATTGTACAAACAAAATAATCAAACAAAGAAATTAGATATTTCAGTGGGAAAAATAACATTTTTTTAAATGATGGTTTATACATTGGAATAGGAGAGCTTATTTATGGCTGACCTGAGTAGTCTGGGGTGAGGGGAAACTGGGGATGGAAGTTAATGTATGAAATCCAGAAGCCCCACAGAAAATGCCAGCCCTCCCTGACATGAGGCATGCAGTCTATCGAATGAGGGAAATAATGTTCATCTTCTTTCCTCTGATGGCTAATTGGTGACTCACAAACACGCAACAAAATGTCATGTTCAGATCGTTTGTATGGCTTGATGATTTCAGTAGTTCATCTGACTTCTGCACTGCAAGGGATTTTGGGTCATTTTATCTGCTCAGAGAGGAGATGGGGGATCCTGCTCTTCTTTACTGAGCTCAGACACAAATGGCAATGAGCTTGTCACTGTGGGGTCATTTCAGAGCACACTAAACAGAGTTCAGTGTGGTTGACAGGGGTGGATGATGGCAGATACGAGATCTTATCAGACAAGCAAGTTACACGGATGTTGATGTGACAAAACCCTGTAAATTAGCTGGCACTTCTCACTGCTCCAAGAGAAAAGATGGAGAAAAAAAAATATATGTTTTATAGGGAAAGCATGAAAGCATTAGGGAGATTTTCCTTTTGAGCATGAAAGCATTAGCGAGATTTTCCTTGTGAAATGGAAAAGGTTTTATAACCATGGACCCCCTTGTATTTCCATTGGGAATTTCTCCCAGCTGAGCCAGGGGCGGTTGCCTGTCAAACTGTCACCCTCGTGAGTTTTATACTTTGCACCTAGACCTGTGAAATACACTGGATTGTCCTAAGTAACATTTTAGACAGAGGTAACTTAGCCTGCAGGTAAAAGAAAGGAGAAACAGACTAAATGTCTTGTGTAAAGCTACTGAGAACGAGGAACAGCTGGTGCTCTGCACCTCCTGCTCCCTCTGCTTTCCCTGAGCAGCCAAGGACCCACCTACCCTGGGGGTCTCATCTTGGACCGATGTGTCTGATGTCCCTGCAGCCATGATGCCACCTCCATTTCTTGAAACTAGAAAGCCAAGATAGATCTAAGGGTCAGAGGGTTGCTTTTGGATCTGGGGAGCTGCTGTTTCTTTAACTGAGCTAATTACTTGCTGCTCTCCTTCCTTGGCCAGTGATATTTGATATAAGGATAACATTTGCCTAAAGAAAATGATACAGTAGGCCCATAGTATATGCGCATATACATAAATTATATGTACACTTGAGCCTTCTCATGAGAATTATCTCAGATGCATACTTTTCATGGAAATTTTCCCATTTCGTGACATACATCATCCCAAAACACATTACTCCTTGACCAGGACTCAGGAACTAAGACAAGACTATTTACTAGTTGCAGCCACGGTCTCGAGGCGCTGAACACCATCCATTCCCGTGCACATAAACAGAAAATGCAGAATTCAGAATCTCCCCAAATCAGCCTCCTTGACCATGCAATGAATAATTAGTGCTATTTCACTGAAACACTGAAAGTTGCCAGCCTACAATAAGCTGTCTGCATTCTTTGAGGTGGCAGATAAAGCAAGAGGTTAATCATATCGTATTTCATGGTCAGAAAATATTTTAGCAAGTCCCTTTCATCAGTAGAATGTCAGTTAAAAGCATGAATTTTGAACAGAAGAACAGCATAAGGGTCAGGTTGTGGTGGCTTTTTTTCCCCCACTCCACAAACCATGAAATTTAGAGCCTTATTCCAATTAGTTTAGAAAATCACTGTCTCTGAGCAAAAGAAATGCGGAATATCTGTGAAACTTGTCACGTTGTTTTACGTATTCTGACTGCAACTTCAGGACCAGTCTTTTATCAAATGTTTTCCTTCACAATACTGTGCAGTTTTGCCCTGAAGTGCATGAATATCAAATATGTGTCACGTCATAAGCTACATAACACGCATGAGCGTGAGTGTCTTGCATATTTATATACCAAAGGCTGTTACTCTTTTATATACAGATTACACAGTATCTCACGCACCAAAATGATTTTGTGGCAGGAGAAAGAAAATGACTTCTTTGTTTTTTTAGTGGTGAATTTGAAATAGGACATTATGTGTAATTTATCTATTTCTTTCAAGTAAACTAAACATATTTCAAGATATAAAAGCTTTACTGATGGCTCTTGTTAAAAGCTGAAAATAATTTCAATTCATCATTACTCATTTGCCTTAAGATGAGTTTTCTGTTGTATGAATGGTAGCCAAAACGTTTTTTCTGAAAATAAGGGTGGAGAAAATAATTCAGCTTGCCCTATCTGGCACAAGGTATGCCCAAGTTAACTGATAGAAAACATAATTTAACAGGAGAAAGAAAAAAATCTAAGTTTTTATGATGGCTTAATGCTGGAGTAACAGGACACAGGTTAATGCCGCCCTTCTTACTAAGGCTGGAATAATTACATCTATAGTTTCTTCTATAATGAAACATAATACCAGATTTTGTGCTTCTGTTTTGTTGTTTGTTTGTGGTTTGGGGGTTTTGTTTGTTTGTGGCTTCCTGTTTTGTTTTTCTTTTTTAACAAATGGTAGAACAAAAACAATAATCAATACAACAGAAGAATTTCCTATTGTAACCTATCCTGATGCATCACATTAGCTGTGTCTCACATATAAAATTATGGTAATATAATATCTTCCATCGTCTTCTTGGAAGTTTGATTTAAATTAATTTCCCACAACTATTTTTCTTCTTAATGAATCCATATTTAACTTCTTTTGCATTTAGGTTGTGATCTTTATTTTTTATTTGGAAACAGAACCACAGTGATGAAGGAGCCACTTTGAGATGTGGAAATCTGAAGTTTCCTGGTTTTGCAGAAAAGCAAATCTCCTATGGCAGAGAATCTACTAAAAATAAACAAACAAAAAAAGAGGTTGCAAACTCATAAAAAATTATTGGAAAAATCAAATAATGTATTTTTTATGAGGTTTTGTACATTTTCTTTGGGTATTTTATCCCAACATTAGTGCATAATTTTATTTATTGATTTTACACAATCAAACAAAACTATCAGGTGAGGTGATTCATTGTTACTTGTTCAGTGACAATTCTATTGTCATCCATATATCCTTAATCAAAATTCTTCCCTGCACATCTCAATGATCTCAATAGCCTCCTGCACATATCAGGAAAGCTGACTGTCTGTGTCAAGATCATCTATGTAGTTTTAAGAAGAACATTTTGCCCTCAGGCTTTTAACAGTGCATTGATTATACAAAAATAGTTTTCCTTGGCAAGCCTATACACATGCTTTGTTTCGTGCTGTAATTGGGAAGTGCCTCACTTTTACCAAAATAGTAGAAAGAGGGATGTTACCTCTCCCCTACCCACCCCAAGCTCCAAAGGAAAGATGAAGTTTTCTGAGTGCTTGGAGTTAAGGAATTTGATTTCCTGTGGAGTTTTGCTTCATGATTCATCTCTCTGGGGTGTGATAAGAGTTGAGCTCTGATGGAAACCTTCTTACTGTGGTGGATCTGAGAGAGGAACCTCTCATTTACCAACCTGCCCATTGGAACTCATGTCACCATAATGACTCTGAGGACACTTAGAGTTGGTTGTAACTAACTGATGGAACAACTTAATGTGGCCAGATTTGGTTGCAATTAGCCAAGAGATTATAAAGAGAAGGGGATAGAAAGAAGATCTAGACATGTAATTGGTACTTACTAGTTGTGTTTAGGGACCTGAGCTGAAAATATAACATGTTGATTTGACTCTTTCCCTGATTATGTTAACTTTTCATACGACAGTGTGGGGTTTGTTAACTCTATAGAATCAGGAAAAAAAAAAAGGCAAGAAAGGAGCCTGAGGACATGCTTAAAGTCAAGTGTCTGCCTAAAGTGATTTTCTGAATCAAGGATTTATGTTGACGAATGAGGAATCACTGAAATAATGCGTGTGAGTTGATTTTTTTTGATTTCTTTCTACCATATTTTACACTAACTTTGCTTTCATTGAGATTTATTTTGTGGATTTTCTGCTAATTTTGAAGACCCAGGCTTCCGTTTTAATAAACAGTGGTTCTCTGAATAAACTCCATTAGTACAATAGTTATATATATATATTTGTATATATGAAAAATACATTTTAATATGATTAATTTTTTATTCATGTTAAAGCTCTAAAACTGTCATAATAGAATCTACAGATCAGGTGTATTTCATTCTTTATTGAACAATTTAGGGAGAAATGCATTAATATTATTCAGACAGCAATCAGAGGCATGTTTTATAGCTCTTTTATACCTATATCAAATGAATTCCCTGACAAATTAAACACGATAGCCTTTAATCATAGGAAACTGCACTTCAGCTGCATAAATTAGGGACAATTATCTAAAAACCAAAATGAGCTACACACATGCAGCTCATTATTTTTAATTTGAAATTTTATTTATACTGGATTCAGTTGCTATCCCATACACCAGATGCCAGGTAAAAAAAAAAATAAAATAAAATAAAAAGTTTAAAAAGAGGAGTAACATATTGGCTCTGAAGTCAGGGTATTGTTCTGCAGACAATCACAACTGGAGCAAGTCTATGTTTTGATACTAATATCAAAGATGAGAAATGCCTGATTTCCTTAGGTGATTTGTCCCCAGTGCCTCCTGACAAATGCAGAAGTGTGCAGCTGCAAGCCAACATGTGATGCTTTTGGTGCATGTCATAAAATCACTTTTTCTTCCCATCTCCTCTCGCTTTGTTCTGATGGCTCCTCCATAACCTAGAGTACCACTGGCTGCAAACTCCCTGTAGTCATCTTTCACCTTAGTCATCAAAACCATGAGGATACTTTCGGTTTTCCAAGTCTGAGCCTTGCTATCTGAGCAATGGTGCAGGACAGGCCAGATTACAGTGCTTGTTGGTGGGTGGCATTTATGGGGCTACATTTGGGGTGTCCCTACTCATACCCCTGGTGAGAATTGCTGAGTATGGCCATTGTCTCATCTCATCTCCCCATCATTCCATCAATTTTTATTGGCATGAAGAGACAAGCTGGACCTTCTTCTACAGGGACCCATGAGGTTTCTAGTGTGTGAATGTCCTTTCTCTCTCTGTCTAGGCTGTGGACTGCCTGAAAGAGCAAATGTCCAGCATTGTCTTGGCCCAAAACAGCCCCACAGGGTGATGTGGTCCCAGCCCTTGAGGCTCTCTGCTGGCTGGACACCTGGTACCTCTTGTGGGACACACTGCACCAGGATCTCTATAATTCAATCTGGCAGGGGGCAAACCTGTAAGAGCACCTACCTAGTTAGATGCTGCCCTGTATTTAGCAAGACATTAAATTTAAAGACCATTCTACCCTGGAGAGCAAAGAGTATGAAAACAGCGTTTTACTACTTGATGGAGCTAGATCTTCTTGCCTTAGAAACGGGCATGTAAGCAGCATATGCACAAAGTCACACTACAAAACACAAGCATGCAGGCTTCTGCAGGGAGACACAGCAAATATAAATTGAAAGCAAATAGGTAAGAAGCTTGGTCAAAATTCTTCCTACTTTCCTTAAACGGGCTTGTACTGTTGGCAGAAGAAACACCGCGTGGAGCAATGTGCACAAGGTGTCTCTGTTAACAAGGAAGCACCAAATGTCTCTGTGATACCCATGGTTGCAATGCAGCCTTGTTCATTCATTAGTTTAATTCGTTCAGCTTAGATTTTTCTCAAAAATTATTTAGGAATGCGACTGAGGGATCATTTGTGGCAGTTCCAGGGAAAACAGCTGAGGAAACAAGAGAGTGGGCAGGGAAAATGGGAAGAGGTGAAGGGCTCGGTGAGGTCCATCCTGCAAGCTCCATCAGCTGCGTGGTGGGACGGGGCAGCTGAGGCTGCATCTGCAAGTGGCTTTGGAAAAACAGTCCAACTGGGTGAAACACCCCGCTGGTCCTCAGTGAGACCGTGACAACCTAATCGCTTATTTCTTGTTTTCATTTCTGTGAATTTATTTCTGCGGCTTACAGAAGGGATGCCTTGGGTAAAGAGCTCCAAATCCTTTCTGTGAATAACTTCCATCTCTGGAACATGCGCTTATCAGGGACTACCATTTGCTCTGAAGTATTTTTCAGTTTGAATGTGGTGCCTGATAGAAAAATTAGGACTGACTTAAAGCTGGTTAAATTGTTTTTTCTATACATAGTATTTAGAATTGAGATCACTTCCATCTAAAAAAACTCAAAAATACACATCTCCTTTCAACTCTCATTCAAATAATTTATTAAAGTAACCAGATCCTTCCCTTTCTGTAGGGCTTCCTTAGGGACAGCAGTCTGCAATAATAAGCAGTTTCCATGCCACTAGTGTTACTTATTCCAATTTTATCAGCTCCTGTGTATTTCTGGAAGTGTCTCATTGTGTTAGTATTTTCAGCTTTTTTATCACTGTAGAGAATTGTTTAGCCATTGCATGGGAATTTTTTGAGCTCTCAGAGGAGGAAAAAAAAACATCATTCAGAATCAATATGAAAATACAAGATTCAATATCTTTGAGAAGTTAAGTAAAAATTCAGTGCATTGTATTTATATTTTTTCCCTTTTTTAACCTACATAAAAGAAAAAATGCAAAGTTCTTTTGTCTAGAATCATATCAGTTTCAGTTTGACAATATTGGAATGTGGAGAATTTGTCAAAACTGTCATAATTTTATGAGCAGTTCAATTTTGATATGCTATCATGTTATCCAAAAATAGTTAATTGAAAACTTTTCAGCTGCCTGTAATTTTGATGCTTTTTTCATCAGCTCCAAAATTGAATAGAGAAATCACAGCCCCAACAGGCTGTCCCAGCCCCTGGTGAAGTGCAAGGTTACCATCTCCATGCTTTCAATCTAGGAGCTTTCAAATAAGCAGTAAATCAGTTTGCTGGGGCTTTTTTAATATTCTAAAATATGCATTACAAATCCTCTGTTAGCTGAACTCTTTTTAGGGAGTGTTTCCTGACTATGTATCTCAGCATGGGCTCAGAGGGTGCCCATAAGAGAAAAAATAAAAATAAACATCAAGGACACTTATTTTTCAGGAATGTCTTTCTATTCCATATCTTGAAAATCAAGGAATCCTCCAGTGGATCTGTCCTTCTCTATGTGTTGCAGGATGTAAATAACATTGCAAAACTGAGATTGAGCTGCCATGAATTATTCAGAACACCAGAAGCAGCAGCTGTTATTTGTATCTGTCGCTAATTTTGAAGGGTGGAGAATTGGAGGCCTTCATTGACAACAGAGGGGAAGAGGAGGAGACAGTGGGAATGAATTGCTGCCCAATACCTCAGATGCTTCAACATCTGCAGGGCTGTGTTTAATTTAGTAATCTGGGCTGTGCTCCCTTCTGTTAGCAACAAGGGCAACAAATTGGTTGTGTGAAAGTCTGCTTCTTCCGACAGGTAGAGAAATAGCCCATTTTGAGTGACAGAACAAATTCTGGTTTAAAAATGATCAAAGCCAGGCAGAAAAAATATCTTTATATCCATGAAACAGCTCTAGGGAGAGAGATAGAATTTAGAGATGCATGCAGAATGCAACCATCATATTAGGAAAAAATACTTGATGATTTTTTTTCCTTGAAGTGAAAACATTTTGGGATGAGATAATTGAACTCTTCCATATTATTTTTATGTATATGCTGCTCATAATGTGTTTGGCTTCTGCAGATCTGCCTTTTCTCTTTCCATTGTTGCAAATGCAGTAACTCAACTAAAATCAATATGAAAGTGGCATGTTAAAGAGAAAACAGGAGTTTCCATGATTTTTTTTACTATTAGAAAGATTAAGTTTTGCAGATGAATGTAACTTGAGGAAGGAAACAAAATTAATGAAAGCTGTCTGCAGTTACTCACAAGTATATAGTAGGTGGAATACAATATGTTGTAGACCTAACCATCCAATAGAGTATTGTATTGCTACTACCTAACAGCACATAGGAGTGTGCAAAACTTTATTATCATTATTGCAAGGATTACTCTTTATTCGGTAGAAACTCTGTGTATTTCCACTAGAGCATTATTTAAGCAATGATTCACTCTCTAATGCGGAGGAGAAAAATTTCTTTGGGTACAAACAAATCAATATCAGCAAACAAAATGTTAAAGAGTTCAGCACTTCCTCTGAAGCTTAAGTACTATTTACTCTCCTGGGATAAACCCCAAGGTCCTTTACTCAGGCAAACTCTCTTTGATACCAACGGTGTTTGCTTGAATGAAGATAGAATTAAGAAGCTCAGGATCTGGGTCATGAGACTGAGCTCACCAACCTGTAAAGACATTTAGCAAGGATTACACAAGCACAGAGCTCACACAAAGACCCCATTTCACTAAAATATATTTTAGATAGGAAAAGCCTTTTGATAGAAAATGCCTTTTTTTTTTTTTTTTCTTTTTCTGGAGAGCAAGAAAGAAAATGACAGAAAATACAAAGTTAAGATTAATTAACTCCCAGGCTATAAACTGATGTGTGGCTCTGCAAACAGGAAGAGAAGAGTGATATAGCTTTATATGAGAAGCTGCATATCCATTGTTTAGGATACTGTTTGTTTTCATAGTCATATCGAGCACCTAAACAGCATGTGCATGGAGATAACAATGAAGTATCAGCCTGTGTTTTTTAGGAAGTATTGTGGGATCACACCCAGGCAAGAAGAAACTCTAACATAGCTAATTTATGTTTAGTAGAAGAGAGAAAGAGAACTAGCAAACTTGAATTGTCTACGGTTCTATGGCTATTCTTCTGTTTGGAAAGTGGAAATGAGCCCAGACTGGAAGGCTGAGCTGAACCTGGTGCAGCATTTTGCAGCAGTGAGCCACATGGTTAGTTTTATTATTATTATTATTTATTTATTATTTTAATCAAATTGAATACCTGAAACAGGGGTGAATATCTGCCACACCTTAAGCTCTGTGGGGAAACTTCTCCAACCCCCAGACACCCTTCCCACTGCTGGAGCTGAGCCACTGTCCGACCCTCCAGGACAGGTAAATCCTTTGCATCCCCAGGTGATGAACAAAACGTTTTCTATCCCTCATTGCAGATTGATTTTCAATAAATATAGTCTGAGGATCTTTCATAAAGCCTTACATATTAAGTTCTACTTAATAGGAGCAGGAATTGTTTTTTAAATAAAACAGCCAGGCATGAGACAGTAGCAGAGAGCCCAGCTCTGATGGGCAGGGGCAGAGGAGCAGCATGAGGAGCATGGAGGTGGCTGCTTCTCCCCATCTTGTTTTCCCTCTGGATCTGAACATAGTATTACCCCATCAATGGAAAGCTGTCTCCCATTCCCCTGCAGTCCCCAGCACAGACAGCTCACCATCAGGTTGATAATTAGTCAGTTAATCCGGCCCTCACAGGTAACCTGCCGAGTCGATTAATCCAGTTTCCATTAAAAGGTGCCTGTTAGCAGCAGCTCAGCCCTCATGTGCTATCTGTCCATCAGTGCCACCAGTGACACAAAAGCTTTTCAGCATGGAGAGCTGCAGTCAAGGCTATGAATGGCCTGGGATGTTTCTGAGGCATCTCAGCATGAGGATTTCTACCAATTTATGGCCTCCCTGTAATGAATTCCAGCTATTTGGGGAGAGACAAAAGACTTTGGTGAGCTCTCCTGCCATGCTGCTGCTTGAGCTGCTCAGCTGCAATACCCCAGTAAGTAGTTTTTAAAATAAATAGCAGCGGGTTAGATTATTCTTCTAGGAAGTGGAAGCACAGGGGTGCCATTCATAACGGGATGTCTTGAAATGGGGGCAACGTGCTGCTTTTCCCCCTTTTCTCTACCAGGTGAGTAAGATGCTGCGGTTCCCACCCCTCAGCTCACCAGCTTGGGCTGCTGAGTACAGATTTCTCTATTTCTGATACATTCAAGCAAATGGGGAAGAATGTGTTGGTATGGAGCTCCCCTTCACAAGGTGCTTCAATGTCCCACAACAAAAAAGTCTGCAGTGGCGGCAAGTAATAGCCCTGCAAAGCTGGCCCAAGTCTCAGCTTCAGGACAGAGCATCCCAAAAGATAGACTGAAATTCTTTTGCCCTGCAAATGCCAACAGCAGAGCTAAACCTAGGATTCCACCAGTCCTCACTGGCAAGTTGTTTTCCAGTTTCATGATTAGGGTTCTTTTAAGAAAAGACGCTAAGTATCCGTTAACATACACCAGCTAGGAAAGCAGGAAGCAAAGGATCAAAGTATCAAGAAAAAAGAAAGACTAAGGCGTGTGTTAGTTTGTTTTTTCATACAGAAAATATTGACAAGTTTATACTGGACCTTTCTGTATATTCTGCAGTCTTTAAGCATATGAATAACTTGCATAAGTTTACTTGCACTCACAAGTTAGCTGAATCTTTGCAGTTCCCAAGAAAAACATCTTTAAAGAAGATGTTACATTGGAATATGGAAAAACTTCGAGTTTAAAATTGTTTCAGTGGAGAAAAATGGCTTTCTTGTACTTACAGAAAAGGACATTCTGTTCCCCTTTTTTCCCTGTCTTGTTTCCCTGGCTTTTAAGTCACTTCCACTTTGCAGTGAAAAACTGGAGAATCCCTGCACAATTATATAAATGATTTAGACATTATTTTGACTTTATTTTTTCTTAATTTTTTATTGGAAAACTTCTTTTGATCCGTGTTATATCAGGATATCCCAGTGCATCTCTATGTAATTGCACACTTTATCATCCAGATCACAAAGCTGTGTAGAAAATAGAGGAGACCTTTATCTGTAGGATGAAGGAGGGATCAGGTGACTGAAGTGGAAGCAGAGTCAGTGAGCATTAATACAGGAGTTTGTCCTGTCAATATCTAGCACCAACGAAAGCAAGCAAAGGAAATAAGGAAATGGAAATGAGCTGCGAAGCCAAATGATAAAATGCTTCTCTGCTTACTTTAAACAGCCTATTTCCAGTTATCCTACAGCCTCGGTTAGATTCACTCTTCAATGTCCCTCAGTCAATATTCTATTTAGCATTCAACAACCAGAGTGGTTTAAATCCTTCATCCTTGATAAAATAATAGAAATTATTTATTTAATTGAGAGCCGGGATGAGAACCTGGTTTGCTACTTTCCTGTTAACTGTTGCTTACTGTGAATCGCTTGAGGAAAAGTCTGTTTGCCGTATTGCTTGTACCCATTTAGTTCTGTTTTCAGTGCTGCTTGAAATTGCTTTCTCCCAAAAAAATATAGAGCATAATCAAGGAATTCACGGATTAGATCTCCTTCAGCTGAAATCAGTCTAAGCAATTCTGATCATGGTTATTTTTCAGAACATATTTGTGTATATGTCTGGGTGTTTTGAGAAGTACATTGTTGATTACTAAAGCAATCAAGTCCAGACAGTGATTTTGTGATTCACTTCAGTGACGTGATATAAATACCACATATGAGCTTTTCAGTTTCGTTTATAACCCTGAACACCCACTCAGCTGTCTTGCTGAGATTTGTTCTGTTGCCTCCAATTCTATGTTTGTCGGCTCTTTAAGCCGAAACAAAAAAACCCCATGCACAAAGTAGGTATTTTTGGAAGAAGAGTCTGATGGCTCTCTTTGTACAGAAATGTCTTACTTTCTCCTCGGTTCATTTTATAAATTACTGCCCACACTGAACCAGCCTGTTTATCACTCTCATCCTCAGCAGCACTTTCTCAACCCGTCAGCAGCTATACTTTGCCTTCCCAATTTGTTTAGCCCAAGATTTAAGATGGACAGAGACTGCCGCTCTTATAAATCCTGATTTCATTAGTGATGGAGTGTCTGGTAAAAAGTCCCCATGGTAGCTGCTCTGCTCTCCATCCCTCCCCAGCATAACTGGGTCTCCAGAGGCAAAAAGAGCCCAGGATGTCCAGGACCCACTGCAGCACCATAATAAGACTCATGAAGAAAGTGTTCCTGCGAGGCCTCATTACAGGCATTTCTGGGGATAAATTACTGCTTCAGTGGGTGGAAAAAGCATCTTTACATCACCTGCCCCAAAACAGAGTGGATCATTTCTATCTGAATCTGTCTTTCATTTCCCTTATAATAGTAGCAGTGTAAGACTTGCTAATTGGTACATAATGCAGTTTGTCACACTTTTTTGTTATGCTGTCATTATTTTTACCATCAATATGAGCCCATCTTAACACTGAGGCATAACTGTCTCCAATTAACTGATGAAAAATGACATCTGTATAAATGCGCAGTGTAAAATCATCCTCATCTATCTGAATACAGTGTTTTCCATTGGCAGCTTTCTTTCACAGACAAACTAAAATTGAGAGATGAAACTAATTTTTAAAAAAGAAATGAAGCAACAACACTGTTGTTGTCACTAAGCAGATAGATGGTTTTGTGTAGCTTCTATTTCAGTAGGAGTGAGAAAGATAGATGCTACCTATCCTATTATCTGAAAAATAATATAAGTATATGGGAGAAAAAAAACTCCATCAGGATAAAACATCTAAAAGTAAGATGAAACCTGGATGTGTTAAAAAAAAATAATTAGAAGTGATAATTTATCTGCATTCGTCATTTGAGATGTGTGTGTGTGGCTCTGATTAGTCTTGCTCAGTGTTTACAAAAAGCCTGAATAGAACTTGGATTTAGGGGTCAGATACTTTGAATGGATTTCAATTAGAGTGCTTATAAACTCTGAAGAGAAAATGTGGAATATAAAGAAGCGAAGAGGTTGGGAGGGAGATACGGAAATTCAAGTTCTTTCCTCCAGTTCCTCTTTCCGGGCGACTTATGAGTCCCCTCGATCCACGTTGGAAAAGAACCAGTGGCTGAGCACCAGGTTTGTGCGGATCCCAATCAGCTGCGGCCATGAGGCATCACAAGGTGCAGGTGGGATCCTCTGTGAGTGCACAAAGCCAGATACCAATGAATTTTCCTTCTATTTACATTCTCCCTGTCTACGCTCAAGATAAATGTGGCTTAAATGCTGGAGAAGACTTTTCTTCTGTTTCCTTCTG
Organism: Nesoenas mayeri; assembly: GCF_963082525.1. Lineage (NCBI taxonomy): Eukaryota > Metazoa > Chordata > Aves > Columbiformes > Columbidae > Nesoenas > Nesoenas mayeri. The sequence continues at coordinate 5,319,138 of NC_137562.1, forward strand.
TATTTACAAATAAAATGGCCTGAAGAGAAGCCACGTTTATTTGCAACTAACATACCATCTGTTTATGTGTGAAAAAATTGCCTATTCATATGGATTCGGGGTTGAAATGATAAATTTAATTATTGGAAAGTAAAAGAGCAATTCACATTTGGAAATGGCAAATTTCAGCAGAATTCAGTATTTCAGTATTTCAGTTTCTTCAAAATTCAACACATCATTTTGAGTAGAATTGCTGAGATGCTGCATTTATGAAGCATAACAAAATGTAGCTTATCACACACCCCATTGCGGCTGCTAATACACATGTAATTCCATCATTCATATTTTTGTGTCCTTTATTGGTGGCCGCTTGCATTGCCATATAACTTATTTACATTACACAAACCCGTTTTGTTAAATCAAATTCTGTTTTGTTTTGTTTTCCTTTTATTCCACTAAGAAGACGTGCTACATATGGTCCAATGTTACAATTAGTCTGAATCAATTAGGATTCTTTTTCTAGTTATTCTATTACATGAAAAATATAATTTCTATTTCCCACCATTTTTTCTCATAGAAAGACATAATTCTAGGATGACAATTTCTTTATGAGAAGATTATAAAAAAAAAAGAAGTTGCTTCTACACTTAACAGATGTTCTTCTCTGTGCTGATTAGTATCCACATCACTCTGAAGTAGAATATTTCCTTTTATTTCTTTATGTGAAAGCTTCCTTATAGTTTTAATGAATTTTCCATCCATCACTTCTTTGGTTCCTCAGACTGTATTCTCAGACATCCTGAATAAGAACCACCATGGACTGACGGAACACTCGCTGTTACTCAATGTAACGCAGCTCTGTAACTCTTTTATTCCCTCAATGTATGGTCAAGCTATTCAGCAATGCATATCTTTACTTTGCTTCATGCTGAGATATGTTCTAGTTTAAGGACAATTTTCTAACTAAGAAAAAAGTATTCTTTTGTGAAGCTGCAGTATTTTTAGGTGCTTTCTCCTCCAACTTAGTATGTGCTGAAGTCCTCTAAGATTTCTCCATCACTTCAGTCCATGCCAATTCAAATGAAACATTAGTTCTTTTTCAAAGGCACTGGAATGCACTGTTTTGCTTTGCTCAGTGAAAGAAGAGCTGCCATACAGGTCAGCCACTCTAGGTTTCACCAAGGAGCAAGCTGGTAGATTAAAAACACTCACTAATGAAGGGTTTTTTTCCTAATTCATTGTTTGAATTCACTGCTGGGGGAAAATTATTGCAATGAAAATTGATACAACTGAAAGCGCAGGCAGAACAGTGGAGTCACAGCCTCATGATAAACTTTCCTTTGCCCCATCTAGAGCACCTGCCCCTCACATTGGAAGGATTTCTGGGTTTAATTTTCTGCCATACGAAATGTCAACAGATGACAACCCAGATTCCAAAAAAAATATTTTATTACTTGGGTGGTGATTTCCACCATTTTTTTGGATTCTGGATATGGAGTCAGGCAGACTTATGTCTAATTGGACTTACATCTAATTATTGGAAACTAATGTACTGTTCAATGTCGCTGGTATACACGACCTGACTTACTTTCTTGAGTCTCATCCAAGACACCAGCTCACGCATCACACTCTGGGCTTTGTCGATGATTTTTTTGGTTTGTTTGGTTTTTAAATGTGTTGATGAACCCTCCTGAGTTTTACCAAGTGATATGAGAGTGTTCTTTCCAGAGTTCTCAGACATTTGAATTCAAGGCATACACTGGCATAAATTGTAACCCTTTTATTTTTGAGTGAAAAAGTAACCTTTAAATTGGGGAGCAAGTGGAGGGAAATTTGGTGGCAGTTGTGTTTATGATGAATTATTTTATGGAATAGTAATAAGACTTCTTTTTTATACAAGCGTTTCCATGTTTTATCTTCTTTATATCACTTATATTTTGCTTTCAAGCACTTGCCTTCAAATTTCTGTAATGGTTAGTCTGATTTGCCCAACTTGAAAGAAAACTATTTAAAAATATCAAGTATTTGAGAATAAGCTATTGTCAGGGAAAACAAAGAAAAAAAAATGAGAAAAACCTTCTAACTATCTTTATTTTTGCTGATTCAAAAAGCTGCATTGTTTAAGCTTCTATAGCTGTCTTGTACATTTTTGGAGAGTTTCAGCTTTCATGGGTTTTTCTTCTTTTTTTTACTAGGGTATTCTTGTATTTCTCTATAGGTCTGGTATCTACCTTGCTAATCACTCAGAGTCCGACACATCCGTTGTTTGGTATTTCAGCCCTAACTCATAACCACGTACTTCCAACTGTTTCCTGCAGTCCTGTGTAAACAAGCTGCAGGATTTTCTCCAGAAGATGGATTGCACACTTTATCTTGGTAACTGTTACAATTCATCTCCACGTGACGGTGACTCCATGATCTCTTCTTGTATCTCCCTTGTTTAATTTAAGATCAATATTTACACATTTAAAATTTAATACATGCTTATAATTTTGTTTAGATTTGGTTCCTGAGATACATTTTTAATGTTTAATTTTTTAGTTTTCCTTCTAGGGTGGTACAGATGGTATAGTTCACTGTTTAAATGCTCTTGAGGAAAAATCATTACTTTCCTAATTTTAGCTTTATTTTTGTAAATTTAATGACATAGAGCCCTTTAAACATGACGGATCTTTGGCTTTTGGCTTTATGAGAGATCATCGAAGCTCCCATGAGATCTACTGCCTGACTGAAGGTAAAATAGACAAGTGTTTTCTTTGAGTGGTGCGTGCCCAAACTAATGTGCATCTTTGCCACTTACTAAACTGGAGGAATGACACAGTGGTAACTCAGCCTTTCTTTTTTCTTCTTTTTTTTTTTTTTTTTCTTTTTTAATTTACTTAGCTTTTAAAAATATTAGTACCGTGTTTCTAGCAGTGAAAATGGACATTTATTCGGCCAGTTATTCAGATGAATGTGGCGAGTGGATATAATTAGGCACACAGTGAATCAGAGGGTAGCATGTCTGGTGATATGGCCATCATGACAATACTTATGAGCAGCTCAAATGTCTTGTAGAAGAGGGGAGCAGTCAGTCTGAGGCAGATCCTAAGGACATAAGGGGGAGGCTCACCTCAGGTGTCAAAGTTTATAGTTTTGGAATGTCAATGGAAAGAGTCTCAGGTCATTTAGCAGTATTTCTTCTATCAATCTATGTATGCTGAGAATAAAGATTTTTTAGATATAAGCACTCTGTATTGTTTAAACTCAGAAGAACTAAACCAGACAAATATGTCAAAATTGTTTTGGCCATTAGCAGGCTTTGGTTATTTAGTAAAGAGATGAAAAAAGTAGTTTTTCCTCCTTTAGGATACTTGACCATCCATAAAAAGTTAAGTTGAAATTTGGTCTAAACATCAAGAAAATTGCCTGTTCCCCCCTATTCAATCTTTGGGATAGATTTAATAATAAAGAAGCTCATATTAAATAGGGCTAAAAATTCTCCACAGGTAAAAGTTGCACCTTTCAAAAATAAACTTTACACTGAATTTGCAGCAGAGACTTATTTCATTTGGAGTCAATCCTATATTTTGCTGGGTTTGCACAAGAAGGAAATCATGCAAATAATATACTGCAGAGCCCTAAAGAAACTCCCTGGCTAGCTCGTTTTCCTATCACCTTCTCCAGCTTTCCAATGCCTCTATAAACTTGCACTTTATTTTGCTCAGAATTGAATGGCTTCAGAAGTCTTTTACTCTGTGACTATATATTTGGGCAAAATTTTCCATCACAGTTGCAGCATCAATGATCAGACTATAATTGGTTGTGATCTTATTCTCCCTGTAATTGTGTCTTCTCTAGCTTGAAGGTGGATAAAACTTCTATTAGACTCTGAAGGACTCAGGCTTCAACTCAGTCTTTCTAACTGAAAAATATGAAAAAGTGGAAGCAGCAGAATGTGCTCAGCAGGAACAATATTGCCTTTGAACAGAAATGCTTAATACTTTCAGTTTACTTTAAGGTCTCAGTCTTTGTTGCCAGTTTATGGTAGAGGCATTTGCTTTAGATGTGGTGGAAGGATTACTTTTCCTAGATGAGAGAACATGATTAGAAATTTTCTGTGATCTTTTCTGCTACACACATTTTTTCCAAGAAGGATTCATGCAACAGAGAGAAACTTGTTCTGCTCTCTGCCCTTCCTCAATCTCTGTCCCAGTGCCTCAAATTTGCTGGGCAACGTGCACTCTCAGAATATTCTCCTTTAGAAACACTTCTACCACTTCATCTTAACTTCATCCTGTGATTCTTTTTTGTCTAAGACCCTATATTGCTCCAGGAAGGAATTAATCCTTGCTCTTCATAGCATTTCTTTTTATTCCCGTTTTAGGTTTCACATTTTGCAGTTACTCTTTTTTTTTTTTTTTTTGCGTTAATGAATGTGAGGGTACAACCAGGTCTTAAACTGCATATAGACAGTCCAAGAAAATGCAAACAAATGAACAGTGAAATAAGCTTTAAAATATACTTTGATCTCCAGTAAAGGAAAGGATATTAAGTATCCCTTAGTAATTTCTGCGTGAAGCCAACAGCCCATTGCTTACCTGCTGTGAGCAAACACCTGTACCAATGTGCTCTGCTTACATTCTGAAAACATCTAGTGGAATTAATTTACTGTCGCTTACCCAACATCACACATTTCCTGACTTAGATATTTCACTTTAGAACTGAGCTCCTGTCTCCTGTTGCAGGTATGTTCTGTATGAAGAGCAGAATAGGAATTAACAGACTCATTAAGTATTTGTTACAACTGTTGGTGTTTTGATCAATATGAAAAAAGTTGGTTTTCTCTAGTAATCATAAACGCAGGTGCCTTTAGTTCTGTGTAAAATGTCATGGAGGTCACACACGTAAGCATTTGCAGGATTGAGTCCATGGATAGTATCCTTCACTCTACTTACCCATCCATCTACATTCAGAGAGCTCTAGCAATTATATGTAAGCATCAGCCTCTTGTAATTTGGGGTGGCGTTTTATGTGGGTCCTACTATCCAACACTTTTTGTTGCTTATTTTGTTTTCTTTGAAATTCAAAATGTGTATATATATGTATTATATTGCTCACTTTTTTTGCTTTCAGTACTGCAAACTGCATAGAACTGTTTCAGTACAAGACTGATTTTGTTGTCTTTGCTGTCAGCTTTTCTGTCCCCTGCCAATAATACAGCCTACATTAACATTTCCCACTAAGTGTGGCCAGCAATTCTTGTTGGGAAAGGTGACATGAATCCTTCTGTTGAAATAAGTGAAGGAATTTTGTCCTTTGGTGCCAACAGAATTTGATTAGTTTAGGATCTGAATAACTTACTGATGTCAAATGGTTGGCTGGTGATTCTTGTGTGCAAGACAGAAGAAAAGTATGTATCTGGAGATATTTCACCATATAAAAGAATAAAGGAGTAGAAAAATAAAAGATAGGTCATCGGTCCTTTCAGTGCTGTTACTGAAATGTTGCATTCCATGTTACTTTTCTACCTCTAGATTCAAATTAAGAGTATGAAGGACTAAAATGTAATTTCATGTTTGCCCTCTGTAGTTAAGAAGGAAGCAGCTTGCATATAAAAACAGAAGGGAAAAAGAGAAGAATTTAATTCAAATAAATCTGAATGTGATAGTGTTCACAATGTGGCAATGCCAGAAAAAGCTTCCCCTCTTCCTCCCAAAGCACAGTGTCATTGCTTAGAACAGAAAGAGAAGAGGTAGAGAGGAATTACTATGAAGCAGGTAACTGTTCATTCAGGTTGAGATTCTGTGATCACCTGTGTAAAGAATCCATGCAAGGTAATTAGAGATGTAAAGGTGGAACAAAATAAAACTGGAATTATAATAATTTTAATGAGATTTGAAAGGCATTTTTTAATTCACATGGCTATCAAAAAATCCAAAGAACATTTCAGGATTCTTCATATCTACAAGCTGCTGTTTCCAGCTTTTCCGTTAACTGTCAATGCTTTCTTGTTTCATGGTCGAAGTTCAGTTACTTTGGCCCCACTATGTTTCTAAAGTGTTCAGATCAAGCTAAATGATTTCACATTGTTCAACATCTTTCCAATTTTGTATTGTAGAGGAACAGATAGAATATATGCCTCGCCAAGTGCGAGAAATGGTAGGATCAAGTGTTGAGTTTCAATCTCAAGTTTCAATCTGTTTCACATCTTGTCGTCTGATTTATAGTATCTTGGTATCTGTTGAAATAGGTGGTTAAACAGCCTTTATTATAAACCTTTATGCTGACAACAACGCTAACAGTCCAAAATAATATAATTCTCTGAAAAAGAAGTTTGAAGTCTGATATCAGACAACAACAGAGACTCCTTGTCCTCGCACTCAGCAAAGTAAGGAGGTAGCAAGGAAATATATGCATTAAATGATGTTTTTAAGCACTAAGATGACAGTATGTCTTTGTGTATTTTTATTATTTTGCATGCTACTAGGAAAAAACAATACAAGGAGAAAGTTTGGTTCCTCTTCTCCATATAAACACTAATAAGATGCAGAATATTTTGTGAAGGATAGCTCTGCAAGATGCAATGCTTGGATTTATGGAGAACCTCTTGATTTATTTTTTCTGTCAATCCATTCTTAATAAGGAAAGATTGTTGTGAGGGTGCTGGCATATCACCTGCTGCTTTCATTAAACGGACGTCCAAAATAAACAGCCGATTCTGTACCTAATCAATAACCACAATCACAATTTTTCCTATTTGTGTTCTTTCACAGACTAGGACTAAAGGATTTAAATACCTCCCCCAATCTCCTGATGCCTTCCTGTCCCCTCCAGGTATTTCTTGCATGTCACTGCCATGATACTGACTTTGCTGGTCTGCAGCATACCTGGAACTTCTGTAATATCTGGGCTACACTGGAGTTCACTGGAGGATTTTTTGTAGCTTTTTCCTTATCCTTCCACATGTTGTCATACTCCTCCACTGGACCTTTTTCCACGCTGTCCTAGTTGAACCCCATGTTTACCCCCAAAAGCCTGAACAGTAGAGCCAGTGTTGAACCAGTAGAGGAAATCTCTATTGGACTGCAAATGGCTTCAGGGGATGCTTCTCAGAGCCATGTCATTTTACCTTTACTCAAGCTTTCTTCTTCCCAGATAACAATGTGAGGGGAAGTGTATGTTTTATTTTGTCTTATTGTTTTAACCAAGTTAATTCTCTTCTGTTTGTTGATCCTTCAGTAAGTTTTTAATTTAGGCACAGCATTTGGCAAGTGGCTAAGGGTTTTGACCCTCTGGAGTATCTCTGACTCTGAGACCTGCACATGGGATTCCCATTAATGTCAGCTAGAATTGTGCACACGGAGCAAGGCAGTGTCTCTGACCCTTCTGATAAAAAGAGGCTTAGCTGATAAGAGGAAAAAAGAAGAGTTACCTGCAGGAAAGAGCAAGGAAACGAATCAAAAGAAAAACTAGGATGCTGCTAAAGGAAGGTATTTTATAAAAAATAAAAGCAAAACTATGTGATGGAAAATCTAGATCACAGTGACGCATAAAAAGTTTGGATCTAATTCAGACACAAGATGAGACAAGATGGGAGTGAATTTTAATAAAGAAAAGCAGTTTCTATAGAAAGGACATTTAGCTGATCTCAAGAAACTATTTAAGGTTTTTAAATGAGTTCAATAGAAAGAAAAGTATCAAAGTCTTTAGAGTAGCGTGTAGACATTAATGAGCAATGACAGTTATTGCAAAGACTGTGAGCCATCTTCTTTTATATAACTTACCAGAAGTTTTAGTAATGGTTTCAAGTTTCAGTAATGGTTTTAACAGGGAGATGAATGTACTGTGTCTTTTATCTTCAAGGAAAAAGGCAGACAGATTAGCTAGCTGGTTACCCTGTGTGAAATGATAAGGTCTTTCCCATAGGCATCTTGAATTAGTGTTTTTCATCCTTCATTAAATTGTGTTGCAAGTACTTGCATATTTTCTTCCAAGATTTTGCAAAACATTGTGAATTGGGGTAACACAGGCAGACCTAAAAAATTTTGGGAAATCATAAATTGTAATTATTATAATTATCTGACACTGCAGGTGTGCAATCCACATGTTATTTTGTGGCATCCTCACTTGGAGACTGTGAATCAACGATGCAGAGCTGCAACAAGACCTTCAGCAGGAGAGATGCAAAGGAACCATTTTTCAGTAAGGTAAGGAAGCACTGACTAAATTCATCATCACACAACATCACGCAGCACGCAACAACACGCAACATGCCATAACACGCAACAACACACTATAACACGCAACAAGCAACAACTTCTTAGCCTAATGAGACAGCAAATTCCTTTAGGGCCAGACGGGGACAAGTCATACAAACCTAAGAATTTCCACCCATATTTGAATACATGTCGTATGTATTCACACACGGCAATTGAAAGTTGGCTGAGAAGCACAGAACTGCTAAGTTTCCGAACTCAGAAAGGTTCAAGAAGATACTGGTCATAAGTTCAGCTCATTCCAAAAGGAAAACAAAAATATGAATGAAGAAATTTGTGCTGGTAAATATTCAGTATCCAGGTTGTTAATTTGCATGTGACCTCCTCAAGTCACTGTTGAGGTCCAAGTTTGTGTTTCATACTGATTAATATTTTATTGCACGATTAAAATGAAAACAGGTGGAGCAGCCATCTCTACTGCTCTTCTTTAAACATACATATCCCCAATAATATACAGTGTTGTTCTTTTCTTCATGAAAAAATATTATTTTATTCATGGTAAATAACATTTCCTCTACATATCATTGCAATTAAACCATATTACAGTGAATAAGCCATATCTCCCTTCAGAGCAAAATCACTTTAAAAATTCAAGTTCTGAAATATTCCTGGGAAGGCAAACTGTATACTTTTATTGCCAATTCAAATGATTAAAAGTAGATCCCATCAATCTTTGATTTTCTTTAATAATTCATGAAATTTTGTGAATCAGCAGGTAATTGGTTCTTACAGACAAGCCTCTGAGCCTTTTTTCTAGTATTCAAGAGTTCCATAGATTTATGCCTCTGCATATAACAGTTAGTGCCTTTAAACAGGGACGTTAAAAAATTTCCACTTACATACAAATGACCTTTTAAACAGAATCTATGATTGATTTGCAGTATGTGAAATAACATCCCCTTACTTCCTAGTATTTAATTTACCTGACAGAACCGTCACTCCCAGGTTTTCTCAGAGGATTTTGAGCAAGGTATTCTCAGGATTATTGTGTATCAAATTGCCATCTATTCTAATGAAAGAGTGAATTAGAGGTGCTGAGTGGATAACAGTTAATTTGGCTCTACCTAGGTGACTTGAAACATTGTCACTCATTCTTATACCTGCATTTTGGGCTGAAAGTAGGGAGTGGTGAGGTGAGCAGAGAGAAATGTAAATTTGATTTTTAGAAAATGTTGGAGTGATTTAGAAGCCTAAATTACATTGAAAATTAATAGGTTCTGGTGCTTCCCAAAACTAAAAATAAGGTGCATGGAGATACAAATCCCACTGGAAGTCTATGACCATCAAGGTCCTAATTTGCTTTTGAAAGTGGTTTCAGGTTGTTAAATCATTTGGTAGTTTTCCTGCAGTCTTTCTTTATTTTGGTCTGTGTGCACCTCAAACAGGCCGGCTGGCTATGGGGCAGGTGTGCCAGGATTCTGCCTCTCTCTTCTCTTTCAGTCATAAAACATCTGTATCTTCAGGTGAGTGATTATTCCCTGTATCTTAAACATCTTGTTGATTAGATAGTTCAGGTTGAGATTATTCATCCATCCATTGGAGTCTGTACTCCAGGGACAGCCCCATTCCTGTCCCATAGGGACAATATGCCCAAATCTGGAGGAGAGCATGTGTGTACATTATGTTACAATGATTAAAAAAACCACTTAATGGCTTTACAAAAATAAGGTAAAAAAATGTTTTCTCCATTTTGGTTACAAAGTTGAACAGACTAATATGTATTATAAAATAACCATAGTTAAGAAACCAAAGGGATTTAATTGAACAAGTGATGGTAGCAATTATAGAAAACAATAAAAACAACAACAAAAAATGGGGGGGGGGGGGGGGGGGGCGGGGTGCTAGAGGGGGAAAAACATAACATTAAGACCAAGAGGTATAAAATATGCTGGAGAAAAATTGAAATGTAATGAAAATGATCTTTTCCCCTTGAAAAATTATTTTTCAGTGAAGCATGACCCATTGAAGTAGTTCTATTATAGAAGAGTCTTCATGATAAATCCTGTCTTACAGGTTCATTGATTTAATCAAAAAGATCATCTTAATGAAAATGCTAATTCTTCATTTGGGTGAAGTAAAGCACAGAGGCCTCCAGTAAAACTCCCAACCCAGCTGGCACTATGACCCCCAAGTTCTGCATGGACCTCACTCCCACAGCCCAGATCTATACGCCACAGTAATATATGTCCTGTGAGCAGTGATGTAGCTGCTCCAACAGAACCGAGAATGAAACTTCTCTTCATGAGAACTAATATTTGCACAAAGGCCGGGGTTGGAAAGAGTACCTGTGTTTCATATCTAATATTCTTCACAACCTTGGCTCTAGAATTTGTGTGTTCACAACAGTGTCAAATACTATCACTAATGAAGCCTGAAGCACATTGTTAGAAAGGTGCATATCACAGAGGGCATGGCAGCGTAACTGAGGATACATTTCCAGTTCTACGTATTGCAGAACTGAAATTCTCTTCAAGGAGAACAACTTACAGTCATAAAACGTACCCCCAGAAAATGAACCAGAGGCACAAATCAGAGCATCTGTCCTAGGAGCTATATGTGTAGTATCTTCAATGAGAGAACTTTTCCTCTTGAAAATTTGACCCAGCTGCAGCTCCTAATCAGCATCAATCCCACATACCTGCTTTTCTTGATGAGACACTAGCAACGGATTTATTCATTTGCAAATGAGCTATTAGATTATACCTTCCTGTCTGTATATGCTTTTACTTCAGAAGAACTTAGAAGGATGTGTAAACATGTGCAACGCTTAGTAGGTCTATGCAGCATGAATTAATCCATTTGCAGCTCATGGGGAGATGGATCAGAAGTGGTTGTGAGATTGTGGACGAGAAGTGACTTCTGTAAAAACGGAGTGATTTGAATGCAGATTCACTTGTGGGACAGGCACTTCCACCTGCACCAGATGGTAAAGCTATATAAACATATTAATGATTAATTCATAATCACTTTAAATTTAGAACATAGACCCAAATCAGTCACAATCTTAACAATTTGCATCATTGTCTCCAGACCTTGACTGCAAACCTATAAATATTTGCAAGCTCATTCTGCAAAATTCAATATAAAATGAGATACAAACATAAACAGTTCTGGATCCAGATGCGTACAGATTTATCTTCAGCAGAACTAAGCTGGTTTTGATCTTGGAGGGCAGTCAGAACATCAGTAGGAAACCTTTTTTTCTATAGGTCTATTTCATTCAGATTGGTATACTGCATCTAGTATCCAATTCTACAAACACAGAAGCATATGACTTTGAAATCAGTGGATGTACTCACACAAGTAAAATCAGTCTCTGCTGCTGATATGATCAGATTCCTAATTAATGAATGTGGCCTTGATGTCTAGTAAATTAAGATAGAACAGAAGATTGCTGTTGATACTATTATGTCAGGGAGTTTTGCAATTAGTCTTCAAATTTTCATTTTAGTACTTCATTCAGCTCCTCCTTCCCATGCTAACAATTAAGTTCCCTAGCCACAAAACATCCATTACATTGTGCATGTTGTCTGCAGCATTGAAATACAGTCACATCAGCTACTCTGTAAGTTCTTATTTCACCTTCATTTATTAATATCGTCTTCACTACTGAATACTGATGAAGGTGAAGTAGAAATCCAGTCCTCATCAACATTTTGCGCATCATGGAAACAAAACTGATGAAAACTGACTCATCGGTGCCCACTTAGAAGATTAGTGTTGTACAACCATTCTTAATTACCTTTTAATCTTATATTTTAATTCCTTCCCAACCTGATTGTATCCAATATCTTCCATCCTGTCATACAAACTCTTACTTTCTGCTGAGCAATCAGACACTTATCTCTTCAACAATGAACTTGACAGTGAAAGCAAGGTGGCAAATCTGTCCCTTGCTATGTATAAGAGAAATCAAAGAACTTCTTGTGGCACCGAGCTGCTACACAGTCCTTATAAATTATTTACACTTCTCACGTCCCCATGTTCTTTATTCTATTGTCAGCAGGACCTTGTTGTGGTGTCTTCACTAATGACATGTGGTTAGAAGCCCTGAAGATATTTGCCAAAGCTGTTACCTTATAGGAGTCCCCACTGCTCGTCCCACGTGCATCTTCTCCTTCTTCCTTCTTCCACAGCATCCCCACTGACGCAAGTATGAAACTCCCTTTTTTCTCTGTGTAAAACATCTCAGATCCAGAATTGATTTCTTGCCAGAAACAGTGAGGAAATTCAGAAGAAAAAATATTCCATATTTGGTGGCCAGACACTCTCCTTTCTTTGTGACTGACATGAAAGTTGAGCCCTGGTTTCCATGCTCTTTAGATGAGCATGCTAATAGTAGACTGTCCTGTTTGGGCTTTCTCTGCTTTTTGCATTCACAGAGAAGCTTAGAAGGGACTTGGTTTTATGTTAAGATGAAAGAAGACTTTTTTCTTGTTTTTCATTGCTGGGCTGAATATAGACATGATGTGAAGTGGGGTGTCAGTGGGATGAGTAGAGCATCTTTCCATCATGTGGCTGAGCATAAAGCCACAAAGGGCAGTGCTAATGGGATGGGGAAGTCCCGCTTTTCTCAAATCTTGCCCATTCAGTTCTAATTGTGCACTGCCAAACATCACAAGACGTTGCCAGATTATTACAATGTCAAGGTAAAAATTCATAGCAGAAAGCAGAAAACTGTCCAATCCTATTAACAGACTTTTCAAAGTATAAAGAATTTTGCCAAGTAAGAAGGAGCTAATGCGATGGAAATAGCAAATTATAGGCCTATAGTATTCTACTTTCATTTAACTGAATTATATCAGAATTGTAAAAGATACCATTTGAAATATACTTAGCAATGCAGAGCATAGATACTATTAATAGCATTAAAGGAACACAAATGTATTTACCCAAATGCCACAAATCTTGCTAAGCATGTATAGAATATGCTCATTTTGCACAAGGAGTGAAATTAATAGGCATGACCTTTTTCTGACTTGCCTTTCATCCTCAGAAATTCAGCGTGTTTGCAAAACAGGCTCAGTGGGATTTGTTTGTGATCTTTTTACATCAAGCATAACAAAACTTAGAATCTTTCTTTTGGTCCTAGTAGTCTCTTAAATAACAAATATTGTAACAAGCTGTATCCTCTCTGAGTCATGGCAGCATGGGAAGGTTAGTATGTAGATTTATTTACAAACAAGCAACTTTTTTTGGATTAGCTTTTCAGCAGATAGTGTGGACTTTATTCATGGGAAATAGTAATGCTTAGAGCCAAAACAGGGAAAGCTTATTCAGAATGAATAGATGGTGTTAATTACATCGCGTTCAGAAGGCACACTGCAAGGGCTCCTTGTTAAGTGGTTGATTTTCAGCTTCCAGTATCCCTTGGTCAAACATACGCACAGGTATAATGATAAGAAATCCTGCCTCCCACCAGGCACTCATTTAATTCAAGATTTTCTATTCAGTAGAACCCAATGATAATATTTCACAGAGAGATGCAACAGCTCCACTAAGGAAAATTATCTGTTCCTTTGGAGAGTATTTTCTTGCCTCCTGGCAACCAGGTACTAACTGATGTTCTTAATCTCAGTGATTTGCATCTTTCATGTTCTTTTCTTATTTGAAGTTCAGGTTAACCATTTGTACATCTAGTCCTTTCAGGAAGAGTGGTAATATCTGCGCCTATATGTTATGACTATTACAGATTGAGTAATATGGATTATGGAGGGAATATTCCATTTCACGTATTTTTAAGATAAGCCTTTCCCTATCAGTAAATACTGTTTGTCTTATAGTATGTAAAGGGGCAAATAGACTGAGCTTCCTTGAATTTCTGGATATTTTGTATAGTTCTTAAAGTATTCCGGATGTCCTTAGAAAAGAAATAACTAATGCTGCTTCTTCCACCTATGTCAACAGAAATACGTCTGAAACCATGTTTTTCTGGTTTTCTTTTTCTAAGGACTGATTTTTCTGGCAAGCAACAAATGGATGTCCAGAATAAAATTGATCTCCTCTGTACAAATTATATTAAAACATAAAGCTGTAGATTTCTTTAGAGCTTAGGATATGGTAGGCTGAGTAAAGCCATCATTAAAATATTTCTAACAGGATACGGGCAGCTTGGAGCTGTGTGATGTTCTTTTCTGCTCCCTTTGCTCAGCCTGGATCGTGCCCAGAGAGACACCACGTGTAGTGGAAGGTGTGGATAAAAGTGACATTACTGGAGCCTTGAGGGAGTAGTTGAGGGATAACCTGGTTTTAAAAGCCACCAGAAGATCCTTGCTTCAGGGTCGACTTAATTTTCTGATAAAGAATTTGTGACCTTTTCAAACATTCTTAATTACAGGCTGAGTTTCATGGGTCTCTGCTATTGGCAATGGCATAAACCACTATCCAGGGATTCAGTTGTACTGCAGCATTCCTCGTTTTCAGAGATGTAACTTGGAGGCCTCTGAAATACTTCAGAGAAATAAACTTCATTAAAAAAATATTCCTGCTGTACAAAACCAAGCATTATACATTTAAGAATGTCCAAGGCCTGTAGCTTCATTAGAGGACAGATTTCCTTTTTAAAGTAAAGCTTTGGCAGATTGTAGCTAAAATATATGCCAAATAGCATGATGTGGGGGGAAAGGAGAAATAAATTGTACTAGTAAGCAGACTGAACTTAATATTGGAGCTTCAAACACAGAAATAGTTATCAAAAACCTTCACTGACTTCAGCAGTAAATGAATCAAAACTTTGATGAGGGGTCAGTGACCAGACGATCATTGTCCTGACTTGTTATCCGTAATGAGTTTATCAAAGACTAAAGGAAAAGCTGAGTTTGAATGTTTGCCGGTTCAATTGTGAACTTTTAAGTTGGTAAAATTTTACAAATGAACTTCTATTAATTGCCTGATTTTCAAGTCAGAGTGTTGTACCATTTTTTTTGTATTAATTATTGTGAGCAGTAGCCTTTAGTTGCCTACCTACCTTATTTAAGATACTTCTTACAACAGCTTTGTCTCATGAGACTTCTATGAGGAGGCAGAGAGGCCATGAAAATAAGTTAATAAGAGGTCGCATGAACCTCTCAGCACATCATGAAAGCCTGACAAAGCTTTTGGCTCATGGAGTGCTTGCTGTTGAGATGGTGATGCTAAATTGCAATAAAAGACAGTAAAAAACACAAGGTTTCTGAGGTCTTTAAAGCAGATCCAAAGGTAATTATAAATTTAATGGGTGTCAGTCCTAAGTGCTGAAATTATTTCCCCCTGGATTACTTATTTTCTAAACCTGTGACATTAGTACAGAATTGCATCTTATGTTAGAATAACATTAGGAAGAGTACCAAAAATAATTTTGTTAAGGTTAGGAAATGCCATCATAAAAATGCCAGCACAATCTCAGTTTGGTCTTTCACCCTCTTGCAGAAAGGTGCCACAATTAATTATAGGACTGTGTGCTACTTTTTTCACAGAGTATTTGCCTTTTTCAATATCTGGATTGAAATGATGTTCAAGCCCATAGGTTTTGTAACAAGTAAATCCATTTTCAACTGAAACTGTCATTACACTTGCACTGAAGCTCTCAAGTGCAATAAGAAGCAAGAAGTGGATGGGAGGAGGAAAAAACATTTTCAGGTTTTCCCAATTCAGCTGTACTGGTGTGTCTGGATGTGTCTGCGCTCCTGCCACAGACTCCCAGCTCATCACTAATTGTGTTCCTCAGTTTCTCAATTCCTAACCCCGTTTTCTGCACCCTGGCTTGCAGAAGTGCTGCTGTTTCCCTCCTGCTGTGGAAATCAAAGTGATCACTGAATTAAGGCCAACACTGTTCCTCATGGGCATAAGCGGGACTATTTGTGCAAACAATCTAACTTTACCCCACTGGGTTTTGATATACGGATGCTGTTCTGCCAACATAGCTTGTATGTGTACTACACACTCTGAAGGTTGATACACTAGCATTAAAACTGTTATTATTCTTCTTTTGAAGCTTTTCTCTGGGGAGGAAAAAAATAAAAAGGCCAAAGTTTACTGGTTTTTTGCTTTGTTTTTTAGAAATGGTAAACTTTGATGGTTTGCAGCTTCTGTTTTCAAATAGAAGCTCTTTTGGATAGAGCTACATTTTCACTTGGAAAAGAGGATGTGAAGAATTCCATGTCCCTCAGTGATCTGGCACAGCCTTCCCTGATGAAAAGCAGCACAGGATGGGGAAGCGTCCCTGAACTGTTGCAACATAAAGGAACATGGATTTGCTCAAACTCCCTGCTGCAAATGCCTGGCTTAACCTCTTAAAGCCTTTTTCACCTGAAACTTTTAACCCAGGTAGAAGAATTGTCAACCCAGCTCATACAAAACTGTGCTCTGAGGCAGCTTGAGCTGTTACATGCCAAACAGCTGGTCCCTGAGTTGTGATTCTTGATCTCCATAAATTTGTACCTGAAACAAATCGAGGATCAACAGGAGATTTTTCTTCAGTCTGTCCTGAAAGAAATATGTAATCGTTAATTTTAAACTTGCATGTGCAACTTCAGTTCCACAAATTGCATGTGCATTTTTCTTATGCAGCTACTTTCAGACACTGGACCTCTGGCACTAGCTATGCATAATCCATTGCACTTCATGAAAAGAGAGTTATTCAGTTTCTTTAAATTGCTCTTGGAAATGCACTGCCACAGTGAATAACAATTGTTTTATCACAGAAAACATCAAATTCCAATCTCTCAGAATGTTCTGATTTCTACTTCATTTGTTTTCCTTTGAAAAAGAGATTTTAGAATAAATGCTTCTATCAATGAGAGAAAACTCTGATCATCAACCTATTCAGCAGAAATAGAGAACAAAGACTGCAAGAACAATTTATTTTAAAGAGATCATGTCTAAGGATTCAGTGGGCTTCTAGTTCCTTTCCTGATAGCACTAAAAGCCACATAACACAGCTGACAGTCTTCATCAACTGATCTAATTACAATCCTGCAGTCATGCGTTCCTTGCTGCCTATGTGGTGGGAGACACTAAGACACAGAACAAAAAATGCAAAACATTTAAATAAGTGTAGATATCCATTCATATACTGATCAATACCAGACATTTGATGAGTATCTGCTATTTAAATAGAGAGTAAATCAAGTATTGGGTTGTACTTAATGGGGCTAGACTCCTCAGTTATTTCAAGAAGAATGAATATAGAATCCGCAAGGTAGTTGTCACTCCGGAAATTGTGTATTGGAATGGATTCATTTATACACGATGCAGCTCACAGATTGAGGTGCAGGAAAGAAAGTTTCTACAATACCTATATCCTTCTTTCTTTTTCTTTACTTCTCTTAGCTGCAAGTAGTGCCAGCTACCTTTTCCATATTTAAGTGTTACTTCTGAATCGTGTGTTAAAGCGTTTATCGAGCTGGGAAAATTTAAACAAGTTTTGCAGTACATTATCAGATCATTTCTTCAGCATTGCCTAGAGGAGATATTAAAAAAAAAAACAAAAACAGTCAAACTCAATTCCAATTTAGTTCTAAAGTAGATGAAGTTTTCGCATGTATGAGTTTTATTGGCCCGTTGTTGTAATACAGTGGAGAGTTTTCTAGGAATCAGTTATATTTTGTTGTTTGTATTGCTTACTTTTTTTTTTTCATACATAGGAAAAAGTCTACTTAATTTTACATGCAGAGATATTGTCTTCCAAGTTAATACTTAAATCTGTAACAGGATAATCAACAGATGCATGCTAATTATAACTAGGTTTGCACAAGATTGGGGTTCTTTTACTGCTAATCATTTAATATTCAGTTTATATTATTATTATTAATTTAACCAGGTTTCATTTTATCATATTTCAAAGGTTTTATTTCTCCTTCTGTTATAATATGTGTAATCTATGTTACAGCATACTGTTTAATAATTGTTTAGGATAATTTGTACTGCTGGTGAAATAGCTCATGACAGCAATTCTAGGTGGTTTGCTACATGAATTCATATCAGTCTAATGACATAAATTGGGAAGGAAAAGAAGAAATACTACTGTATGAGCTGACATTCTTCACGCATGAAATTTACTGCATTGTTGTGGGAAACTCCAGGACTGGCTTGGTTTTATATTTAAAACTGAATTTTCAAGTCTGATATTGCAATAAAATATTTGAAAGCATCATGGTATGTGTAGGAAATAGTCAGATTAGGTTAGCTTTTCTTCTAGGTCTCAATCTCATTTTTCCAATCCTACACAGTTTATTTAGGCAATTTTTGAAAATTATGGTAGAGAAATTACACTTCTGATAATTTTCAGCAATTCAGATCATCTGAACATCTGAATCCTAAAAGCAGAATGGGGAAAACTGTCTAAGTAGGTTAGATCAGAAAGCAATTATGAGGTTTGCTCCATTACATTTATTGAGGAAGGCAAGTGAGAGCAGCAGTAGCACTTTAGCTCAGTTAGGTGGTAAATGACATTACGGGTAAATATATTCACCATCACCTGTGCATGAAAGTAGAGCTGAGCAATCAAAACCATATTTGTCTGATACGTATTTTCAGCAAATAAGCTTCCTGCTAGTTCCTGAGATGGATTTGTCTGTTCGGTACTTCGCTTCATCCCAGGCCATATTTCAGAACAGCAATGCTGGGATTTATCCCTTTATCTGCCTGAGTGTTCCCTTTGCAGTTCTTCAGCTTAATGATCTCTGTCTTTCTTTTGGAGGGATTTCTAAATGTTAAGGTGTTTCTTCCCACACTACAGGCACTTATTAAATATATCTAATAAAATGTCATGATGGCCCACTCCTCCTTCCAGTGGACCGGGTCCAGAAAGGACACTGCTCTTGTATAGCTTGAGACATGTGTGTGTCCCTGTCAAGTTTAATGGAACCACTCAAATGCTTGAATATATCTAGATAAGTGCTGTGCTGGGCCCCTGCCAGGAAAAGCTACTAATGTACTAGAAAAGACAGGAGGAAAAAAAAATGCGGTTGCTGTTTTCTGGAAATCCTGTTGTTTTGGGGAGTCCTTCCAGTTTAATGTCTCGTGCAGTTTCTCTAGGTCAGCAAGTTACACTTGCATCTCCCTGATGACAAGGCAGCAGCACCAAATATGTGTCTTCAGGGCTGCAAGAACCGTGGCACAAGGATGGGAAAGTTTATTCTCCATGAGCTAGTGGGGATCAGTGCTTCTGGCATTTCTGTTTTGGTTTGATGAAATTGTGTTAATGGATTTCTGTCAAACAGATGGTTAAAATCCTTAGTGATATTTTGGAAAGAGGGGGGGAAAGAGTAGAAACCTTTTAATGCAACTGCTCATTGATTTTCAAAATTAAATGTCCCTGGAGGTGAAATTGAAATTCACACTTTCCCTGATTACCAGTGATTCTGTAACACACTTGCACACTCAACCACTACAATAATGCATTTTGCACGTTGCATGGAGAAAGTAAGTAGCAGCATAAACAGAAGGGGGAGAGATATTAAGGGATGTGCCCAAGGACACAAACCAAGAGTGGGCTGGAGCCAAGAGTAGATTCTACCATTCCTTCCTTGTGGTGCCCTCACAAAAATTGGTTTGGGGGGATTTTGCCCCCCCCAAAATGATTTGTTTGAGGTTTTTTTTCTGTGTCCTTTAAGTTACCTGGGGAAAATAAGTGTCATAGGTTTGAAAAGCACAAGCTGGCACAGTCAGAGTTTGCCAGGGACATCATCAGTGAGGTTAAGCCCAGCTCAGGGGCTCTTCCCGTGGCAGCTGGAGGACACTTTGAATTCCTACTTTGCAAAGTGACGGCAGACAAAAGCCAAACAGAACTTTCAATTTGTATTTGCTATGTTGCAAACTGTTTTGGAGATTCTGTTAATCACAGAGCAAACTCTGCAAACAGGCAACCCCTACCTTATGTCTTCTCAAGAAAAAAAAAAAAAGAGAGAAATTTGTAATTAATTGCCAACAACATATCGTCACATTCTACAAAATTACAGTTCTGGAATATTGTTCTCAGTGGGACCTGCCATTTCAAAATTAAAAGCTAAACTATTTACTAAAAAGCTGTCATCATGGTTGTTTAGTTGCCTAATTGCTTTTTCTTTAATATGTACTCACACTGTTACAAGCCACTTTTGCCAAACTAAATTAGAAAGCATATATTACAAGGAGCCAGTGATTTTAAGTGCATCTTTCTAATTACTCTTGCTCATTTTTCCAGTAACAAACACTGTAATTGTTATGGGCTTAGGTTTCCTGCAGAGCAGCCTGGAGGCAAACCTTGTGCACTTATATTGGAGCATAACCTTCCCTCTGCCCAGTCTCATTATTATGCAAAAAGGTGCTGAGAATAACAAAACCTGTATTTAGTTTCCCTGAAACATCATCTGTCAGGCTGACTCCTTGGAGACCCAGGAATAATTGCAAATAAAGGGAACAGTTTTGTCACATTCTGTCTTTATCAACTTAATACTGAAAGCTTTGAGGGTGCAAAGTGTTTAAGTACCCATATATATTGAGAGAGTAAAGTTTATTGGCTGACTGTCACAGAGGTAACTGAATTTAATTTTATTTTCATTCTTGAAACTCATGTCAGGCATATCTGGACCTTTGGATAGATGCCCGTCCTTGTTATGAAATAGATACAAATAACAAAATGAATAATGTAAAACTGACCTAAAGACAACACTTCAGTTCCACTTCAGGCCACAGAACAAGATGATGCTCTCATTTAAATGCTACCAAATTTTTCGCTGGGTTTTTCCTGACACTGTGATTTTTTCTTAACTGTTTGTGCACCAGTATTGTGTCCTTTTACAGTTCAGAACTTGTGTCACTCATAAGACCCCTGCAGTAGGTACTGTGCCTTTATTTATCTGGGCTGTGCACTGTGAACCTATGATCTAAAGCAGTGGATCCTCAGCATTATTTTCTTTTTTATTGAAATAATCCTTATATTTTCTGAACCCTATTCTCCTGGAACACATCCTCTTTAGTGAGAGCAGCATTATACGTAGGAGATAAATTCATTGTAATGCCAAGAACTTTTAGATCATCATTTTGTAAGACAGATAATCGCAGTTATGGCAGACAGCAGTCTTTTTTCAATGGATATTTTTGTTTTCTTTTATAGGAATATTAGACTATTCTTGATTTCACAGGAAGAAAGTTTTACTTGGTGGCAATATAGTTTAATGTAATTTGTTACACATGTATGAATTTTAATCCACTAATTTCATTTTACTATCTAATTTCATAAAGTCCTTCACTTGGTTAATCACATTCAGTCATTTTCAGACATCATGAATAATATACAATTAAGAGACACAGATCACAACCATTTCCAATAGCATTTTCTGTATTTAATTCAAGGAGCATTCTAACAGATTGCAGGGTTGGAGTCTTGTTGATTCAGTGTATGGAATGTGTTCATGTGAAGGAAAGACGGGAGGAAAAGTGACACACAAGCAAAGTACAAGCAAAGGTGTATTTGCTCCACACACCTTTATGTCCACATGACAGAGCTGAATCAGGTTTTTTCATATTTCTGAAGTACGATCAGCTTCAAAAATGTTTATTGACAACGAGCATAACCAGCATGTAATAGCACAGTCTCCAAATCCACATAAATTGTTGGATTCAAGGATTTTGCTTTGAAAACACATCATAATTCATGTATGAAAAATAACATTGGGTATTGGAGACATTTGTGCCAGACAGCTGCCTGTGTTCTGGCATTTCAGTTCGAGGGAAGCCATCGATGAATTGTGTTTGTTACCACCAAAGTTGTTCTCTGCTAAAAAGAAAAGTGAATGGAGATAGGGAAGTGGAAATATATATTGCCTGAGTGGGGAATCTGTTGCCTGCCACGTCTCATAAAGCACTTGCCATGTTTTTAATCATCATCAGCACAGCTACCACTGTCATCTTCCTACCCATGCATGACAGCACTGAGTATTTTATTGCAAACTCTTCTTTGGTGTCTGCTTGTCTAAAACTCTTTTCTTCTAGTTTCTTACATCTCTCTTGCCTCCCCATTTCACCAGATGCATGTTTCATCATCTATGCAGCAATACATGCAAAAGGATGCCTTAAATCTTCAGTCCTGGTTACATCTAGGGTATTTTGGTGACTTCCTGGGTGATTTCCTTTCATTCCACTGTACTCTTAAACTTTCATTGAGCTTTGTGATTTTTAAATAGTGATTTTTTTTTTGTTAACTCTTATATGACATTTGTAAGGAGATCATCTCTCTCTAAAAGCTTTAAAAAAAATAAATTAAAGAAAGAGAAATTATCAGGTACTTTGTAAAAACATATCACCTTAGTAGAGTAGTCTGATGGATCTTTAAATCTGCACCAAGTAATCCATGCATTTCTCTCACCAAACTCATGCATGCTCTTCAGTATTCGTTGATATCTTTGCAAATATTTTTATAGCTTTTCCAATGAATCAGTGCGCAGAAAGCAAATAATGGAGAAATAAGTATTCTTTAGGAGTTGATTAAAATGGAAAATTGTTTTGCTAGGACACTTAAAGCACTTCTAAAATAATTTTCAAATATGTTTTAAATGTGTAACAGATCCCTTAATGATTTTTTTTCTTTGCATCTTCTTTCAGCCTTTCCTTTTGAATTTATTAAGATAGTTTGAAGGTGGTAGAGGACAGCTGTTTCCTTTTCATTTTCATCCCACTTGTGTTTTCCTTCTGTTGTCTTGTAGCTGAAAGGGAAGATCAGACAAAAGTAGAAAATAGAAAACATGAACCTTTACGTTATCAAATGGTGTGTTTTTAAAAATACAGAAAACAAATAAAAATTACATATTTTGTGGGTGTTATGACCATTATGTGAAATAATATATATATACATTTACAGATATGTGTATATCTATATGCTGTTAGTCACCAGGTATTTTTGGTGGTGTCCTGAGAATTTCTGTTCAACAGCAGACAATTCAGGTAATTATGATAGATCAACATGTCAAATTACATGCAGATAGTAATTCAGAGGGGTGCTAAAATTCTGAATATTATGTCAGATGAGGAACTCAAATACATCAGTGTGTGGACTTTTCTTACCAGGAATTCAAGCTGAAAGGGAAAATATACATTTTTCCAGCTCTCATTTGTGTTCATTGAGGTTAAGGAGAAGTTTTTGAGGGAGTAGACTAGGAGGAAGAAGGACATAGCACTATTGCTTTGGCATAGGCACATTTTTGCAGCTATTAGGTTAAATTTTGTGCATTCAGACTCAATTAGGCAGGTTCACGGTGATAACTATTACTGGCATGTGTCCGTGTGTACGTGCACAGACAGTAAGGGTTCATCATGATGTTTTTACTCAAAAGTGACAGTAGTGGTGCAGATCATTGGGGGACAAGGGCTCATGAAGCAGAATTAGAGATGCTGAGGCATTTGGTGGCTGTTTCTACAAAATACAACAGGAAGAATTGGCACGACTGCACTGGAAAACTGTGGGGGTATTTAAGGTAAATCCCTAGGTGCCAGGCAAAGGTCATTCTGCTACTCACACCAGCTTGTTTTCTTTGTTGCAGTTTGGATGTTAAGACATTTGGACTGAGCACGAGCCTCATGATGATGGATTCCCAGTCAGAGCACAGATGAAGTAATCAAAGTTACTTGATAAACTGCTATATTCATTTGTCACAGAGTTCTCCAATTTATCACATGGGTAAACAACAAGCTGTGAGCGATGACAAGGATTTTATTAAGAATTATCTCTGGTAAATAAACTTTGGGGGATGCTCAGTTATTTGGAAACATCTACATCAAATGGAAATAAGCAAAACTTCCAGTTCTGGTGCATGAACTCTCCTTCCCTGGGCAACTGTTGCTCCCTGATAGACACCAAGATCTCATAGATCTGCTTTCCCTTTGTCACTGAACATGCAGGGCAATATAAACCAAAGGCTCATTCAGCTACACTGTCATTCAGAACAAACACAGCTTGAAATGTAATGGTAGATGTGCACTAACATCATCTTTGCTTTCTTTACCAGAGGATCATTCTGGGGCTGTTGAGAGGGCAAATATGTATTTTGTGCAGGTAAAAAAAAAAAATATTTAAGGCTATTTCAGACCATATTTGTAATAGTCTCATGGAGAAGTTTTGTTGCTGGATTTTATGATATTGAGTGGTACCTCACCTTATCCATACCCTTGACATAGCTTATGTGAATCCTGGTGGAAATGGCCAGCACAACCTGGAAAAAAAAAATCTCCAAGGTGATTTTAAAGTTCTTTTATATCGCTGTAGCAGTATAAAATGGCTTAGCTGAAGGCTGAAATATGATCCCTTGTATGCTGCTAAGTTTGGATTCATAATTCTTATACCTGTTCCTGGTAGGGAGGTTTCCAAAATTCATTATTTTTATTGTTTTGGTTTTAATGGACTAAGTCTTTAGGTATGTCAATATTTTTAACATTTGTAAAGCAGATCTAATTTTACCTAAGCAGCTGAGGGTCTGACAGATCTGGTGACCTTTTATTACACCATCATTTACAAGTATGATTAAATTATTCACCATGGCTGAACTGATACCCAGATTAGATATATTTTTCTCAAGAGGTACTACAAAATATACTACTTTATCCTTCAACTGCTCACTCTCTGTCCAGCATTTTTGAAAGAAGATTTCATATTTCAGAGTTCACTTCAGCTAAGGTGACCCTGGTCTGAGTAATTTATTCCAAGACAGTTTAGAACACTCATTTCTCTCTGAAATGCAGATGCTCTAGCTCCATGCTGGGGATTTAGGGTGTGATCCTACAATCCCTTTGCTCTTGCCTTCCTGCTGCGTTTGTTTAGCTGTGTGAAGGAAATGTGTGATGTTGCTACTATAAGAATCCAGCCAGGGCATGAGCAGGCGGAGGTTGGCTGCGGCTTTGCCAGAAGCAGACTCAGAATAGATTTTAGGAATCATTATCACTCTTGAACTTACTATACAACTGTGTTCAAAATATAGTCAGAGTGTCGCTCTGATTGTTGAACTGTGACTTAGTATTTCTATAGTCTCTGACTTAAAAAAAAAAAAAAGACATTCCTTATTCCTTCTTGATTTCAGTTGAGAGCATAAGCAATAGTAATAGCCATTCCTTGATTTTACCTGCAGTCTTCTGTTGTTTCCATGCTGCTTCCATCAGGTGTGGCTCAGTCTCCAGCAGTACCTGTGTCAGTGAGCGGAACAGGAGATGCTATTATAATTTGGGTGAGTTTTCCTACGTGATGCTATGCCCAAATACATTTGTGGGTTTACTTGACCCTAGTAGCTTAGATCCAAACCAGAACCTGCTGTAATTTTGTTACAGTGTTTTGCAGAGTACTGTTGAGAGATACGAGCAATCACATTTGCATTGAATGCCTTTAATGTGTGTTTTCTTGTAGATCCTCCCTTTGTCCCTAATTTAGTGAGCCTTCATTTGGTGTGTTTATATTTGTTCATGTAAATGCTCAAAATAGAGTTGTCTCATGCACTGGCACCTTCTGCACATGCTGTATTTCTAAATGGCTCTAAAAAAAACATAGTCACAACTTACTGCGATTCCAGAGGTGTCAAACCTAAAAATTTTCTTTTCTACTGTATTATTCTATTCCTATATTCTTACATGAACAAACTACTCTGTGTTCTATTTACATGCATGAATTTAAGAAACTAAAAGGATTAAACAGGAGGTAGTATAGACCCTTAATTTTCTGCTAATTATTGGTTGTGAATGCAAAATGACTTCGAATTTTTCAAGCATCTGAGTGAAATTGCTGAGCACTGTAAAGGAATTAATTTGGGCTTTTCATGGCTCTTGAAAAAAGAAAAAGTTTTCCAGTGCTTATTTAGTAAAAAAAGAAGAAAAAAAAAGGAAGCTAAAAATTATTTATGGTATCCTGTGAATATTATTTGAAGCATCACATAAAATTGTTTTGGTTGGAAAAGACCTTTAAGATCATCAAGTCCAACTCTTAAACTAGCACTGCCAAGTTCTCCACTAGACTGTGTCCCTAAAAACTTCATCTCTGTGTCTTTCAAACCCCTCCAGGGATGGTGACTCCACCACTGCCCTGGGCAGCCTGTTCCAATGCCTGACAGCCCTTTCTCTGAAGATTTTTTTTCCTAATATTCAATCTAAAACTCCCATAACACAACTGGAGGCATTTTCCTCTCATCCTATTGTTTGTTACAGAACTGGCCCCAGTACCAAGCCCTAGGGAACACCACTTGTGACCGGCCACCAACTGGATTTAGCTCCATTCACCACAGAGAAGACTCAGGATCCCAATGTGGCTATGTTATGACTCCAGCAAACACCTTCTGCAAAGGAGTTCCACACTTGTAGAGCCTGTAATTTGGACAGATGGTACTACTGGGCTATAAAGAGGAATTAGTGCATCATTTTACACCAAGCATGGAGTAAACTGAGCCACTGAGGCAGCCATCTCAGCTCCTTAAGCACAAGATCTTCTGTTTTCATGTTTTCTTTGGTTTGCATTAGAAATAACATGATTGTGTCCTTTGTTCTGTTGTTGGGCATCAGATCTTCACCCTGTTTCCAGGATTTTCCTTTTGAACTTTTTGTCTCCCTGCTAATTACTAAGAAGGTAAAATTTTATTCTGACTTCTGATGGCATTTTGTATGTTGACATATATAGCATGCAGACATTTTGTCTTTCATGAGCTCAGCTGCTGTTTATTTCTTTAATCTTTCTCAAAGATAACTGTTATGTTGTTACTATTCTTGTTATTTCTTATCCTAGGCCCCATTTCTTCCCAAACCAATTTTTACAGCACGTATTTTAGACGAGCTGTGAAATCACGGAAAATCAAAGATATTGCTTAAAGTAAAACCCTTCATGTTTTGATTGTTATTGTTGTCACAAATGTGTAGATGAAAGATGGAAGCTTCATTGCCAGAAGATATTTCTTTAGGGTGCCATCTAACAGTTTGCAGTGACCAAGCAGAGATTATTGGGGAACAATTACTTTCAAACATGTCACTCAATGTAGGTAAAATTGCTATAACAAATTCTGTGTTATGAATTTGACCAATGGATTATGAAAAATGACTAATTCCTGAAGAACCTAAGTGAGTAAGGGTGTTATTAAAATCTGCAAGATGACACAGAATGTCTGGCTTCCAACATTCATACTAATGCTATGGTCAAGAACAAGTCTGCAGTGTTTCTATCAATTATCTATATTTTAAGAATTTAATACTATCAATTACTATACAAAGAAGTTGCACAAGAGGGTTTTTATTTGTTTTATATTAGCTTTAGTGTCTTAACCAAGACTTTTACAGTACTTTTCTCCCTTTTCTACCTTCTACTTAAAGAGGCACCTTCATGATATTTGGACTAATTTAAAGTGTTGCTGCTGTGCATTAGAATAGAGAGTGTTTGGTATTGATTTGATTTATTTAGAAAACAATAATCTGAAGAGAATTCTGCCACTGTAAGCCAGGCATAAGACAGATGAGAAAACCAGACACTCCAGCTCTCTGAGACGCATTCCGGAAAGAGAAGAAGTGGTTTAACAAAGACATCTGAAATCTCTGCAGAGAATTCAAAGCAATGCCTAGTTTGGAGATTA
The DNA here is from genome assembly GCF_963082525.1 of Nesoenas mayeri. Lineage (NCBI taxonomy): Eukaryota > Metazoa > Chordata > Aves > Columbiformes > Columbidae > Nesoenas > Nesoenas mayeri. Next base: position 5,346,919 of record NC_137562.1, read on the forward strand.
ATATCAGTCCTATGTACAGGCCAGCAAGATCAGTTTTCTCATCTTTAGTGAAAAATGTCTGGCTGAGCAACCTGTAGATCTCTACTCCAAATAGTTTCTGAGTCTGGCCTTTTCTTGGCATGAAGCATCTGAAATAAGGGGAGGTTGAAATTTTAAAAGTGAACAGTGATTCTTTTTTTTTTCTTTTTTTTTCCTTTTTTTTTTTCTTTGTTTTTCTTTTTGCTAGTGAATTGTGCAGAAAAAAAAATCCAATTTGGTGGTCTTCTAAGGTATTCTTCATTTATATGATGCTCTTTCTAAAGTAAAATGTTTATTGGCTTGGTCTCTTTAATTAGAGGACATTGACCCAACTACTGTAAGACCTGGCTGAGTTCTTCAGCTCAACAAGAGATTTTCTTTGCCTGATCAATAGCCACAATGTAAGATGAGGGGTTTCTTTTAAAAAAAAAAAAATCAAGAGGCTTTAATTTATCTCTCAATCCACCATTTCTAGAACCTGGGCTACTGGCTTCCCAAATATGAGAATATGCAGTTGATTAACTCTACCTTCGACTGTTGTTAAAGGATTCAGCAGTATCAAACTTCTTCATATCTGCATTTTTTAATTTAGTTGTACCAATTAATTTTTTATTACATTTGCCTCCTGTAAAAGATTCTTCTTTTCACCCTAAAGGAAAAACTACTTTCTGAATAACAAGGGTCTGTTTCTGCTCTCCCTGAAATCAATTGGCATAATATGTTAACCTTCCAAACTCAAGAAGCAGTGTAATAAATTTAAAATCAAGAGTCTCTATAGGAAGAAGTCCTTTCTGATTTATATTCGAGCTTGTGCTGGTACATTTGGAATGCAGAGGTGACAATATATTTCACATGCCCAATTCTATTCAGACACATAGCAGCAGATTAAATTGGCTTGGTTTCATGTAACAGAAGGTGATGGTATGAAAAGATAAGACCATGTGTTGGATAAATTGGGATTGCAGTAGAGGAGACATGTAGGAATTTGTGACTCACCTACTAGAAAAACATAATTCATATCTTATATAAAAAGTAACAACTTAACAGAGTAGTGTTCCCTAAGTATTGAAGGAACAATTCCTAGTTTTATGTCAGATGAACCTTTTTTGTTAGTGTCTCTTCATGGCTCAACTGAAAGCACACAGGAACCAGAGGTATGGAGCTCCCTAATTTGTCAACTTTCCTCCCTTCACAGAAAGGAGACAGGAGTTTGAGAAGGTCTGTGCTGGGTCTTTGCCTTTGGGGACAGCTTGGTCCACCAGTGATGGAGAACAGAAACTTCCATTAAAAGTGTATTTTTGTTAATTGCATACAATATTGCATAGCACCTCCAAATATGATGTAGCATGGAGACCTGGACCATTCCTTTTTATCACCGTGCTAGTAAAGCTGTTCAATATAAGGTTGCTCAGTGCCAACCAGAAGTAGCAAGTATCAAGTGTGATCCCACTTGGAGCTGAAATCTTCAGGGCTGAGCTGAAATCCTCATTTTCCCTACATGTTCATGCCACGGACCCTGTTCCACTGAAAATGATTCACTCGAAACAGTCTTATTTTGTGTCTAGACCCATGAGTAGCCTTAACAATAATAACAGTTGTAGGCAGGCAAAGTATTAACTTCAAGTTAACATGCCCCATGAGTAGCAGTTGCTTCCACTTGTAGCAATGCAGATATTCCACACTGTGCGTTCAGTGGCAAAATTCACTAAAATAATTACGTTAAAGTCCTTCTACAATACCATGACTTCAAAAAAAAAAAAAAAAAAAAAAAAAAAATTAAAAAAAAATGTTTTTTATGAGTGGTTTGAATAATGAAGTTTCTTTTCCCAGATTCAATGCATCTGAGAAGGCCATGATGGTGGGGCTTCTTGGGTCAATTCAAACACTTTTGAACAGAGCTGTCAGCAGCTCCCTCTCATCTGTCGCACGTGTTCTCCATCACAGCACTGGAGGGATTTTCTCAGCTATCTTTACATTGTTTTATAAGCCCTGCTTCCTTTGACACTATCTCGGTTTATGTCAATGTGTCTAGTGTAATCTGCTTCCCTTGGGATCTCACGTAATTTGTGAGTTCAACCTCTTTTCTTTCTTTAAGATACCAGCATTTTGTTGTGGTTTTTTTTCCCGTATATCTTGCAAAGAAACTCAAGCATCTCAATGTGCTGCTGCTTCTCCCTTGTGGGTGAAGAACTGAGAAACATCCCACTGAGCTCCTGCAGTTCTTGGGGAAGTCAATGGATATTATAGCTGCCAACCCGTCTTTTGGGATCGAGCTCATTGGACAACATGCAGGTGGCCAGATCTGTATTATTATTGCCTCAACCTATGGACAGAGAAATAGAAGGAAAAACACAAGGCTCTTTGCAAACAACCATGGTAAAAAAAAAAATATCACTTCATGCTCTTTTGGCATATTTCAAGACTAATAATTATAATGAGGTCATAAGCGAAACGTGTAGGTTAAGGTCATTCCTGATTATTCATTTCTAGGCTTAGCCGTGCTTGTCATACTGATTTAAACAATTTTGCCTTTAGGTCCTTGGAGAGCCAACCCCTGGGTCTGCCTCTACTGCATGAACTGGGTACCGGCACTAATTTAGCTTCTGAATAAGCTTGCAGATCGTTCCTTGTGTTATATCAGAAGTGAATAACAATGCTACTTCCACACTGAGTTGAAGAAACAGCCTGAGGGCTCTAGAGCCCCAAGAAGAAGTTAAGACTAATGTAAATCTTATAATAAAAAATGTAATATAAGTCTAGTCTGGGCTTGGCTTATTTATGACTGCCTTCCTTCAAATTTATAAATGATGATCAGCTGAAGTGGGAGCTGACTCACCTCTCAAGCCAAGGGTCTTCTCTTTATATTGTGTTACCTAGTGGGGACTTTTTAAGCATCACTTTTATCAGTGTATAAATTATATATAACCTTTTTCTTTCAACTTTGCTGTCTTAGTCCTGAGAAGAACTTTTGAACTCTTTTGGTTACTTTGAAAATCAAAGCTGATTTATAGGCACAGAAAGAAGTAACCATAGTATGTCCAGATTCTCATGCAAGAGGAACAGAAACCAACTGATTTGTTGCCTGTACTGCCAGATTCCAACTTGTAGCCAGTGATGCCTATTCCCTCCCTTCATTCTAGCAGTCAGGGCAGCAGTGAATCTCTAGGCAGATCAATCAATCCAAGCTACTACATTTTAAGAAGTGTCTGCAGCATTTTCTTCCCTCCCGTTGTCTTTATCATTTTCGCTGCTCTCATTGCTCTCATCTTGACTTCTTTTCAAGTAGAAAGGGACATATTTTTCCCCTTTACTTTTACCGGCTTAGCTCCTTCAGGCCCTTTATCAGGCTGCATTATCCATTTCTTGTTCTCATGCACTCTTGAAAGCGTGGTGACCATTTGATCGTTGCTGGATACGGATTTCTGGGGGAGGGCTGCTCAGTACAGAGTGCAGCGGTGTTACCTACTCTCATATATATTCCTCAAGTAGTTCACTGTATCTGAGAATCTTGTTTGCTTTCCAACACTGAGCCTCTACAATGAGCAGGAAGCTTTAGGGATTTTTCTGTAATCAGTTATAAATCTCTTCCCTGGTCAGTACTCTACAGCACCTTTCCATTGAGCAGACACTTCCAATTTCTATTACTACTATATTGTTGGATTTGAACTCAGGATTTTACAACAATGATCTCCTACAGATATTTTGACATCAGAGTTACTGAAAGGGGAAGGATTCATTTCCCATTTTTTACCCAATGCAACTGTTTTCCCAATCTACTAATAATGAAGAAGACAGGTAAAACTTGCCAAAACAATCAGACTATCACTAAAGAAGATACTGGTTTTGAGGGGAGGGAGATATTTATTCTTACAGCAAAAGTTCATTTAGTCTTTAAAATCTGCTAAGTCTTGTCAGCAATTTTATTCAAGGGTCTTCAAAAGGTATTTTTGTGTCTGTCTTCCTTGGTTCCTCACCAGAAAATTGCCAGGAATTATTCCAGAGGCTGGTATCGCTCTTGGGGAATCTCTCTCTGAAACTAAAGCACTGTTCCTCTGATGCCTCCTGTGCATAATGCCAACCATAAAAAATGGTTCCCGAAAGGTTTACGTCATACATAGGAGCTAAAATTCAAATCTATAATTCATTTACACTTTCTTTGTAAATTTGTTTAGTGCAAGCAAATGAATATACTCTGATTGCTATACATTTTCTGTATTCTGACCTGGAGGAATGTCACCTGAAATGCTCTTAAGTCAATGCAGTTCTAATGCCTTTATTTTATATGAAGAAACTAAAATAAAATAAAGCACCTATGTATGAAGAAGCAAACTGTCTGGGTCAAGAACACCTGTAGTAGCAAACCAGCAGTGACAGACAGCTTAGTTGTGATTTTTCAGAAAGTGCAGTGCATCAATCACTCTCTTCAGCTGACAGAGTGGATTACGAATTCTTTGCTGATATCTTCCCACATGAAAGAAGGACTTTAAACCTGAAATTGCCAAAGTGAGGATAACAAACCACGAGGAGCAGAACAGAACATGACTTGAGGAAGAAAATTCTGTTTGCTCTTCATGAACCTTTTGTCAAGAGCAGAAGAAATCACTAGATGAGAAAAGCCATCCAGGACTTGCCTATCACAACAAACATCTGACAAGAACAAATGGCCCAATGTCCTGATCAGACATCACCCATGCAAACTGCTTGGTTGTGGAAGAGGTAAGCTCATTGGTCCCCACTGAAAACAGTGTTTCAGTCTGTTGAACAGATATTTTAAGTCAAAAAGCAGGTAGAACATTCGTGACTTTCTGATTTTTTTCTGTTAGAAATCTGCCTGCAAAATTTTTTCATGCCATTCCAAAGGTTATTTTATTATTTCATAGGTCCAAGAATTGACATTTTTCAGGGGTGAGATTTTTTTTTTTTTTACATGTTTTGGACAGTTCCGTGAACAATTCATTTACCGCTCACTCCACTGAAAGATGAGAACTGAACAGAGTAACCCATCCAGCTTAGTACAGAACAGCGTAGAAAAAAATGACTGTTTTCACTCAGCTGTAATGAAAGATGATCCTTCATTTGCTTTTAACTTCTACACAGTAAGAGCAAGTCCAGTTTATTTTCGTAACTGTATTTTTCAGGATTGGAAAGCGTTTTGTTTATTCCTCCAGTATAAGAATGTTTATGACTATGGTTGGCTGTACAGAGTTCATTATCCTTTTAGAGCATCATTTAGGTGTGTGATCTTCTCTTCAAACCTTCCTTCTAACACTATTAATGAAAAAAATGAGGCTGTGGGATAGCTCCTAATGCTAAATTCCCATCATCAAGGATTCTTCCTGGGTTTTGATTGTTCCTGAGTTTGGTGGATTATTTTTTTTTAGAAAGGCTGGCCTATTCTTTGTGTTCTGCTGATTGTGTAAAACGAGTTACAGGTAGTAATTTTTTGGGCTGGCTCTCAGGTTATTTGTTTGATGTTAATCTATCTAAATATTCTGAGTTAAATTCAAAGTCTGAGAAAGGACAGAAACGTGAAGAAAATGGAACAATTGTAAAGATAAACAGCTGCAGATATTTACTTCCACTTACCAACAGACTCCGTCACATCAGGGCAATGTCTGTGTTTAGGTGTTTTAATGCTAATCAGGGCTGTATTCTATAAAAATGAAGGTTCAGAACCAAGGACATTTTTAAATGTGTTACAGTGTTTTCGTGATGGACTCCTCTTGATTATAAGTAATCTTATTAAGTGTAGTAATAATGAGGTTGCAAGTAAGCAACCTGTAACCCTGGCAAGCTAATATTTGCAAATTGAGAAGTGCTCACAGAAAAAAAATAAATAAATAAAGTCAGGTATATGCTTGCCAAATCATACCTTGCTGTTCCTGAAAGCTGAACATCATGGCTTTTAATCTATCTTTTCTCCTTTATCAGCATAGGATGAAAGGGAAAATTCTGCAAGAAAATGCCAAGAAAAGGGCATGACAAGCAACAATATTCTTCACGTCACTCATGAGAAATAAAAAAAAGCCCTCTTATGCCATTTTCTCTTTGTTTTGCATGATGATGCACTTAAATATTCTCTATTTCTGTAGGTGAGTAAAAGATTAAATTCAATTAAAAAGCGTAAGGCACTGTCTGTCACTACTATGGAAAGACAGAATCATAACATTTCTGGAGAAAAATCATCCAAAGTTTCAACAGCAGCTAAAAATACTGGTTTGTTTTGTGTTAGTGTTTCCTTCCAAGATTTTCTGAGGCGACAGCCAGACATAGCAGAGCACTCTGAAACTGCTAGGTAGTGACAAAACTAATATTTATTGTTTTAAAGCACCATCACTGATAGTTTGATTGGTCTGTCTATTTTTAAGGCTGGTGTCATTTGGCTTTTGATTGGCTTGTGAATCAAACCTTTATCACTGTTCTGGGTATCCTTATGGAGGCCATCAAGATGTTTTGGATGGTTGCAAGTTCTGAGTATTCCCAGAGAGCCTCACAGAGCTGTGTCCTGTGTTGGTCGTTGACATCACTTCTCCACATGTCAAGATAAAGAAAGCTCCTGTGCAGAGAATGGGAACTCCTCCATGCACTAAAAAAGGGATATACAGGTACCGTATAGGCTTTATTTATATCCATTATAAATCTGCTCTTCATTTGGTAGAGAGAGCAAACTCTGTGTTTGCAGTTTTCTGAGTGGAAGTAATTTTGGCCACAAACAATTGCACTCAGATCTCAGCTTGAATGTGATGGTAAAACTAGCTTAAATAGTGTGCTTGACACACACCACAAAAAGAATTGTTGCCAAAACACACAATGCATAATTTGTAATGTTTTTTTTGCAAGTATAAATGGATGTCTGATTTAAATTCTTCCCGTTTGTTATTAGTTGTCATAAGAGAAAGAAAACCACTTACCTAAAAATCTTTCTCATGCGATGTTTAAGATAGTGGAGGCTTTGTTTGTTTGGTGGTGGTTTGTTTGTTTATTTGATGGTGTGTTTGTTTGTTTTTTCATTTGTTTTTTTTCCGTTATGAATGGTAAGGGTTGTACCATTTCTGGCTCAACCTTGCCTTTGGATCATCATTGTATGTGTATTAATGTGTATGTTTTCAGATCAAGAACTGCTCTGGTTGCTGGGTAATACAATGAAGCTATAAGAGAACTCTTCCACTGGCTTGTGAACATGTAGCAGGAGCAAATTCTTTCTACAACATCTCCTCAGGACCAGGGTGATCAAGCAGCACCATAGCTGGTAATAGATCAATTGACATTTGTCACTGCAGTGTTTTCTCCAACAAACAGTTTAAAATGAGGATCTGACTTCCAAAGTTCTGGTTTGCAGAGGGATGTCAGCTTCATGAGAAATGTTATGTGAAATTTCTTGTGAAGAGTGACTTAAAGATGCACCAGGATGGTTTATGCTCAACACCTTTGTGTATATATAAGAGAAACGCAAGTTTATCTCAGGTCACTAGAAGAGCTAATTTGCTGGTAGTCAAATAGACACTATAGGAAAGAAAAGACAAGATCTTTTCTGATTTGAAAATATTTATGTACCCATCATTTTCAGATATCAACTACATGGACAGACTAGTGCAAAGTAACCATGACAGCAGAGAAGCTGAGCAAAAATGAGGATAAATAAATAGTATGACTTACTTGCAAACACAGTTAACAGTGTTGAACATGCACAGTGAGAATGAAAGGTGAAAATAGAGCACTGAATTGCCAGTCAACCTATATGTGTTACTGTGTTCCTCGAGTTTCTAAAGAGCTTCTCCTATTTTCTGCTAAGTTCATTTTGAAGAGTTTTTCTGACTTTTCTGAGGCTCTCTGTGTTAAGTAGATGAGGTCTGAAGCCATTTGCCAGTGAACAGTCACTGAAAATTCTGCTTTTATGAACATGAGCAGATCTGTCTGGATAGATACGTTTTACCATGGAGAACAAAATGAAATTGGTTAACTTAAGCATACACATTGGGTTAGATTCACTGTATCTGTCAAAACAAAAATCAGAGCATTCTTACTATCATCTATGCCTAGAGAGACCACAGAAACTATAATAGCAAGAAGAAAATGCTTAGACTATTTATTTTATTTTCGGGAGCCACTTAACACAGTTTCAGAGTCTGAATCTCTATTCCTTTTGAACAAAACCAGTGTTTTATTTTGATTACTAACTTGTCAGATTTTAATAGCATAATCTATGTAGCAAAAAGTATGAAACTGTTGAAATCATATATTTTCTCTGCTTTCACATCCTAATTCATATGTCTATTTTTGTACTAAGTACAATCCAGTAGGTTTCTAACGTAAGTTTATGTGCAAGGCATTTCAGAATCATGACTGTTCGCTTTGAAAGGGCCTAAGAGACATCTCAAAATCAAAACTGTCATTTTGCTCTAGACTGTCCTTTTTCTTGGCACTGGAGTTGATCAGGTAACCTCTCAGGCTCAAGCATATCCATAGTAAAATACGAAGTGTCAGATACACTAAGCCTCCTTTTCTACTGCTTTTCAACGGGTCCAGAGACAATCAAGAAAGCTGAAATTACTGCAGCCTGACAGTTGTAAAAGGTCACCAAATTAAATTAATTCACGTTATTTCCAGTGCATCATAATATATGGGAAAGAAATTGGTAGACCTCTCAAACTCAGTGAGAATGAACTACTCCAAACCCCGAGATTTGTGAAGAAAGTGACTACGAGGAGGTCAGCATTGTCACTGCTGCTCAGAGGAACGGGAGGCTGGATGGTAGCTGGCCAGAGAATATGTTATTTATTGTGACAAACCTTCAGGGTCTTCATAGCCCTGTGAAATTAGCTTACATCTGATCCATTAAAACCTGAGCTTTTTTTCAGAAAAGTTTCTTTAACTGAGAGCTTATTTCTTTTCATAGCTCAGTGGGGATGGGAGGCACTTCAAACATCTTCAGGTATCTCCAAGTTGTAAAGGTTTCGGTGCCTCCGGCTGCCGTGGGTATGTTCCTACTTGTGAACACTTGCAAGTTGTTGGTTGATCTGGTCAGACTCGCTCGTGTGGATTTGGTACTTGCATCCTTCTTAAAATGAGAAGCTTGTGTAATGGTGGGATTTTAAGAGGCTTTAAAAGCCAAATGCATCTATAAAACCATAACTAAGATTCTAAGTGAGGTTTAAACTTTCTGTTCTGACCATTAGCGTATTTATACCAAGAATTAGTTTGGTTTTAAATGCATGTTAAAGGAAAGGCATGCCAGAAAAATACTTTTTTCTACTATTGATGAAAGGGCTTGGCAAATTCTAGCCTTTGATGTACTTGTCAGCACTATTTTGGGGTTGATATCTAGATTACCTTTGCTCTTGACCCCATTCTCACTGCATAGCAGGCCACTTTTATTCTTGTTCTCATTTCATTTATATTGTTAAAAAGGCTTTTAGTCCTTATTATTCTTCGGCAAAGCCTAACTCAGCTTGACTTCTGAGCTGTTTTCTACACACTTATAATATGTTTTTTCAGCCCTTTAGGATGGAACTCTTCCCTCATATTTATCCAGGCTGGGCTACAGGTTCCATGTTGATTTTACACTTTTCGTTTAAAGCAATTGATCCTGTATTGCATTTACATTCCTGAGATTGACATGCAACATGATTACACTAACAGGTTCCCTCTCTTCTTGGGTTGAGTTCTTTTAGATTGAGAAGACTTAAATCTTCACTTATTTTTTCTGTTTACATGCCACCAGTGTTTTGACCAGTGTTATTTCCTCATGTCATCTCTTCTACAGCAATCAAAGCCACTGTAAAACATTCCTGCCTCCTCTTACTACACATGAGAGTTGCTGATTATTCTAAATAGCAATGCAATTTCTGGATACATTTTTTCTGTCAAAATAATTATCTAAATCACTATGCATATGCACCTTTAATTTAGGAGACCCTTCAGTATTCTATTTCTGCCAAAACAGGGTCTTCCCCACCATCCTACCTTACACTGCCTTTTTTTCCTATGATTTCCTTCACCTGCCTAATATTATATCTTTCATAAAACTTTTCTTTTATCAGAATTTATGTGCAATTGATAGTCCACCACCAGTTTTCTCTCTCACTAGAGTGAAGATATGGAATTCTTCTGGTTTCTAGGGAAGTGGAGCAGGTCAGAGAGAGGAGATGGAGTTGTTATCATCTATTCCACAATTCTCTACATTCAGATCTACTAGAAATCTAGTGAATGGCAGATAATATGTACTAGATCTTCTGAAGTTTGTCCTTTCCACCAGAGCAATGTGGGGTAAATGTGTGGCTCTGAGAATTCCTGATCATTCTTGATTTAAGTAGAAGGTCACTTCACCTCTGGAGGGAGAAGAATGAAACCAAAATGTTCTTGAATTCAGTTCCTCTTAAGGGGACAAAATCACACCATGCTTTTTTTGCACTGATCATAATTCTGATTTTATCTGAGATGCATTTTCTTTCTTAAGGTAAATATCCAAAGGTCACAAAGCATTGTGGTTGGTGCTTGTGAATGTGTTTATAGATGTTTTCTTTTCAAATTAAGCTGACATCTTGATGGGTAGCAGATGTCTGATATCATAATGACACATATGGGATCATTCCTGTGCCAGACCAAGTCATCAGATGTTCTAGGGGATACAGGAGAGAGATAAGGAACAGCACAGGGAGGGGAAATACCCCCTCAATAATTTGCTGCCTTTGGTACAGCTCACTAAAGCGCATTATTTCAACCAGAAATTCAGCCAGACTTGCAATCCACAGGAAAAATCCATTGTTCAAATTCACCAACTTCTGTTAGTACCTTATCCTGCCAGTTTTTTGGAGACAGTCACAAGGTCTAGAAAGTCTAAAAAGCTATATAAATGTAAAACACAATAAGAGGTAGACTCCAAACTGGGCTACATAGGGAGCCAAAGACATGGCCCTTAAATCAGACATTCATATATTACTGCAGGATATTCTGCTGAAAACCTGGGATATATGGCACACAGAAGTTCTGCACTTTGGACCCTTTCACTGACTTAAGGAATCATGGAGGGGCTTAAGAAAAGTTAATACTGAGCCCCAAAGCTCTGCTGACACATGAAGCAAAAGTGAATTCTTCACAGCCAGGCAAATTAAAATCTGCCTGGAAATCTGGCAATTTTCTTACAATCATCTATCTGCCCTGGCTCAGAAAGAAATGCCGCAGAGCAGAGGAGCAAAAAAATGAATGGGCCGGTATGTGTGAAGGTTACGCTGAACTGCCCTGGAGGGACCAGCCATCACTTACGCAATATCACATATACCTTACCTCTGGTTACTGCCCGTGTGCCAAGAAAATCACTCACTAAAAGAGACAGCTAATGAAATGGTCTTTAGAAAGGGCTGGAGGGAATTCCTTGCAGTAGTTTTGTGTCTAATAGGGGTATTTTTATCACTAGTAAAACTGAAGTTCCTGATGCTATTGAAACCTTAGTCTACACTATGAGCAGATGAATAATTTGTTTGCCTATCATAATCAGAAACTGGTTGCATATGCACCAAAGAAAGAAAAGCTCGGCTCTACTTGAGCGTACAGCGTAAATTAGTATCTATGCCTTATATTACATTTTATATCCATCAGTTGGATTTTACTGCAGTGTTACAGCCATTGTGAAAACATAACCAAGCGCAAAAAGACAGTGATCAGAAGTAAATGTGTTCTTCACAATCTTTTATGTTTTTTTTATGCATGCAGAAAAACAAGATCCATGCTTCACAAAGTCCTGTGGGTTATTACCATGTTTTAAATTGTGAGCTGAAAACACAAGCTGTTCTTAAACAAGAACAAAAAAGAAAAAGCAGATGGTTTCTTTCAACGTGATGTGAAACTTTTCTTGAACACAAGCTTATGTCTTCTCCTCTCCAGCTGGCAATTCCTACATGTAAATGATCTGATTTTATCATTTCAGACGACTCATAAGACCTCTTCTATTATAAAAAGTCACATTACCCTTAAAGAGAGAGGAACAAAGAATGCCAAGTGCTTCACAATAAAGCTACCAAAAATATTTTCCTCCATTGTCTTTTTGAAAATGCGTCCAGAACTAATGGAAAAAAGAAAATAGAGAGACTGTGAGACAATGGATAACTATGACTTCAGATACACCACTGACGGAACTTTTGTGACTAAGATGCTTTTTAAAAAGTCTGTTTGTCCCACTGCAGGTGCAGAGCAGCGATCTGCTGGTTTAGCATCACTCTCTTCCGCCTTCCAACACCTCAACTTGCAAGGCGTCAGGATTGAAGCCAGCAGAATTGTTTGTTTTCCGCAGGAAAATGTCTGTGCCTGTGTTGGGAGGATTTCCCGCCAAAACCAGGCTGGGGAGGTAATTATTTTTGATGATTTTGGAGAATTAAGTGTTCTTCCTAATTCTATTATTTTGTCCCCATCAATGGATTTTTTCTCAGGAAAAAAAAGAAGAGCAGGCTCCTGGGTTCAGTTCCTTATTCTTCCTATTCATACACAAAAAAAAAATATAAATTAAAAAGTCCTGACTATCCAGTTGTTGGCTTAACCTGCAAACACGATCTCTGTATTTCTTTATGGAACTGTTCCACTTCATGTTTTTGATTTGCCATTCTGTTTTGTTTCTTCACATTGTTTCTTTACATACCAAAACTGAACTACTAACAGGCAGACCTCTGAGTCATTTTAAAGCTTTCTATGTGAGCTGTTAAAATCCAGGATATGTATTAATTTAAGGGCCAATAAGCCATCCCTCTTTGTAACCCATTCTAGGGAGTTTCAAATAGTGCTTACACTTTATCCTCTAGATGTTTAATCTCTACGTTTTTAGAGCCAATATTTTTAAAAAGAAGTGGCACTAGTATAATAACACCACTTAGTAATCAAATATTAATGCCTTTCTAGATGTTTATTATGCTGTTAAATTAAATTATTTCTGTGCATGGGCAGAACAGATGACTGCTGTGAAGAAAATGGCATTAAATCAAACATTTGGCTATTTAGCAACAGATTCATTTTCTTCTCCCCCCTCTTATTTTCCTAAAACTGAAAGGGAAACCACAGAGAAAGGTGGGGGGGGGGGGGGGGGGGGGGGCTCAAAGGAGAGAATTAGAGAAGATGGACTTGCAATAAAAGGGGTGTTATATGTTCCAATTATGCAATTATCAGAGTTCTAGAACATGAACTGTATTTTGTGGTGATGCTTGTTTTGCTTTACTAACCTTTTATTTGTTCCAAAGTTTCTTGTCTCCATGAGTGTCAGGTTTTGTTATGGAAGATGACATTTTACACTCAGTAGTAAAATTCCAAAATCTTTCATTCTGCATACAACCTCAATTAAGCCAACTAAATTAAAACACGCGCCATCAAAAACCCGACAAGTTCCTCCTAAGAAAGTACGGCATCTCACCATAGCGTTGCTTATTGATTCTTCCCATTTTGTGCTCTGTGTTTTGTGCATCTCAAGATGTTGAATGCTAATGTCACAATTTCACATGAATGGATTTGTTTTGCAGAATTACTGGTATTCCTGCTTGCTTCCTAATTCTTGTTTTAAGATTTATTAATTTCCTCTCAGCTGTTAAACATTTTAGGGTCAGAGGTCCACAGAGCAGCCAGAGGAAAGATGACTCAGAATTTCTCTCTCTACTGTCCTGCTAACATGCACTGAATGAACTCTAAAGAAATTACATAAAAAGGTTGGCTGAGGGGGATAGAATTAAGTTCTCTTTAAATATTAGCCTTTCTCTGGAGACTAGCTAAGATTCATGTCTTTTTTAAGAAATTGTTAGGAAACCTATTGATAAATCCATTTTGCAGAGGGAAATATGGACTCCAAGTGATCACATACTTTGGCAACTCTACTAATGAAAAAGACCCTTCAATGCCCAGCTGAGGGATCAATTAATTAATTAATTGATCCCAGCTGTGGGATCAATTAACACCTTCTTAAGCATCAGAGAAATCACCTGGGAGAAATTCCTTCTAAATGTTTGTTCACTTGGGAAGACTCAGTTTAGAGCTTGAATCTACACAGATACTAGAGCCAAACTGTTGCTTGCTCCTCTGTTTAAGGAATATGCTCATTTTATTAAAGAATACTATTTTTATTATTATTTTTAGGAGTATGTATTGGTTTAAGCAGTTTTTTTAGCTGCAAAAGCTTTGTTGTGTTGCCCACATCCTTTCTCAGCAACTGGAGAAAAGTGAATTGGCCAAGTGAATCCTCTTGTACCAGCCTCAAGCTGGTTTTGGAGCCAGTGCTGTGGAGCTGGATGAAACCCAATGTGTCTTACCCAGGAGAGCCCCAAGCCCGGCAGGACCCGGTCGTTCTGGTAGGTGGTTCTCTCTTTGCTCCTAGAGACCCTCAAATGGCTCATATATTTTGAAAAAGAAAGGAAACTTCATAATTTGCTGGGAAATAAGCTTCATTCTCCTGCCTGCCCTGGTACTGGTCTGAAGGGAGCTGCTGTGTTATCTTAGTTTGTTTCCAGTGCAATTGTGTTTTTTTGCTGGAGAATTTCCCATTTGTTTTAAATGTACCCAGTTGTCTGACAGCTTTCTTTTTTTCCCCCCCTCAGTATTGTGGGGTAGCACTATGTGATTTACTCTGTGTTCAACAGCTGAATGGGTAATACCTGGGTGGTATTTCCCTGTATTTCTGGCTTTATATAGAGAAAAAAAATCTGGCTATGTGGAGGGAGATGGTGAGAACTGCTGCGTATTTGCACATTTGCTGTGTATTTGTAGCACAGCTGGTGTGGTGCTCACAAGCTTTCTCTACTTAGTAGGGTGAAAGGAAAGTTCTGTAAAATAAAACTGCTTTGGGATAACATGACCCCCGTGCTCTTGTTTGAACAATGTTCTTGGAAAGAGGGATGACATATGGGTTTATGCACGTCAAGGAATTAATTGCATGTATATCTCCCAACCCTCACCTGTGAAATAAGCTGTTGGAAACGAAAGCTGCAAGGGGCAGGATGATTCTACCCAGACAAAGCAGTGTGTTTTGGAGCTTGGTGTATGGTGTTCTGGAGCAATAAGCTGTTTTGTTTCAGAAAGCAGGAAATGCATTATCTCTCATAAATTGCATTTTATTAAGTTATAAAATGTGGTAGTTTAACACAATTGAGCATCAGGAAGCTCAATTCTTTCCTTCTGTATTTAACTTCAAAAGACACGTAGGCAGTATGTTTTCTGGGTATTTGTTATTGCCTCAATGGTCGCTTGTTTTCATTCATTTCTCTCAAGTAATTCTGAAAGTAAATATACTACCTGTATGCTTGAACTTTTTAGCAAAAAGTGGAGTGGCAATGAAAGGCAGTTGGATCGTCTTTTGCGTTTGGTGTGGTGGGTTTTTTGGGAGGTGGTTGGTTTGTTTTCCAGAGACTTTCCAGATAACTACAGCATAGAATGATTTTTTTCTTTTGAGTACAAACTGAACATGTCTCACTTCCTCCTGTGTAAGTCTTAGAAATTCATGAGAGGGGTTTGCAGTGTGAAGTTGTTTCCCCAGCCCTGCACACACCTATACCTGGACACATCCACCTTTCCAGCTGCTGAGGCCGTGATTTGGGAGGGTACAGAAAGTTACCACTTCCAAAGCTCCTTAAAATTCGCTGATATCTCTTTGTAGCCCTGTGACCTTCAACAGACCATTCTCCTCTTGCTAAATGCCTCCAGGCTTTGTTTCCTTTTGTGTTATTCTGTGTATCCACCTGCCAAGCCCTGATCTCTTTGTCCAGAGATTCTAGATATCTTCTGTCCCACAGCCCAGGCAATTTGCTGCAGTTGTTATTTATTCTGCATTATAGACTTTGAAGTGCTTCCTCCTGAAGCCCTTCTTGCTTTCAAAAGCCAGTGGCTCCTTTCTGCCTCTCTCCTGTTTGTCTAATATATATCCAGGGATGAATCACTTCATCTTTTATGCTTCAGGTTACTTTCTGTAGTAACGGGTTGGGAGGAGAGGGAAGCAGATTATAGTATCATAAATAATGAACAAACATTTTATTATGTAAATAATAAAATTTTAAGAAAACTCATAACTTACATTGATCCCATTAACGTTTCAGATCCTTAAGACACCAAAGCCTGCTTTGCAAAGATCTCATGTTAGAAAACCTTTTCTTCTTTAAAAGAAAAAGCTTTGTTTTATTTCCATGTATCACTCAGCCTGCAATTTACCACCAAAAGCAGGAGGGAAGGGCAGGAAAGCCCACTAAAATACTAATCTATTGCAAAACATTTTGAGATCCTGCAGATTAGATGCATTTAAAAATACTGTATTACAGAGAAGCAACACTATCATCTCATAGGCATCACAGGTGCAGTGCTAATAAAAAAGATGAGATACCACTGATTAGAAAAGCCTCTCTGGTTGGATATTTCACACAAATCCTTCCACAGCTGTAATTTGGTAGTTGTCACAGTACATCTCAATAAATCGCTTCACTGTTTAAGGGTAAAACCATCATCTCCGAATAATCTTTGCCTTTAGGCACAGACCTTTGTGAAAAATTCAGCTTCTTGGTGTTGTCTCTTAAAATGTGTGATTAAAATTATGATCTCTCAGTGGCTGCTTTGCTAGGTGATGGTGATTATTATTTTTTTTAGCCCTTAGACTGCTTTGTGACTCTCTGCCGTGAGATTTCTATTAAGAGAACCTCAAAAAACTTTGAGCGCCAATTATGATGTAGATTAGAAACAGTCCTTGCTGAAATTGTTGAGAGCCTGGTACTGAGGGCACATTTTTGGAAGGTATTTTTTTTCATATAAAACAACTCTGAAAATAATAAACAGGAACAGATAGGGGAAAGAGAAAAGAACAGAAGCTAGGAGATGAGTAAGACAGTATGGAGAAAAACAACTTGGGTGTACTTCAATCTCTCGTTATCATATTTTCTTCCATTTGGGAGACTGATTGCTCTGAGAATTCAATCCTGTTACGTGCTTCTTTATCAAAATTGTCTACAGTCCACTAGAAGAATCGTTAAAATAAAGTTGTTTGAAAGTTGTTATTCCACTTGCCTTCCAGCACAAAATGCTGCCCATAGCGATGACAGTAATCCAGGAGAATCATGTTTTTTAAATGGAAAGCAGTAAAGTGTCAGCAGAAGATTTAAGTGCTGGTGAGTGAGCCCCGTAGGCTTCGTGTGGCTGTGGAGAAGTGGCACTGAGGACAGCCCGAGTTCTGCAGCGGTGACAGCAAAGTCGTACGCGGAGCTCAGCAGGAAAGTCATCTTTGGAGAATTACTCAGAAACGCTGCTTCCTTTTGAAGGCAACGCTGGCCACGCTGCGGTAGAGGAAGCTGCCTGTCAGGTGGTGTTAGACCCAATTTATTTGTGCATTTGCTGTCTGAACCATTTTTGAGCCTGGAAGAGGTATCCTTTCCTAGTTTGCTGATACATGTACCCTGTTTGGATAGTGCAGATCACCTCTGAAAATCAACTAAATAAAATATTTGTACCACACACCCCCAAAGCACTATGTACTTTGTGCTTAGTATATATGTGCTAAGTACAAAGCCTGGCATTCCTGTATAGCTGGACTTTTCAGGCTTGGACATGAAAGCTTCTTTCATTGAAATCACTGAGACGGGGTTTGTGGACCCTCATCAGCTCTCCAGTTCAGACAGGATGAATATGGACTGAACTGAGTTCTTGGCTTCCAGTTCACTGTAACCAGGTATTAAACTGCTTTGCCACTGCAGGGATGCATGTGGCTTAGGGAGACATCAGTTCCTTCTTCCACGTATGATCCGTATATAAGGCTCTTTCTTGGATAGATTTCTACAGTAAGATTGTGTCTGCCTTTTCCCATATGCATAGTCAGAGGCAGAAAAGCAAGCAAGACTGAGTAAAAGGCTTGTATAGATACATCCCTGAGGATCCAGCAAGTAGAAAGCAGGAACTGATGTGCGTTGTCTTGAACTCAGATTCTGCAGTGGACACCTTCACAGCCCCAGAGCAGGTATTCAAAGCAAGAGGCCAATGGCTCTTTCTGAACAACTTGTATATTGTCTTCCTTTCCCTCTATTCCCAAGATTAAGATGTGCCAAGTTTTGACAGTTGTTGTTGCAGCACCGTCCCAAGTCTGTCACCGTCTCTGGGTGAAAGGCAGGGAGCCTGCAGCCCAGTTTCTGCATTTCCAAATAGCAAACAAATGTTTGAATTATGAATCACAGTTAACTACTAATTGGCCATAATGTAAGCCCCTTCTGAAAGGATATGGTAAATATTGAAACAAATGGGCTGCTATTTTTCAGATCTGAATGTTAGTCACTTAAAATGAAAAGCTAATTTCAGACTGGGAAGCAAGCTCTGTATTTTAATCAAGGGTGACATATCAAGAACAATAAATGAGCACTTAAGGTGAGGGGATATTTGTTTCCCTGCTGCAAGTTTAAATGCAATAAGTTATACTGCACAATGTGAAATAAAATTAAACTGTAGCTTTGATCCAGACCTCAAAGAAATCTCAGCAAGAAAACCCAAATAAAGAAAGCAACACGAAAGAGGCCACTCTTTAAGGAGAACAAACCACACCATTAGGAAAGCTTTTGTAGATTTTTTTTTTTTAATCTTAAGCAGTTTTGCTGTTGAAGCAGTGCTTGGTCTACTAGAATATGACTAAATAAAAACTTCACTAAGATCCATAAAGGACTGGGACTTTACTATGGTGCCATTTTACTCTGCAGCTGTCCTGCAGAGTATGCTCAGAACTCAACTATTGAAATAATATATTAGAAATTATTTGATGAAGGCCTTTATTGCTACAATAAAAATCTAGTGTTCCCTTTTGTTCAAGGCACATCTTCAATAAATGTAATTGGTTTTGTTATAGAAGGAGACAATGTTTATAGTTGATGAGAGGTAGGTTTTTCTTCTGTTTTCAAAGTGTTGAGCTAAAATTCTAATAATCTTCAAAACATTGTGTAACATTGACTTTTAAAAAGAAAAAACGAAATTAAGTTCAGGTGGACATTTTCTAACAAATTAAACTTCTTCTCAGATAAAGCATTTTATATAATTTATATATGTAATGTTCTGAAGAACTCATCTCTCTTCTCTCAGTCTGTATATAAATAATTTATACTTTTTAATATTTCAGCACAACCAGTAGAGCTAGTGTTGCTTTGAACATTTTTTTCTCTATCCAAGCAACAAAATCAGTCCCAATTCAACATATGGAAAGGATTTTAATAATTGTATATAATACAGAGTTATGTTGAAACCAATAAAAAATATCTCTATGCAGTGCCTTCTTCAGATGAGATGTCATGCAAACTATCTAATGGTGTGTGTTTTGCCTAGTCAGTGAATAAGTATTACAAACTAATGAGAAAAGAGTTGGTGATACGTTAGGAAACAAGGAAGCAAGAGAACTACTTGCCCAGTGAATTTCCACATATTTTCCAGAATTTAGCTTTGCATGGGTATTGTCACAGACTGCAGGTTTAAGTTTTGCTCAGTTTACATCTCTCAAGCCTGTTTCTGTCCTTTATGGTGCTTGTCTTTCTGCTGCAGGTGTAGTATTACAAGCCCTACTATGGATGCTGGAAATAACCAACATAGCTGAGGTCAGGAAAAGCTGTAGCCAGATCTCTGAAGCTCGATCTATAGCTAAAGGAATGGATGTAAAAATGTTTTTCTTCAGAACATGCATATTGAAGCTAATGTAAAAGGCAGGGTATCTGAATTCAGGAAATCCAGGTGCCACAGAGGTAAAATTTTGATTTCTTGGCTGGCAATCCTGCAATACATCTCAGGGACATGAAAGGGCAAAATTAAATTCAACTCAAGGAGGAAGTCTCAAAGAAAAGCCAAACACAAAGACAAAACTTCTCCTATTTATTGTTGAGTTTTGTTTCCATTTATAAGTTTGAAAAATGACAGCACGTATAATTCATTATCCTAATGTGGTGCACAAATTTTGACCATCTTCCATCTAGTTCTGGCTCCTGCTGGAACATGTTTTGGAATACACTTACAGAAATGGCACAAGAAACAGGATCCATATAGAGGGGTCGTCCCTGGTTTCTTGCCATCTCCCATAACTGGCTGTTTCAGGACCTTTGAGCTATAGTATCCAGAGCATCATAGTTAAGAGCTGCCAACAGGTTATCATCTTTCTGCATTTGTTAAAAGTCTTTTCTTTATCTGCTTTGTCATATCCTTTTTTTTTTTTTACCACACATAACTATTAACTATCCTGTGAATGGCTTTCCAGCTCTTATGCGAACACATGTGTACACACCAGGCATTTTTAAAACAAACCTCTTTTATATATATATATATATATATATAGATATATGTGTATTTTAAGTAGCTATGATTAAAAGATTCAGTTAAAAAACATGAGCTAGGCAAGGTCATGGTACACCAGATACATTGGTGGGTGTTGTCACTTCTAGATGCAAATATTCATAATAATCTCCCTGTACCCAAACTTGCTTTGATGTTATTGGGAAGAGGGTGAACCAGCCTGCAATGTAGTCTTTCTACTGTCTTCCTGAGGGGTCTGTTCATCAGTCCCTAAGTGACCCTTGCAGGGGACTTTGCTAAAAGCAGGACCCTGCACCAGAGAGCTGGATCTCATTTGCACTGAGGTTTCTTCCTAATGCTTGAGAAATTAAGAGGGGGCCCAGTTTGAACAAAACTCAGGCACAAATGTTGTATCACCATCAGTTTGCATTTGTGCCACTTCCCTTGCTGCTGTTTCTTCCTCCTCCAAGAACTAATTCCATGGTGTGCCAAGCCTACAAACTGTTAAGCACTGTCCAGGTCAGGGCTGATCTCAGAATCAACATCATCTTGTGAATAGTATTCCTGGGAAGAAATAACCTAAATTCACCAGAAGTCATTTTACCTTTTGTATACCTACTAACAAATGTCTTTGGTACATTTCAGGTGGAATTACTACCAATGATCTCAATGAATTTTTTTTTAAAGATAATTACTCAGCTGGCCCTCAGCTCCCACAAAGCCCTTGTTGCTGTCAGAGGCTTTTAGTTTGAGAGCTTCAAGAAAGTGAAAAAATCCCTGAGCCTCGCATGACTCCATAAAACCCAAAATGGTTTATCTCTCATACTGCTGGTGAAACGCTTTCAGTGTTTTTTGGATTGCCAGTCAGTAACTTTTTTAATGCATCTATGTTTCCCATGAGCAAATGGAGGAATACATTAATTTCTGTACAACTCTTAGTTGTAAACTCTTCAGGGACAGGACAGTGTTTCTTGTCTCCTTTTTTGAACTGGAACTGCGACTTGGTAAATAATAATAGTACCATAAATGTCCTTGATCCTTTTATTAAAAGTGTATTAATATTTCTAATGGCTTAACAACTATCTTGAATGTTTCACATTGCATTTTGGAGAATTTCTTTCTTTCCTGCCTAGAGATGAAATTTAAGATCAAGTATTCTGCCCCAGCCTGTTGTTAGTTTCATTTAAAGGGAAAGTGACTATCGTCATCCAAGCCAGCTTTCTGGAGACCTATTTTATCTGAATTTTGATTTATTATTTCCCCCTTCCATGTAGTTCTCAAATCAACCAACAGATTCAAAAGGCCTGAGTATTAGATTTGAGCTCCACAGCCTTGTACAGTCTCTCCCTCCTCTTCCTCAGCAAGGCCACCCATCAGCAGGAGAGCAAAGCTGTTCCTAAGCAAAGGTGCTTTTTTGTCACATCCCTCAGAAGCAGCGCTCGACAGATGGAAGTTAAAAAAGAAACGTGTTGGCTGCCTGAGGCACATCTTCATTTGTAGCTCAGCTCAGTTTGTTTCACTTTTAATGGTTCGCTTAGCTGAACTC
The DNA here is from genome assembly GCF_963082525.1 of Nesoenas mayeri. Lineage (NCBI taxonomy): Eukaryota > Metazoa > Chordata > Aves > Columbiformes > Columbidae > Nesoenas > Nesoenas mayeri. Next base: position 5,368,727 of record NC_137562.1, read on the forward strand.
ATGACTGAAAATTAACATGGGGGAGGGAATGATTAAAAAGTTTTTGGAGTTGCTGGGCTTGCACAACCGGTACCTGAAAACACCAGAGATGCCAGTGAGCAACCTGGTGCTTCTTGCCAAGTGCTGCTGGTGGGTCTCAAGGACCATCCTGCATGCAGTGGCATTTCCTGGTGTCCCTTCTGCATCTGTCCTGGTCAGGGACCCCCTGTCATGGGGGTGTCTGAGTGCTGCCGTGGCTGTGGGTGGGGAAGGTGTGGGAAGAGTGGGACTGTCCCTACTGCCCCGCAAAAGAAAAAAGAGAAGGAAATGGGGCTTTTTGCTGAGAGAGGAGATTGGGAAGAGCCCCACCTGTGCCTCCTGCTCAGCAAGTGGGAAAATAATAGATTTTGATCCTTCCCAATGAATACATAATAGAGAATATAAAACAAAGCTTGCAGAGAAAAAAGAATATTAAAAACTGGGGTTTTTTTAGTCACCCTTGGTTTGCCCTCTGTTTTTGCATGCTGGCTTTTGCAGTTAGAAATGGTTGCAGTGGAGTCATTTGGTAGAGGCAAGAATGCATTTGTTGCCAAATGGCAGCTGGAGAGCTCAGTACCTGACTGCTGGAGCTGCCCCAGCCAAGCAGTTGATGCCCAGGCATCAAATTTGTACCCTGTCTTAATACAATAAATGAATATCAGCTGAACTTCTTGATTAGCATATAAAAATAGAAGAGAAAGTGGCAGGAGGTCTCTTCTCTTGTTGAAAACTTCAAATGATCTGGGAAAACTAAAAGAAAAGGGGCAAATAAAAAACCACACTTGACAGGACACTCTTGGACTGGCTGGGAATATCCTAAATGTACAGAGGCTATTTCCATTGCTATATTTTATTATTAAAGGGAAGAGTTGGAACAAGTAACTATGGAGGCAATTTAGTTATTTACTTTACTTCTTCAAGTCTCCTGATAATTTTCCTATTAGTCTTTGTAGTATCTCTTCTCTGTTAACAAATGGAAAAGAGTTTTCTTAGTTAAAATAATCTCTATGGGATAGATGGAAAGAAAATATTTGTGGATACTGTTTGATGAAAACACAGAATTCACTTTGCATTCATGAGTCGTCATCCTTCTTGTTTCCTGTAAATATTTATAGAAGCATCTTTTTCTTGCCAAGGATCTCACAGAACCAGACGTAGATTTCTTGGGGAGAATTCTCCTGGCAATGGCCCAACATCTACCATGAGAGCCCTTGGGGAGCCTCATAGACAGCTCATTACAGGGCAGCAAGGACACTGTGTGATATGGGTTACCCAACGCACACAGCACCTCATGAGTGTCCAAAGTGATCAAATAAAAAAATTCTTCAGTATGTTTTGTATTTCTTGCTAAATTCAAAACACTTGAGCTACTTCCCCTGGCCTCCAGTGTACTACCCTGGGCATCACCTGCTATTGCAGCCGGTTCTTCCTAGGACTATTTGCCATAGATATTTATTACCTTAATGAGAGCTTGGATAAATCTCTCCCAATCACAGTTTCTGAATGTGTGGCACCTGTGCTCAAACCCTGGTGTTCTTCCTCCTACAAAGCTTCAGGCAATCACCTGAGGTCTAGCAGTTATAACCATTGTCCCCAGTAATGGTTATATGTATCCCTAGTTATATATATCCCTAATGGTTATATATGTCCCTAGTAATACGCATATAATGGCAGCATCTCCAGGTGTTCATTTAGCCCACACAAATTATGTCTCATTCTGGAAAGACCCATTTTAACTCCACTGTACTAACGGTGCAGCCAGTGCAACAGCTTGACAGAGTTTCAAGAGGCAGGTTCTGATTAACTTCTGTTGATTATCAGCAAATATTTACAGTTTGTGGGTTTGATTTTTATTGTCCTTTATCATCTCCCCCTCAAATTGCATTCTTTCCCCAGTCATTGTTGCCTGACTCTTTTTTTTTTTTTTTATTTTTAGGGAACAGCCCTGGCATGTCTCATTTGAAACTCTAGCAGCAGAAAGTTACGTTTCATTTATTTTTCCTGCCTTTCTTATTTGTAATACTTTCTGCTAAATTAGGCATTCAAAATGTGACTTATTTTGAGTCTTCAGAGAACAACGCACGCATCTTTCCTCTTGTATTTGCTCAGTGACGATTTCAGGATGTATTTCTCCAGTATTAGTCAAGCTTGTAACGCAGCAGCAATATGAACCCAGTGTTCAGGGAGGCGAATCAGCCTGTTAAACCAATCCCTGGTGCATCATCCTGACTTTGCATGAGGGAGTTGTGACTTATACTCTCAGTGCAACACACTGGAACAAAACCACCACTTGGTGTGTCTGGATCTGTTTTTTTAAAAAAAAAAAAAAAATATTAAAATCCTCTTGTGTTTCTTCTTTGGCAACACAGAGATAATCTTTATGGAAGAGCATCAGCCCATAGTGATCGATCCATGAAATGAATCATCCCTGCTGCCTGTATAAGGGGAAAAACGCAGCAGTGAGCTGCTGTTGGTGTGTGAGCAGGCTTTATTGTGCCAGCATGTCCTCTGCAGAGCACCACCCCTGAAAATCCACTGGCAAGCAACTCAGCAGGCCCTGGCAAACCTTCCAAACCTGCTCTTCCAGTTCAGGTCCAGCCTAGATTAATAAGAACAACTAGTAGGTTCAAGAATTATTCTCATACTGCCTTTGCAAATCTGTACTTTGCTGTGTGTAAGGGAGAGCAAACCTGTGTTTAGGCTTTGGACATGATAGAGCTACAAGGCAAAAAAAAAAAAAAAAAAAAAAAACCACCAAAACATGTTGTAGTTGAATAAAACTTAAAATTTCCTTTTAGAATAAATAGAATTTAAGGAGAGCACCTCATTGCAGCACCGTTGCCTGGGGAGCACAAGCTGCTCGTGTCCCTGCAGAGGTGGCAGGTGAGCTGCTGGCACAGGGCTGGTTCGGGATGGGACCTTCTGTGGATGTAGTTTGCTCACAAATGTGTCTAAGCCTGATGTTTCCAAAGTATGGCCAAGGGACTTGCAGGCTGGGGCTTTCTGCCTGTTACAGAAGAGGTACCGTAATGCCGCAGGACTGGCGAATTCTGAAACTTAAGGCATAAGCCCAGGGCTTACTGACTGCAGCAAAGTTTTACTCAACCTGAGAGCATTCTGAAGAGCAGCAGCTGAAAAGGGTGGACAGATGCTTTGATCCTTGGGTCATTCCAGTTTCCAAAGTTAATGCAGAGATTAGTAACAAGTTGATGTTTTCATTAAGACAATATTTTGTTCTTTGGAGAGACAAGCCACAGAAGTGACAAGAAAACATTGACAGCAGTTCCTTGGTTTGCTTTTGGAGGCTCTCGGGACTCTGTCATCAAAACACTAATTTGAATACACAGTGTTACTTAACAGCATGACTGAAGACTTAGTTGTGTAAGTGAGGATTTAGTAGTATTAAACTCAGTATTAAAATTAGGAATGCAGTGAGAGAAAGTTACTGGAGGAAAAACTATCTGTGTTTTTTCTCAATATTCTGCTATTCCTTCAATGATCCTTACCTTTCTTTTGATATAAACAGAATATTAATCCTTTCCATAGGGATTTTATTTCTAAAGATGTTTTTTGGCTGTTCTAGATATGAACAAGTAGCAAAAAAAAACATTCCCTCAGACTTTTTTGCAGATTGATTTCTTGGAGCTGCATCTCTACACATCGATCCTTCTGTGATCCTTTGCTGTTGCCTTCCATTTGAGGAATACCTATAAGCCGTGTAGACCAAAGTAAGGAGGCCTTTGCCCCTGTGCATGGAACACTCTCAAAAACCCCTCATCTTAATTAGCAGATGAACTGCTACCACTGCCCAGCACTGCCAGGCAAACAGCTACAGAGGTGGAGGTGCCCTTTCCTATGTTTCAAATGTTGGGAGCTTGGACTGAAGCAGCTTCTTAAACTCCAAATTCCTCCTGTGATGCTTTGTGAGCCGGCATATCTGTAAAAATAATGTAAATCTGGTTAAGCAATTGATTTAAGCTGAGAAAGGAGTTTAGGGCTCAGAGATGGAAATGACACAGTCTCTGGTAAGAAGGGTGTCTCATCCAGTGGGGACACAGACACGTTTTTATATTTTGCTTCAAATGGTGTTTCTGCACTATGATGAGAAGCAGAAGTGATAGTGTGGCACAGATCACAGGGCTCCTGGAGGGAGGAGGATGATGCTTCATGGAGGAGCCTTCCCCTGCAGATGCAGGGGGCTGCAGCAGAGAAGAGTGAATTCATGTCAGGCTATTTCTGTGTAGCCACTGAGGAAAAAAAAGCTGCTTTGGAAAGTGGACTCCTAGAATTGGAGGAGACAACGTTTCACGAAAGATTTGAGAGAGACCAGTCCAAAGTTGCCTCAGGACCATATTTCCCACTTCCAGCTGAGTGCAACTGGAGTTCAGTGCATGGGGAAGGGACAGCGATATGTGGAGATCATGATACCTATCTGAGCTGTACTTGACTAATTCATTTAGTTTGCTGTATTTTCCAAGTTAATGACCTATCCTTGCTTCCCTGTTAAAGTTTCCCACAATTCTCAGGCTCAATGCTTGCAGATAGAGAATTGTGTTTTCTTGCAGGTGTTGGAGATGAAGTTCCTCAGTTTTTAGGAATTCCAGTATCTGATGACAAACTTCCAATAATTACACTGATTCCATGTTGCTGACAGCAAAATCTGGTATGAGAATAATGGGGATTTAGAGCAGCATTCACAGAACCATAGAACAGTTTGGGTTGGAAGGGACCTTTAAAGGCCATCTGGTCCAGCCCCCTGCCATGAGCAGGGACACCTTCACCCAGATCAGGTTGCTCAGAGCCCCATCCAGCCTGGCCTTGAATGTTTCCAGGGACAGGGCATCCATCACCTCTCTGGGCAACCAGGGCCAGTGTTTCACCACCCTCATCCATCACCTATTGGTGTTGTCCTCTTAACAGTCCAACACAACTCCAGAGCTCGCTATTCATGATCACCTGCGATTATGTACAAGTATTCATTTATGTTTATTATTGCTACTAATACATTTTATTTAACAAGTTCCTTTTCCAGCTATCATTGGTAATTCTAACTGTGCTTGGAGATCAGTGTCTGACACAAATTCAGATCACTGCCTCCAAGAGGGGATGTGTAACTGACAAAGAGGACTCGATAAAACAATTTGCTCTGGTGGTTTTATTGGAGTATGTAAGTGAAAGGTTTTTAATTCACCCCAGTGAAGGCATTTTTATGATCTGCATCACTGAAATCATACTTGTGATGAAATGAAATAATTAAAAAAGATATTCTCCTCTCTTCATTGTATTTATGATTAACAGAGTAAATGAAAATCCAGCCTTTTATCTGGCATCAAATGGTATTGCATTTTGGAGTTAAATTGGGCATTCATCTTTTTCTGGTGAGTTTTCTAAAGCTTAAACATACCTTCCTTTTTCTCCCTTTCCTTTCTCCTTGTGTTTCTGAATACCAGTAAATTAAAGATGACTAGAAACTGGAAATGCTTTCAGAAAAGGTCTCGAAGTTGGATACAAAAGGAGGAGAAAGAGAGAGAGAAATGTAAGCACTCTTCTTTCATATTAGCATCACAATCAAGCAATTATTTGGAATTCTTCATACATATTCCACCAGGTTTTTTTTGGGGGGGGGGGAGGGGAGAGGGATTCTGTGTTAAATAGTGTAGTTTAAGCTAATCTCAGTTTACAGAATTACACAGCAACATTGTTTCACTCCTCTCTACCCAACGTTGAGAAACAATTTATTTGGCAAACAGCAAGTTCTCTAATCTGTAAGCCCTCTGTGGATGGTTTTATATGAGAAATCACTTAAAGACTAACCTGTTTAAGGAAAAGGTGGTAGGAAACAATGGCATGCCACTGAAAATCTAACCATTTGTGAATTGTAATGAGAGAATTATAAGAAAGATAACACTTCTGTGTACTTTAGCTTTGCTACAAGGGAATTATCTGTGTAACTGAGACAAGGATCAAATTCTGCATCTCCAAATGACAAATTGCTCTTGGCCAAAGTTTGTCACTGATGCAAACAGGAGCAAGATTTCCCTATGACTGCGTGGGTGGCATGGTCTGTAGAGTTAGTTGTAGGACAGAACTGTGAAAGGGAAGATGGGTGAGTAGGAAAGGGCATTATGACCTCTTTCATCCTTCTGCCTTCTAATTCACAGATCTGATTTTTTTGACATTGGTTGTTCTGGGCTGATTTTCTACTTTTTTTTTCATTCTTTAACAGACAGGCAACATAAAACTGACAAAATTGGGCTCTTGGTACTTTGTATGTGTCAAGTCTTTGACAGCAACATTTTGCTCGTAGTTTACCAACACCTACCTCTGAGACATCAGCCAAAAGCATATTGCTGTAATCCATCTTGCGCTAAAATGCATGAATTAAATCTCTAAAGAAATCTGGTCAAGATGAGGGCAAATTCAAGCAATTCTTCCATAACTTTGAGTACTAAAATGTGTGTATGCTTGAGAAGTGAGGTCTGCAACACACAGAACTGAACGTGACTGCAGAGCAGCACATTAAGCAATAGGCAAGTTTTACTTAAGACTGTTTTCTGCTTAGAGAAGCAACAGGCAGTTGCCTAAATAAACACGCAGTAAAGGTAAGGAAAAGCAGCCCCATATGCTTTCTACCATTCTGTCCTCATAGAGGAGGAGGTAGTAAAGCCATTGGAAATACATATACATATATACATAGACATTTCTGGAGTTGCAACCAACATTTGAAGAGTTGAATCACAGCTGCTCCTAAGGGCATCTAACCCCTGCAGGTCTTGCTTTTTGTGATGTTCATCTGATGCAGTGTCACTGAAGAGTAGAACAGCTCTTTGCCCTTGAGTGCCTTTGTACAGTCACCTCTTGCCACCTCTGTCCCTCAGTACGCGGGTGAGACGTTTCTCTGTGTGTCATTTGGGTTGTGCCACGGGTGCTGCCTCCTGAGCTTGTCTCGCTCGTCTCGATAGCACGCTGCCTGTATTTGCCAGTGTTGTTAGCTGCCAATAATAAACAAGGTCAATCTTGGTGTATTTTTCCCCTTTCAAATTTTGTTCTCTGGTCTGGAGCAGTTCCTTCAGAGGTCTGCAATGGAGATTCTCCAGTCGCTCTGACATAACCATTTTGTTTGTAAACACATCTATTTGAAAATATTTTGAACTTCCTACCCCATGGAGCAGTTTTATATTTCAATTCTTTCTCCTTCTTCTGGGCTTGGTACCACATATGTGTGTCATAATGACAAAATAATTTTCTTGACAATACATGTTTGTGTGTTTAAAATTATGTCATTTATCTAATTTTTATAAGAGCTGAAATGTAGAATAATAAAGAAGAATGCAATAGAACAGGTACCTGTTGTTGTTGATCTTTTGATGCAATATGTAAAAAAAGTAAAGACGTGATATCAAGTGAGTTTGATTGTTTGTTTTTTTTTTTCCTCAATAAAGATGTTCAGGAAGTTCTTTAAATAAGGAATCTGGGTTGTAGATTTGTCATGCAGACTTTCCAGCAAGCAATTAAAGCTCAACATTTACAGTCAGTTAGATGAATCAGATGTATTCCTGGCAAGGGAGAGCTTGAAAAGCAACAGATTTTGAAGTCTACTGACAGCCCTTAATCTTCAGACAGAAAAAGCTCTGCTAAGGAAGCCCTCCAGTAAGTAAATTATTTAGTTCATCATGTGTTACTTAACAGTTCTCTTATTTAGACTTTTGATTGTTGAGGACTTAGTAAAAGAGTAAGAAAGCCCAATTTATCTTCAGCAGCAGTGAAAGGAAAGGTTCCCAGAAACTAGATTAAGTCTGTAAGAGCAATGTGAAGTGTTTTCATCTCCTACCCTATTTTAAACCTAATGACTGGGTTTTTTTCTCTCTTAATGGCAGTAGATCTCCTGTAATGTAGAGACACTCAGCAAAGTAATGTAGTGAGATTGTGCTAACATAATTTTGCCAAAAGCAATCAGTATATGTTAGGTATACTCTAAAAAAGAAGACACAAAATGATTTGCTTTACAGCCACTGTGAAATCAAGAGAGGGGGGAAAAAATGACCTTTCATTACATAAGTAATAGATGTCCTTTTCTGTTTTGAAGGAAAAGACAGAAGAACATGAGTATTAACAAAATGGGAGAGGTGCAGTGGACAGCACAAGGATGCTGTGAGAGTTAGGGAAATCTTTACTGCAACAAAAGCATTTTCTTGGATCCAAGGCTGACATCTCACAACTGGTAATCCATCAGAGCATAAGCCTTTCTGTTCTTAAATGTTAAATGGATCCAGCTTTAACTCAATGTCAGCGTGGATGTGACACTGTCTCATTCACCTGCTTAACACCCATTTTGGTGGCACCTTCAAGTGAGAAGTCCTTAGGAATCCCTGCCAGGTGTCACCTCTGTGAATTGTCATTTCCTGACTAGAAAGAGGGTAAAACCTGGCAGCTTCACACAGCGGTGCGGGGGGGAGTGTCACAATTTCCCCTGACCAAAACAAATCTTGGATTTTTTTGGATCAGGATTATATATTGCTAAGGAAAAGAGTAACAATAAAGAAGACCAGAGAGTATACTGCTTATACTACCATGTTTTCTGGGCTTGCTTTATAGACAACCAAATCTTATTTCAATTTCTACTATAGAGAAGAGCAAAATAATGAAATGTTATCAATTTGCCTTGCCACAAGACATCTGCTTGTCATTTTGCCTCTGCCCAAAATAACTGGCATCCCCAATGTCTTCCTCTGGCTGCTGTTGTTTACTAGAAGCAGCTCGGCTGGGGTACAGAAATGCAATCACACTCTTCTTGATATTGCACAAGATAAGAGGGGACAACGAAAAGCATTAAGTCCAGGGTTATATTTCATTTCCATTTATATTTCTTTAGCTTTTTTGTGTGTGTGTGATTAAACTCTACTTTTGATATTTCAGGGCATGAGTGCATCTTCCATACCTAAACGAAAGATTTGAGAGAGAGAAAGCAAACAAAACAAACACTAACCAAACAAAAAAATCCCAAACAAACCCACTACCTCTTTCTCTAATGAATAGTTTACGAGAGGAATAGCAAGGGTCACCCAGGAAGAAGCAGCTGCAGTGATCTGCAGTAACCTGAGCCTTTCCAGCCACTCCATAACTGATTAAAAATGAATCTTTGGCTGGGTCACTTTGAAGGAGGGGAGTAGGAACTCTTTCTCCACTATTATGTCTACCTCAAAAATGATTTAACACAGTCATATCTTATTTCATAGGTGAGAGAGTCTATTTGGCTTAAAACCTCTAATAATTTTGCAACTATTGTTGCAGAAAAAAAATAGGCTTGTTTTCAAGAACAGTCTCAATTTGAGAGTATATTTTGCTGTATAATGAATTCTCTGATTTGTGGCAGCCTCAGAGGCTGTAAAAACTCTTCCAGCTTGCAAACCCAAAGTGCTATAAAAGTTTTAAGACATTAGGTATTATTTAGTGAATTATTGAAAGTGATATTGTCTGAAAGGCTTGCAAACTTAGCAGAAAGGGAAGAAACAAAGTCTAGATTTGAAAACAAAAAGAAAGAAATTGTCAGGGGGTTGTCACTGAGCAAGTGGAGAAAGAGTTGTCCAGAAGAATACTCTACGCTGCTCCAATATCTTTTTAATGTGCACAGCAGCTTCTACACAGCTCTTCTTTGCAGAGGAAGTCAGCACTGGACATACATGCAAGAGACACACTGAATAAGCAGCAATTCATACTTAATATGTTTTGTCTCTGAGTATGTAAAATGCATGTGGATGTTATTTGAGTAGGTACGAATGAATAAAACACCTGCCCCCCGCAGAATCTGGTTCAGACATGAGTTGTTTTTCGAAGACAAGCTTGGAACCCCATCACTGTATCTTTGACTTTTACTTCTGGACAGACTTGGGTCATAAATCTATCCAACTAATTAACCTATCTAGAGACTTGAGTTTAGTTTAGTGTTTCATATTGATCAGGGGTTTCGGAAGTGCCTGTAGAAGCAATTATGTTCTCCCATCCATGTAAGAAGCCTGGGAACTTTGCCTAGGTTTGGAAAGACCTCAGGCACCAAGTCCTGCAGCATTGAATTCCTTTACTAATTCTGGCTATTTGACTCTTTAGCAGTGACATGCTGGAGTGCATTAGTCCTTGGGTAGCAATTTCAAGTAATCAGATTCCTATGCAATATTTCACATGCTAGCCACTGCACTAGTTGTACCCTAGTGATTTTGAGTCATGTTTTGTCCTGCAAGTCAATGAAGACAAGATAATTAATTACTGACCTGAAGCAGAGACTTCTGTGACAAGAAGTCAACTCCATTAGTGTATTAGCATTACAAAAGAAAACCTTAGAATTAAAAAAGAAGCAAACTAATATTTGATCCTGTTTCACCTAAACTGTTTGAACACAAGATGCAACTGAAAATCACTTTCAGAGTAAAGTAGGTATCCATGTGACCGCACAATACAGAGATATCTTTAAACAAGACAAAATAGTTCTTTTGAGTAATAAAGGCAAGGAACTTTCTAGTCTTAGGGATAATAATTCATTTAACCTGGCAGCTATTTTGAGAGGTTTGGATGACTTAAACAGAGGTTTCTGGGGGATGCTCTGAGCACATAGATTTTTATAGTTAGTCGCTATCATAGCGTTTTTTTCCTGGAAAAAAAGTTTTGTACTCTAGGCATACAATTAGACACAAAACACCACATCCACCATCCCTTTCTCAACTTCCTGTCATTATTTGTCAAAATCTTTTCTCAAATTTTTTTTGGCCCTGTCAAAACTGGATTACTTTCCCTTTAGAAAGGCAAGTGATTCAGCTCAACTGAAGATAGTAGGAATGTTTTCTTTTTTCCCTGGATCACATGTAGATTAGCACTAGCAGCCCTGGTTTTACTGAAATAAACTGCAGAATTCACAATTATTTCAATGGGGCAGGGTTTCATGACTTCATCATCTGTTTTGACATACTTTCTGTCTCTTTTCTCTCTCCTACTGCTCAATTATGCAGCGTTTCTATATTATCATTGAATATGAAACAGTATTCTGGAGTAATATTACAATTAGAAAATATGTTCTTGTTTGCTAAGATCAAGTGGTATGACAAAATCCTTTTAAATTTATTTTTGTTCCGTAGCTCTGTACAATCTATATTTACACGGTGACACTAATTTACACTGCTTTAAATGTATTCTTTTTTTAAATAAAGTTACTGATATTCTTGTAGTAGCTGACAGAAGAATGCACTGGGAAGGTTTTTAACTAGAAAATTACTTCCTTCTATTTTAAGTCTGCGTGAAGTACTTATCAGAAAAGTTAGATTGAGTGAACTGCAAGACTGATTTTTCTTTTTACCTCCTTAACCAATCAATTAATTGTGTGGGTACTGTGGTTTAAAAGGAGGGAGATTGGTGGTCTCTAGACAGAGATTACTGACATCTATAAACATATTCAATTTGTCAGCCCTAGGATTTCACCAAGAGCAGTTTAGTACAATAGCAACAGAAAAAGGAATGTCCTAATAATTTTCCTTAGCAAATTCCAGCAGAACCATTGCACGTAACGAACTGCCAGCAAACGGCAGTAAATCTGAGAATGGGGAGGAAATACAGCCATATTACATCATTTCAGAGGGTATGGTAACATTCTCCATAAACACTCTTGGATATAACGTATTGATTCATAACTGCAATTTGCTGTTCAACACAATCATATTTATTCACTGCTCAGACGTGAATTATACAATTTGTAGCTACTGATAACCAAAGGAGAGAAAAAGTCCATTCCAGACCTCAACCACAGAATTTCAAGGATTCCGTCATCCATAAAATCAATGGAGAAACAGTAATAATCTTAAAGGTGTTTTCAGCAATGAAAGTTTTACAGTGGAATGAATTCCCAGGGTGAATTAGACTAATTCAGAGTCTGATCACTTACAGAAAATGCTGTGAGGCCTTCATTGTAGATTTATGGTATATTTAAAATCTATTTGCAGTAATTTTGAAGAAGGGAGAAAATCCCATATAGTGCAAACATAACGTAAAGTAGGGAAAAAGGAGACTGCACAGCAGCACTAGTGTCACAGAGGGTGAAGTCCTGGCTCCTGTTTTTGAGGAGTTTTTGACATTGATCTAAACAGGCGTTAAATTGACTTATATCTAAATAAAATGGGAGGATTTTAAACATGTGGCAGTGTGAACAGTGGAAGGATTTTTGATGTGATGCAGAGTGACCCATGTCCCCTGTTCCTACAGAACACAGCATCTGTGGAACGAAGTATTGTTTGGCTCCAAAGAAAACTCCCCATGAGCCCAAGTGGGTTTTGCTCTGCATGAGCAGTCTGGTGCTGAATAGGCAAACAAGGCAGCTGTACAAACTGCACATAATATCGATATATTCCCATTTATGCCATGTTCTCAAATTACAGTGCAGCAAATTCCTTTCCAGGGGCTCTTAATCCAGAGCATGAACACTCGCTCTTGCCTTTTTAGTGGTAAGAACAATCCATTTTAAAATTAAATGCTACTTTTTACAGCACTGAACACAAACTCAGTGATCTGTGCTACTGCAAATATGAGATGTAGTTAATATATAGAAAATCATCCTATTCAAAATACTGGTGAAAACTCAGCTCTCATCCCCATATTATAAAATATTCTTCTGAATATTGCACACCTGGAAAAAAGGAGGTACAAAACTATGAAATTATTAGTACCCCTGGCTCACGTGTCCTTAAACAAGGCTCAGTTCCAGGCAACAAGTTCTAATTCATTGGTGATGAACAGCAAGCTAAAGAAAATTGAAAAACTAAAAATCAAGTAATCCTCAAACACCAGCTTATGCCAAGTTTACCTGTGAAATGTTGATGGCAGCTGCTGTGTTAAGTTGTAATAGCAGTGTGTATTTTCTTGCATAATGTTCTTAAATATTTAGTGACAAGTGATAATGCTGTCCTGCAGAAAATCCCTGGGACATAAAACATCTGTGAAAAGCCTCTCGCAGAGACCTTCCCATTACAGCTTTCATCTCAGTGTAAGTGGGAGGAGAAGGGTCAACTCTTACTGCTTCCCATAAAAACCTACCAAGCTTATTTCCAAGTCCAACTGTTCATGGATCATCTCTCTACTAGTCGCTTGTCCTGGTTTTCTCTCTATTTCCTCAGCATATTATTTAGCTGAGGCAATGCTACCAAAAAGCTGTTGGGAGCAGCATCTGTGTGAGATGTCACCCCACGCTGTCCCCTTGCTGTGATGAGGCTGTGGTTCCCTCACTCCACTCTGTGACATCTCCGAGATGCTTGGTGGGAATGGCTGAGATCTCATCCCGTCACCAGTTAAAGGGAAGCCCAAGTACCCAGTCTGAGTCAGGGTGATCTCTTCAAGATGTATTTAAAGCTTCCTAAAAAGTGCGAACCCCGGTCTGTCATGCAGTGTGTGGGATCTCACAAATACACCTGGAGCCTCCCTCATCCACTTCACACAATAGTACTGATTGTACTGTCAGTGAGAACAGAACACTAAATAATTGAATAGTATTGATCTTCAAATCGAGTTACCAGGACAAGAGCATTTTCTGTATATTTTCAAAATAAAGTCATTGTGTTCCTGTCTATAATCATCGCGTGATCCCATTGACAGGTTCAATAGTCTCAGCTTGGCAGATTTTAAAAGTCAATACAGAGAATGAGTGTGTATGTTTTCAAACATCAAATATGGTTTAATTGTTCCTATTTAAAGCTACAAACCCTCAATCAAATACTGCCCTTTCTATCTTACAGCAAAGCCTGCTGCAGTAACACAGACATGCGTTACCTAAATCAAGTTTAAAGATTTGCATTACCCATGAAAACTGTAATGCATCTGATTTAAAATGCCATTTCCCCCATATTCAGCTATGTTGCAAACTTGATGGAGACAGGTTTTTTTCCTTTATCTTCAGGAGATGAGCAACACAGCTTTCAAAGGTGAACATGGGCAGTATTCCATTTAGTGTATGGGCTGCTAAGGATAATTTGGAAATGTGAGTTATAAATTCGGGGCTTTCAAAATATTATTTTGCAATGACAGATGTAAGTTAGTTACATTTATCAGCTATGTAATAGAGTAACAACAGCTACCACTTGAAACATGGGGAGTTTCATGTGTTTCCAAGGGCTTAGATGCCAGGGTTGTGTGTAGCGTTCTCTGTGTTCTCACCACACTGTGTCTTTAATTGCAGTTTCCACTTTTGCCATATCCAAGGTAACACTTGCATCTGTTGCGATCACTTGGTGTTATTTGCACCAGGGATTGCAAAGAGGGTCCAGGCAGTTGCTGGCAAACACGTAGATGCTCCTCTCTGTTAGTAACGAGCCACATCTGTAGCCAGTTTGGCAAAACACAAAACTGGAGAAAAATGCATGTTTGAAGCTCTTCTCATCCCTTTCTAGGCAGATTTTAGGCAGATTTGTATGCAGATGAGGCTGGAATAGCTGGCAACTACTTCCGTGAATTCTCCTCTGATCTCTGACATTCTTGTTGTCCTTCAACCACGTCATTGTGTGGGAAGAGATGTGCAGCCAGAAGAAATGGCTGTGGTCAGGATTTCCATTTTTGCTGATATCCAAACTTTTTTAGAGAGCAATTCAGTTTCCAGATAATTTTTTTTTATTAGGCTTTTTTTATTTTAATAGGAGAAAATATCAGCTTTTAAGTTAAAACACTGACTTTCACTGTGGAAATCTCCAGAGGCAAGTGATTAAAAACAAACAACTTGGAATTGGTCCAAACATTTCTTACCTTCAGTTTTGTTTGCAGTGTTGAAAGGTTGTGTTGAATGGTGGTTTCATCACAGTCAAGATCTTCTGTCAGGAGTTGGGAATGGTAGTGGCATGTTATTTTGGGGGTTTTTAAGTGATATCGTAGTATATGTACAGATTGTCTCAATAGTTGCCACACTTTGTTGTAGAGGTTCTAATGTACTAAGGGCAACAGCTTTGGCAGGTGAGAAGCAATGCAGAGCTGCGTATGTCAGGTGAGTTATATTGACTTATTCCAGGTATTGCACTGTGCTCCCAAACTTTAACTTTGTGTTTAATTATTCTCACTCGTAGATCTATAGACTTAATATAGGGGAAAAAAGAAAAGCCCTGCAATCCGATGTGACAGTAGTAACCTGGACTGCAGCTTCTTCAAGGTTACGGACAAAGTGAAATTGCTGCACTGTGAAGCTGTCACAAGGATATAGCAGTTCTAACTGTTGCTGAGAATCTGCTGCTAAAGTTGAAATGACAGGCTCACTGCCAACTTGGGAGAAGTCTACACAAGTTTATTGGGAGGTAAACCTTGTAAGAAGCATCTCCAGATTCATTTTGATACAGAAATGTTTCACAGGTTAAAATCTGTTAAATGTGAAAATAAAATTTACCACATCAATCATCAGCAACTGAGAAAAGCTCAAACCTAGGGAAATAACTTGTAATGAAATCAGTCTCTTATAGACTTTTGAGTGGCATTGTGGAGCAATTTTACCTTTTATACTCTCATAATTTCCTATTTGACTTTTACTGCCAATTGCTTTAGCTATTGATTACGAAAGGAAGAATGTGAACAGATTTTTGAATGATTGTTGCACAATGCTGTTAAATATGATTTGCAAATATCAGCAGTCAGGATTCATCCATCTGAGGAATCACTGCACCATGTGAAAAACCCTATCAGGAAATGTCAGAGAAATGTGAGGCCAAACTGATGGTAAAACTGCTGGGATGGCATTGCAAGGAAGTCAGATCTGCACATTCATTCAGCAAAGAGCTCCAGTCTAAGCATTTAGTTTTAAGCAAATGAGTTCTTAGGTATTTGGGTACTCATGTAAGTGTTGAGTGCATGGGGTACTCCTGTCTAATTAAGTAACTTGAAATGACCATAAAGTATTAAATAAACATGAACTATACTAATGAACTCCATAAACCAAAGAATTAACTCAGCACCTCTAATTATGACAATCTTTCTGATCCATGGTCCTACATATAGAGGAAAAAAAAATATTAAAAAAAAAGAAAGGGTCTGTAAAGTGAGGAGCCTGGTGCAGCATCATTCTCTGAATACGCAGTGCAAGGACAAGAGTTCAGGACCCTGGGTCTCTGTTCAGGCAGAGAGCAGGGGCAAAGGGTGGTCCTATCTTATATGTTTTGGCAACTGCTCACTAAAGCTTTGTCCTTAAGCTTATGGCTCAGTGCTAGAAGTTTTGTGTAAGAAAGACACTGTGCAATTGTCTCGCGCTCCATAAATTATTGTGCACCATTCAGGAAACTGAAAGACTGATAATCCAAGCAACATGAATTTCTCCCTCTGTAGCTTGATGATCATAGTATTCTGTGTTTCATGCTAATACGTGATCTCTGAGCAATCTCTTGAGTAATCTCTCTCTTAAGTAAAATCATGCTAAGGTTCTGTGATGATGGTGATGCCTTTTACTTTTTTTTTTTTTTTTTTTAGTAATGATGAAGGTTTCTATCTTTTAAAATCTAAAAAAACCCTCATCCTAGCTTTCTAATTTTATCTTTCTAGTCCCTCTATCACACATTCCTTAACTTGATTCCTTGTCAGGGCTGAGGAAGGAAGGCAAAGGTATCTTTACCAGACAGGTTTTGAAATCCTATGCTTCTCTCACTCGGTTTAGCCAAAAAGAAAGAAATGATCAGAACTTCCTTTGTTATTAGCATCATTCCTTTAGAAAGAGACTGGGAAGGCAGGAACTGGAGGTAAAGGAATTAAAATGTAGAGGTTTGAAATGAACAAAATGATCAAAACAGTACAGGAAGGGAAAGAAAAACTCACTTAGAACTGTGATTTGGGGTGTTTGTTAGCAGCAGTTTTATTCTGAGTCATCTTTGCATGCATAATTAGTTCTCTCTGGAGATATTACTAAGAGATATAGATGGAAAAATTATAAGGGTGCATGCCGTGAATCAGAGAGATGACAATTCAAATAATAATATCTGATAAAGAAAGAGGTACAATGGACACATACCTCTTATAAGACTGAAAGGCAATTTCCATAAATGAAGGAGTAATTTTACATGATCATATTTATGTACATCAGAAGCAGAAAGATATCATTTATCCTGCAGTTTTATTTGTTATGAATAGTTTGTAGGTAGGGGTCAGACAAAGTGAAGATGTTCCACCATAAAAATTTGCTCTGTTAACCACACAGAGATTTGTTTTGGCAAGTTTTTGGGTGATAACCATTTTAATACCTTTCTTACTGTTGTTCGATGTCAGTATTGCTGTCTATTTCTCAGCCAGAAAGACAGTTCAAAGATGAAGAGAGAAGCAGTTCAATAACCACAAAGAATTCAAAATTATGTATTATAAGGATTAGGACAGTCAGAGAAAAGGGAATAAAAGCTGTGAAGTTTCAGGTCTGTTTCCAAGCAAAATTTCTCAAGAGAGAGGCAAAAAAATTACACTGCCGCTAAAAATGAAAATGGCAAAATAAAATATACACAAAGGTGAGAATCAGGTATTAACTTTGAAATTTGATTTTGTGCTTTCCCTGCTAGAGAATTTGAGCTTTTTGGAAGCAGATAGCAAACCAAAACAACAATGAGGAAAAAAGAGAACAGTGGAAGAGGAGGTGATTGATAAAAAGGATTTGATATACAGGTTTTTCAAAGAGACATTTCCATTTATGCTGTGAGACTCTGGAACTTGGTACCATTTAAGTACTGTGTTTATTGTACTGTCTCCATCAGCTTCTCTTGATTAATTCCTCATACCTCACACACCATTTCTGACATGAAGGGCTTAATCTTTGCATAAAATAACAAGGGGCAACAGTAGTGCAATACTCTGGGTTTTTCTACGAAGAACCTAGAGGGTGGTCCTATATTTACCTTTTTCATGATAAATGCGAATGTTTGTTTTCTTTATCTCAGCAGATGACAAGGCAGAAAGGCTGTGCTAATGAGTGCTTTAATAAAGCACTATAAAGTGTCGCTGAAATGGACACAAATGTAAGAAACCATCACATCCTTTTTCACTCATGTGCCACATTCTGTGTGAATCCAAGCCCTGGTCTTCAAAGGTTTACATGGCTGAGGGTCCTGTGGGGAACTGGTAAAGAATTAATCAGGAAAACTCACATTGTTAATGTTCAACATATCCGCATATGCTTTGCCAATATGGGGTATGAGCAAAACTGTTGGGCAAAGACTTCTTCAAAGAAATTTGGGAACATTAGTGGAAGAAGCATCCTCCCAACCCCACATTTTCTGCCTCAGTTGTCACCTGTGAAATCGAGAACAGGTCTCTCTGCTGAGGCTTTCAATGAGGTTGTCAAATGTGCTAAGATATTTTAGGTTGCCAGTACTCATTCCTTTTTGAACTGAGCTCCTTTCATGAAGAACACCAAAGAGCCCTCAGATGACAGCAATGTTCCATTAAATTTGGGCTCTATTTTAACAGCTACTTAGAAATCTAAACCCAGTCACTTGAAACTGAATTTTCTATTCACCATATAAACCTGAGACACTGAAATTGCTCTATAATCTGTGCAGGAGAAATAAAAGTATTATAACCCTTAAAGCAAAAGCCTCTGGACATTTTCCTTCTCTCAAACACGGTTTGTGTCTTGGGCTGTAGGTCTGTTAATATCAGTGCAGGAATCGATCAAATTGCAGCTCTTCAAGTGTCAGGGATGTTGCAATGAAGTGATTGTAACAGAGCACAATTACTGAAGTGACCATTTTCCCGGCCACCTCTGCACGCTGTCCCTTGGCTGCAGGCAGACCGGGGCCATAGTGGCACTGGGACAGTAACAGGGTCCTCAAAACATCATCTGTTTGATGTAAGAGCAATATATTTGTCTTTCTCTTTGCTCTCCAGATGGCTTTGTTTTGTCCAGAAACCACTCTGCTACATTGCTTTGAAAGTGCCTGTTAATTTGATGCCAGCAGGCAGGATAAACAGGGGTTTCAGCCACACGCAGATCCTGTGGTGACTGGGGGTGAGGCAACTTCTGCTTGTCCCATGGTGTCTACAGGTGGGCAATCTGGGGACATAAACCAAGTTGTTCATCTGACATTAGTCACTTAAATGCTACTTCCAGGTTAACCTCAAACATTGTGCCCTGTTCCTTCTCTGTCTACCTTCAGAATGAGGGTGCAGCCCTGAACACCCCCTTCTTTTCTCACTTGTGTCTGTTATACATCTCTGGGCTGGATCTCCTGTACAGCCCTGCTGGCAACAACTGAAGCCTTAATTCATAGTCCAACTTCCACAGCTATAACCCTAACTGAGCAAACCACTTAAGAACATGTTTTATTTCAGTGCATACTTAGCTCTCCCTGGTTTCAGTGAGGCCATTTATATCTTTAAAAGTTAAGCCAGTTCCTACGCTGCTGCCATGGCATCACATCTGACTGATACTGGAAGAACAGTATATGGTCTAAACAAAACTACATTAATCTTAATGGATACAGGTGCTTTGCTGGTTTATAAGGTATCTCATTGGTAGTGTATCTTGGAAAGGTCAGAGTCCAGGCTCTTACTGGGTATTGGTGCTTGTTTAGAAAGGCTCAATGTTTTCTTTTATAAGTGCTTTTATAGATTTTTACAATAACTGTATTCTACATACAGAACAACCGGCAGTGGGCTCAGAGCTAGAGAAATGCATTCTGGTTTATTTTGACTGATAGAAGTCTGATACTTAGTTCCAAATTCAACATGTGGTTGTTCTGTACCAGATGAGCAAGACATAAGGCTGGAATTTCTAAAAACCAAAATGCATCTGCAGCATGCTTATGTCTAACAGGCCTATTACCTTTACAATCACTAAATTACAATAATAAGAGATTAGAATCAGCAGTTTGGCATATAAAACCTACTACAAACATTTTTTTCCTGAGCAGTAAGTACTGGCATAATGGCGATTTATCCATCGAACAGGCACTGCCAGGGTTGAGTGTCAAAGGCCTCCAGGAGGAGCAGGATTTGGCAGAAATGAGTTGTTCTTTCCTAGCTGTGTCGTGATGGAAGTGAAGCATAGGTGGGGTCTCCCTGGGCTGAAATGAAAGAAGCCACTTCAGGAGCACAAAAGGCAAGAAATCAATAGGAAAAATTAAGTTTCTGTTGTCCTTGAGTTTAGAGCTCTTTTTATCCATGAAGTAATGCTGATTACAACTCATTACAACATGCCATGCTGCCCAAAATGCTGTCAGGGTTGTGTGATTGCTCTTAGTGCTCAGAATGGCAACAGACACATGAGGCTTCATGGTCTGTGACACCTTCTTCTGAAAAGCACCGTGTACATGCTGGGTACACTGGTACTTCATGGCAACGTGTATTAGCCCATTTGACCCTTCACTGCTGTGTATATTGAGCAATATATAAATACTTTCCTTACTTATCTGTCCCATGTCACATATCCTCATCCACTGCTACCATTCTCTCTCTCTCATTAAACTCTGGAGGAAAGGCAAACCCCTATTCTCAAAATGTCACAGGAGCAAGAGAAGTTAAAAATAAAATTTTCCAAGGAACAGTGTAATATGCAGAAACTGGATAAGGTTTCTATTAACTAGTCAGTCTCCAATGAGCTGAACTATCACAAAGTATTTGACCCTTTTAATAGCACTTTTTCATTACTGTCCTTAAGCTTAGAACAGAACTTTCCAAAATCCATTATGGCTCTTGGATTTTTGTTGCCAACTCAAACATTTACCACCTTCAAAATCTAGAGGAAGAAGAGGAGGACATTAGATAATTTTCTAATCCAAAACACTTTTAAGAGCTGGTGAAAGGGACTATATTTCTATTCAGATCCTTGCAATGCTGTAAAAAAGATCTAAGCCTTTGTTCTTTCTTAGTTTTCCTTTTTTTAACTTTGTATGAACAGTAGTTGTGAAGAGAAAATATCAATTCAGGTAGAATCACTGCTTTTCAAGGATTAATATAAACCATTTTAAAGCTAGCTTGCTAATACCTGATGCCTGAATAATTTTCACTACCTGCAGAGTCTTATTGTGATCTAGACGTTAAATAATTTCACATTATGCAGATTAAGTTTCTCTCTACTTTGAATATCAAGTTAGGGTTATGTTGTTTTTTTCCCTAGGAAGATTATGCAGGCTGACTGTGTAACTTATGCTCCCTTAATAATTAGTATAATTTAATAAAATAATGATGATATTTTCCTAATTGGGTTTCCACATAACTTAGCTTAAAGTGTACTGTGTAACAGCAGCAAAGACCTGGAGCAGACACTCTCAAGGGACAAATGCTGGTTCTCTGGGGTACCAGAATATCCTGATGGGAAGAGATCTGAAGCCCACACGTGGGAGGCACCGTGTGTGCTTCATGGTATTTGCTGGGTGCTCCCACCTCTGCCAGCAAGTATCCTGCAGGAGCTGTGGCAGGTGTGTTACCTTACAGAAGGGCTCTGCTCTTTCCTTTCCATGAAGACACTATGTTGACTCACACTTGCAAAGCATGAAATCATATAGGTATGTGGCTTAGTACCTCTCTCTGACTCTTTAAATAGGAGATGCAGACGAAGGCAGATTTTCAGACCATGTGCCACCACACTGTGCAAGTTGATGAGCTTGTTTTGATCACTAAAAGACAACTGGTCTTGTTTTTTAACAAAACCAGGACAGTCTCTAACTATTTCTCTTTGTAGTAGGTGTGTAACTTTGGTTGTTCACGTAGGAGTGCAACACACAGTGAAATCTGGTTGCATCCCTCTAGTATGTCTTCATGGTTTTCCACATCTAAAAAAGTACAATAGCCATACCTACCCCGGAAATCCTTCCCTGGTGGCCCCTTAAAGAGGCCACAGACTCCTTCATAATGGAGAGTTCAGTGTTAAAAGGTGAAACATTTTCATGTACAGAAACCAGAGACAAAGGAAAGCAATTTCTAGTGATCTGTCTTGACCTTTTTTATGGAATCCTGACAATCTCCCACCCTGCTCCATCCTTTTCTAGACACCTGCGATTAGAAAGGTTGCCAGCAGAAGCGATGAGGGTTTCTGTGATCTTTGCATGTGTCGGCACAAATTGCTCTGGCGTTGCCAGGTCTGACTGCAGGGTCTGGCACAGCAGTTGGCAGATGTGAACTGCAGCCCCGCGGCCACAGGCTCCAGGCTCCAGCCTCACCATGAGCAGCAGCATATGCCACTGCAGCACAGCAACCCCGTGCCTGGCACAAACTGAGGTTGCACTGCTTTTTGCATTACCATCTGCAGCACTTTATTCTAAGAACTAATCATGTCTGTTTGATGCAGTAAAGGAATCTATCAGAGGTTTCGATTTAAAAAACAAACAAAAAAAAACCCCAACACACACTTGTAATGTTGTTTCCTATTGCTTGAAGCCAACAGAAAACCTGAAGTTTCCAGACAGTTGTTGTTAATGTAATTTTGAATGTTAATTTGTTCTCAAGTAGGACTGGAAGGGAAGCTATCCCATGGGATGGATGAGCGAGCAAAGGATGGAGAGGTACTTGAGATTTCTGGCTTGTGTTTATCCTCTCAAAAGCACTTGATACAAATACATGGTTTCCTGGACAACTTCTTCAAGGCCATCTGTTTCAGAGGCATTGGGCCCACTCCTAATATTGCCAGATTCCCTCCTTAGAGGGTAAATACGAGTAATTGTGATTTATGTGAAGCCTGCATAATGGTGCAACTGCCCTGGCTCTCTGTAGGAATTCTGTCCTTGTGAGATGCAGGAGCCACGCTGTGCCATATCTAAGCCCCACTAGAAGTTGTATTTGCTGGAAGAATGAGGAAAAGGTTTGTGAAGGCCGTTTGGGCAAAGTCAAAGCACACATAACAGGGAGCTGCTGCTTGCACGTATCTAGGCAAGGAAGAGTCTTACACCACAAAAAATCTAATGAGCAAACGGGCAGAGAGCTGCAGGCAGAGCACAGGCTAAATATCCACCCTCAGAGGTCAGTTACAAACCAACTGGGCATGATGTCCCACTGGTCACTAGGTTATACACTGCTTTCTCTTCTAAAGCAACTGCCATGTTTTATGTTGCCCCATGAAAAAGCTCCTGCAGACAGTCGGGGACAAGCTCTGCTGACCCTGTGAACCATGGGCAGCTGCCTGGCACGTTATTCTGAGCCAGATGGAAATGGTGATGCTGGGCTGGTGCAGGAGAATAAGCCCTAGTCCTCAGCCCTGTGGCAGCACTCTATTATTGCTGCTCAGCTGTCCCTTTAGATCAGGTGTACTCTTAAATGTCTCCAGCCAAATCAAGGATCCCAGGCAACTGCCCACAAGCTATCAGGATGATTTACCCTGATTGGAAAAGCTCAATTGAACAAAGAGGGTCATTTATTCCTGTAGGTGAAATATAAAATGTAAGAGTCTCTGTTGGTTATGGGTAACCCAATACACAGATCATAATAAGTCAGTCTGCAAAGGAGTGTTCAGCAGGGGGGCAAATGGCAGGCAGTGTGTCTCTGTGGTAGACTGCTGTTTCTCCAGCACATTTCAAAACTAGGCTGTGAGCTGTTCGTGTATTTACATCAGCATTTTGGAAGACATTGGATTGGAAGTTGTATTGAATCTCGTTGGCTTTGTTTTTCTGAAAGCTGTGGCATAATGGCAGGTCAAGCAGGGTAGACCAAAAACATAAAGGTTACATGAGCATGATTTTGGCACGTGTAATGGTATGGAAACATTCTGCTGTTGGGTCTTGTTCAATGGTTAGTGGCAGGACAGCTGCAGCCTGGGTGGGTCCCCGAGGCAGCTCCAGTGTTAAAGAGGTTCGTTGTGTGCAATTATGGAGGGGAATTAGCTGCTTTCTGTAGGGATCTCATCCTGCATCTCCACCAAACAATATGTTGGTAGTGCTGTTTCTGTGCATATTTTGGTGGGGCTGAGGATCTCACTGTTCCTCACCAGAGCAAACTCCATTGACTTCCCTGTGAAAGGACAGGTAGAGTTGGCGTTGAAGCAACAGTCCATAAATCTGAAATTTCTGCAGAAAATTGTTGGAGTCTGTTTTCTACTTGTTGTGTTATTACACAATGGACTTCAAAAATTGTCTGAAGCTTTGATCAGGAAGGGGAGAGAAATGTGTGAGCAGTGGGAAGGGAATTTTGGATCTCATTGTTGTTAGTAACTGTTTTGAGGAAACCTGCCATCAAAGATATGCTTTCCTTTAAACAATAAATCATTCAGAATCAAGCGAGGAAAGCTTTTGTATTTAGAATGCTGCAGATAGCACTAAAAGCCATGTCGTGTCCCAGGATAATAAAAAAAAATACCCTTCTGTGTATAATTCTTTGTGTAGCATTTAAAGCTGAGTGATTTATAAGCCATTCTTTTTTCACTAGCACATTTTGAAATGAAATTTCACTGTGTACTCAAAAATAAAATGCTATTAAGAAAACATTACAATGTTTACCAGTCAACAATTTTTCTTTTATTTGGGTGAAATTATGGATAAAAACTTGAAGGGGAGCATTGACTTCAATTTATTGTTCCTCTTAAGGCAGTTAAATATTCCATTAACTCTAAGCTAAGGCATAATACAGGAGGTGAATGATGGAAGATTAAGGACCCAGTTTAAAGTTACACATTAAGTCATTTTATTTCAGCAGCAGAGAGTGCGAAGTCTCCAATTGAGCTAAGTCCATGTAAGGGGAAAAGTATAGGAAGCTTATAAGGGAAAATGTTTTTCACTGTTAAACAAACCAGATTACAGTCTGAGCCACACTGCATTTTTCAAAAGAACCATTAAGTTTATTGTTCCACTTACTATTTTTCTGAACTGGCACCTCATCCAAGGTCATCGACTACCTCACTGCAGTAACTGCACTGCAAACAGGTCTAAATTTCCATCCAAGGATTTTATTGTAAGTGATTTGCTTCAGCTCACCAGTGCAAGGGATTCTGGAAATCATAAGTCCTTGCCTGTAGTTCTTGTTGATAATTTAATGAAGTGAATTGCTATTGCTCTTTGTCAGTGACTTATTATAATGGCAGTTCTGTGAGGTC
The DNA here is from genome assembly GCF_963082525.1 of Nesoenas mayeri. Taxonomy (NCBI): domain Eukaryota; kingdom Metazoa; phylum Chordata; class Aves; order Columbiformes; family Columbidae; genus Nesoenas; species Nesoenas mayeri. The sequence goes on from NC_137562.1 coordinate 5,393,730, forward strand.
CCTTGAGGTGCTGAAGGGGACGGAGGCACAAAGCGGTGCCAGTGGAGGGCACACAAGTGGGTTTTGGGCTGCACTGGGTGGGCAGCTCTGGAGCTCAGCGCATCATGTGGCTCCTTCCCAAGGCAGGAGGGAACACAGTGCTCTCCACCCACATCAGCCCCGCACCAAGGCTGAGGAATTGCTCCCAAGGGGTTTGTGTTTCCATCTTCCAGCTCTAAAGGGAGCCAGGCTGCCTGACTTTCCCTACAGATGGCATTATTTTGTTTGTCCAGGGCTGCAATTCAATGAGCCAAATCGCAGCCTAAGTGTCTAGATCAGGGTAGTCTTATTTAAATGGCTCGTGGCAAAACGTGCAGTGGTGAATCTGCTTGAATCTGTGAAATAATTCTGCTTATAGTAAATGATAATCTAAGGCAAATACCACATTTTTATAAACAAGCCTTCAGTTGCAAAAAGTGTTAGAGTTGGCTTTATTTTTTTCTTTTTCACTTATAAATCTCCAGAGTGTTTTGTATTTACAGGCTGTGGAGCTAGAAAGGAAGAGTGCTTTTTGAGGCATTTTCTCCTGTTTGGCAAAGCTGGGTGGCTTTTCAATAGCATGTTCTTATTCCACACTTGGAAAACACAGCAACTGTAGGGAATTATGGATGTACTGGAAGTAAACTTTTATTACCATGTAGTGCTGAGCTTGATTTACCAAAGAAAAAATGTTGGTTTTAAATAATAAGCTTTAGGCTGCAAAACCATGATTTTCTGTTAAGTAAGACTTCATAACATTCATGAAATATGAAATATAAATCATAGCCTAATGCCAGTAGTTTCTATACTACAAAGTTTATTTTAGTAGCAGTGTAGAGCATAATATTTACCTTAAGCCCAAAATTGAGCACGGAATCTGCAATAAAAATATTTTTAAATGCTCTAGCAATAAACAAAACAACAGAAGAAAAAGGAAAATGAAAGTTCATGCTAGTGTATTGGGTTTTTTGTCATCAAGGCAAATACACTGCCAGAAATACCCTTAACAAGTAAAGCTGCTCAGATCATTCTTGGTTCCTTCTTTATTAACATTAGAATTAGAAAAAAATTCCCGCTCCTGAGTGAATATCTCCTGTTGTGAGGTTGTCAGTCTGCCTTGGCTTATCCCACACATGCAGGTCTTGCCTGTGAATAACACGAATTATATTAATCTGACACATCTTACAGGACATGATGCGGCAGAGCACATCTGCAGTATGGAATTATGACATTCTTGGATTGTACTGGTCATTTGGAGGTAGAGGACTTACATATAGCACACGTAGGTCAACTACAGGAAATCCTTGAAGAAACCAGCATTGCATAAATCATAAAAATATCACATTTAATGTGAAGTTTATCTGGGCTTTTACTTTAGAGTTAGAAGGGAACTCTTTTCTTAGGGATCATTTCAAAATGTTTCTTTGATCTATAGACCTCAAAGGTAAAGATAGTCTTTATCAATATACAGATAGGTAAGTGGGGGCATATCGTCATCAAAGGCCAAAGGTTCAAAGATATTTTGATCCTTTCAAATTCACATAAATACTAAATGTCATTTTTAAAAGTGTCAAAGCCAGAGAAGACCAAAGACAACTTGAAACCAACCTGACTTAGGGTGTTGCTCTTCTCTGATGTTGTACCAAGAAATCAGTGCTCCTATTCAAAAAGCAAGGAAGTGCTCACAGCCAGTTGATTTTGCAGGATCCTGGCTTTAATAGTATGTGGTGAATATGCTCTGACTACGCCTTGCTCTGATTAGATTCCTCAACAGACCTAGGCAAAGGAAAACTTCAATTCTGGATTGGTTATTGGTCTCAGGCACAAGCTAAGTACTGAGTAACCAGCAGGGACTGGTTGTCTTCCCCAGCCTTTGCCAAAATGTCTTGTTGAACATCTGCCATCCAAAGGTTCACGTAATTAAAATTATTTTGTCATACGTGATCAGTTGATCAGTAGGAAAAAAACAGATGCCCAGGAAAACTGGGTAACTCTCACTAAATATGCTGACCCCAGTAAGGTTCCTCTGGCTCTTCTTGATTTGGGATGAGTTTTGGGTTTGTTTTTGTTTTGTTCTTAACTAGTGACTGCTGGAACAGTGTAATTCCTGAGGCCTGCTAGGTCCGGATCTCATGTAGCTGGCAGGATTCCACATGCTCTTACTGTACTAATTACAGTGTTTGGATTGCTTTGGCATCCATTTCAGAAAATCAGGCCAGAGACAATTTCCTCAGGTGCTCGGGAGGACTCTGCTTTCCTTCATCCTGCATTGGGTCTGCCCACCTGGCTCGGTACATCAGTGCACCATAGGACTGTGCAGCATCTCTACTCCACACTATGCCCATGGGGGCACAAAGGGACCAACAGAAATAACAACAGTTAAGAGCAAAAGCAGCAAAGTGGCCATAAAAAATAGGCACAACAGGCATCTGTATATTAAGTATAAAAAAAAATTAGTGTTGTAGAGAATCTCTAAACCAATGATCTTGAATCTGTTGCTATTTTTTCTACACCTATTCAATCATTTGTACAAGTATCCCTTTTGCTTCACTCCAGGAAGAATACCTTTAATATTAACCTTTTAGCTAAATACTCATGATGACTTTTTTCCTGTAAACTAGACAGGATAGTAAGGGAATGAAAGATTTTGGTTATAGATATTGCCCACTAGAATGACCATGAATATGCAAAAGAGATTTTCAACAGATTTCTGTACAGTTATATGGAATCTGAGTATATTGTTGGTCCCTCAGTGACAATAATGTCTCAAAGTACATTTTCTCCCCTAAATTTATTTATTTGCTATCAACAATAAATCAATGGAAGCATTCATATTTTCTCAGAGTCATTTGAGTTTAAAGCTCCCAAGAGACACACAGAGAGAGACAGAGAGAGAATTTAAGTGTTTTTATCAATAAAATGGTGTGCTATTTAACACTTTTAATATACAACATATATCTTCTGGCATATGTCCATTTTTGCACATATAACCTGAGAAATTTTGCTTGCTGATGAATCTTTACTGATGCATTTATTTTAACAAGTGGTGAATGATAGTCATTTTATTCCCAAATACTAGATCTAGGGCTTTGGAGCAGGACTCTGAGCAGGATTGATCCTCATTGAAATCAACACAGAACTGTGGGGATTGGAATTTCTCCATGGCTGCAATTAGCCATATATTTACTTGGATGCTGTGTAGCTCACATACATTAGACAGTGGTGTTCAACTGTGAGGAGTAAATGATCTCTGTCAGACATTAAATCAGGACCAGGTAGGGAATGTACAACGATTAGGGTAGGAACAAGTTGAGCGTTTTGAATTTCTGGTTTCTGCCCAGCGAAGGCCAGACGTGACTCTGAAATTAGAGCATCCCAGGAAACAGAATTTCTCTTGCTCCATTTTGAGCTTTGAAGATCAAGAAAGAGTATGTCTTTGGGCTGTACCTGTCAGAAAATTGTAAAAGATATATAGCTTCACTATATGCAGATTTTGTGCAAAATTTTACAGACCAAGGATTTTGGGGAAGATTCACTTAGTAAACTGGACTTCGATGTTTCAAATTTTGTGTGCAGAGGTGCCTCTGAGCAAAGATTCATTTTATACCCAGCAATTATTTTGTATGGTTGTGACCATCATTGTGCACGCAGAGTTTTAACCATGTTTTTAACAGTTTTAGTTGACTAAAGTTTTAGGTGAGCTAAGTCTCCAAGGTTCTGGGACAGTTTCAGGACACATTGTAACCACTAATGTTTTAAAAAATATTTCATTTCTCTAGTTCTCAATTATAGAGTAAATCTGAAATTAGCCTGTTACAATGGGTGGCTGAAAATTAAATGACAGAATCATAAAAGATTAAATGATATTGACTCTCTCTTGCTTTCTCACACACAGTTCTATATTAAAAGACCAAATCTTAAAGTTTTGGATATATTTAGCACTTCATTATGATCTATTTAATTACTTGGTACCAAGTAAATGCAACTTCATTAACTTCTAATATTGCTCTGATAAACCAGAAGATATGGTTTTATTAACTGGCCTTCTGAGAGACATCTCAATAATGTGACTATGTCCAGTGTTTGCAATGACATGGAACCTGGACAAATAACAGGGAAGGTAATTTATAATGTCAGCTTGTAGATCTTAATGTTTTTAACATCTGAGTAATATCACAGAGCAAAAAACTAATGGTATTCCTAAAATTTTGTGAGATGCCAACATCTTTTAACATAAGATCATTTAGGATTCACAAAAATGTGGCTGAAGTGAGAATTCATCAAAGAAGTTTTTTGCCTGCATAGTGACTGACTTTGTTAATCAATGCAGAGATTCCTGTGGACTTCAAAAGGAGCAGGGCTGGGCACACAAACTGCACACAGTGAATTGCACACCACATCTGGAAGAGCTTAAATTAACAAACAAAAAACAAACAAAAAAAACCCCCACTAAATAGACATGTTTGTTAATGAAAAATATGAGGTATAACAAGTCTTCAAGTTTAACCAGCCCTTCAATTAAATGAATAATTTGGTTTCCTTTTATTACTTTCCCTTCACATTCTCACCTCTTGTTATTTTCTTCATGCTCCTTATCATATAACCAACGAAAACTTTGCACTTCCACAGTCCTACCTTGAAACTTTCTTTGTAATCTGTTGAAGTAATTTGTCCGTAATAGAGGGAAATATTTGAGCTGTTCAGACTTGCACATTATTTTTAAATTCTTCTCATACAGTAGCTATTACAAAGTGTGTGAGATGCTGGTTATTCCTGAATTCAATAGCTTGACTGGATGAGGATTGATTAGTCATCTGCCAGCATTTGGGAATAGTTAAATACTTCTGCTAGTAGATAAAAATGTGCATTTTGTACAGTTTAAGGAGCGTGAGGGAATTGTTTCATTGACCCTGTGGATATATTGTGATAGTTATTTTTCTAGAAGTTTGGTCTAGGGTTATTTGTTTTTATTTAAGCAGACTGCAAGATAGACTTGTGATTTGAGTAAGAGAGAGACTGTCATTACACCAGGGCCATGATGTCAGAGTCAGTCACTTGTTTGCTGTATGATTTCAGAAAACACACTACATCTGACATTGTGTGTGTTTATCCATTTCAGTCAAGCCATCTCTATAAAGGAGAACTAATGAATTCACCATAGAAAACTGCTTCTATATGCAAATATGCTCAAGGGAAAGAAAAGTGGCTTCTTGCTCCTGACTCGGCATTTTATGGAGTGGGATCTGGGACCCACATCTCCCCCTTCTCTAGCAAATAGCATTGATCAGTCTAGGATGGCCTCTTAGCTGGTTAGCTGGGTGAACACCCTCCAACTAGTTTGTGAACAAAGGTCTTGCTTTGTCTGCCCTATGAAGAGGTGGCTCTGGACATGCCCGTCAGCAGGCAGGTAGGAGCAGTTCTTTTGCAAGCCAGAGCTCTAAGGACTGGAAACAAGAGTCTACAATTAGAGCATCTAGATTTAACATCAAGTGCTGTCAAGGCTGTTAGATCTACTGTGCTCTTGTTATGCCAGTCCAAAGTCATAAAACACTGCAAACATGTTAGTACCCAAGAGTTTGCAGATGCATACTAACCTGGGTAGAAAATGCCCGTTCTGTTTGCAAGCCAGCAGGTATCCTGCTGACTAGCTGGCAAAATTAATTGCGAGTAACTGGCGCATTTCCAAACAAGCACTATTCATCCCTTCATTATCACAAATCTTTGCTGTCACTTCTTAATCAACTCTTCATTCATAATTCTACTGCTTCTATTTTGTTTACTTTTCTAGTATGATTGATGTAAACACACTTTATGCTCAGCAGTTATTTTGCATGAAGATTAAAACTGTAGCAAGCAGTTTGTAAAATAAAGGCTTGACAGAAAAGCAGCTTATGAGACAAAATTTGAAAGCAGGACTGGGAACTTGAAAGCAAACCTCCTTCATTCAATTATCCCTTTTCCTGGCTGATTCCTTGGAACCAAATTTAAACCAAATTTTCTTGCTTTTTAAGGGCCAACATTACCAAAATTGTTCTACATATGGAGGAAAATTTGTGCTGTGCTGTAGCCTGCAAAAAGAAAACTAAAAGAGTCTTCTGTGTAAGCAAGGAGAAGCAAGCAAGGCAATGGCAGGAAAATTAACTGCCAGCATTTTAGCATAGAACAGTTATTTCCCTCTATTTGTTTATTAATTGTCAAGCAGGCAAATTCCTATCTCTGTGTATTGTGTTATCAAGCTAATGGCAGGGAATTCTCTTTCATATTTCATTCAAATACTGAACACAAAACCACGTCTCTGAAGACCTGGGCCATGATGGGTGCATTGTGTTTAATGCCATCTTTTTCAATCCTTGTGTGACTTGCTTCTTAATTTTGTAACTTCTCCTTAAATCAAACCATTCACTCTTCTTGCTAATCATTTATTTTAGAGCTTTTGGCTTCCTTCTTCTTTATCTCCAGATCTCATTACAATTTTCTTTTAGCTTCCTTGTTCCTCATATTTGCTCATTCACAAGCATCTAAGGTTTTCATTCCTAGCAGCCAAAAATCCTTCCCTGATTTCTGCTGGACTTGAGTATAGTTCAACACTTACAAACTGCAAACTGCTCTGTGTGTAACAGTAGCTCTTCAGGAATCACTATTCCAGTCAAATTCACCAAGTCAAAAATCCCTAGTTTTAACCTGTAGATCCACAGAGTGATAATAATGTTAACTTATGCCAATGTTGAGGCATTTGCTTGATGAGTGGTAAGACTTCATTCATTACTTTTTGTCAAATATGCTTAAGATCTGTATGTGTCAGAGTAATTAAAGTGTGTATGATGAGGAGGGGGATAAAGAAGGTTGACTAAAGAAACTGTTACTGAATAGATCAAGAAAAAGAGCCGTGTTTTGCTGCCGTCACCTTTAATATACTCAGAAGCTCTGATATGGCCTAATTTGTTAACACAAATTGAAAAAAGTCATGATAGCAAAAGCGAATAAAGAAGGAGTGCACCAGGAGGCAGAAGTATAATTAAAAAAAGCCCTCTTTATCTAAAAATTTCATTAAAAACAAAGAAACACTCAAACACACAGAGATATATATATGATGTAAGTTTTAATTAAAAGTGCAGCTGCTGCTTTGCAGTCTCGGTGTAGAGCACACATTTCTCTCTTCCAAACAACTACTGTCTGGCTCCAATGTTTCACATTTGAGAACACCTCTGGGTCCAACGTTACCACAAATAATGAGTTACTCTGAAGTAGAAATTTTAGAGGTAGCTAGCACACAAGGCAGGATTTTATTTATTTCCTTTATTTCCTTTATCTCCTTTATCTGTAGATTGAGATTCTCACAAAAATATGGCATGTGGTCATTGACTGTTTAAAGAATGACCTCCTCCTCTCAAAGATCATGTCTTAAGGAATGAGCTGCTAAGAGAAGCTTTGCACACTCACATTCTCAGCTAAAACTGCAAACACATCTCCAGGTCAGGTCTCATTTGATTAATGCACAGATTAATGCACATCTTCCAGGGCACTGGAAGATGCTGGTGCAAACTTACTTAGAGATGAACCAGAGGAATTCTGGGATACTTTCAAAATTTTTTTTAATTTATTTATTTTAATGCTGTTTATTGATTTTTATTGTTTCCCCTCTTCAGATTTTGCAGAGTAGACCTGTCACAGGTGTCCTTCATAAATCCTCACATGTAGTTTCTCACATAAATTCAAGCCAAAAAATTGTTAAGAAAATACTAAAGTAATTTACATTTCTGCCACGGATGCTAACCTCCCCCTTCATAAACAGTACAAACTTGTCAAGGAAAACTCCAGAATAAAGGCAATGTCTTATAAAAACATATTGCCTGCTGCCTATAGGCAATCTTCATGGGATAAAAATGAATCATATCTCCCTGTTATATCTTACTTAGCAAATTTTTCACAGTGAGAGCCAAGGTGAGTGTTCACTGGCCCCGTATTAAAGTCTGTCTCCTTGACACTGAGACAGAGACATCAGTGTGAGAAGCAGAGAAGAAACAAACCAGCCTGGTTCTGGAAAAATTAGGAGATTACTCCTTGTGGTAACCCAGAAGATGCTCTGACTTTCCCTTGGGTGAACCCTTTGCAGGGATGCAATTCCAGAGCTGCGATAGCATCACAGGGACTCCCAGGGTTCACGGCTGTGGCTGTTGCAGCAGCTGTCAGTGCCCAGTATAACAAAAGCTTCCAAAAGGAATTATTTTTTACTATTGTCATCTGCATGACTTTGACAGAAAAAAAACATTTTACAAAATTGGGATCCATAATTACTGAAAGACTGACGTTGCCATTCCCATCTTCTGATCATGTCTGTACCCTTGTTTGCCCTCCTATTTGAAACAGTAGGCACGTTTTTGCACCTCAGGCATTTTTTATGCTCATCTGAGCCAAGAGAATCCTATTCCTGCTGCTGCTTTGTCACCTCAGAATCCCACCTGTGTCTCCATTTTAGAAATTAGTCTATAGCATTTGCTCAGAACACAGTTCTATTGACACCCCTTGATTGAAAGACCAAATTTTACTTGGATATATATTTCCTTCACACAGAGTACTATATGTTGCATGTCAGGTTAGGAGGTAACCCTTTGTGTGTGAAATATCCAGAGAATGTTGTGTAAGCATCAGAGATAGCAGCTCTTTTCCTTTTCTTTCTCTTTATTAGCCTCTAGTGTACAGTACATTATATGAAGTTCTTCAAATCATGGCTTAATATAAGCCTCAGTGTTATGTTTGTGTCTTCACATCATGGCCAGTAAACCTAATTTAATCTAATTTACCTGGCCTGGTTGATCTGAGGAGCTTCAAAAATCAGTGTTGGCAAATACAGTCCCAGAAAGAAAGTAATAAAAAGTTAATTCTGTTGTTAACAAATATCGGTGTCAGTGAACAAGGATTTATGGAGGTCATTTGGGAATCTGATATATTTGATTTCATTGCTTCAGTAGGGATAGGGATCTTGTTGGTTTACAGTTGCTATTCTGGCTGAGCTTCATAGCAGTCACTTGTTATTAAACTCCAAGTTAAAGCATATGTTATTATATATAAGGGACATTTTTAGCTGAAACAAACTAGTGAGGTAAAGGGGTTGCGCTTCATTGGTTGGATAAACCATTCTTCTGTTTGAGGTGTAACCCAGCTAGCATCTGGTTGAGTATGGCATATACATTTGGTGCAAGAGAATTTTAATTTGGATCCTGAAGCTACTGCATAGTTTCAAAATGTCCCATCAGAAAGACAAGCCACACATGATAACAAACTTACCTGAGCATCTCACCAAGCGTGAGAGCCAAACGAAAAGCTGCTTTCTTTAGGGACTGCAGTAGGTAAGCGATGATGCCGGGTACCCACAGCGAGGGCTTTTCAGGTTCAGAGAGTATTGTCACAGCACGTAGTGTTGTACTTCAGCACCCTAGATGATGGCAACGAAAAACAGACCAGTGCTGTAACTGCTGTACAAATAACCATGGCACTGAGAAGCTTCAAAGGCCCATGAGTGCAATTGCTGGGAGTTTCCATGCCTCAAACAACTCCGAGCCCTGCAGGGGAATTGCCTTGCAGTATGAGTCACTTTTTAGCCATGACTAGAACTGATCAATGGCATTTATGAGATAATTGGGAAAAAAAAAAAAATCCCATTTCCCCACTGTTTTTTCTTGAGATATTGCCATAAAAGCTGTGTGCAAACTCTGATTTAAAGAGGCATCAGTACTCAGGCTTCGAGGAAAATCACAGTCTGCTCATCGCACATACCAAAACACAGGTGGCAGATAGGGCATTGCTCTGTTGAATTGCAGGTGCTGTTTGCAAGGGACTTTGCTTTTGAATTTCCAGCTGTTTAAGTTTGTGTTTTATGTTCAATGTCTGCAAATTATAAATGAAATTCCTATCAAACTTTGCTTTTATTGGTACAGTTCTCATATCTGAAGTATTTTTCTTTATAGGCAAGTGCTATATAATTAGATAATCTGTATGGTAGTTGAGTTATGGTACTTCAAAGTGTTTGCAATATCTGGATTAAGAAGCTAATGACTTTCATGAAAAATGAAAAATCATCAGTCAGATATTGCAGTAGTCAGTGTCTTTACAATTACTGAATATCAATAATAAATAAATAGAGATAGACAGGTAAATGTGTTTTTCAACAAGTTTGGATTGTTGACCATGGAAGTTTGCTTACTAATCATTAACTGCTGCCACTTCACAATCTTGTTTTATACCTTCATACTGTGAGAATATTGGTCTTCAAAAGCTTTGAAAATATTGTCTTCTAGTACAGATAGTGCTAACTTAACATCTAGCTAGATCTTATTTTTCTTTGTTTTAGATTTAGTAGTAATGACCACATCTTGCTTCTGAAATTCCTGTGGCTCTGCCCAAAGGAAGGGACTCTTCTCACTGAGTTTAATCAGAACGTAAAGAAACAAGCAAATCCCAGAAAACAGACAGACCCAAAGTTACTTTAAACAAGAACCCAACATGTTTAATCTTAGTTATTCAGCTACTCACCATGGAGATGTTTTTGAAGTGTGTGCCTGGAGTTGGTTCACAGGGGTTATCTCTAACATGGCTGTTTCCCACCCACTCACTCCTGTGTGGAGATGGTTGCAAACCAAAACCTCAGGTAGAAGCTCCTGAAACCAGTGTGCAGATACAGACATTTGAAACCTTCACTCACAGGTATATGATTTTCCTTTTCTTTAATAACAGGATCCAGTCTCAAATCTGTGCTTTAAGACCTAAAAAAAATTGTATTCAGGAAGCCTCTACCCATTTATTTCTTGTTGCTTTGATAAATCCAATCTATTGAACACTCTCCAATTTATTGTAAATAACTTTTGTGAAGTAAAAATACTATCCATCAGCTTTGTCTTGTAATCTACTCACTGCATGTTTTCCTGCCTACCCAAACAGATTAATCACAGAGATAGCTGAAGTTGTCAGTTAGGTATTGGCTGACTATCTCTATATCTTTCTTTTATTCTCTCTCTTTTTTTTTTTTTTAAGATTATATGACTTGAGCAGTGGGAAAAGCAGCTATACGTTTAATTGAGTGAAAGTGAAGTTTAAATCAGAGCCTGATAACTTTGTGCAGAAGCCTATGTTAATGACTTGACACTTGTGCTAATGTTAATTAGTTTATTCTGAAATAGAAGCACATGTAGAAACAGTTGGCACACTTTGTCAGTATATGAACAATGTTTATCTCCTTGCTGGTTTCCTGATATTTCAGTATGAATAATTACAACATTTTAGTACTGGAAACTCAGTATTTCATCTCAGGCCAAACTTAACACATTTTGTTTTATTTTTAAGCAGAAATGCAGCAATACATCAAAATAATGAGAGTTTGTAAATCTGTGGATATGCTTCTATGATTAAAGCTGGAAGTATCTGTAGGAAGAAAGCCTTGCCATCTTTCCTGTGTTATCTTATTAAATGGTCCTGCTAAACATTTTCTGTCTAGGCTCTTCCTTTGTTTAAAGCTACTGAATCAGATAATTCATCATTTATATTCTACGAAGATACAGAACTGTGATCAATAGAAACTGTGGGCACCCAGTGTCATTTAAATTCTTGCAGACCCTCTATATATTGCATACTGTATTTGCTGCTTCAGAGAAGAATCTCAAGTGACCAAGTGATCAAACAAAAAGGGATATATTTGTATTTTGTTGTCTTTCTCAGCAGTTTGTAATACTTGTCAGGCAGCCAGTTTACTGTTAAAAGTTCAGACCGCACTAATATATGCCATGTTGCAGTCAAGTTCAAGCTTTCCTTGCTTCATTTGAATGTGGGTTTTTTTGAGGGGCTTGTTTTGTTTTTCTGAGAGCTCTCTACCAGTCTCAAGTGGCTCATTTCTCTGTAATTTACTTAAGTACAGATGTAAAATGCTTTTGCTGATAGGTCAGCAGGTCATATTTAGAACGAGGGCTGAAGATGCTTCAACCCAACTGAAAGGTGTCTTGATTTTGACACAAAGTATGTGCAAAAAGCCTCTTTGGCCACGCAGGCTGAGTGGGGTGACCTCTTCCAGCCACAGCACCACCTTCAGAAAAGCTGCATTTAGCGAGTTTTTTACAACAGTATCATTCTGGGATGAAAACCAGGGATGATTTGCCAATCTCATGTGGTTGGCAACAGGATTTCCTCCTTTCCCAGGTAATGTTTCTTCAGGCAACACCCCATCTCAGACACACATATTTTGTAATTGTAGTGCAATGTGCATGTGCTCAGACATGAATCTGCTCTTTATGTTGCATGGATAGGAACCCAGGTTTGAGTTTGGAGAAAATATGTAATAGGAAAGCTCAAACCCAGGCTGTTTGTCAACATCAGTAGAAACAGATGGTCTTAGGTCAGCGTGTCTGTCGAGAGCTGGGTCAGAAAGAATTTTTAGTCCATGGTTGGCATCCAGGACAAAACTAGAAATGAATCAATGCAAACACGGCATTTCCAAACCACACCATTCAATGCAGAACTTCTTCAGATATTGCACTTCTTGTCTTAATCTGCCAAGCAGTCTATAAAGGACCTTCAGAAAACAGGAAAAAATAAAAGTGCCAAACCTATTTGGTTTAAGGAATTCATAAATTTTATCTGACTTTATCTCTGAAATGTCATATTTCTTGAACAGACCTGAACTAGAACTATACTTGGATCTTTTTTGGATCAAAGGCTCAGGTTTGCTTTCAGTGTAAGGGTTTTATGTGAAACCTCAAAGAAAAAGTCAAAAGCTAAAACTTGGAAACCATGGCCACTTTCTGCCTTCAAACTGTATTTTTAATCCTCAGTGACCCTTAATGTAAGAGAAAAGGCCATAAAAATTGAGACATGGGCATTTCTATTGAAAGCTGTAGGAAACAGGCAGGGAGAGGATATGTGTGAGCTTTCCAAAGTGAAGTATTATATATGCAGCCCAAATGGCAACTGTCAGGTCAAAAAATAGAGAACAACCGTAGCATATTTCTGCTTCCCCTGTTCTTGGATTATGCTGAATCCCAGCAATGTGGTACCAGGCAGTCAGCCCGGGGGGTTTTGTGTTTCACTGTCAGGAGGTGGAATTAGCAAGTCTGGGACAAGTTGACTTCCCAGCTGCTTTCTCAGCTGAATGTCAATATTTTCATTCATTTCAGTCTTGCCCAGGGTTAAGTTCTTTTTCCATATAGAGGAACAATGTCACAGAATGGTTTCTCAAAGGTTTAGCTCTTTTTCAGGATTCCTAAGGGAAGAGCTATTTCCTTCTAAGTTTCCAAGCAAGAGAATCAGAAACCAACATCAGACACCGTATAGAGAATCAAGTGGTGATTATGAGTGAACTTCTATTTTCTTTAATGAGGTAGATGGAAATTATCTCTCTTTTTTTTCTGAAACAGAAATTTCCACTTAATATAACACCAGATTTTGTTACCAAGTAATGTCTCATATAGACTTAACAGTTAGTTTGTAATTGTTTTTTTTATCTATGTGACTAATGAAATGTACATGATAAAGGACTGTACTAAGAGGAAAATGAGGATATTAGGAGTTTCTAGATGTCATAAGTTTTATATATTAAATATGGAAATTAAATTAGGCTTCAGTCTCCTAGAAATTTATATCTTGGCCCTTGTTATACTTCATATATTTAATTAAAATGATAATATATTTGGCTGCAGTTGTGAAATTATTTTAAAAGAAAGTAATTTCTTCTGGGGCCTTATTTGAGTTGTGAATTAAAAGATGTAGCGATACAGAAATAATAACAAGGTCTGTTGGGAGGGTGGTCAGAGCCTATTGTTGTGAGCTTATTTAGACCTCTAGTAAATTCAGATTAAAGTGTCTCCCCAAATTAAGGTTTCTTATAATTGTGGCTGCTGCATTAATGTTAGAAACATTTTCCTGATGCTTTTCCCTTGTTTAGCTGTAGCAATTACAGTCACCGAACTCTGCTTGGAGTTCCATAAATCCCAGAGTACCACGCTAATGTATCCGTTTCCTTTATCTTTTAGTGTAGTTAAAAGTAGAGCTGTCTTTTCAAAGACACTGTGATTGGAATGACTTATGCTGACCAGTTCCCATTTTCTCTCCTTGTAAACTCTATTTAGTGTTACAAAAACAATTCAGAGGCAGATTGTAGGTGCCACACATCTCCTCTGACCTTTAAATCAAATTTAGTATTTCACTCTGCAGTAGGCCACCAAGCAAAACTTGACAGCTTAATAAAGTGGAAATTTTAGGCAGTAAATCTAAGAATTCTTCCATCATTCATGAGAAAAGAGATCAAAGCTTTGCCTTATTGTTAAATATCTCCCAAACATGAGCTTTTGAAACTCAGGTAGAATAAAATCTTGTATTGTCAGAAGTGAATTCTCCTGCCCTAAATAATATATCAAGCAACATTCTTCTGTCTACTTGAGCTCTGGGACAGTGTGCATGACATGCAGGAGTCATCTTGAGTAAGATCAATTAACACAGAACTGTGATTACATTACCAATGAGCTGTGAATTTCAATGCATGCCAATCCTGAAAGAGCTTCCTTCCCCTAAAAACAGAGGATATACTTTAGAAAGATATTTGGTCAAATACCAAGTAATTTGGGTCAAACTGTGGGATAATGTTACTCTCCATAATTAATATAAACTGATGTTTCGCTGCTCTAGACTCAGTGAGAGGAATTCTTGTTAGTCATTGTCTGGAGTAACATGCTGCAGATATTTAGGAAAACAGCTGCACATTTTTTTTTTACTGACAATGCAATTTTATAGAAATACCGGGGGTTTTTTGACAGTGATGTGTCCAAGGTTAAGGCCATCGTGAAAGGTGCTTGAGGTAATGACAATGGGATTAAAGGCAGAACAAAAACCAAAGAGCACAATTTATATGTTCGAGACTGCACCACAAACAAAAATCATTTCTGGATAGGAATGAAAGGAAAAAGCCTTTCAGGTACAAAACTACTAGGTCAGAAGGAGGTCTGTTTTTCATTTGAGGAAGTATGTGATTATATGATTGGCCTGAAGCATGTTCTACAGTGACCTGCTAAAGCAAGACCTGATACACCATAGAGCAGCCAAGAATGATGTTCAGCTGTGCAAAGCCAGATGCCACATACCTACCTCTCACCAAGACAGGGCTTTCCCTGCAGTCCTTCCAGTGATTTACCACCATTTGTTGCCTTTTTATTACAGCCATTGTATTTTTATTATTTTGCATGTGCTGTATCCCATTCGATTTCTCCCCAAATATTACTGCCTGTGACTCTACAGCTTCCATAAGATTTTTTGCCTTCTTTTTTTAGTCGTTCCCCAACCACAGGCTAAACTAGTCTGGAAAGATATTTCCCAGCAATTTACTGAAAGCATAAAAATAGTCAATGTTAAAGCTAAGCCAGTGAGTAACAGGACCAAGATAACTACTGTCTGGTGTATCCTTTAAAACAATTTGTCACCAAATCCATTTGAAAATCAGGTCTCTCTTCCCTAAATATGAGGCTTTACATCATGAAACCTTGCCTTTCTATCAGAATTTGGCAATGAAAAACAAACAAACAAACAGAAAAAGTAATGTACATAGCAATGGACAGATGTGCGTGACAGGTTGGGTGGATGCATTGGTGCTATTTGTCTTCGCAACTGAGGAGACTATATGGAGTGGTTGGTACTTTAGAGTCCTCCTTAAAGAAGGATAAATTGAAGCCCCCTGATTTCAGACGTTATACTTGTCCAGGAATATGGATTTTGTAAAATAGTGTGAGTTCTGAAGTAGACTTTTGTTCTGTGGGAGAATGAAACTCAGCTCTTTTGAAATTGTTTGGGAAAGAGTGTGAGATCTGCCCCAGATATCCAGAGCTGTGCAATTAGGACATTTATCTGGACAGGGTGGAACACGACATCAGATTTTCCATGTCTTATGTAAGTTCCTTCTCTCTCATGTTTTGATTAGATATTTTACTTTGAACTTGGAAATGTTCCTGTTTCAATAAGTAAAATGTTCAGATGGTAAGGAACAGAGACTATTTCACTTTCCACTGAAAATTCTCATCTTTAGCTCCTGGATGAACTAGCCTAGCGCTACCAAGAGTGTGATTTTTCAGAATCAAGGCAACATCTTTCCATACTTTTTATACTTGCTATATATCTGTCTGACCTGTGTTTCCCTGGAAAAACCTGCTTAGCCTGGAAGGGAATTTGAAAGGATCAAGTCTGTACTCTGCTCCTTGTAGAAGTCTATTAATGAAGTTTTCAGGGAATTAAATAGGATGCAGGCTAGGGCTGGAAACTCTGTTTTTTAAAAGGAATGGCAATGCTGCCATACAGAGAGCCTCACTCCCTTTATTCTACATACTCAACACAGAGTTTACATGAGTCCTGGAAACATTTTGTGGATCATCTGTCTCAGGATGAATTTCATAGTAAAATGGTGAGGACACAGGTTTCCTATTTGCTTGCCACGTTCCTTTTTAACGTTTTTGAAATAAATAATTAAGTACTTGTATAATACTGGAACTGTAAATGAGCCTGGACGTGCCCTCTGTGTCCCATCTAAAGCATAAAACCAAGCTTCAAACATTACAAATATGTTCTCTATCAATCCACTGACTTTGCTAAGGCATTAATCTCCCAGCAAGGATGGGAAACCATTATCCACCACAGGAGTTACTTACACAGACATTAGCTTATAAAAGTAGTAAAGGAATCAGAATTTGCTTTTATCAGTTTAGTGTAAATGAGAATTCAGATGGGATCCACTGTTACTGTGTTCACTGATTGTCTATTATAAGCAAAAAAATCCATTACTTCAATGGAAATATCAGCAACAATGTATGTAATCACATTTCTTTTCTACTTTTTGCACGCATGAAAAGGGGATACTTACATTAAATAGGAAAGGGAACTACAAATAGGAAGGGAAGATGATTCTGCAGGGAGAAGCCCAAGGATCCACACCCCCCATATTTGTAGGAGTTGTGAAAGAGAGAAAAACTTTGAAAGCTGGGAGGATGAGTGAATTAAGCATTTCCAGTAATGGAGGATACAAAACCTTTCCAAACCATAGTAGATGTAGGGAAAGAGACTGGGAAAAAGCAGATAACTTGTGAGCAGCTGCTGGGAGCCGCAGCCTGTCCTGGGTGACTGTGTCTTCACTTACCATCCTGCATCAGTGGGGAACCAGCTGCCAACATCTGTTTTCAAGCCCAAGTACCATCATTCCCACTGCGTGGAGATATTTTTGCAGCTATACGCAGCTGCACAGACAAAAAATGAGTACCAGGGTGATGACTGAGTTATTTTAGATGTGCACTTTAGTTTAATATTAATACCTTTGTACAGGAGTTGGGTCAAAGGCTGAACTGGTGGCTGATCAGAAACAATTATTCAAAACAAAAAATTGAGACCTGATTTTATTGTAGCAAGGGCCTCTGAGAATGATTTTTGGTTAGGAAACAAAGGAGATGGAGGAAGATACCTACCTACATCCCTCAGTAGGGGACTGTGGCCCAAAATTTAAGGTTTAAGATGTGTCCACTTTCCACACAGATCATTGAAGCAGTCAGTCAATGTAGGTGCTAGACTTTGTAGGATTCTTTCCATTTTTTTGGATCTTTTTTTAAGCATCTACAGTTGCAGAAAATAAGAAAAAAAAATAAATCAACCAAAAGCACCTTATTTTATTACAGAAAATACAAATCTTCTGTCAACCTTGCAAACAGGAGAAAAGGGCTTAAGTTCTTTCTTTTGGACATTATTCACGGAATAATAACAGATGAATTTGCTCCCACAGTAAAGATATATTATTTCAAATTGGTCTTATATTTAAATATGAAATGAGCTGGCATTTTGTCATGTCAGCTAATGAAACTGCTGGGAAAAAATCTGAGGATGAAAAATAGACAATTAAATGGTTTCTTTGAAAACAAAAGAGGGATTTTCATATCTCTTTATAATGATGAGTTTGCAGTTCCTTTTAACCAGGCTACCAACAAAGTATAAATGTAAATCTGTAATGTGTCTGAGCTCCAGAGCACTTCAGGTTACTGGGATGAGAGTGCTTTGTGTTATTGCTGTCATCTGCAAAGGCAGATGCCCCAGGCTGGGAAACACTGAAAAAGTAACAGATAACCATTCCCTTTCATGACACCAGAACTATAATTCCATGAAATATTTGGTTTGTAAAAAAAAAAAAAGAAAACAAAAAACATGAACAAAAAACCCACATAATAAGAAGTAAATATAATGGGTGCTGCTAAAAGCTCAGAATTCATTGCCTTAGGCATTAGCAGTAATTATAAATATTTGTGTACCTGAAAAAGGAGATACTATAATTTAGGAGACTTTAACAGCTCCCATGGCATGTTTCAGTGTAGGATGAGGCAGAGGAAAAGCTGTTCTGGTACAGACCCCTGGTCAGTCAAATCCTCTGCACAGTGAACAAGTTCAGCAAGATGAAGGCTGGGTTGAGACAGGTGGCCTGTAATTCATTTGAAATTATGCCTATAGTGGGAGGGAGGTTTTAAGGAAATCAGTAGGAAAAAAAAAGTGCTTGCATATCAGAGTATTATCAGTACACTGATATTCCAGATGACTGTAATCAGGGTCTGCCTGCAGTGGGGGCAAACAGGCATGGGAGAACAGAGACCCCTGAGTGTTAAAGTTCTGATAAAAAGAAATCTAGTGGAAGATGATCACATCCAGGATGATGCAGCAGCTTGCCATGGCTAACACCTACAAGGCTGGGAATAAAAACCGGACCCAAGGCCCTGTCCCCTGAACTATTCTCTTGCACAGTTTCAGAAGGAATTTGTTGACACCTTTATGCCTTGGATATAAAAATCTACTGTTTCACTGTCATAGCAGTATTAATACCTGAGATACGTTTTCGTACAACCGTACAGATGATAGATATTACGTGTCTTCACAAGTTTGCCTTGTTAATCTTTCATGGTTCCCTAGGCAATGAAAAGGGAATGTACAATGGACCACAGATTTTCATTTAGTTTGTATTCAACAGTAATGGAAGCGTCTATATTGGCAATAAAAGAGGGAATGTAGAATCAGAAAAATAAATAACATACATAAGTCAGCCAGTACTGATGGCCAGAAAACATAACTTTTATCTCACTTTTAATATGGGATGGAAAATAACCAACAACAAGAAAACCAAAACACAAAGCAACCCCTTCCCAAACAAACAGAAATCTCTCCAATTTTCCAAATTATAATTAGTCAGATTGTGTCACATTTGGCATTTTTTGGGGAATTTTACAAATGCCTTGTATCACAGCATAAACTACTTTAATCTGACAGAAGCTAAAGTTTTTTTACATTTACTCCCAAAACCATTGCTCTGGGCTGGTACTTCAAAAAAAAAAAAAAACCCAATACATTGTTTATTGACTACTTAGAATGACAGTTTCATGTCTTAAGTCATGAAAACATAGAGTTATTTTCTGTGTATCTTTTAGTAAGGTCTAGCATATTCACAGCAAGTGAGATTCGTTGGACTGGCAGCTGTAGCAATGTGCCGAGCTATCTGATCTATATGAAGAGCTCCAGATGTGAATCCTCAGAGCTGCACAAAGGTTTTGTCCCTCACGGTTTGCCAGTGTCACACAGACACCAAACGGACCCATTAGGGAGGAGTGTCAGGCACCCCCATCACACCTCTGAGCTCATAATCATCCTCCCTGATGGGAAAAGGAAGCATCACAAGCTTTTTCAAGACCTCATAGATTTATTTATTAAACCGTACAGAAATAAGGATCCCTTGCCATTTTTACCTATGCCAGCTTTCCAGGGAGAGCAGTCCTGGTCACTAAACCCACTGCTTGGCTTCGGGTCAGCTCTGATCTCCAGTTAATTTGAGGTTTCTCGCTCGCTGCCGACTGTGCCTGTTGGCACTGAAACACCTTTCCCCGGAAAAAAACGTACACGCCTCAAAAGAGGGAACGAGGTGGTAGTGGGTTGACGTTGTCAGGAATTTTCCTTGTGTGCTCAGTCATGAGCCAGATAGTCAATCAACCTTTACTGATCCTTGGGAAACTCCAGGTGAGTGCGCTGCTGACAGTGCCTGGTGCTGACAAGTCAAATAGATGAGCCCGAACCATCTGTATGAGCTGCGGAAGAGAAACTCCCCAGCTTCAGAAGCAGTTTTTTTGTAGCACGGTCTCAGCAGGACCTTCTCTAAGTGCTGGCAGAGATTCAGACTGTATCTGAGTATGCAAAAGGCATTTCTGCACCTGGCATGTCAAATCAACCCATTCTCAAAACACACACACACACACACAAAGACTCTGGCTACACAATTTGAAACCAGTGTCTAAAACAGATTAGCACAGGTTAGTTTAATAAAAACTGGAATATATATTTTTTGCTGCTGACATTTGCTAAAGGATTGTTCTGCTCTCCAACGGCTTTTATAGCAGAAATAGAAAAATTCATTCTGCCAAAAAGGCTTGAATGTTGTATTGAGCCGGATAACTACTACAAATTCCTTCACTGTATGTTATACCTTTAAATCTCTAAGGAATCCTCTGGCTTTTGAGGTAGACATCCATTTTATATTCAAGGCAGCACAGTCTCTTGCAGAGATATACAAACAGTGGGAGTTTTCTTAAGGATATTTTCTCTCATTTTTTAGCCTAGTACCGTAAGGAAATCCTCAGGTTTTGGAGGTGGGTGGAAGGTTTATGCATATACATTTGTCCCTCTGCATTCCCTTCTAAAATGTCCCATTCTGAAAAAGCTTTAGTGGGGGCGTACAACTTCTTAGGCTCTGAAAATCTACATAGGGGAACTGGTGACCTGTGAGAAAACAGCTTTGAAACTCTCAACACACCAGGAGATACATGTGGGGCTTCGAAAAGTACTAAATCAGTGAGTTTGGGGACTGTTTGATGTTTGGGGCCAGTGGGATGGAGGGAAGGAAGAGACAGTGGATTGCTTTAGTTCTTAGCCTTCAGAAATTGCTACTGATAGGGACTTAGGAGAGGCTGGATAAAGCCAGACTGGTTAGGACTCCTCTGTAAGCATGGCAACACCAGGCTCCAGGGGTTTGTCTATGCTAGAAAATAATGCAGACAATCAATAGATATCACTGTAGCTACCTCAGGAGATGGTAACTACATGCAGAAACTGGTAGATGCAGGTGACAGGAAACCTTAGTAGAATTCAGGCAGAATTAGTTAATCAGACAACACAAATCTGTGGGAATCAGAATTCATTAGTTCTCATGCTCAGCAACCTGCCTGTTTTTCTCATTTTCTCTAATTCAAGCTGGATTTAAGAAGCTGCTTCTCATGAAGGGGAAAACACAGACCTCCTATTCTA
The DNA here is from genome assembly GCF_963082525.1 of Nesoenas mayeri. NCBI lineage: Eukaryota > Metazoa > Chordata > Aves > Columbiformes > Columbidae > Nesoenas > Nesoenas mayeri. Next base: position 5,415,078 of record NC_137562.1, read on the forward strand.
GATTTAGAGCACATCCCAAACCCTTTGAAGCTAGAGTTTTATTTGGCTCTTATAAAATATATGTTCAGAGCTGCAGTATATTCCTCTGTCTTACTCCCTGATCTTTCAAGAGGCCAGGCAATAATTACTTTCGAAGAAGTTTCCTCACTATGTGATCATAGCAGCCTCTGACTCTTTGTGCCAGCATCGGGACAGATGAAATCCACAGGCTCTTTTTTTCCTTAGCTTCATACAAGTCAGATTCTTTCATTAATATCTACAAGTGGATCCACTCGTTGATACCTGTGCTCCACGTGTAGTCCTGCCTCGTGGCCTCCCCCATGCTGGGACAAGGAGAGGGAGCCCAGGTTTGTACAGCCCTTCCTCCCCTTGGGACAAAGTCAAGGTACAGGGAGGAAGCACCAGTTCCACCAGTACTTAGGCAACTTGGCAGAGCGAGGGCACAATGCACCTGGTGTATAGTGTTGTAGGCATCTTCTCAGGAGCAGAGCTGGGTCCTCAGCATTAACCACAGGAGCTGTATGAAACAAGGGGGAAGCAACACTTGACTGTTCATTAAGCTGACCAAATGAATAGCTATTAGGAGCTTTTTTTAAAGTTTGATAGGAAGAAAATTAGATGCAAATTGTTTTTTGCTGTGTCTTTTCTCTAATGAAACAGTGTAAAAAGACAATTCCTAAAGTGTCAGGAAGAGGAAAGAAAAGCTCTTTTTTTCCTTTCTTTTGTCCCATCTGCTTTCATAGGTCTGACTTCACCTGTTATTCTGATTTCTTTTCCTGCTTTCTTTCATTGTCTTCATCCCAGGACACCAATCCTGATTATTGGCACACTGTAAGATAAAAACTCAATAATCTCTCTTGGTACTTTCCCCCTCCCTTACCATCTGCTTCAGTATTATTATTTTCTATGAAGAAAATACCAAATCCTCATCCTGTGCCTGTGTGATGTTTGGCTTATGAGAGAGTCAATTGGAATTGTGTGCATGTCAGCGTATAAAGGGATTTAGTAGGTGGTGGGTGTTGAGTGATGCTAGCTGGGGCTTCATCTAACCCTGGTGCCTCAGTGCTCACACTGACCTGAACGACTTTAGTATCTTTAGTATGTCTTCTGACAAGCTCTGGTAAGGTAGTAAATACATGTGAAAAAGTATCTGAGCCACTGCATAGTAAGGTGGTGGATTACTTGATTTAGTTATCCTGTCAAGGGTCCAATCCTGGCCACATAACTTTAGGGGAACCTCTGTTCAGAGACTGAGGAAAGGGAAAATAACCTGATACAAACAAATAGCATACTGGGAGAGAGCTTGTTGTATCCTTCTTGGATTAGCCATTTACAACCCAGGTAATAGCAGTAAGAATGGACATTAGTATTAAATACCATAGATTAAGTGAATGCTTTAAGAATTACCCTTGTTTGCTGTAAATGTGTCAGTGTTTGACTAAACAGAAATTTATATTTAAATCTATATGTATTTTTATTCTGTCCAAGGCACAAAAGATATAAAAAGATATAAAAGCACAATTCATACCCTGTTCCTTGTTTTCTGTGGAAGTTGGATTACAGGCTTCTCAGGAGTGAGGAGGTAGGAATATTGTAATTATTTTTTTTAAATAAAGTACGATAACGAAAGCTATTTTTAGCTAACGAATACCTTCAAACTAATTATCAATATGAATACGATATGAAGAAAGGCTTTTCAGAGCTTAATCAGAAAAAAATGAATAAGACTGAAAATTAAAGGAAAAATACAAGAAAAGAGACTAAAACAATTTCTGGAAGAAGCCAGAGAAAAGAACTTGGGGAGGATTAAGGAGTCTTGAATTGCATTATAAGATTCTGGTTTATATCCAAGTATTCATTTAATTGAAAGGATATTCTAAAATAAAATACCACTCTTTAGATACTGGGGAAAAAAACAACATAGTTTTCCTACGCAAACTATGCCTGTGTCACACCTCTAAACTGGAAATCAGTAGAGCTTCCATATACTTTCTGTGAATAGAGGAGTTGAGTGGTAAAACACAAATAGTGGTTTTAGACGAAGAACATCAAGGACAGGCCCCAAGGACACTCTGTCTTCAGTGAGATACATCCCAATAAAGTTAATCCTGTAAACTCTGAGTACAGGACTTCAGCTCCTGGTCTTGTTTCTGGTTCTCATCTCAGCCTGATAATAATTATAAGAAATTTAAGAAATTCTGTCCTAACACCAATAACCCCCCAGCCCAACCATTATGATGAACCAAGCATCCACTTTAACATATGTGATTCATAGCTGGGAAATGTAGCAGTAGCTGGTGTGTGCTGACCGAGCAGTGTGTGCGCGTTGCACGCAAAAGCATTGCTGAATTTGGTGCACATTGAACTTGGAGTGAGCTTGACAGTGAGATTGTAGAAAATCTGCTAATTTATCACAACTGTGAACCACACCTCTTAGGTGGTGATAAAGTCCATCTTTATCTAGAAATCCTTGAATATGCACTTAGCACTCACTGAATGCAATGAGAGTTGAACATATTCTTAAAACTAATCACATTGGAAATGAGCTTTTTTAAAATCAGGAAAATTATTCACAAGGAGAAGAGTGGTTCAGCTTTTCCTTCCCCTGTTTCGAGCCTAAGGACACTGTTTTGTGGGCAAAGTAGTTTGGTTCCTCTCTTTCGGTGCTGGTGTGTCAGAGCACAGCGATCACAGGATTACTCCTACTTCTGTCTGCCCAGAGCATGACCCCCACCTGTACCCCCAGCACTGAAAATCAGCCGCACACCAGTTTCTGGTATCTACTGAACCACAGCCAAGGAAGTTCAGTCTCTAGGCCAGTGTAAAAACTTTCATACTGACTTCAGAAAAGTAGGAAAAAAAAAAAGAGTTTTGCTGACTGAAATACTTTCTGAATTAGCAAAGGCAGAAGCTGAGGGAGCTCTAGATACTGTTCTGGGTGTTATGGTCCTGGGGCCCTTCTCGGTTCTGCCTAATAGCCAGCTGAAACCAAGAGGAGAAAATAGTTTCAGGGTGATTTTTTTTAGTTTCTTAAAACTTGATACTGCAAATAGCACCTTTGGAGTCAATAGAAATGCTCTTGGAGAAAATACCTATTCAGCAAGGATAAGGGTATAAGAATCCATCCCAAGGTACTGGGAAAAGTCTGCTCAATACAGTATTTGTATCTAGTGTGTAATTTTAAGAATATTGGCGTTTCAACAGTGCCACAAGAGTGAAAATGTTTCAATACACTGTTATAATTGCCTGGAGTTGCAAAAGGCAGTTTTCACACAGTCAAAATTGCATTTCCTGATGATTGGCAACATTTTTTCTCTGGAGCTGAAAAAGTTAAAAAGGAAATCAGGGCTGTGGCTGATTTGCTTTAACATAACTTTTGCCTCTCTCTTAAATTGAATGCAATGAGTTAGAAATGCAAAGTGGAAGAATCTATCACAGCTGAGTTTGATTCCAGGAAAAAAAAATAATAATATAGCACCTTGATTTCAGATGGAATTAATTAATTGAATTAATCACCAAGTAATTATTTACATAATTAAGGATCTAGTAAATTGTCAGAGCTGCAGTCAGATTCCTCCCTGGATGTTAACTAGACAGTTCTATTTGGAAACATCGCCTGGTCCATTTAAATGTCTACTGGTCTAACGGGCTTTGCCTCTCTCATCCCTCTGACTCATGTCCTGGACAAAGACTGTACCTGGCACCCCCAAACCCACCGCCGGCCTCTCTGACCCCCATCTCTCACCCACTAGGAGCTCTGGCAGAGGGTTTATCTCTCTGGGGTAGCTGGCAGTGACAGCACATATCTGAGCCATCAAAGATGGGAACCTACACGGCGAACTCATGAAGTATTTGCTAGACGCAACAAGAGTACATGGGTTTGGTCAACATTGTAAGATGTTAATATTAGTTCCATGCTTCAGCAACTCTCCATGGCTTTATTTAGGCTTAGACCAAGTGCTATAAACTCCTCCTGTCCCCCTCTCCTACCTGAAACATTCATGAAGCCATCAGACCCATCAAGGATGTGGGTGGTGTTCCTCCTCCTCCTGCACCGTGGCAAGGATGAGGTGCAAGTCATTCTTGAGTAATCCCTGAACTCTTGCACAAGTAAGTCAGACTGTTTGAACACCGTCCACTCTGGGATGTTGTTTCTCCTGAAGAAACAGTAGGAAATATGGCAACGCCAAAGCCAAGAAAAGACATTTTCAAGCATTTTTTAATTCAAAAATATTGAGAACATTTTTGGGAGTACTTCCGCGGTACTAGCATGGGAGACAGAATGCTCATAAATATTTTTAGATTATCAGGTGACAGTCCCATGATGGTCTTGTCTGATCTTATGAGGTTTAAAAACAGCTTTTTTTTATCAGATTTGTCCAATGAAAAATATGAGTTTAGGTCCTGGACAGTACCTTTTTTGTATATTGAAAGGATTCCTATTTAGATCACTGAGAGCAATATTTTGCCTTGGGCTTGTGAACTGAGTGAAAGCGACTGTATTATAATACAAAATTTAGAGTTACCGTGGTATTGTTTTATTTATATTTTATATAAGGACCAAAAAAGTTTTAAAGATTAGTAGTTTAATTTAAAAAAAAAAAATCTTTTTTTCTGTTCAATCTGCTTCATGAAGTTGACAAAATTCACATAGACTTTTAAACAAACTGGGTTTCTTATAAATATATTATTTGGGAGATGTTGCTTTGTCCAATATAGGTACAATTTGGATCAGCTATTGACTTCAGTGAGGCCAGAATTTCATCCTAAAGATTTAGGACTCAACTGAGAAAGCTTTTACTCGTATGAGTGATCTTCACTCCTGTGTCCCAATGACTTATGCCAGCTTGTCACTAATTCTAATAGAAGTACTATTTTCTCTGCTTCTGTATATATAATCACAGCTGAGCTGCAAGGAATTTTTAGGCTAAGTGATGGTTCATTTCTGAACCAGAAAAGCACTTACTACCACACATCATCTGGAATTTGCTGTGATCATTCAAGCTGTTAATAATAAAATTAGAAGAACCTCATTAAAATTAAATTCTGTATTTGACATCACTGATTAGTCTTAGTATATAGTGATAGTCCTAGCCATGAGAAAGGAACATTGCATTGCTGTCTACTGGAAAAATAAGATGCTGTAGATTTCTGTACCTTGGGAAATATATGAACCGGCCTAAATTTCTCATAATTACAGTAGGTAATAAAGATGCACTTAAATAGAAGAAACTAATAGTGGGTAACATTTTTACAGATGATATATAGCTGTGTTCTGCATATTTTTGTAACGTAGTAGGATAAAGCATTTGATTTGAGGCACTAAATAAGTTATGAGAAGGCAATAAAATACTGACTGTAGCTTTAAAAATATTTGTCCTTTTAAAATACCTCCTACAAATGATACAGAAATAAATGGATTGTATGAGACAAGAAATGCTGGCTTTCCACTCCAGCAGGCATTTCTTTCTTTCTTTCTTTAGCAGCCCAGTGGAACAGAACCACATTTGAATTCTTGTTGCTCATAAAACAGTCAATCTGGTGCTCCCAGTTGTGTTATAACTTCTCTGGCAAGCAAATTCACAGTGCAGACTGGCAATAAAGCGTGTTCCAAACAGCATGTGTATCAAAGGTGTGTTCGTCTCGTGTTGCTGGAGATACAGACTCACAACAGCAGCTCTAGTAGGGTTCTGCTCATCAGGATCACCAAAGGCATCGGAGGAAAAGGAACATTAAAATTATTTACTATCTCTGCATATAAAATCTTCTAGCTATGCTTATCTTTTGAATGAAAGAAGGAAAAGTAAGAGCTCATTAAGGTTGTATTTTTTCTTCAAAATAAATAGATGATTATTAAAGCCCTATAGGGTGCGCAGCTATACTCCAAATATGTGCTGACCTCCAAGTAAAGCAGCTTCTGAGACTGGAGATGAGACAATTCGACCTGGAGGAGGAAGTAGCAGAATTCAGCACTGCCATTGACAAGCCCGGGGCCACATTAGAAAGGCAGAGTTTGAAACTCCATTTATTTCTCTACATTTGACAAAGTCTCGGCCTTATTTGAACCTCATTCAAAGAGCTGGAGGTTGATAACGTGTCACAGGATACAGAAATATTTTATCTGGAAGGAGCTAGCTCTCAGCTCGGCAGACTGTGGTAAATCTGAATCAAATGTTTTATCTGGGAATGTATTTCCTTCAGTGGCAATTGATGCCTCCAGATGATATCAGTGTTTCAGAAGACCAGATTTTTTGTTCTCTTTCTACAGTGTCTGAATCAATCAACATTGACCACATTAAAGATTTTAAGTTTGTAGAACCTCAAACAGGGAGAAATAGTCAGAAAGGTCTGCGTAATTTGAACTCTTGCAGCTTGGTACGAATAAATTAATTACAGAATCATCTTTTCACCCAGAAGAGTATAATTAATTTAGCAAAATAGTATCATTTCTTTTGTTTGAACACATAGGCTGGGCACCCAAGTAATTTTGCTGTCACATATTTCTATAGGCCACCCAGAAATAGCTCAAGAGCAAACAAGATAAAGGCTGAGCTGGATGAATAGTTCTGTGGATGTTGTCTTGTACCTTTCTTCTAGCCTATTTCCTAAGGACTTTAGCCAGTAATACTGAGAAACCAGGAGAAAGTACATGTCCAGTAGATAAGTAAGCTATCAAAAAAGCATTTTTTTTTTAAAGTAGTTCTATGGGTTTTAAAAAAATGTCCTTTCCTACTAGGCTGTGTGAAGCAGATTGCAGCATGGACATAGGCAAGATGCTGAAGTTAACCCTGTCTCCATAGTTCAGGCCTTAGTGGCAAATAATACATGGTATAAGAATCTGTGCAAAAACTGGAACTGGACCTGCCAACTCTGAATTTTTACTAACTATCACCATAGCTACACTATTGTTTCCAGCTTTTCGAAGGACATTAATATGGGGTGGGACATCAAGAACCCGTTTGAACCAGTGCGCACTCTGGTGTCTGATGCTGGTCACTGGATCTGTCACTTGGTCACAAAAGGATTCTGTATGGTGCAAAAAAAGTAAGACTAGAAGTATAAATTCATATAGTGGGATATGGCTTTGGAGAGAAATCAAGGCTGCCAGCAGTTATAAAATCCCTGCTCTTCTTGCATCAGCTTGAGAGGTTTTGTCCTGACCTGCAGCTCCCAGATACCATAACCACTAGAACTGTGATGCTCCTTGTCTATGCTTCAGGAGGTTCATTTTGGATTAAGTAGACTATTTTCCATGGAACTGAACTTTTCAAGCTGTAAATGTCCATAGCAACTTTTCTGTCTAAAGAAGAAGACTCAAGATGGAAGCTACTTTCAACAATATAAAAGCTATTTTTGAGCAGTCTTAATTCTATACAATTATGATATTATAAAATGTATTTTTGTGAAAAAAAGGTTATTTTACCACAAAATGTTAATTTCTCATCAAAATGGTGAGAAAGTATGCATATTTTTAACAAATCTAGAAAAAAGTTACATTAGCTATATTTAATCTTATTTCTTGATCTTATATAGAGACAGATTGCCTTAAGGAATGAATTGGCACTACTCCACAAGAGTTAATGCAGTTTTTGTTGGTTCATATCTTCTAAGAGTTTAATCCATGAAAATATAACATAATTTCAGAAATCATTAAAAAGTGAAAGACAATTCTGGCTCTTTATCCCAAACCATTGTAGTCAGGGGAGCTGCCAGCACAGTTCTTATTCAAAGAGATTTCTATATTTAAGTGATGATTAACAGCACTTAATGTGTTTATTCTGCTATGCATGCACGCTGCTTCCATTAACACTAATGTGGCTTATGCATTTCCTATCTCAGTGATGTAGAACGCTTTAAAAAGGACGGTATTTGTTTTTTCTGTCCATAAAATCTGATAAGTAGAATTAGAAATGTATAAAATTTCCTGCAGCTTTGATTGATGTTAGTTCAGAGTCTTGTGCCTTAGGCTGATGATGGCAAGGGTGGGAACCTGACTCCTGCCTATGTGTACAAAGGGTGATGCTACAACAATTTTGAAGCGGGGTCTCAAGTCTGGACCTTTTCCTGAGGCCAGAAAACATAGTGTCGTTTTTATCTGCATCGTTTTGGATGGAGCACCCTCACCCAGCTCATGTTCACCCTCTGCCTGGGGAGCTGAGACACAGCCTCAGGAACCTGCCTTTGTTCCCAGGCCTGTGCTCACCTCACTATCCCTACTGAAGCTGCTCACCTTTCATAAAGAGAGAAAGATTTAATGTTTACATGAGACAGAGTAAAATCTTACCTTGAGGAGAGGAGTTCTGCTTCCAAATCATGTTCTAAAACCACCTTCTCTTTTTTGTCTGCAAGTAGTTTGGGGCAGGTGCAGTTGAGGCCTTAGCTGATAAACCATACGGATAACTAATAATCAATTCAGTAAAAAAGGGGGAATCTGACAAAGCCAATAAAAGAGTGTAGTAGAGAAAGAGAAGCTCATAGACATGAAAAGATTGCAAAACAAGGAAAGTTGTATTCTTCTTTTTTCCTATTAATTTCCTACATAAATATTTCATTTTCCTCACAATCTTTATATTTTACTGTTATCAGTGGTGGACAAGAAGTAACCAGATCAATGTGTATTCTTCTAGATTTATTAATTATATGAGATATTTATCTGAAACACCTCCAGAAACTGCCTGATACATTATCTCAGTTTACAGTGAAAAACTTACATTATGTGTTCTGAATGAGGAATGGCAAGCACCCACTCTAAACACAACAATGTGAAATGTATAACAAAAGTTAGATAAGAAAAAGACCTTGAGGTTGGATTCTGAGCCTGTTAGGATGTAAAATAGTGCTCTTAGTTTCCGTGCACAGTAATTGTATATGCCAGTTGGGTGAGAGAAAATATGCAAATGGAAATTTAGGTGTGCAATTACCTGATTGAGATGCACAGGCTTGGGAATTGCTTAATGAGTTTAGGAAAGCAATTACACATGCATTTTATGAACTGCGCAGCTTAACTTCACAGAAATCAGTCTCTTGAACTATGAAATCTGGGGCCAGTGACTGCTCTGTGGTACATTCAGGAATTCAGTGGAATTCAGGAGCAATTCCTCCTCCACTCCAGGAAGCCAAAGGACGCAGCTCAGTCTGAGCCCAGGATAATCATGGCTTTCATAGTCTGCATTAAAGAAAATTATAGAACTGTATTATCAGTATTAATCATCTTCCCAAAGCAGAGCTATGGTTGTATAAAAATCTCTCTGAATACTTTGCTGGTATTACTTCAGGAGATGAACACTATGCTGCTCTCCAAAAATACTAAAATAGATCAACCACTGAGTTTTTGCAAGTTCATCTTCTCTGTGGACTCAAACAATTTAATAAATTTTCTAGTGCCAGCCTGAACTCTCCTTCCAGCTACAGCTGATAGAGCACCAAGAGCTCTTATTTTTTTAATGGCTAAATCAATTTCTTTTAGTCTTTGCAATACCGTTAGATCACCCTACGTGACAGTTTAGTAAAGAAAACCTGAAAACCAAATGCCACATGAAAAGCCAACCCTTGCGCTTCTCCCTGCCGTTCTCTGCTTGCAAATATAATCAACCTGGCAACATTTGTTGTTGCAGGTTACCTCTGTCTTCCCACAGAAGTGCAGACATGTCTGGGAGCTTTGCCAAACCCTCTCCCAGCACAGCTGCACATCTGGAAAGGTGTGAGGAGTTGCTCTGTCATCATCTAGTGCAGCTCGGGTATCTCCCAGCAGCCCTGGCACACTCAGGACCTATCGAGGCCACTGCAGCTTCCAGAGCTGCAGACCACGATGTGCCAGTTTTAGGCAAAGTCACCTAATTTTATAATATGCTCACAAATGTCCCCAAACACTTAAATATTGATATGTTCTGATTTTCTTTGTGAAAGCCTGCTTTCCTCCTTTTGCTCAGAACACGCACCTCATGCCATTTTCTAAAATTGTCCAAAGTTGTTACCATATATACAATAAGAAATCAGACACTTCTCAGGAAAGCTTGATGAGAAAAATCTGTTTTCCATCTCCTCCCCTTTCTCTCAGGGAGCTCAAATGAAGTACTTTCCTCTGTCATATTGTGAAAGAGTCAGTATGTAATCATATGAAAGGCCTTACACAATATTATTTTTACAGAGCTCACAAGAAACATAAAGTCCTTTTCTATGTACTGAATGTACTACGTTACCTACCAGAACATCACCTGTGCCACAAGAAGGCAACGTTTCTCATAAAGGGAGATCCACTGCTGACGTAGGAGCCTCTGTTGGTATTTTAGACCACTGTGAGAGGCAGAAATTTATTTCCTTTCTTGAAGTCAGGTGACAGATTCTCAAATGACATAAATTGCCCTATTTCTGCTGAACTCAGTCTGTTTGCACCACTTGTGAAATTGAGATAATTTATTCCAATTGGCCTCTGTCCGATCCAGGATTCCTCTCTGCTCAGCCAGGATAGAAGTTGAACTCAAGAGCAGGGGACTTTAGATGGGATGAGCCTTTGAGTCATTAAATAGATTTATTTTTTTTAGATGGATGGTTATGGCAGTGGGCAAGGCTATTACAACATCCAAAATTTTGCTGTTTGTCAATTTACCTCCAAGAGGAAATATGTGTCAATATGTGTTATATCAAATATTTAACGATGTTTTATTGGAAACCAGAATGTAGAACAGGACTGTTGATCTCTGATCATATGCATTGTATTATTAGACTATAAGTGAAATCTGCAATTGGCAAAAAAATATGCTTAAACAACAGGAAAATTTATGTAGCAATTGCCATATAATGAGGATGCTTAATAGCAGATAATTGCATAAAGTACTTTAATGCTAACTACCTATTTTAAAAAAATGTTACAAAATTGGGTTAATAATTAAATTATAATTATAAGCAAACATGAAATGGTGATTATTGTCAAAAATGTCTATGTTTTATTTTCAAAGTTCTATTGCTTTTTTTTTTTCCCTGTGTGACTCATCTTGTTGAGGGTTACTGTGCTCCTTGGTTTGCATGGAGGATGCTGCTTCTTGTATTGATTTGTAATCTGGTGGCTATATAAAGTATTTCTGTTGAACTGTCATTCATAAATAGGGACATTTTTAGCCACATCTCATTTACAAGGGGTGGGGGGGAAAAGGGAGGCATTGAAAAAAAAATCTATTCATATGTACTGAATGTCAATGGTGTCTGATTAGGGACAATCAGGTTCAGATGTTCCATAGATGTAAAATGAGGTGACTGACTGTTAGAGCTACATAGCCTGGCAGTTGTGAACCCCCACCTCTTCACCTCTATATGAAATATTACCTGTTGGTCTTGGTGAAGCCATTCAGAAAATAGAAACATTTTGTGCGGAGGAGATAGGTGGACAAATATACTCCCCTTAGAGGTGGGAGGATGCTGTTTGATACTGAGGGTGATGCTGAGCCTCTGAGGAAGAACAAGGAGAGGGAAAAGATTACATGTGTGGTACTTTTTTTATGCAGAGCAAAAATCCACCTGACTCTGGATCAAGATAACAAGGAAGAAACCTCTTTCCTTCTTCCTTGCCTTCTTATTGAAAGTCCCAGTATCTGGATCTGACCTCTGCTGCTCAGCTTTCAGAGAAATAGCTGTTTTCTATCAAGCTCGTTTTAGTTATGACTCGCAAGGTGCTTCTGCTTGTCAGTTTTGGCTTTTAGTGACAACTGAAAAGACAGAGGAAAATCACCATTTGGTATTGAGTTGTAAGAGACTTCCTGAAAGGTTGTGTAGTTTTACATGTTTGTCTGAACTGGCAAAGCTCCTCCACCCCACTTCTCCCCTGCACCTGCCAACAGTGCTTGTTTTGGGTCAAAACGTTCCTTTAACTCCAGAGGAAATTCCCACTGAAAATGGGAGCTTTCATCCCTTCTGTTATTTGGTACAGGGCCAACAGTTTGTGTTGCTCTTCTTGCCATGCAGAGCACCAACATCTGCAACATCATCTGTGTGTGGAGCAGATCCACATCTAACAGCCCTCAGTTTTATCCCTGATCCTTTTTGTCTTTCAGTGCTGACAGTTTTATGAATGTTATTCAGTGTATTTTTCAAGCATGGACTGTGCAATATTTACAGTCATGTTAAATGTCAGCACGCAATAGAAAGCTACAAGTATAAAGGTTCTTTTCTGTCTATTTTCTTGCAGCCCCATACCCTTGTGTTGACACTCACATACATACGTGCTCTCATAGTGGGGCAAATGCAGCCACAACTCCCTTGTTTTAAGAAGTCTGCACTTCTTACTCAACTTTGGAGAGCTTAAATAGCCCTTTATTGCTAACAGCATACAGGACTTGAAGACTTTTGCTAAACTTAAAAGCTTCTCTCAGATTATGTATTTTCCGCCAATAAGCTTCACCACTTTAATGCAGAGTAAAGGAACCTCATCCCTTGAGCTGAGCTCAACATAAATCAAGCCTATCACGTTAATGCCAATAAGAGCTGCTCACACCCATGAAGAGACAAATAGCCCTTTCAGTTCTTTTCATGCACATAGAAATCTTGAAGTATTATTTTACTGCTGCAATTTAGTGACAGATCTCAAATGTGTCATCAGACCTGTTCCTCCTCCCTCCTCCTTCAGATGATACAAAATTCATAGTTGCCTTTTTGAAATAGCCACATAATCAGCCAATGTGTTACTAGATGTGTCCTTTTCCTTTTTTCCTTCTATTTTTTCCATACAAATATAATGTCACAGCAATTTTACTCACTGTGAAAATAATGCATTTCTCACATTAATATCATTTGGGCAATAAGTTATAATTTAGCTACTTTCTGCTAACAGCTGCAAGGCTGAAGCCGAGAAGCAACATACCAACTTTTGACAAAACTAGATGAGATTTCTAACAGACAGGATGGAGCGTATGTCTAAAATAAGGCATGTTGGTTGCAGTAAAAGAACATGGGTCTGCTTTCCTGGACTTTGCTCTGACGGTGATTTGCTGCCTAATCTAGAGCTTATCTAACCTCATCTGCAACACTTTTTCCTACGAATGTTATGCATCCCTTCTGGGTTATTCTGCATTACCAGTCTATCTACTTCTCCAAATGACACAGATGGGAAATGCAAAGGGAAATGGTCTAGAGGACAAACCCCATCTTGTGCCAGGATGGAGGGAATTTGTTGCCAGTAAAGCTGCCTTAAGCTGTCCTGCCTGAGGTTTCTACTCTGGTTCTGCAATTTCAGGGCCTCAAACCTAAATCAAGTTTCTATAGCCAACAGCTGTGTGTCCTCAAACACAGAGGATAACATTTAATATTTAATAATTCGTAATATTTAACACCTGTATTTACGTGTTCCAGTAGTTAGAATTAATAGAGTCTTTCTCCTCTTGAACGCAGCTGTCATACTGAGGTGGAAAATATTTAGAGCTCCAGAATTGGTTTGATCTTAAGGTCCCTGACATTGCTAGGGCCCGCTTCTGCCATAGAAAAAGAAATGGGTACCCCTAATATAAGTTCCAACAATCTCAGTTTTATTTATAGATAATTTGGTTTAGTCATTTATTATCTCTTGTTTTTTAAACATAAAACATTTTTTGTTGTGAAAGAGAACAAACACGATCCTTGTGGAAGACAATAAATGTAGCAAAATGAATCAGTGTGCAAGTAAAGCATCCTTTGGTGGGGTATTCTTATGTTTGTATCTTTGTGATATGAATCTTTGCCTTTCTGCTCTGATGAAATATTATTTAATTCTCTCTATCTCTCTTTTTCCCTCTTCCTCCTCTACATTCTCCATTAGCACCATTCAAATCCCTCACGTTGCATTAAAGGCTCATTTTATTTATAATTAAGCAGTGATGCAGTCATATGTATTGTTGCATTTGAAAGACGCTCTCAGCTATTTTGGAAAGCTGGAGATTCTCAGCAGGGTGAATTAAGGTTAATTACCTAATAATTTACAGTATAGAATGCAGCCACAGACACTTTGATTTTCACTAATTGTGGCACGGAACAAAGTAAATAAGAATTTGCTCATATTCCATCATCACTGTGACTGTGAGGAAAAAAAAAAATCAAACAAACAAAAAAAACTTGATGGCATTTCTGATGTCCTTTCTTTCTCCTTGGCTTCAGTGACACATGAGCAGTAGAGTATCATCCATGGAATTTCACCATATTCATTTTATAATGATTTTCCTTTCTTAACACAATTCAGTTGTCAAATGTAGACCAGTTTACTTTAATTGTATTATAGGATCTCAAACATGTTATGCTATAGAGGCAATACTAATAGAGTTTGATGGTGGTGGAAAGACAGTTTTGAGGGTCTCGGGACAAAGTGAAAAGGTATGAAACCACCAGCATGAATTGAGAACCAGAGAAACTCCTCACTACAGGATCTTGGTCTCTTTCCTGAGGCTGTACAACAGTGTGTGGCCCCAGGTTTCCTCTCTCATTTCATAATAAATGGGCAGAACACTAAATGTGAAAGAAGACATGCTTAATTGCTCTAATAAGTGTCTGCCAATCCTGTAAGTCTGCTTTCCTGGCAGTGTTCTGTGATAACTGGGACCAAAAGCGCAGCCCGCACTCACGGTCGTCCTCTTGAAGATATTCTCAAATTAAGGTGTACAGAGAGCTAACATTTACAACTCCTACTTCATGTCTTACTGACAGCTTTCTTTAGTGATTCTCAGATCAATATAATTAGCTCAGCTCTATATAGGACATAGAGGATAGGGACTGAAGGAAAGCATATTGAGCAAACTAAAAATACCCAGAAGAGAAAGGACGATAACCTGCACACCAGCCTCTGTACCAGTCTTATCTCCACCCAAAATATTCAGTAATTCATGTTGCAATGATAATTTGTTAGTATGTTACTCTGTCAGAAACAGATGTTTTGGTTCATTTGTTGGTTTTTTTTTTTTTTATATTAGAATTATGATTTGGAGTTTAAATGTTCCATGACATAGCACAATTTCCTATACATTAGTTCAAGTCATGTTATAGTTTACCTCTTCATTCTCCTGTCATAAATGTTACCCTTTTGCATAGCACCAGTGCAAGGATTTCGTGTCTCTGAACCCTCAGTTAAACTGCTCCTCTGTACAGGAGTGAACTTCAATCAAGACTTTTGGAAGGGGCTTTTTAGTTTCTTATAGCTGCTGCTTTCTGGTACTGACTATGTTGAGAAAGAAATTAGGATATTTTTGGATACTATAAGTAAATGCATTTCACACACTGTAGCAAGCTTACAGAACTTTTCTATTAGGTATAAACGGTGTGTGAAAGCATTAATTGCCTTTAATAAATAATAATGTTTTAAGAATGAGTGTCACCAGCTTTGCAGATTTATGTGCTCGGGTAAAAGCAGCAAACAGCAGCAGAAAAAACTGAGATACACCCTCACCTCGACAGACACCAGCCTTTCTTTACAAGGAGGATAAAAAGATCAGACTTCAACATTTCATGCTGCAGATGGTCAAATGCTTCGCTTTCATTTTCCTGTAATACTTTTTGGTGATCAAAATCCACTCAGAAATTTTCCATTAAAGGTTTCTCAAAAGTTTCAATCCAGAATGAAATAGGCATTCTTCTTTCAGCTGGATTCCAGTCTAATAATTTGAATTAAAAACTTGAGTCCTTTCAATTTCTTACATAGGAAAATGAAAGTTATTTGGGGAACAGATTTCTCTCAGTGCTATCACTATCTAACATTTCTTATATTCTTTTAAAGAAAGTTGTAACAAAGAGAAACAAGGAGAATGTAAAGATATGTTTCTTTTTCTTTTTTATTTTTCGGCATCTACTTTTACTGCAGGAAAAACTTGGCAGGAAGCAAAAAGGGAAGAAGAACTGGAACTGGCTCAGAGTGCATTCTTACTTATGAATATTTTTAAATACTCTGAATGAAAACACTTAACAGATAATAAGAGGATGGGTCTGGTGTTTTTTGGAGCTTGCTTTCTTTAGACCTTGTCCTCCAACATTTTCTGTGAGAAAGGCTTGGAAAAGTGAGACAAAGGGGAGTTTTTAATTGTTCTTAGTTGTTCATAGGCTATAATTGTTCACCATTCCCTCAAGAACAGAAAGAAGGAAAGACAGAATATTTTTAAAGAATAGGAGAAGTAAGCCAAAAAAAATCCCAGAAATTCCAGATCATAGGTTTTATAAAACAAAATAAAAGAGAAATAGGTATTTCTCTTGAAAGTAGAGAAAGTAGGGGTTTCAAAGCAAAAGTTCCTTCATCCCAGTGTCTGTCATTTTTACACACAGTAATGAGCCAGATTCCATAACCCTTAATCACTCTGAGAAGTGTTCACACACCCAGCGAGCCCAATGACAACAAATTGCAACTCAGGGTCAAGCAGTGAAAATTAGGACTTGATGATACACACACAAAAATAAATTTATACAGTGGTATTTTACTTAAATAAAATTAGAAAAAACAATCCAAAATGTATATAGGGGGCCTTGAACACTGATAAGACCTTTGTTTTAACTTATAGTTGAGCTTTCACTATCAAAAACTACTAA
Organism: Nesoenas mayeri; assembly: GCF_963082525.1. Classification (NCBI taxonomy): domain Eukaryota; kingdom Metazoa; phylum Chordata; class Aves; order Columbiformes; family Columbidae; genus Nesoenas; species Nesoenas mayeri. Next base: position 5,431,599 of record NC_137562.1, read on the forward strand.
TTCTTGAAGGTTAATTCTAAACAAAATTGTTAAACAATGAGTGATTTATTGAGAAGATACCTTAACAAATCAGGCAGTCACTTCATCTTTAAAATACTGTTGTTGCATTCAGTGTTGAACTGCGCAATCTTTATATTTAAAGGGAAATCAATATCATTGATTAAACAAACTAAAAGCTGCTCCATAAGAAACTATTGCTAAATCTGGCTGTTGGAAAAATACATTGTTTTTAAATCAAACTGATAAAAATCAGTGTGAGTTTCTTGTAGCTAGACATGATGACTGAAATGCACAATGAGGAGCAGAGAATTACACATTTTATCAAGAAAACACATGCCACTGGTTTGAAAAAGCTTCTTATGCCCTTGCTTCTTTCTTATGCAAACAGCTCTCTGCAGCAAGCAATTTGCTGGGGGCTTTTATTTAACTGTAACAGTTTAATGGATTTTTTTTTTCCCCTCTTCCAGAAGATGTGTACGGCAGTCAATCAAATTAGTGTCAAAATCCTAACCACAATAAAACAGCCAGCTTAGTGCAATTCTTGAAGGCACAGCCCTCAGATTTAGCTCTGTATGTCTTCATAATAGGGTCGTGGGCTTCCATTCAGCAATACTTACACCAAACACCTTTTACATTGGAAAGAAATTTAGCGGTGCCAGTATTGCTGACAGAACTAAGGGCTATTTTTCAATTTTAGTAGCACCATTCCACCTCAGCCCTGAATTTCTGTTTTAATAGTTTTATCAGTCTTACAGAAGCTGACATTAGATAATTAAACTGGCATCCAGATCACCAGTATAAACGTACAGTGGTGTATTTAAAGGCAGAGAATAAAGTAAATTATGACTTAGGCTGACATAAACCAAAATTTTGTATGCAAAGTAGCTTCTCATAAATTTATTTAAGGAGGTTCTTTGTTAAAGCAACATAATTCCTTAAAAAAGAAAAAAACCCTGTCTGTCAAAGATACTTCAATATACTTCAATTATCTTTATTTTACATAGTTTTTCTTCTGGAAATAGTAGTAAAGAAGGTGCTCTGAATTCTTTTATCTGAAGCAATAAACCTCTAGGACGTTCAAGAATAATTAATTGCATTGCTTAAAAGCGAGGGCTTCTAGCAGAATATACAGGCTTTGACATTTTTGTTATGCATAAACTCTACTAGGCTTATGCCATAATTAAGCATCAGGATTATATTTTCATCACATTCTTAAAATTTTCATTAAAACTAGAATAAGGAAAACTTAGAACAAAAGCTAGCACTTGAATGAAAAGTGATGACACATTCTAAGATTGAGGTATATGAGAACTGAGATTATAATGTCATAAATACTTTTCTTTCACATTTTTTCAGAAGAGCTATTAACTTGAAATCTTAAAAAGACAGCAAATGCTCCAAAAAACAAGCCAGGGGTTTACACTTTGCAAAGAAATGATAGCAAAGCCTTCTTTTATAACACAGTTAAATCCACGCAATTTGCTTCTGAGTTATAAAGCAATTAAACATTATTAGGCAGCTGCATGGCTGGACTTGGTTCTGGCCCAGTTTACAGCACTGCAAAGGAAAAACAAGGTCTAATCGGGTTTTCAGGGGAGAGTTTACATGTTAACGAACTTCTCTCTGCATCTTGGAGAAGGGTGAGATAGCACCACGTGAAAAAGCTGCGACATAACACATGCTGGTGTCTGTTTTGCCAGATGTTGTTGCTGCTGCTCTGCTTTATAAAAGACAATAAGACGCGGTTTATTTTTAACCAAACCGAGACAGGCGGCAGCTTCAAATGTGAGGCTGAATCCTAAAGATCTTATCTAAATCCATGGGTGCTGGTGAGGACAGGAAGAAAATGGATGAAAACTCGAGCCTTTACCTGAATAAATGACTTCCAAAGGATGCAGATTTCTAGATTCTCACTGGCTGGTGTTTTTCTGACACTGACTTGAAGATTTCTAACAATCTGAATTTTACCAGAGGTTTTTATAGAAAATACTTACAACCTTGAGCTGTTCTTAACAAAGGGGTTTAGCTGCTTACCCTGAAATGTTATTTTTCTACTTTTAGTCTGCTATTTTGACCTCTAATCTCTCTATTTATTTCCAAACTATACACAGATTATGATCCAACATTAAGATTTCCGCTAGTTGTAGGATAGTTTTTCCTAATACCGTATCAGTACCACCTTTTCCTGTCATACGAGGTCTGTCTCTGTTCATAGTCCTTATAGTGCTTCCAGTCCTGCTTAAATAAGAAAATATCTATTTCCATAAGCAAGTGGAGTTGTTTATAAGCTACCTTAGCCTCATTTACTTACTGTCAGGCACGTGGTAATAGATACAGCTCCGTCTGAATTCAAACGTACTGATGCGCTTACCTGTGGTTTTACTTTAGCAATGGAAGACACTGAGTGATGAGCTGATGGAAATAGTGAAACAAGCTGGATTCCTTGTTGCCAATTTTCTGGAAGGGCTTTCCTGTCCTGTCCAGCACAGTCTTTGTCTTCACCTCCTCTTTATCCTCATCCTTTCTTCAGTGTGCAGCTCTGAAGGAGCGTGGCCATAATAAATAGGCTGAAGATTATGAGAGTCATCTATTTACCTAAGACTGTATTATCTGTGCCTACACAACAAATTCAGAAAACCTTGGCAGACGGCAGTGAGTAGAACTTTATGAAAGCCACCAGCAGGACGCAAGGGGGATGCTGAGCTCATCAATGACTCAATATATCTTTGTTAACAATCAGGACTAATTTTGCTCCTGTGATTTCTTTGTGTTAGAGAACAAAGAATTATCAACAGAATTCCTTGAAATGCGGCTTTTCTAAGCCACGGCACATACTGAATGCCTGAAGTGTCCAAAAAGGACAAGGCAAACGGCTTTCTTATCACCATGTAATGAAGGCAAGTGCCAGTTCCCTTAGACAGAAAGAAGTTAGAAGAGATTTCTCTGAGTCCATTGTATATGCTTTGCAGTACTTCTCATTAAAAGGAAAATCTTTTATGCTGAATTGTCATCAAATCTAGGTTTGGAGAAAGAAAATACAGTTCAGTTCCAGGTTAGGAATAGGCTGAGTCTATATAGGTTTCAGATCCAAATTTAATGGAAAGTATCTTACACTCTTCCTGAGAAACTGCAGACCCAGTAAATGAAAGGCTTTAGCCAAAGTCTCACAAAAGCAAGTAAGGTGATTTTAGCCATGTCAAATATAACGCAGAAATAAGCAGAGCTGGCCTAGCTCACAGATCAGCAAGTTAGACTCTTGCGAATCAGCCTCTGTATTTGCAAATACGTATTTTCATTTTTTTTCTCCAAAGAAACAGTCTAAAAGACTCAACCAAAGATATAAAGTATATGGATGAAGAGTGCACTAAAAATGTTTAATGCTGAGGAGAAAAGTGCCTTAAGTACAGGATAGTATAAACCTCCCAGGTACTCCTCTGAAATTCAGGTACATTCACCCAAGGTTATTTTGCCCCTAAACAGAGCATTCACAATGAGACTTTAACACGCTGCTTCACAATAAAGACATGGGATGCATAAGGCAGTGTAAATGGACGTAGTTACTAATGTCTCAAATACATGTAGTTGCTGAGAAATCCTACATATTTCAAGACAAATCATCCAGTCTACCCTGAGAGCTTTTCAAAGCTGTAAATATGCAGAAACTGGAATAAGAATGAATCAAGCTGAAGTCCTGGTATGAAATATGCATTATTTTTTCCCACAGTTTCTGTAGAAGTAATTCCCTTTGGGGTTTGGATATGACTTTACTAAAATTGCAGAGGTGAATTAGAACTCTTAGTGCTGAATTCTGTTCCCCTATCACTAGAAATCTGAAATTCAAGATTGCAACCTAGAAAACTCTTTGCACACCACTCTGCAATATATGTACCACTTTCTAGAGGGAGTTTCCTATATCAGGTAAAAACACTGTGTTTTAAGGATCTGTTGGGCACATAGATCATTTGTTGACTAGGTCAGCTCTGGCCAGAGCACTGCAATAAAGCATAACTTTTCCTATTTTTTTTGTGCTTGAGGCCATATTATTAAAAAAAAAAAAAATAAAATAGTAACGGAGGGTCTTGTCACCTTGTTCATGCATTTCTTCACCTTGCATTATTTCCAATCCCAGACTCAGCAGTTGTTCTCCTTTTACAGTCAAGAATCCTCCAAGGGTTGCAAATTAAGCAACCAAGGTGAGTCTGAGTTCATTCCTCTGCTCTCAGCTTGAACTGTCCCTTCTCCAGCTCCCCTCACACCCACGGCTTTTGGAGCCATCAGTCCCCTGCCTGTGAGCTGATTTGGGCTGAACTAGAACCAGGTTTTAAGCACTTTGAGTTCTGACCCTCACTTAGTGCATTAATTTATTTATGTGGCTTACAGGCATTTCTGTAGCCTACAGAATGACAGTAATGAGCACAGAGCTGAGGAAAACTTTGCTAAACTGCACTGTTTAATTCTGCAATATTTTTGTAACATAGTAGCTGGGAAGAAAGCTGGGAGCAAAAAAATGTCCCTGTGCTGTCTGGCTCTCGCTTCCTCTGTGACCCATTCCAAAATCCTCCAGCTTCAAAGTAAAAAAAATATTGTTGGTGTACTATATTTTATATTGCTTTTGATTACTCAATGTTTAACACATTGTTTTATTACAGCTCCTATGAATGTGGAGATTTGAATTTAGAGACTGACCATAAATTAAGATTATTTAGCCCTGTTTCATCTCAGGTCCTCAGTTCTGGTTTCACTTAAGCAGCTAACAAGGATACCCAGCCTCCTCCCATCAAGAACTCATATTGCAGGTCATTTAAATGCAGCCATATGACCAATACTGAAAGTCATTCATAACTGTTTCTAAGGTACTTTTTAAACTACATTTTAACCACAGTGCCATGTTCAAGGCCAGTGACCCAGCAGCTCATTGTCACAGAAATTGATCCTAGCAATGTAGTCATATTCCGCAGTGCCACAACTTCACCTAGGCTTACATTTATAAGCCTAAAGAGGGGCTCCTTATCCGTTGATAAAGAATAAGCATCTAGAAACCATGATGCATAAATACATAAATAATCCAGTCCCTAACCATTTCAAAGATAAATGCCAACCACTCACCTCGGTCTGTGTAGACGACATCAGATGGAATGCCAAAGGGAATGTGTGTATTCCTGATGCCCGTATGAATTTTAAGAAAGCATCTTTAATACATTAAAGGAAAATATGTATTTTGTAACCCACTCCATGCTGGTACTCCTGCACTGCACTGCCTTTGTTATTTGGGGGAAGGTTTAGAGGTGATAAAACAAGTATAGCTTTCCAATACTTATTATATTGTCATATCCTTTCCTCTTCTAGAAGACAGCAGATTTTTTTAATGAATCCTAATATGAGTTCATCTTTGATATTCTCTGAAGTTGGGGTCTGGTGCCCATATCCCCCCACACTATTACAGTTCAGTCAGAGACTCCTTAAAGAGGAGAGGAGATTTATTCTTTGAGCAACGTCCTTGGTTTGGCACAGCAAGAGAAATCTGGTTGGTTGATTGCATGTCGCATTACCTTTTAAAGCATTACCTATTCCTGTAAAGTCTGTTCTGTTGGTGCAAAAAAGAATTAAGCAGACACGTAACTTTAGACATGGGAGCAAGTATATCAAAATCTGTGAAATCGCTTCAGCTTTTAGCATTATATGTGTGCTTAACTATCTGCTGGATCTTGTCCTGCTTACATGTGTAATGATTATAAAAAGACTATTTAAGGTCTGACTTACAATAACAAATAGCTATGGGATCTTTTTTAGTCATTATTTTTACAGTAGCAGAAAGATGATGATATTCAAGAATTTCTCCAGCAGACCAGTTTGCCTTTCACAATTCAGAAGACATAAATAATGCTTATACTTTTCAAGTTAATTTAAGTTGGATTTGATATGCCATCAGTTTAAATCTCACTCCAAAATTGAATCAATCTTTACTCAGCTTCACAATGTGCTAAATTGTTCATATATTCTAAAACTCCTCTTCCTTATGGCTTCTGAGTGAAATTCTACACTTATTTAATAAAGCAACCAGGATTTACTACACCAGTAGTGGTAAGCACTTTTTACTTTCCTCAAGATAGATTAGAGTTGACTGTATACTTTTTTTGCTACAACTGCACAAGTTTACAAGTCACAATTGAATTACCAAACTGAGGAAAAGAAAGATTATTCCTGTGGGTGCAATGCAGGTTGCAGACTTGTTTTCTTTTAAAGAAGGGTTTAAAGAATTAGCAATAAATGTTATCAACTGCAGCTAGAAAATGATGCTGACTTATTACTTTGTGGGAACCCTAAGGGGCATGATGAAAAGCAAATTCCTTAGCTGAGCTTTCCAGAAGAAAACAGGGAAAAAAAAAATCTAACAATGCCTTTTGAACACCTTAAACTCAGATTTACTATAGAGGAAAAGACTAAGCTTACAGGCATCTGTGGCTTGCCCCTGAAGTTACATAAATCCACAGTGCTTGAACAGTTACTGATTTATTTGTTATTTAAACAATATGTTCCCACTGTCACTAACGATATGCGAGATGAGGACGTTTCTATTGACAATAATCCATAATGGGAAGGCAGCCAGATTTGTCACCTTCAGCAGAAACCTCCAGCAAAGCGTGTGCTCCAATAACCAAGAGGAGCACCAGGACAGGCTGCAACTTTATTCCATATCACACTGGGGTGAATGTTCCACTGACCCAGATGGACATTACTTCTCCAAAGATTTTTTTTTTCCCCCTTTTTACCTACCACTACATTTGAGGTCTGGAAGGCACAAACTCAGGGAAAAGCAGAAAGTCTTACTTGACTCTTCCATAGATCCATTGGGTGGCCCTAACTTGAGATAATATTGTGACATTCCAAGAGGCAGAAGACTGGTTTTTAAGGTTTTGCAGGTACTGTTATAGATCAGGGTTTTGGGTTGTTTTTTTTTACCCTGCCTCTAAAGGAAAACAATATAATGAGCCATCTTTTTTTTTTTCCTCCATAAAATGTAGAGGCTACATTTTGTCCAGCTCTCCTGAGCAGTCTTTTATCTTGAAACCCTTAGACTATGTGCTCAGTAAAATTTCTCATCTCAGAGTAAGTTTTTGACAAATCATCAAAGTTTAGGAATACTCACAGTTGTTATCTCGCATGCCATCATTACTGAAAACCCCACTTAAGCCAACTCTATGTCTTTGCCAGAACTAACACTGACAAGCACAAAAAAATTTTGCAGCCTTTTCCACCAGATATATGTGCATAATATTCAACAGAACTTATCTAAATTGTGGACTTGGATTGCAGCCAGAAAGTCAGAATTTTTTACTCAATACATTTTCTGTTTCTAACATTGTTATTCAATCAGTCATATACCTTCAGCCGTCTCTCAGTATCTTCCATACTCATTCAGTGAAGAAATTCTTACACAAAACATACATGACAGCTGAATCATACAACAGACTAAACCTAGACTATCTTAACCCATATTGAATTCAAGACACTAAGATAGATGGTCTTGGAGTTACCTTCTTCAGAAGCCTTTATTATTTTTGCAGGAAGGCTGACCAGAAGTGCTGGGGAAGCTCTGGAGAAGTCACATCGAGTCCTGTGGTTGCAGGAAGATGCTCCAACACCAGCCCTAACCTTCCCCTCCTTAAATGCTTCTCATTAGCAGCAGCTGGACCAGCATTGCCAGGTGAGGCTGCCCAGTGGCTGTTTCTACTCCTTCACGGTAAGAATAGCCAGTATGAGTTTTTATACTGTTGTACTGAGCTTCTGAGCTGGTTTGCAGGTTCGTGGGATAGATGCCAGAATCGATTTTGCTCCTTTATGTTTAGTTATATAGTAGAGCACAGATGTATCTTTATTTTAATTTACTTTACTGTTTAATTGCACACCTTCATCTTAAGAGAAATTTAGCCTTGCTATATGCTTAGAAGAACTTATTTTTCTTAAATTTTTCTTCAGGCAGTGTTAATTTTAAAGACTGCCTTTGCCTGAGACTCCGATATGTTCACTGTAAATAGATCTTTGTTTGCAAAGAAAGGGATAAAATAAAACCCCAAACATTGATTTTTAAATTGAGTAACACTCCAGAACAGCTAACAGCATGCCTGACTGTCACAACTCTGCTCTGAGACTTCTGCAGAGGCCACCAGCACTTGGGTCAATACAGACCGCAGGTCTCGTCCCCTCCGCAGAGCTTTGGTCACTCTGCCCAGGTGCGTTGGAGATTTGCCTCCTTTCAGCATTTGGACCATGCAGCGCATTTAAATGTCCTCACAATGAGATTAGGGTACAGCTTTTTCCTTGTGTCAGCAGTAATTCAGAAATATCCACACTCTCAGCGTGTTTTCCCGTCTGTCAATGTCCATACACACGTTTGCCCTTTGCACCAAAATGCCCCAGGGATGACAGACCTGCTTTGTAGGAGTAAATCCAGGCACACAGGTAAATACAGAGATAAAGCTGTTTTATTTGCCGATCTCCAGTGCTCTGCACTACACTTCTACATCTAGTTTCCTCCAGCAGGATTAAAAGCCATCAAATTACAACATGGTGGCCTTAACAGGATGGGTCAGCATCATGCATTGTAGAAAAGTATTATGCATATAAGCAGAACATACTTAGGCAATTCACTGAACTGGACAATAGGTCAAGAATGTATTTAGGTGAACTCAAGTTTGTCATTTTCTCTCCCTCTCCTGCTAGTTTTTCCCCTCTCACATCAGATACAAAAACAAAACAAAACAAAAACCAAACAAACAAAAAGTTCTCCATCCCTCTTCAGAAATGAACTTTTCTTAGATCACTTCATACAATCATAGAATGATTTTCCTAGAATTTCTGATCATTTTTTTTTTTTTCAGCTAAGCAGAACCAAAAGGTAGAAGAAAAAAAGGAGGGGAAAAGAACCTGTTAAAAATGATGCAACTGGCATTTTCCCTTCCCCCAAACTGTGGAGATTAAAATAGTGATTGCTTCCATCAAATGCCTTAGATCGCAGCTTTCACTAAACAGACTATTCAAGACACGTTTCCATTATTCTCATCATCACTTATATAACAATGACTGATTTTTATCATTATTCTTTCTATGCATTCCCCTTAGTGCTCTAGGGTAGGAAGCTGTTTTTCCCTCCCTGTTCCTAACCAGCAACAGATAAATAACTTTAGCTCAGTGTCTAAGAAAATGCCTTTTCTCAAAGGAGTATTTTCCATCTGGACAGCAATAGCACAAAAAATATGTTGTTGTGGCATGTGCCAGCCAATAAATTCTGTCACTGGGGATCTTAATTTATTTACATTGAGTCATTTGGTTAACACTGTCTCTAGAAGGCAAAGAGTTTGAATATATATAAAAAGAGCTCTTAAAATATGAAGGGCAACTGTAATGAATTGTTAAGGTAAAACACGTTACCAGCTCAGAAACCCTTATAAAAGGAGGAGAACATATATCTGCTTCTCTGCTCAACACATATTTCATGTTAATAGTTCGGCTTCCTGGTTGTGATTATGACATATTGCTTCTTGCATTTATCTTCTCTATCCTAAAAGCTGCTTGTAAAAATACTATACATACTGAAGATGTGTTCCTTTGTGGGCTTGCACAAAAAATAACATAAAAACAGAGAAAGCTAATTGTGAGTTTCTCAGGTCATTTTAAAATATCCTGGTTTGCTGCATTCATCTTTCTGGAAATAGACATCTAAATAATATGGACTAAGTTAGCAATATGCCGTTCATTCCAAAACCATATTTTGTCTTTAAAAAAATGTGTTGTGTGAGAAAAAGGAGCAATCCAGCAAACTGAACAGGACGCCTGTTGGTACTCAGATTGGCATTGCTCATTTCCCAGCCCTGGCTCTATTTTCTCAGTAGTAACACTGAGGTTGCAATACTCACTCTGCCATGACTTGGCAAAAGTGATTTAATTAAGACTCAGACACTAGAAAATGACACAACACAAAACAAAAGTCAGCATTTCCTTTTTAAGGAAACACAAAACTGTTTGTGAAATTTCCAAAGCTACCTCAGTGCCTTTTCCAAAAACCCTTCCATAGCCCAGGCTCTTTTGAATGGTGCATTTTCAGTATCATTTTTGGCTCCGCAGTCTGGTTTGCAGTCCCAGCTCTATCTAGGTTACCTTTTCTACTCAGAACACCTTTCTGGAGGAAACTCTTCTGACATAACTGAAGTGTGGGACAATACAATGAAAACAAGCTCCAGGTCTGGAAAGCAGCTCAAATTGTAGTTTAAGAAACCACATTTTTTTTCTTATCACATCATTTAACATGTGAGCTGAGAGAATGGGTGTGCAGTTGTCCAGCTGAGCAGAGGGGGTGCGCAGCGTTGGCTGTAGATAACACAAGCTGCTCGAAAGTGACTTCTCCGAAACTTTTTTCCTTTAACCAGCAAAATAATTAGTAATTCTGGTTTTAGAGGCGGAGAATAAAAATTTAGGACATTTCCTTCAGAATGTCTCTCTTTAATTGAATAACTTCCTAGACTCTCTAGTTAAAGTTTAAATAACTGTTAATGACTCTGAAGCTATCAGAAATGTTTTGCCAAGGGGAAATCAACAGCATATTAAGATAGTTCAGTATTATTGCTAAATGCTAAAGGCAGCTTTTAAAAAATAATATGTTTACAAACTAAAGAAGTTAGATACATTTGATCAGTCTGAAAAGTATAGTGACACCTTTAATGCCATTTTTCTTCTGTTTATATAGGAATGTTTCCTTTACATTAAATATATATTCATGGGTAAGGTGAGCTTTCAGATTTTACCAATTTTATACAAAATACTGATATTCCTCTCTGAAATAAACTCTTATGACAAATAACTTTTTTATAACATCATGCATATTATGTGCTACAATCTCAGGGGTGGGTGAGATACACACATATATATACACATACATTTTTGGAGTACAGTGGTGATACATTTTGATTAGTCTTAATGGAAAACTTTTTCTTATTTTTCAGCTATGTAACTCATTTGCTTCTTGCCATGACTTTCCTCTTCCTCCCAAGCTGAACAGAAACAACACTATATCTAATAAATGCCCTTCTCATCTAACTTACATCATAGGGGTGCAAACATACCCACCTTCCCTCCTGAAATTCCTCAAAAACTCCTGTATATTGAGTCCAGACAAATATGGAATTGGAGCACAATTCTGTGCCACTGGTTCCCTGACATTTTTATCAGGAGCATCAGCGAGCCATGCCCAAGACTTTAAATCACTGAAATCCATTTACAGCACTTAAAGCAACATGATACACTGCATGTGGCTAACAAGTGAAGATTGTTAATTTTAGACTACCTAAAACAGCAATTCCAAGCCTAAACTGGCTTTTCGAGAAACCCAGGTTGCTGGATATGCTTCCATCTAGAAACATTCTAAAGTGTGGAGTATTTTTTTAATTTAGAACCATATCCTTCATGATATGCAAGGCACAAAGACCCATCCAATTCAGTGTATAATTTGGGCATGAGGGATGAAGGTTTCATTAGCAGTTTATGTGAAAATAATTTTTAACTGATATTCAGTTTGATTGCACTGGAGTTTAATGCTGATGACAAAACCTAAAGCACAGGTTTCATCCAAAATCCTTTGGAATCAATGTGATTCTTAACACTAACTTCAGTGAAGCCAGGATTTCTGTCTAAATGTTTTTTTTTTAAATAAAATGCATAGGTTATCTCTAGATCATTCTGATTACCTCTAGGACCAAAAGCTTACACTCTGCATATAATAATTACATCCAATAAAAAAATAGCATGAAGTGACTTCCAAAATCCAAAGGTCAAAAATTCAGCTAACATATATTAATCTTTATTATGTAACAATGATATAATAAATAAGTTTATGAATTCATATGATCTGTACAAAAAGCCAAAAAGATATTGCACCAAGTTAGGTACTGTCTATTTGGATTTAGTATTTGTTAAACGTAAGATCTAAAATTATATACAGTTGTGGAGTTAAGGCAAAACCAGATGATACCTTTAACACAACAGAAGGTTTGAAAAATAGACACAATTACAAACAGGGGAATCTCATCTCCAGCTAATAAAGTGGTTGTGTCTAAGGAAGGAATCCCTTAGGTTTTTAATAAAGCAGTTATTATCAATCATGTTAATTAAAATTGAAGAACAAGTGCTAGATTTCCTTCAGCTGTTTTGCAGGGTTGTGCCTGAATGATCACCTTTAACCCTGGTAATAATATTTCTCTTCATAGTCATACTCTGCTCTTCCTTTTAGAAAACAGCACGTGGAAAAGAGGAACACCTTACATATCCAACTAAAATGCAACCATAACCTCTTAGCTTGATGGAGGCTAGACTTGATTGTGACCGGTGACAGAGCATAAATATATGGGTGAACCATCCAACACACCACACGCAGAGGAGAATCAAAGTCAACCACTTATCAATAATAATTACCTTTCTCAAGACAATGGAACAGATCATGTCAGTTAAGTCCCAATGACAAAAACATGTATGACCAGTATATCAATATACAGTTCTTTGGCAGCAACACATTAACTCTTGATTGAAGTCTGAACTCAAGCTCTCTTAAATTATAGACCTGGTTGCCAGTCTTTTCATAATTAAAGAAAATCCACATCTCTCACAAATCCAGTAAGTCCAGTAAATGAAATCTGAATAAATCTTGCAGGCAGCTTTATACTGTGACATTAAGCATAGATATTTATTGTCTGTTTAGTCTCAATCCAAATATATTGTATTTAAACACACAAAATTCTGTGAAACTTCTGAGTAGTTCAAATGGAGCCAAAATCCATAAAAAGAATCCATATTCACCCATGAAAAACCAATAAAGAAACATCAATCTCGTGATGATATAATGATCTTCGTGTAACAGAGGCAATGATGAGTCCACACCTGGATGAATGTCACAGGAAAATTGACTTTACAGGGGAAAGACTAGAAAGCCAGAAAACGTAGAATACTGCCATCCACCGACCAGATTACCTTTCTCCAACTTCAGGTAAACCTTATCCTCCTTGTCTAGATAGAGCAGGACTCCATTAGTGGCAGCTTCACGTGTGACATCCTTGTCCCCAGCAAAAGCAGAAATAACTGGCTTTCCATTTAGCATCAAATTAACCTACAAGAGAAAAATTTAAAAAAAAAGAAACCACACTGAAAAGCTCTAATTAACAGAAAAACATGAAAAACTATCACTTACACTACAATGTAAGAGGTCTGCTGAGGTCCCAATCTTCACTGCTTTTTTTTAAATGTATTTATTTTAAATAGATAATTACATTTATTTGGAGTGGACAAGGACAATGAAGTTTCACGGGGGAAGTCTGCGGGACGCTGCCCTGGTCTGGGCTCAGCCAGGGGGAAAGGCAACACAACATTAATTGTTGTAACTCTGGTAATATGGAACTGCGAGATATTACACCTCAGTTTGTTTCACTCTGCCTACCTCACGGGTTATTTAGAGGCACACTAAAGAAGCAAAAAAGTAGACATTTTTCAAGAAACTTGTGCACCCAAAGATGCAATAAAGGCACCTAATGAGATGCCAAATGCTGGGAGCTTACACTTCATTGAGAGGAAAATACACGTCCCTTCCATTATGGACAGCAGCTTAAAGTCTAGAACAGACCTTCAGCTTTATGAACCACTGCACTGTGTTTTGGTAGTGAATCCATTTTTTGTATGAAACACTTCTGAAAGTCAGCACAGCTTCTGCTCTGAAAACAAACAACATCACACAGACGCTCTGTAAATAAAGATGGGCAGGGACTGGGGGAACGGACAGATCCAGGCATTTTTCATTTCCCCAATGGCAAGCTATTAGTTTTCTTCTCCTTTTTCTTTTTAAGCAGCTATAATGCAGTCACAGAGGGGTGAATTATGAAATGCTTATTCATATCAAGTATGTTGGCCTTGCATATGCTCCTATTAATTTTAATGGGAGTCACCATGGAATAAATTAGTGCTCAACACAAGTCAGGGTAGCAGAATCTAGCCCTTATTTGGGATTCGCCTATCTGGGAAACCCACTTAATCAGATGTCCCCAAGGAACCAATTTCAGTTTAATGACATTTAATAGCACTAACAGATGTTCCGTGGGCACAGTAACACCTCCTATGTAGGAAGCCTTCAGGTGATTTAGTGGTTTTTAAATCTGCATGTGGCTGACACTCAAGCTGGTTTGCTCCACTACAATGGCTTTTGGTCCTCCCTCTAGTTATTGCACATGCAAAAAAAAGGACATCAGGAGTTTACTCATTGCTTGGTTTTGGTTAACTCATTCCTTATGTACCATCTCACTAGGTCAGATTACCCTGCAGATCATCTTACATCCGAGTCACAGCAGAAAACACATCGTGGGTTTGCACTGGGTGGTCTCACATTATCTCTGCCAAAAGGGAGCCAACCAAACCAACCCATCACTTTAGCAATTCTTGATCTATGAAAGATTTCAGGCCACATCCCAGGTTGTAGCATTCCCTGTTTTGTAACAGAGCCTCAGCTCTGCAGTCTGAAAACCTGCACTGGACTTCCAGAATCTAAGCCTTGACACCTTTCTTGGCAATATTTACTTTAAATCCAATGAAGCTGAAGTTATTCTACCCCATTTCAACCTTTAGCATTTAAGGGAGTGAAAGGAACAAAGTTTGAGTGTATTAAATAGCTTATAAGCTCATTATATATATTTTTTCATGAGGTTAATATTTCATTTAAGACTTTTGTCATTGACCTGGATGGAACCATGACATCATGTTGTAAACTGAAGGCAAATTTCACCAGGGATGTGGCTGTGTCTTGCACCAGCTTTCTCTGTCATCTTGGCCATTTACACTTTTCTCAGGAGCTTTAACAGCAACGCAAAGACAGAGCTGCCACAAAGAAATGGCTGATCTCTCCTCCTGCAGAAATCCAGTTCATCTCAGCCTTGTAGGCTAAAAACCATGTTCAGGAGCCAGACAGACCAGGGGAAAAGCATCACATACTTCTATGAATCCACTGGTCTCATGGGTTGAAAAAAGGGAAGCCACAGAAGTTATTCCAGATCTGGAAAGCCAGCATGTATGTCATAGAAATTGCTTGACCTGGCATGAAGATTAAGGAATGTACTTTAAGGAATTCACTGTTGGCTCAGCAACTGGATGTTCAGGAACTTAGAGGCTTTTCCTTTAAGCTACTACACACTTGTAGTTAATTAGGTAGTTCAGCTGCTATCAAGCTACAGAATAAAATGCAGAATCACTCTTTTTTTAATATGTGACACATCTCTTAAGTATTATATGGTGAAAAAAAAAGGTTAAACTGCTAAGAAGATTCCATAGAAGACATCCCTATAGAGGTGTAACCTTCCCATAGAGTTACAGAACAAGCAGACCACTTCAACTAATCTCGGTCCACAGCAGAGTGATGCCATGAGCAGATACCTGGCCCCATGAGCTGGTAGCCAGATCACAAAAGGTTACAAAAATAGTCAAATCTGGTACATATTCCCAGAACTCCTGTGTGCAAGACAGTGAGTTTTAACCTGTAGCAAAATATGACTCTTGAAAAGTATTTATGCAATCAAGTGGAATTTAGAGCCCTGTTTTACTCTAGGGTGATTCATTCTACTTAACACTTCATATCACCCGAGATATTCAGTTTTTACAGTGCAGAAGTGAAGCTATGGCAATATATCTGAGGTGACAATCCTGCTGTATTACAGCTGGTCAGCTTAAATGTGTTCACTCTACTGCTAGGAACTCTACACCACCAGTTACATTAAACTAAGCTATTTTTCCTTGAAAGTGTGTTAAATACTCCTGTGTTCAGTCAAGATCCTATTCTAAATAAACAATATAAGTAAAATATTTTATAACCGTACTTGATCAACGTACCTGAATTGTTTGACTCTGATAGACTTTAATTACGTGAAAACTGAAACTGTAAATTCCTTTTCTTGGTGCTACAAAGACAGACTCCAACGTGAAAAAATTCCCCACATTTACTAGGATCTACAAACAAAAAATACAGCATGGGAATTAGTACAGGTATTCACTGCTAGATAAAAAATACAGACTATTAGCCTTAGAAGCCATTCACCTATGGAAATTTTTTTAATCTACATCTGTGCTGCTGTATTCATTGCTCTCAATTAAGTTTGAATATTACTCATCAAATAGATATTTACTTAATTTATAGTACAACTTCAGTACAAATAAATTAGGGTGGAAAACATTTCTTCACTACTCTATCGTACCTTGAGGACCTTTCTTCTAGACATGTTTAGAGGAGATTAAGAAAAGGCATTTTTGTTCATCTTTCCCCAAAAATGACATTAAAGCATTAAGTCAGGGAGTGGCATAAAAAGCAATGGTCAACTCAACACTGTCTTCCTGAAAGTCTCAAGCTGTGAGAGGAAGGATGTATGTGAATGATATAATTCATTCACCAGTTTATAGTCAGACTGAGTTACTGAAATACCTGGTATATCTGAGCAAAATCTGGCCGTGAGCCTTTGCTGCTTTATTTGGTTTTGTAAGCACTAATAATAATTCCAGTTTGATTAAACAGAGACAAGGAACAGAGGAGAACATATTAAATGAGTGCATCATCCATATGCTAAATATCTTCTTCAATGACTGAATTTTTCTTGCTTTCCATTTAGTTGTGCTTTAGTTTTAACTGATATTTTAAGGCTACTTTATGCCAGACACAGATGCAGAAAGCAACGAGGAATGTCCGTGAAGTTACGCTAATTTACATTGCTAGCATTAACTATGTGACATATGTGGCTTCAGTTGTCACGACAATTTACCATTCTTTATAAAGCGGTACAGGAACAAAAATAACCATAAGTCTCTATTACTTTGAACCTGCCTGAGGACAGATATATGCAGTATACGCTGGCATCTATATGTTAATATTAGTGACTGAGGTGAGAGGGGCTGCACTATGAACCTGTGATTGTCATAGAAAAGTTAAATTATTTTTTCCTTAAAAATTCCTTCTTCTCTCCCTCCCCGTAGGCCTAAAACCTACACAGCCTGCGCTGGCCCCGCTTTACCCAGAGAAGGGAAGCGGACCCATCTCCGCGGAGGCTGGCGCAGCCGCGGCCCCGAGAGCGCCGTGCGGAGGGGCCGGCACAGCTCGGCCCCCGCCGCCCCGAGGGCTGCTGCCCCGCACGGGCGGGCCCCCCCGCCCCGCTCCGCCCTCCCCATCCCCCGGGGGCAAGTGGGAAACTACTGCGGGGCGTGACACGCTGACACGCTCTCCGCAGGGGCGGCGGTCCCCGGCTCCCCCCGAGCCTTCAGCCGCCACCTGCCTGGTCCCTCCATTTCTCCAGGTTTGGGACGCGGGGGGTCCCCGCAGGCAGCCGCCCTCTGCACCCCAACTTTTTGCTGGAATTAAGGAAACAGGGGAAGTGGAATGGGGGGGCTCCCGCGGGGCGAGCGGGCGGCGGCACCTGTTGATCGCTGCCAGCCGCGTCCCGGCGGGGCTACGAGCATCCCTGCCCCGCGGGGATCCCCTCCACGGCCGCACCGCTTACCTGGTCGAAGTAGATGATGCGCGTCTTGTTGCTCATCTCGGAGGGCTCGTGGTTGGTGCTCCTCACGGCCGAGAAGGCGACCTTGGAGTTGGCCGCCCGCACGGAGATTCCCAGCGGGGAGGAAGACGAGCCCTTGGCGTCGGTGGCCGGGTTGGAGTCGCAAACCACCAGGCACTTGCCCTCCAGGACGATGGGCTCCGTGTCGTTCTGCGCCCGCGCCGCGGGGCCGCCCAGCGCCAGGGCCAGCAGGACGGCGGGCAGCAGCCGCCAGCCCATGGTCCGCGGCCGCCCGCGCCGCCGCTCCGCGCCCCGCTCCGGCCACCGCGCCGCGCACCAGCGGGAGGCACCGCCGGTAGCAGCGGCAGCCGCTCCTCCCGCGCACACACACACACGCACAGACACACACCCGCACCTCCCGGCAACGCCGCGCTGAAAGTCTGTCTTCCTTCCTCCGGCTTCTTCCCTCCGAGTCCTTCTTTTTTTTTGCGTCTCCTTCTTCTCTTCCTCCTCCCCCCTCAGCCACCACTTCGCGCCTTCTTCCTTTACCTGGCTCCTTTCATGAGCTCTTTAAAACATGCCGCAAAAAGCTGCCGAACAAAATAAACACTTTCCAGTGCTCCCTTTTCTCCTCTCTCTCCTCATCAAAAAAAAAAAAAAAAAGAGTGAGAAGGAGGAGTGGGGAGTGAGGAAAGAGGGAAAAAAAAAAAAGCCCTCAGGTGGATTATTGTTGAGAGAGAGGAGAAAAGAGAGGTCACGAAGAAATAAAACCATTTGACGTTGCCATGATTGCTGCTGCTGGCTCTCTCCCCCCTTTGAGCTGGAGATCCAGGATGCTCTGAGCAGCGGAGTGAAGAGCTGGGAGCTTCCCCCAAAGCTGCCAGATCCTGTGCCTGATAGCGCTGCCAGGGTGCTGCAGACTCCACTTCTCTCTCTCTCCCCTACTCTCTTCCCCAACCCCCCCAAAGAGTTATGTCATAGCAAACCTGCCCAGCTCTCACCTAGCTGGGCAGATACGATGCTTCATTACTAGAGACCATTCTCTTGGAGTTGGCCGCTACTACACAGACACACACACTTGTCTTCCCAGACAGCTTCTTAAGCAGCTACAGAGCCAAACAGAAAGCATCAAAACACTGCAACGGCCCCTGTTTTCAAAAGGAAGAGGGGTAAAGAACTGCAATCTGGTTGAAAGGCAGCTTCTAAACCCAGAGGAGTCTCCCAGGGCACAGACCTCCTGTGCATGTGTTTGCAGCTTGCGCTTTGGCATGTCACCCTGACCCTGCGCGCTGCCGCTGATTCCCTGTCACGCAGCCAGGAGCGAAGCAGCTCTACTCAAAGCCAGTCCCTTGGACGCTTGGATCACTGATAGGGATTTACTGTCTGCTCTTTGAGGATTAATGTTGCCAGGTACCACCTCATGGTGCTGCCAAATGGCAGCTTCTGGTAGCGTTTTGATTAGACACCTCTGTCTAGTATATGCTGAGAGGATTGGAAGACTGAGAAGACTCCTTAGCTTACTACTCCCACATATTTCAAGATTATTAAAAATGCAACTGGCTTGGTGCTGCTGATGGCTTCTAGAGGAGGTCTTTCCTGGATCACTTGGTTCTATTGAAATAGTCTCACAGCCCTCTTCAAAGACTGCTAGCAATGATAGAGTGCACCCACAAAGCAGCATTGGCTAAACAGATTTCCATTCAGAACAACACCACAGTGCCAATAGTTCGTAAGAAATTAAGCGCATTATTTTTATGTAGATACGTTTCAATACAACAATTTTTTGTGCCTATAAGAGCTTTGCAACAAATATGTCCCATGTTAACCATTAACCACCAGCAGCCTTCACTCACTTCTTGTCCAGAGGCACCTCTACCTGGGTGAAGCTTTTCTGCCTTTCAAAGCCAGGTGAGAAAGGAGCTGATCTGCTCTGGAGCTGTGAATGCCAGCACATCTTGCTGCCTCCCATCGTGTAGAAGAAGAGGCTTGGGATGCAGACAGCTCACACAGCACCTCAGCTCCATGCACTCATGAATGCTGACCATAAATCTGGACACTAACAAACAAAAGAAGTTAAAGAAGCAACAGGAAACTAAGCTGAGGGATAAAAAGCCCCGTAAGCCACTCTCTACTGAACACCGTGGTTTTCTCCAGGCCAATGTGAGCTCTGACTATTTTTTAGTTAATGTGGAAAACTGAGGGTGAAGCAATAAGTCTGCAGAACTCAGCAAATTCTTCAAGAAACCATAAAGCAGCCAAAAGCTCTCTTAGCTAGAAACAAATGCAATACCCTCCAAAATTCAGAAAACCAGACTCAAATTTTAAGGAATCCCATTGGTCAGACAAGAGGTAAAAAGAAATTTTACTGTTTTCTAGGAACGCATCAAATTCTCTTATTCACTAACACCAAGAAAGATGGAGAGAAGAGTCAAGCTGAGAAGTACCACTTGGTGTAAACAAGAAAAGGAAACAAGAAATAATGCAAATACTTGCAGTAAAATTTTGTCCCTTTCATAGAAAACATGTCTGCAGATTAAAAGATTTATGCCAATGCTCAGGAATACCTTTCCAGAGGACTCCTGAAAAACAAATCTCTGTGAAAACAGCAAAAGATTTTGTGCCACAATATTTTCTAAATCAATACAAATGAATAAATAATTCCACACTATTTCAACATCTTGTGCTTAAAAACTCTTCTGTACCTCATGCTGATGAGTAACCTTTTGACATAGCACAAATATCAGCAAAAAATATATATACATAAATTTAGTTTGAAATTTGAAACTGCTGACAATTTTGAAAGATTAATCATTTGTCAGAGATTTAAAAGTTTACAATAATTTCAGATGAGTTCTTTTAATTCCATTATGTTGTGGACAATGATGACATCAACTGTCTCTATAGTGGGGAAAAAATAGAAAAATGAGAAAATAGCAAAAACTCAGATGAAGAAATTGAAAGTGAAGAAACCCAACTGATCAGCAAGACAAGGTTTTGAATCAGATTTTTCAGAAGTTGACTTTCCTATTTCCTTGTCCGCAGGTAGAGGTACCTGCTAAGTCTGGCCTGGCAACACCATCTTCCCATTCCACTTCTCTGACTTGAATATCTAAGGACCTGTTTTGCACAGAGCAGATGCAGATGTGCAAAGTCAAGATGAGGAGCATCTCTCACCCTCATACTTTTCTCCCCGAATTTCCACACATTTCTGTGCAAGCAGGTTACTTCAGCTGTGTGCAGCTAACTAATTACAGCCATTTGTGAACACAGCTACTTAATTTGAGAGCTCAGTTGGGATAAAGTTAAATGCAAGTTAGGAACAAATTTGCACACACATTTTGCATGCAGTTTTAAACTTTCTTTTGAGATCACAATCTGCAAAAGCTAAGTGCTGCTCATGTCATACAATCTATTCTGGCAAAACCAGAAAATATAACTAAAATTCTCTTAGAACTAACAGTCTGTACAGACAACTATAAGATCGACATTGATGATTAATGTCATATCTCTCCCACAAAAAGAGACTAAAGTGAACTCTGTCCTGCAGTGCAGATTACATTTTTCAGAAATGTCAACAAGTTCTAAAAATGTTTTAGCAGACAACATTTAATTTTGACATCAGTAGTACCCTAATCTGAAGGAAATCCAATTAAATGAGGCTGCTAATAATGCTAACATGAAGAAAGGAGCAGCTTCTGCCCCTGTATTTTGCCTGCATCTATGCTGGGCAGATGCTCGTAGGTGGTTCTGGTCTGAAACTCATATTTTACTTGAACCACCCCTTTGAATTACAGTGTTGGAGAGTGGAAATCCTCAGACATTGGGGGTCCTATTCCTGTCTTGGTACATTTGACTTAGGACATGTTCCTTTATATTTTCCTACTTATAAAATGGTATGGACAAACCATTCTCATAATTTTATTATTTTATTTTCCGTGTCTAAAACATATTCTAGAGTTCTATCATCGACTCTGATTTGTTTCTGGCTTGCTTATAGCTCAGTAAAATTCACAATTTTGATGGAGTTGAAGGATGGGGGCTGAGCAGAGGCACTACCTGCAGGAGTTGGTACCCACAGAGCACCACAGAGTTGCCTCCCCTGTGGAAACCAGCAGCAACTCTAGCAGAACTTTTACTCCACACTTGGAACTGGAAGGCACTATGGTTCAGTAAAGCATCCTTTTCCCCAGAGGGTAACTGGTATTCAAATTTCAGATGACATTTATCAACAATATGAATTCAAGAGCTGAATAAGACTATTAAAACTTTTCCTTAGCAGTAAGCCATTTGCAGGATGGAGAGAAGGCAGCAGGATAACAGGATAAGGAAAATGTGACACCGCCATTGTGATTTAACATCCAAGTCCTACAAGCACAAAGGAAACCCTAATGAATTTCCTCTGCTCTGGGAAAAGGAAAGGAAGATAAAGGTCATCAGGGAAAGTGCATGAGGGGTAGGGGTGGGGAGGAGAGATGAACCGAAAATAAAAATTGAATTCTTCCTGGAAATTAAATTAATATAACCTACAACAAAGTTAGCATCTCAGACATTCCAAAGTAAAGCACCACTCTCAATGATGCTGTAGATAAAGGGTTTTTTTGACTACTCAGATATGGCACCAAATCGCAATTCAAATAAGTCACAGTGGCAGCTAAAACAAATTCTGGGAGGCTATGGATCAAGTTCTTAACTGGAGACCAGATATCAATACTGGAGCCTACTATCAATAATTTCCAAGCTGATAACTGGGTTGTTGAGGCTGATCCCGCCATCAGCTGCGTGAACAAAGTGGGGAAGCCCACACATCGACCCCGCTGGTATGACCCTCAATTTCATCCACGTGATCCTCCCAGAGAGATTGGATCTATAAATATCGTACAGAATCCAGCCTCAAATCCATGCCTACGTAACAGACTGAAGCGCACTCAATAACAAAATACCTAAATTATATAGTGAAATACCTCCTTTTTTTCCCACCCACGTATCAGGAGAAGACCTTAAAGGTCATTAATAACAGCATTTGTTTTGGGCAGTTGAGCTGTGTTTTAATTGCTGCACAATATGAGGAAAGTTTGCTGAGGATGCTGCGGGGAAAAAAAAAAGAGTTGAAAAGTGAAGTTTGCATTTAATTCATAAGCAGCAAGGTTAATGATTGTTCTTATTTTATCTGACAAAGAATTTCTTAGTATTGATCCAGCTCCCTCCAACAGGGATCATTTTTTTTAGTTCCTTTGAAAGAAAAATGAGTAAAAGAAATAGCAACGATGCTCAAGAATGGAAATTCAGTTTGATTAAGTTCACAGTTTCTTTCCCTTTCTGGACACATACTATGGAAGCCTAAAACTGTCTCCAGTTGGAAGTATTTTGCCCTTTCACAGGGAACTTTCTGCAGCGAGGCAGGGGTGCTAGGCATCTTTCTGACAAAGGGAAGAGCCGCAGGGAGAATAAGGAGAAAACACCATGTTTACATTTACAATTTCTTTCACCTCTTGGCTTGTAAACCTACACTAAATACAATTTCTGTATCAATATTGCATGATACATTTCAAATCTCTTTGGAAAAAAAAAAAAAAAAAAAAAAAAGACATCTTGCTCTGTGTAATTAGTATTTTGCCTTACAAAAGGGAGAAATAATCTGCCTCAGACTTCGTCTCCTGCTTTTGAGCTTCTTGTTTGTGTCTAGAGGCCTTATGAATTCTACTAACCCCTCGGTAACAGGAGCCCTCCTTCCTTTCCTTTTCTTTTTTCTCTCTCCTAATTATATATCCCTTCTGTCAATCTGAGCTTTCTGTTTGCTGTGTGTGAAACGCGGGTTTGTAGTGAGCTGGCTGAGCACCCATCACGTCCTCCCAGGATTAAACCCCCAGCTCTGGTTCTGCTCAACTCAGCTTTTTGCTGAGCTCACCCTAAGGAGGACGCGGGAGGTGAACGGGGGCAGAGGAGGCAAAAACACTCCATTCAAAGGCAGAAAACTGATGATGATTCAAATTTGTGTTTGTGGAGCTGAGTGGCCAAACTTTTTACCATCTTTTGACATTCTTTCAGGCTAAATATTGAGCTGGCTGTCATCTCCATCTGGCTGTTGGCTCCTGTACAGACTAACTTGTTTTTGAGACAGCTGGTCCTGTGGCTCTCAGCTAGTTAAACAGTTTGTTGGCCGAATCCAAAATGAATTCACCTGGCTAATGAGCTTAATGGTTCTCAAGAAGATTCTGTAAATATTTTATAGAGTAAATTTCACTTCATTTATTTAGGCATAAAATGTAAAGAGATCCTATAGGAATATAATAAAATCTTCAGCCATATATATGTGCATTGCTGGAAAGACTAAAATGAATGCAAGTTTTTGCTATTTAATTCAGGCAGATGCAGAATCAAGCCTAGATTTCCCTTGCTTTATTTTAATCTAAAAGCCAAGCTTGTTTAGCTTTTTAAGTAAGTTTTTTCCATATGTTTGCCTATTTCTAATGTACCTCTATTCATTCCATTCCATCTTCTAGTATTTTTACAAAAATTTCTGCAGCCACAGAACAGGGAAACCAATGAAAAACAATTCTCTACTTAAATTTGTTGGGCTTTTTGAATTTCCCTGACACTGCGCTGTAGCAGATTTGTGTTTTGATGGCCATCTTAGGGAAGAGAATTTTAAAATTCTATGTGAATTTGAGAGGCGATTAAGAAAATGAAGTCAGCAGGATGTCTGCCATGTGCGTGAAGGTAAAACTGTTCAGTTGTGCTGACAGCACTGGCATTTGCAGCCATTATTCAGCATTTCTTACACAGCCCAACCTTCTATTTGGCCAATACTGCAAACCTGAGCACACTTCAGGCCCAAGCACAAAGTACAAATCAGGGTCTGAAATGCCCATGGCCAGATTCTGTGACTCCTTACAGCAGTATGTTTCTGTAGTTACTCTTCAATAGAAATATTGCACAATTATAATGAGTCAAATAGACTTAATCTGGATTTACATCAGTGTAAAACTGAGAGCTTTGACCCTGTAGGTTCTTTTTACTCCCTCACAGACACTAGGTAGGAGTCAATTGTTTGCAACATCAATAGGCCAGTAAATTTCACCATTAATCTTGGCTAGGCTATCCAACAAATTGTTTGGTATTTCTTGTGTTTATCTTGATTCAAAGTATTTCCAATAAATCTCTTTCTAATTTACATGTTTAACCCTCTTGTAAAAACAAGGCTTTGGTGGATTAAGACCATAAAATCAACTTATATACATTAACTGCCTTTATAGCAGGTACTTGCAGCTATATAACTTGTTATAAAGTAAAATTTAATTCTTGTTTTACTATCACATTTCAGACCATGTCCAGGAAAAAACAAAACAAAACAAAAACCCCACAACTCTTCTTTTCTTGTTTTCAACAAGAATTTACCTGATACATGTATGCAATTTTATAAAATAAATAATGTTGCAAAGCTCTGCAGTGACCTATGCAATTATCTTAGATTTTTCAATTACATTTTAATGATGCAAGTGTGATTTTTGCCCAAATGGAATAAAACCAGATATAGGCAGGACAATCTGACAATGTTCCCCTTTTAGTGGGAGGTAAAGGGAAGGAATATGGTTTGTTATTCACTCCAAGCTCCAGAGCCCATTTCACTGAGCAAGGTGGTTACAGTGAACTCAGGATGGAGTTTGCAAAGCTTTCAGCAATCTGCTGGCAATCAATTTAGCTTAAACTGTTGAATACATTTTGTGGATATAGTTGGCTAATTTGGTGTCAAGGAAACCACAGAAAAATTAGATCCTGAAGTGGTGTAATTTAGTGCACCTCCTTTGACATCAATCGCAATACACAGATTACCTCCCCTCAGGAAAATTTGTCCCAGATAGATTTCTTACTGAGTGGTTTCATAGCAAGGACCAATAAAAAACTAAAAATGGTGTTGCTTAGGGAATAATTTGCATTAAAAGAAGTGTCTAAGATAGTGAATTAGAGTACTGTCCATTGATTGTATTGCTTGTTTGATATTTAAAGAGAGTGGATTTACTGGAAGACTTGCGATGATATTCAGGGAGGAAGCCACGGGGAACGGCTTTGCCTTGGGATTTTTAGTGCCATCTACTGAGATATGCCAACTTTAACAGAAGAAAAAGACTGGGCTTTTAGATACAGGAGGTTTCATGTTTTAACTTACCAAGTTTCATGGCATCCATTTGCTGCTCAGACTAGTTTCCAGACTCCTTGCAGCATGGATCAGATCAGACGGTCCTGCTACATTCACAAGCCACTGTGAAATTTATAAAAGTCACAGCATGATACCTTCAAGTAGCTCATTTCTCTGCCCTCATTTTAGGATAAACATCATAAGAGCCAATCTCCAAAGCTGGGCACAGCTCTCCAAATCTCTAGAAACGCCTTGGCAACTGGGACAGATCCAAGACTCCTCCAAATATCCCTGTTGATGTATCACATGTGAATAAGGACAAAAAAATCCCCGGATCCTGAAGTTTGAATGAAATATTAAGATCATGTTAGATACAGCCTTATTTTTCAGCAGTCTCAAGCCTCTATAGAGCTTGCCAGCACATTTGTGGTGTACCCCTGTGCTGTGCATGCATCACCGCTGCAGTACAGAAGCACCAAATTAATTTTTCTATCTTTCATCCTTCCATCTTTTCTTAATCTGGAAATTGTGCCAGCAGTGTGAAGATGAAACACATTCCCTATGTGTTCTGCAAGGCTTGTCCATTAATCCAAAAGGTAAATTCTCTTAACTGCTCATGAACAGCACATTTCACTATTATTTGTAAGCATATGTGGTACTTCACAAACCAGACTCACGGAAAGTATCCTGCAAACCACGCGTTTCCCATCGAGGCCAAACCAGACAATACTGCTGAAGATGATCAGCCAGGGCATGGGAACACACAACGCTGCAAGAGCCGGGTCAGGAGTCCTCCTTCAAATCTCCTCTCAACTTCCTAAGGAAAGCAAATTCATCCCAGAGGACCCCAGCACTGCATAATTAACTACATGTAATCTAGAACCCTTATAGATGAACTTCAGACACATCTAGGATGGAAAAAAGAAGTATTTAAAGGTATTTTTTCATTCAGTTTGAATAATTTCCTGGACATGTCGCTGAGTAATTTTTAACCAGATCTTTCTGACTCTGTCCAAGCAAAGCTGTCAAGAGCAATAAATAGCTATCATTTACCTTTGTCATAGCAAATTATTTAAAAAGATGCAGGTAAGAAAACAATACATAATTTCACAGCTAAGGAATCAAGTCCATTGAACACACCAATTTCTCTCCCTTAGCTGGTAGGTATCTTTCCTAAGTGACAATCTATTGTCATTTTTTACTCACTTTCTTAAGTAGATGAGGGTCCTGCTCTTACATTCTGTCTTTCTTTTGGTCTTCAGCTAATAAATTCTAGAAATGTTAAACTCACCAACAAACTGTGAAATCTCTGTCTTCTCCATCATCAGAAATATTCAAAACCACATTGAACATGGTCTTGGGCACCATGCTCTGGACTAAATGACCTTCCAGCCTCCACCATTCTGTGATTCTGCTAAAACTCCTTATACTTTTCCTCTCCAATGAAGCTACTGAAATATGTAAAAGAAATACTAGGGAAAACAGAAAGAAAACTAAACAAATGTCCAAACAGTAAGTACTTCCAAAGACCTGATAATATTCTCTAATCCCTCTGAGGTCAAAGACTTGGCACGAGTGTCCTTCTCTGAGACTCCAAAAGTCATTTCTTAACTTGCAGTGCCCAACTTCCCAGTATCACACCAGAACTAATCTATGGGATTTTCAGCTTGAAATGTCTCTGTTTCAGCAGGTAAACAAAATTTCACTTGACTGAATCGCTTTGAGCTTTCTCTATGGCTGCTCAAAGTTTCTCTACAGGATGAGTTCATTGAGATGAATGCTCATAAGCAGTTACCCAAGTCTCAAAGGATTCAGATTTAAAAAGCTTTAACACAGTAGCTATTTTTTGCATGTATTCTAGCCCTTTAAGGAAAGTGTCAGAACAGCATACCCACTCACAGAAAGGGAGAGACAAATTGATAAAAAGGATTTACACACCCAAAACACACACTCTGCATAACTTTGGCAGATTTGGTCCCCAGAACTGGATCCAAAGTCCAAGTGCAGTCACCACTTTCACAGAAATCAGGGGGTCCAGCTCCTCAGCCTTGTCCCGAAGGGAGGCAGATGAGAGCCCTGGCCTCTGTACCAGTGCTGGTTCTTTATTTTAACCAGTGGATTTTCAATATAAAAACATACAAACGTTTCTTGAAATAGTGATTAGCACTTCGGTTCCCTCCTCCCAACTGACCATCCTAATCTCCAGCCCGTCCTGTTCTCTAAGTGGCTCAATACACTCAGCAGCTTTTGCACAGCACCAAGGGGAAGAGGTGGGAGCGATTGAAATGAATCGCAACTCTTTTTTTCTCTAAATTTCATTCCCTGAAATGTCTGTTTTCCCCAGCACACCTGCACAGATATGGCATAATCAATCGGTGTCTCTACGTGAGAAGCTGTGAGAGCCAGAGGAGCGTCCGTCTGTTCATCATCCCAGCCGGGTTGTCCTTCTGCAGGGCAAGTTCAGTAAATCCATAATCAAAAGGATTTGGGCTGGTTTTAATTTTCCTAATCAGCTTAATTCCTGACGACAAAGTGAGACATCAGATTGTTTTAAGTGGCAGGATTACAAATAACAAACCTCAATTTAAGCATTAATGACAGCAACTCAGGATATTGTCTAGGAATTATTCACTGGCTGAGAAAAGTTCCTGCTTTGAAACTGAGTCAAGCAAATTTCTGTTTATAATTACATGATTTCAGGCCAAGTCCTATAGAGTTTGTTCAGGAAAATTTCTAGGACCTACAAGAAGGATTTCAGTATAAATATGCTCATCAGTACTTGAACTTCATGGACAAAAGCTTTGGGGTTATTTTCTTTTTTTAGGTCAATGCTCATGAGCAAATGACATCACCATAGCATATATCACTAGGCTTTTTATCCTTGTGCAATCAAAAGAGTGTCAGTTATTTATGTTTCAAGACATTGCAGCATTTTTAAATTGCACCCCGAGACTTAAAATCAGCATCTGAAACCTTTTGTTCCAAATGTCTAATTTGCAAAATGAGCTTAAAGCAATATTTACCTACTTTGTAGTTTTCTGTTGTTTAATTACTGCTGACTGTCCTTTACTAACATAGCCTCAATGGGCAAAATTCATCCCTCGGTAAACAGGCAGCAAGTGTAAGGCTTAAGCACATTTATCAACCCCTGCAATCATTTCAAAGTGTAGCCAAGAAAGCACAGTCTGCTTCTTAGACATGTCACATCAGCTACAGTAATATGCTGTGACGTAAAATACTCAAGTTAATGCTAAATAGAATCTTATTTGCATGAAGTATTCATACCTGCACAAGTCTGAGTTGGAGTTTTCATTAAAAGGCTCTCCCTTTGTTGCTCTGGGAGCAGACAGTTCAACTTCTGGTACATTCTACTTGGGTAGCAAGACGCAACAGTAAAAAAAATGAATACTTACGTTTAGCTTGCTGAGAAAATTTAATAGTTGAGCATTTTGGCAATCTGAAATGTCTTTAAAATCAGGAAATTAGATATTGGTTCTATGAATATCCACAGCAAAACTTCTGTGAGCGATGCAGAGAAGGATCTCACTAAGAGCTTTTTGAGTCAGAGCACCTCAGCCCTGCATCAAAGCAGCCCCTCAGTTTGAATTTTTTAATATATTCTTCTTTAAGTCAAGCAGCTTGAAATTTGTTTGCGATTCTTTTGAGTCATCATTAGCAGCAACTTCTTAAGCACAGGAGTGAGTATTTTCTAAGGATATTTTCAGGCTTTAGTTATTGTACAGCAAATACCCAACAGGTTCCCTCTTAGAGACGCCATGTTTTTATTCACTTTGTCTAACACAATATTCTTCTTCTCCTACAATTGGTGTTCGTATTTAAAAAGCACTAATTCAACCTGGAAGACCAGCATACATAAGAGTCTTCAAAGCTTTTATGCATAGAACACCTTCCAAGTGACCACAGTTTTTATTTTTGCTTTACTGTTCACTTACATAAATGAGCAGGGGCACTCCGCCTGGTGCCTCATCTTCTGGCAGTTCAAACAGGAAAGAAAACAAGATGAAAATTGGAAAACAAAGTTCAGCCACTGTCCTAGGATATAATTGTTGCTTTATGGAAGCTAAATTTTTTCCGCTGAGTCTAGTGCTGGATAACCTCCGCTCTCTACATTTGTGGTTGGAGGAAACCCTGGGAAGTTTCTGCCTCTGGGGGCAGATACTCGCATTTCAAACTGAATTATCGGAAAACCCTTGAGAGTGCTGGTGCGCATGTAAGACCGGCCCCTCTGGGAGCTCAGGTCAGCTCTGTGACCTGTGTCTACATGAGCTCCATTTCCTACAGCATTTCTCAGGGCAGATTTGAATGCACAGAGACACCGGGTAGAGGATGAAGTCAGAGATCTGTCTGGGGAGCTCCAAGCCCAGGATGTGGGGCTTCTCTCACTCACATTTTTGCTGGAGACAATTAATGTTTACTATGGAATCCAGAAATTCTCTCTCCTGCTCTTGCTGAAGTGCTGCACATACTACCAGTAGTTTGCATTTTGAGGAAAGAAACTATCAAAAGAGATCCCTGTTTCCTTCTGGAGCAAGCAGTTCTGACACAGCTGAGCTGCTGTGGAAGAAAAATCAGCACAGCATTTGACCCACAGCTTTACTCCACACAACCGAATATTGAGACAAATTTAATGAGCAGAACTGCTCATATAATATCCTCACTAAGCTTTCATATTTCATAATATGCTGAATGGTGGTTTAGGTAGGGAAACAATCCAGATTTATAAATACTACAGTTATTATGGGTTGCTACTTGTAGTGCTCCCAATTGTATTAGTTTCCACAAACAGAAGGCTCACCTGATTCTTTGACTTTTACGACTACAGGTTTGATGGATAAAACTATCAGCTGCTAGGGAAGGATTCCACAGACATTATCCATGTGTAGACTTAGAGCTTGTCTATATAATTCCAAATAAATGTTGAGGCGTAGCAACTATTATTCCTTATACCACTAAAACTTAGGACTACAGTTGACTAAGAGACCTGAAAAACACAGTCTTATGCAAAATAACACTTAGGAAAAAAAGAGTGAGGTAGGGAACAGTGTCTATTCATTTATTTTTACATAAAAATCAGGAGGTCATAGAGACTCACAGGCACTGAAGAAACAGCTTAAGAAAACTGAAACATGTCTCCCTAGTAAGATTCCACTCCATAGGAAAGCTTCATGCTCTCTGAAGGTGCTACAACTTCTTGCCAAAAAGGTATTTAGACATTAATTTTTAAAATTAATGCTCCAGGATATTCACACAAAGACACATATATTGACTACTGTGTAGAATATACTTTTAATTGGAAGAGGCCATGCCAGCTGAGCTATAAAACAAGCACAAGCTGCTAGATGTAATAACAGAGAAAAAGGACTAAGAGAAAAAAGTGAGTTATGGACAAAAAAAAAAAAAAGGAGAGAAAAAACTATTTAGTTGAAAGAGACTTCCCAGGACTCCTGAGCTAAGGTAATGGTAGAAAAACATGAAACTTATCATGACCATCACGAATGTTGTTCAGGGATGCAGGGATCTTGATACCATGGAAATGGCACTTGTATTCAGGATTATGTTACATGATTCACATATAAATGAAGATGGTTCAGATTTTGGAGCAGTAACAACACCTATTGAAAAGTGCAAGTGTTTACAGTGCAGGTATGTGCACTGTATAGGGTACTGTGGTATAGAGATGCAAGAAATCTAAAAGTAATTTAATTTTCCTCTTTCAATCAGAAATGAGTGATCTAAGCTGTAGCTCCTGTTACCTAGATGGATGCCACTGACTTCAGTGTCAACCAGATGGCACTGCTCTGATGCTGACTTGGGGCAAACATAGTCAATATGTTTTCATTAAAATCAAATCCATTTATTTGCTTCTGTAAACAATTTTTTCTGTAAAATAAGTATTAGGGATACCAATTTTGCTCTTTGTTTTTTTAATTGTATTCTTTTTGCCTCTGAGAAACATGGCTGTAGGTACTCAACTGGAAGCAGAGTCCTGACAAGCCTGTTGAGAAGCCAAAACAATGCACTTTGTTAGTGCAGATGTACATGAGCCCATGGGGGGCAGCGACATGGGCGATACGGAGCCGAGGGGACCCACCGGGCACCCAGCTGCTGCAATGCAGAGCTCTAGTTCAGGCATCCTCTGTCTCACCTGAGACAGTTTCTACATAAGGTATGATAGGTAGGTGCATAGAAGATGATATTAAGCATTCTAAATACATAGTTTGTTGAACCTCTTCCTTGAAGGTCTTTCTTAGGCATCCTCCAAGATAAGGGATGGATTTAAGGCAGACAAGTTAAGCAGTGAGGCCCATTGGCATTCACAGCTGGTGCCAGGTTTGCTGCTCACAAAACTGGAAGACCAGTTGTTTCTTTGCTTGTCAGCGCACTTGCTTAACACCTGATGCCTCCTGTTGAAGACGTTTCCCTGGAGCTGTCGCTCACTGACCAGGAATGAGATGCTGCCTGCTCAGCACAGCTTTTGGCCAAAGTACTTCCTTAAGAGAAGGGTTATGAGGATTTGAATCCTTCAGGGCAGGATTCCACACCCTCAGTGACTCCTCAAAACAGAGGTGGCAACTATAATTTTAACAGAACACTTGTGATCCCTGCGCGCTCTTTTGAAACTGGTATGTGCACCTGCCCTCGTGACCAGAGGAGCATCCGTGGAGGGCAGCAGATTTATTGAGGTTGACATGAAACGTGAAATGAAGCCTTTGCTTCATTTTATGATGAGCACATTAGCTGCAGGAATGCTCTTCTGCCTTTCCACATAGGGGTGTGCTGCCAGTCACGGCACATCAGAAGCCATAAGCTCCCAGGAACCGTAGCCTGCGATGCCCTTTAAAGTACTGAGGCCAAGATGAGAAAAACATCTTGGGCCTCTTTAATTTCTGCTTTCCAGACAGTGTCCAACTGTCTCTGTATTCCTGGTGATCGCACTTTACTGTCTGACATGACATGACCAATGCTAAAAACCCAGGTATTGCAGCACATAGCAGACGAGTGCCCGGGCTCTTTGGTGGATCTTTCTCCAAATACCTCAGCAGTGGCCACATCTAGAACAGCAAATTAAATGCTAGCTATAGAGGAATTTTATATGCCAGCTGATACAGGGTTGCAATAATGTAATTTTTAGATGCAAGTGCTTAAGCCTTTTGGATGGTTAGTCCTAACTCCTTTCAGTACTGACGTCAGGGAGAGAGTTCAGCACTTCTACCAAAACCCAAACGCTGTGAGACCCGGGCAGTCGGCCAAAAATAAGTCAAGTAAACCACTTTTTCTAAAATAACACTGTTTGCAAAACTGGTAGAGAAAATGCCAAATTTTATCAATGACCTTCTAGAACTATTTTCTGCTTTCAATGTTGAACACATCCATTTTTTCTTTGCATTTATAGGCCTCCTTTTCTTCTCATATTTGAGCTCCAGATAATTACTCTAATTAAAAATGCATAAAAACCAATAAATGCAACAGAAGTATTTTCTCTATTGAAAACCAGGGATAATTACCTCCAGTATCCATTACTTAGACACCCCATGACAAATATTTCTTTTTCTTCTCTGGCCAATACAAATCTCACATATTGATTGACTACTATAGTATTTTACCTGAATACATTACATTAGCCATAAAAAACAGATGCTTTCTCAATTACATACTAAGGCTGCAACACTTTAATAGCAGAAAGACAAACAAGAGTTTTTGATAGATATTCTCCTCTGTGGGTAACAGCTTCCCATTTCATCATGTTAATAACACTTGTAAAATACCATTTAGAAAACTACAGCAAAAATATTAAAAATTAGATCACCATACTGAAACTTATTCATTGAAAGTAATAGTTAAAACTCAGAAGACTGGGTATCAAAGTACGCTATTAGAAAGAGAAATTATAAAATGTCAAAAGTGTATCCTCTTTAAGTATCCAGGCATCTCAAGTTACAAAAGCACATATATCAGAGAAAATGAGGGAGAGGCTCATAAGGGATCTATGATGCTACAGGTCAAATACCACTTACAAATTACACATTATGAATTGAATATCTCTCAAAATCAAGGTATACTGCTTTGCAGACTCTATACTGCTTATGTGCTACTTATTAATAGAGAAACTTTCAAATGAATTGACTTGAACATCATTTCCTGGACTTCTCATTCCCTCACCTCTTTATAAGTTTTGTGTTGTCCTTATGTCATGACTTCACCACAAGCCTTCCTAAACTCTCTAATGAATGAAGATATCCATCCAAATAGTTCTTGAGAGTCTAGGTCTTGTGGCTCCCCAAATTTTACCTGTAAATTTGAAAGAGAAGAATATTTAGCATTAGTAAAACCAAGGACTCTAAACCATGTCTAGGATCTTAATGAAATTAAAAGAGCAAGCAAAAAATTAAATACTATTATGATTATTATTAAACTTAGAGCTGGCCGAAATCTCCAGCAAGCTGAGATCTAAAACATCCCAAGCAAAAGTGGCCCCAGGGGTTGTCACTGAATTACTCAGTAACCTGGGTTTCTCGGTTACCCAGTCTGTCTGTCTGGACTACAGATCTCCAGCTGAATAAAAGAAAAATCAGTAAATCATGAAGCTTCCTGGCTCTGCAGTTTGTTAGATAAACCCATTCAGAAAATAAAACACAGACATTAGGGAAATGGTTTATATTCCACAGTGGGCATGGTAGCAGCATGTTCAAGCCAAAAAGTTATCCTTTTCTGTCACTTTCCTTTGCAAACAAAAATATTAATAGGGGAGACGGCATTTTTGGGGAGAAGAAGTAACTTTTCAAAGAGCTACCTTCCCCTGTTACCTTCTTTCCTTCACCTGAAAAAGGTGAACAGATGGAAAGGTTTTGAAAACAACGTGAGCAATATTGGCATCTTGTCTGCTCTGCTATAACCCAAGAGGTGAAAGGCAGTCAAATTGCAAAGCTCAGTACTAGGAGATGGATTCCTGCATTAAATAAAATCATTTCTACAGAAGTTCTCCCATTCTAGGAAAGGATTTTCTTATATTAAATCTGTTTCTCAGGTTTAATTCAAGAGGTTTGTCATCATTTTCAAAGATTCTTCCTTAAGGGGACCAATGAGTTAAAGAATGTAACTCTGCCTGTAACAGCTTTCTAATTGAGCAGAACAAAACCAGAGAACATGCTCTGAAGGCTTCATCAAAAAGTTTAAGAAGTCTTCATGTGTTGCTACAAGTTCTCCTCTTGGCTGTAATTGAGAGCAGCTTTGTAATTGGGGGATAAAGCCCTCCCAAGGCTGAACAGCAATGGAGTTGTATTTCAGATTGCAACTGAAAAATACAGGAAGGTTTGGGCAGATATCTGTTGTTATCTGTACATGTTCACCTGAACATCATCTAACATGTTCTTAGAAGCAAACCCTGTGCCTGGAAACCAGAAACACAGTCAAAGAAACCACTGACATATAATCCAGTCACAAAAACTTTAACCTTATCCAGTGACACCTGATTAATAGTTTTGCCTGTTGTGATCCTAATTGCACCTCCTGGGTGCTCCAAGCCCTTGATCTTTGGCACACCTCGCCACTCACCCATGGCACACCATCAGTTACACAGTAATGAGAGAGGCATTTCCTGGAGCTAATGACCATCTGTGAGAAGTTGATAGCCCACAGCTATACCACAGGCACTTATCCCCAGTTTATTGTTCATTCCATACAAATGTCTCATGCCAAGGTCATTATTGATTTTATAAGCAGAATATAAAATCATAAAGATAGGCCTGTGGATTTTTGATTTGTGTGCAACATGATTTCCATGGCTACCTACAACACATTTCCAGATCAGATACTCCCCCAGGTAAGCCGGTCTATTCCTTCCCAGTGCTGTTGAGATGATAGCCTCATCTTTGATCACCCATCTAATTTTATATTTGCTTTACATTTTTGCTGCTTCATAAATATGCAAAAAGTTCTGCTTGGCAATAACATTATTCAGAAGAAAAAAATTATTCTAAATGAGAGAAATATATCACATGCCTAACTTTAGAGAATAAGGGACCAAGGGATGGAGGGTGGACATAAAGTAGCTGGGTTAAAACCTGAAGAAACTTCCAGCTACACAGAAAATGAAATCCTCTTCAGATGCAAATAAGAGTCTCAGAGGAGAGTTTCCAATACAAGAAAGGAAAGCAATGAGCCTCACATGATGCTGTAGATATCTATGTGCAATATCTCCTGGCTGAACATACACAGCTGGAGACAAATACAAGGGTTAGGATGGAGCTTGCACAGGCAGGAGGGCACATCCAGCACTTGCTGGGCATGACACAGCTCCACAAACAGGACCAACGACATGGCACTCACTCCTCCTAAAGATTACTTTTAGGTAAAATGGGTCAAACTCTTCCATACTCCATGCAAAAAGCATCCCTCAAAGGTATTATAGCAAAAGCCTCGCCACTTTCGGAATTTGATGAATACTTTCCAACATTTGCACTCGTGTAACTCAATTGTTAATTCTCTCATTTACAGTATTTTTCCACCTTTTTTATCTTCTTGCTTTATCTCAGTCATTCAACCTTTTTTGTAGGCTTGGCACTGAGTTCTTTGTCTAGCTCTTTCACTACCACACAAATTTGGCTCATTACTCTACACTGAACCATTTTCCCCACTTGTGAAAGGCTGCAAGTTTGAGATTAGCACTGCATTTCAGCAAATCTGTCCTTTTCCTTAAAACCTCTTGTGTGACTATTCTGCTGGAGCATACTGTTACCATAGCAGAGATCTCCTGAATTTCTATTGCACTCCAAGAACACTGTACTAAATGAGAAATCTACATGCAACATTTTTTAAAAGTGCAGCGTGGAGCTTTTATAATTCCTTCTGGTGTGACCCTCTGACGCAAAAAAGCATTTTCTAGTGTATTGGACAGAGATGAGTTTTTTCTGTTCAGAGGCAAAATGATTGAGAAAATTAGGTGCTTCTCCAGTACAAGTGTGGGTGAACATAATAGGAATAAACAAGAAGAGACAGTTCCCTCTATCAGAAATCTTCTGCCCATGGAGCTTCCTTTCTCTGCTCATTTTTAGACCTGTGCTACTACTAACATCTCTACCTCAGTCTCGCTCTCACTTGAATAACAGTAAATAAATCAATATCCTGCACTATACCCTTGTCACTATAAAAAACCTTCAGCCCAAACGCCTACCAGCCAAAAACACAATTGCTGGTAAGAACCAGAAAACACGTGGTTTTCTGTAACACGCTGAAAACATTCAACAGTTGAATTCCTTGAATTTATAAAGTTCCTGATCACCTACTTTTCATTTTGATATTTGCTAAAAAGTGGTGTGTAAGACCTCAAGAAAAACAAAAGCCACTCAAAACACGCCACCACTGTTAGATGTGATTTTTTTTTCCATTTCTGCAGACAGTACAGCTATAAAGCATGTGGAAGTATGGAAACTTCTTGCACTTCTTCCTTCCTTCTTTTTTTCTTTGAAGAAATGCAGATTTCTTTTCATTATATTTTAATATGATTTGTACCAGTATGTTGCTATAAAGCTTCTTCATTTCATCACATCTTTTTGACAGCTGGGATAGATCCCCTTCATATTTCTGAATTAAATCCTGTAATAAAATAAAACTTCTTAATTGGTTATAGGAGCATAATATTAAAGCAGAAATCAAACAGCAGTGAAAACAAGATAATTCAAGTCAAAATTTTCATGTCACAAAAATTTTATATTTCACAAAAGATAAGCATACATCAAGCACACACATTTCCTTACAAGTATTAAGATGTCAAAGACATTAAAAAAAAAAAAAAAAGAAAAATCAATGTTAGATAATTTTTTACTGTATCATCCAGTGGCACTACCTAAAGCTATTAAAACTGGCGAACTAGGGAAGCAACATAAGGTCCTAATTTCCACTCACAATTGGCATAGTCTAGCATTTTTGCATCTGAAGTAAACACTCCCAGTTGCTATTTCTTAAGGAGTCAGAACCAAAGCCTTAGAAACTTAACTAAAATTTCCCAATCACTCTCCTCAAATGCTCCTGACCCCTTTGTCAGGGCAGGACTCACCACAAACTGATCAGATAACTCATTTTTCACCTCCAGCCCACAATACAGTTGCGATAATATTACCTTTAGTTCCTTGCAGAACTGTGACTCCTGGGGTGTTGCCTTGATTGTCTTGGGTTTAATAAGCCGACTGCACTGAATAACGTTTTCCAATTCTTTTCTTAAAACTAACAAAAGAGAAAGAAAATTAGAAACTTCAGTAGCATGCAGTTGTGCCCAAAGGAGTGCAAATGTCTAATTTAGGACGCCTAGAAAATTTAGGACAATATGGATCTATAATGCCTTCATCTAGGAATGTTAACTGTGTTTTGAAACAGAAATCCTAAAAGAGGCATAGGTCTTATGGAAAAAAAAGTAATATGTGATCACCTCACAAGCAACTGCAGAATAATGAAGAGGTTGATAGTACGGTTATGAAGTAGCTGTAAATTTGACCTTTCTTAGCTTTGAGCATTGGGATTAGCAGTGAAAATAACATTCTTCAAACCTACATTTTTTGCGTAGAAAGTTCAAGGTTCTTTTGAAGATAAAAGAACAAAAAATTGTACTCCATGTAACAGCAAAAGATCTTGTCAGCTGGCACCAAGCAATACAACAGCCTGCTGCCAAGGGACCTCGCATGGTGTGAATAGGGGAAAAGACAACACGGCCTTAGCTCCAGGGGCTCAATCCTGAACTGACCCCAGTTGCAGTCCAGCGTCTTCCCCCCTTGCACCACATGAGCCCCAGGATGTGCCTTGAACTACATGGCAAGAAAGGCCACTTCGCAGCGTTTTGTCCATCTCTTTCCCTCTCTGCTCTGGAGAATGGGACTCAGAAGATAAAAGTGATTTACTCTGGACCTATCAGTAATCCATGGAGGGAAGAGGCCAGTTAATCTCCTCCAGTTCCCATAACCCACCTTCTTTGATAGCTCCCAATGGTTTCTGGTACTGTATCTATTGCATCATTTTACCCATGACTTTCCAAAACTGGCTTTAATATATTCAGTGATTTTGAACTATTACCACCAACATTGTTCCCAAAGAACCCAAGTGATTGAAGGTAAATGGTGTTGTTATTATTAGTTATGTATGTCTCCTAAAAAGTTGATTGGAATTTCCTGGAACAGAACAAAACCACACTTTGGTAGACCCAAGTTCCATGCCTGGCTGACTCCCAAAGCCCAGCAGAATAGACACAAGAGTTTTCAAACTGAAAGCTGAGAGCAACTGTCATTCAGCTGTATCATCAAAGGCTGACATAAGATATATTGGTCTGTAGTTACAGTCAACATCCATGCCACATTTTCAAAAGATTTTTTTTATAAACTTTCAACACAATGCAAGTCATGTTCATCTGCTCATACACCTCCTCTATTAGCTCTCTAAGAGTTGAATCTAAAATCCATTGATTTCACTGGTCACCTTGTGATACTGTTCAATGGGAAGTTGTAAAAGTCTCCCAAAGTCCATGTTGCATTTCAACAACCTTATTCTGTTCCCTCATGTTGACTTCACTAGTGCTGGACTCCATTCTAGAGAAGGACACCAGTTTGGTTCAAAGAAATTCTTGAACTTCAGGACTGAACTGTAGGAAGTTTTCACCTGCAGCATCACCTGCTCCTGGAGACTCTTATACAGCCTTAACTCTGATGGAGCACTTGTGTCACTCAACATTTGTAGGTTATGATAAACTCTATTTGCCATGGGCACTGTAGTTTTTATATTTCTAAACCACCTGGACACACTTTAATTTTTTTTTAATTCTTCACAGTAACAAGAGAGGTTAAAATATCACCATAGCAACACTTTACCTTAACATTTTGAACCTTTACCTCTCTTTACAAACTACAGAAGTGCAATGAAAGACAGTTCCAATTGACTGCACAACATGTGAAAAATCTTTCTCTGGATTTAGAAACCACATTTACATACCATCAACTTCAGCACTGAGGCCCTTCATGGAAGCTGGAAAGGAAGAGAGAGGGGAAAAAATGCTAATAAGTATCGTTTGTATTGTGAGGATGGGAGTTTCCACCGAAGTTGAAGAACTTCATTTTTTTATTTGTTGATTATTCTTTTTTTCCCCTCCCTCATCGTACCATCAGGAACAGCTTCAAATTCTGTCAACTCCTGAGAAAATTTAGCCAAATCAGGCTCATGTAAGAAGATCTGCTCCACAAGGGCATGAAGCAAGGTGAACGTCCTCTCCTTACCCCGTAGCAAAGGCAACTGCAAATAGAAAAGAGCAATAATTGACAGACTGAGCTATTTTAATTTAAAATAATAATAATAATAAAAAGAAAGAAAATAAAAGAAACAGCAGGGATGTTGATAGCTCCCAGGTAAATTTGACAAGAATAGAAAACACAATGAAATTAAACTTCTCCTTTTCAATCTGCCATTTCACAGCCACCCTTGATTAAGATCAGCTTTACAATTTCATATTTGTTGACCATCCTTGTTCTTTTGTGTCTTCTTATTCACAAGGGTCTTTTTTAACTTAAGGTAACCTAATTGATTGAACTGATTTTGGATCTGCAAACACAGTTATTATTCCTTTCCACTTTAAAGCAGTGCACTGTATTCATGAAGATAGTGAAGCTCCTTAATGGAATCTGGGAAGGCGCTCTGTGGCAGAAAATTATTTTGTAGGCATTTTTCATTATGATAGATGTAGTGTTACAGCCACTATATATATATATATTAAAAAAAAAAAAAATGCAAGTTTTGTCTCAGAATTGTCACTAGAGTTATAAATCACTCACATATTAAAGTCTCCAGATGGGAAAGATACCTTACAAAAACAAAATAAAAATTCTTCTCTCTTCTATTTACAGATCAGGCATAATCTTAAAATAGTGTTAGAAGTACAAGACACCTTAGGAAATGTATATTTATTTCTTGCTTTTTAGGATGATGCTCAGCCACTGTTGTGTGGAAGGGGAAGGAAAAAAACCCTGTGCTCAGTAGCAGCATTTTCTGATGGCAAATTCTGATAAAGAGAGGAAAGCAGTTTCCTTAAAACTAATGGAAAACTCAGCCTTATGTTATGTGAATGGTAGGTCAGTGACGAGATAAAGAATTAAGATCTAGATGATGTTTCTTGTAGAGCGGGTCTCTATCAGGGAAGAGAAAAGATCAGGACTGCCACCCTCCTCCCCTATTTAGTCATCCAGAAGAGCAATAATTTGGGGGACAGGTGGTGTAAAACCACTGCAGGCAAATTGAACTTCCTTTGAATTTATGAATTCATTCACATTCCACTTTTGAAACTCTACATTAAAATGGCATTGTACCACTTGTTGCAAGACCTTTGCATCGAAGTAAAAATGAAGTGCTAAGAAATCACTGCAGTGCCATAAAAGTGCAACTACCATGGAAGAAATGCTGTAGTTACAGTGAAATTAAGAGGATCCATACAACACTGCTCTGCACAAAACAGCAGGATAAAATGTATCTAAATTAGCATCTAACAAAGGGCCTGCATCTCAGACACCTCTTCTAGCCAGGGGATCTCAATATCAGGGCAGTCAGCATTCTGATGTTCTATCTCATTAGAAACACAGTGTGTTCAACACCACAGTGCTCCCATCTCTCCAGTGCTGCTGTCTAAAATGGGGAAATGCATCTTGTTGTAACACACATTAAAGAATAGATTGTTAAACAGGATTTTGTTTCTAGTGTAACCAAGAGCAGATGTTAAAATGTTAGCTACTCATTAAAAATTATTGCCTTTCCCCACATTCAGGGATAAACTGAGTTAATATTAATCACTAACATACCTTATAGTATGATGATTTTAATGACAAGAAAAATATTTACTCACTTTGGTCAAAGATGACAATCGAAATCCTTTAGCTTTTTCTTTTCCAGCCTTTTCATTTAAATAGTTCCCAATGGCTAAAATGTACTCCAAGACAGCAACAAATTTCTGGCTGGATTGCAGCTGCTTACTCGCTTGGATTTTCTGATTTATTAGCTGAAACACACAAATCTTCCTTCAGTTCCAACTGAAAATGTGAGTAAATCAATGGTGCCTATGCCGTCCATTTGCCAAAAGTCTCATTGTCCCCACCTGAAGCAAGTGACACTTTCACTGATGGACACTCTCCTGTTCACCTTCCCTGGGGGAACAGGTCAGGGGGTCTCAGGAAGGACCAGCTCAAAGCCTCCTGCCAAGATAAAGCTGGAGCTGGCACACTCACCCTGCCCCGATGGAGGTCACATCCTTTCTGGCTGCCAAAACAACTTCTACCTCATCTCTTAAAAATGCTTATGAAGAAAAAGCATTTTGCTGTTTGAATGCACCAGATTGCACCAAATATCAGGCATCAGGGGAAGCAGATAGCCCGAAGCACAGGGTAAGGTTCTCCATCCTTCACCTCCCTCCCTTCTGTCTAAACTAGCTGAAGACTGTTATCAAAATTCTTAGCACAGTTTCCCCATAAGGAAGAAGAATAATTTCCTGTAATCAAACTCAGTATCAATTTCTGTTTTCCTGGGGAAGTCACCTCCCCTCCAGGGCTACAGACACAAGAGGTAGCTTTGTTTTAAATTAGGAAATATAAATCTTTTTTTTAGCACCACACCTCTCTTCATCAGTCACCACCACACAAATTTAAAAACAGGGAAAGGATGAAGCACGTATGAGAGCTGAAATCCATTGTTAAAACATTGATACCACTTGACAGGGTCAGAAGGTGTTGAAAGCTGAAATTCAGATTGTCCCATAGAATTTATGGTTTACAAACAGGTGCTACCATGCACAAGTAAGAAAACACTTAGACAACTAATGAGCTCTTCAATTAAGATTAAATTTCCTTCAAAGCAAACAGTATTATATATAATAGCTTCCAAATATTGAAATATTTGGTTTCAGTGGAGGACAGCAAAGGTGAAGCATTGTACCAGGTAGGGTCCGAAATCTGTGCACGTCCCCAGTGCTTTCCATCTGTTCCTCTTCCGAGTTTTGTTCACTGTTACTATGGTTTTAATCACAGCCACACAAAGGGTAACAACTCAGACTTGTAGAACTTTCAAATTTTGTTTTCATTCCCATGCAGAATGAAAGCAAAACCTTTCATAGAAACAGATCGTGTTGAAATACTTTGTTTTGAATCAAAGCACGTACAAATCCTGGCAGGTATGGCAGCAGTTTGGAACAGGAAGATCCAGTCCATGAGACTGGAACACTGTTTATCTGCACCCACCCACACCCCTCAGTCTTCCTGAAGAAGGCAGAGACGGACTTGAACTCCGTTTTGCAACCTTTTTGATGCTATAATCATTAGGGTGAACATCCTTCTTCTGAAAATAGTAAATGTCTAGGAGATGCTGGTCAAATAAACTTGCTTTAAGTACCTATGACTTTAGGTTGAGTCTTTCAGCTTGTAGGGCAAAAACTTCCCCACAAAAGGAATTTAATTTCAATGGTAAAATTCACTTCTGTTTTATCACTTGGCTATCAAAGTCACAATGTATAGAGGTTGGTTTTTTTTAATTGTTTAACCTTTTTGTTTGTAACTTTTGAACAGTGCCATGAAATGTTTTCTTATACACTAGACTGCCTGGATTATTAAACTATGAATTTCTGACATTATGTACTGTGAGATATTTGCCACAGGGAGGAAAGACAAAAAACAAACCACACCTCCCCAACTGCAGCACTTTGACATGCAATGAGAGCACTTGGCCTCCCTACTGTCTAACTGGTAGATTTTTATTACAAACACACTATGAAGGAGTCACATCACTTACAGGCTCTAAATCTCTCATGCTGACAGGGAGCTCGCGTATGGTAAGCAGGAGATCCAGCCTCTGGCCTAAGTGGGGGATTTTACACATCTGAGTAGAATAGAACAGAAAAGGCATCAAAACTCACGTTTATACCAAAACATGCACATAGATCTTTCATAATTTATTGAGTAATTCGGCTACACTATTCTTTTCCTAATTTCTGTGCTCATTCATTAATTTTATTCTACACCTCAAGTGTGTAGATATACTATGACAAAGGTATAAATCGCATACCTGAATGTGCAGCATTTGTATAGGGAAATTCAAGAAAACACTGTATACTAGTATAGACAGACACTATTGAAATCAACAACACTCGTTTCTTGTGAACAAGAACTGTTAAATCTGTATAATTTTATGCTTGAAGATTGTGGGAATCTAACTCAGAATAAATCAACTTCTACTTTGGAAGAAGGAGAAGGTATGTGACTTGGAGAAGTAAAGGGATCCAAAGAGTTTTCTTCATAACATCTACCCTTCTCAACCCTTTATCCGGTCAGTCCTCTTCTACCTATTCTGTCTGAGATTGTAAACTTACATTTTAAACAACAGCTTCTTGTAGTGGTTTTATCTAGAAGAGAGTGTGCTAGAAATAGCATGTGGTGTCTTTTAACACTGTGCCCTCTTACCTCCAACATGAACTGATCAACCACATGCAGATCTGAAGGAGATCCCTTGAACGACAGGTACCTTTCTGTGTCTTTTGGTGTTGGCATATATCTGTAAAGCAGTAAATCAAAATTAAATGTCCTTTTCCTCTTCATTCTATATTGCTGTAACATAAAAAAA
This sequence comes from Nesoenas mayeri, assembly GCF_963082525.1. NCBI lineage: Eukaryota > Metazoa > Chordata > Aves > Columbiformes > Columbidae > Nesoenas > Nesoenas mayeri. The sequence continues at coordinate 5,475,930 of NC_137562.1, forward strand.
TCACTCCATTCTATGCATCAGAATCTCTTACTGTTTAATGTGGTTTATGTATTGCACATTTATCCTTTAACTATTGGAACTTAATAGACATTTGAGCCAACTACGCGATGGAATACAAAAATTATCTGGGGATACAAAGGATCAGAAGCACCTAGAAGCATTTTGAGCAGTTAAGGCTGTGCCAACCCAGCTTGTATCCCGCAATAACTTATTTGAAAAATCAGCACAAAAGCAGAGCACATTCCTGCTATGGTTTGATTTACCAGTGGGCCCCATGGTCTGACCAGCTCCTATCTCTAAAACGTTTTAAATTGCCAAGGACACAAAAGCATGCAAAAGTGTTTCTGTCTCTAAGTGCTGCATCACATCCAAGATCCATTTCTCAGTTTTGTTGTGACAGCACATAACACAGACCCATAACTTTCATCCTTCTGCATAACGTAACAGAATATTCTCCCACAGTACTCCAGAGGTGCAGGTTTTGAGAAACTTGATGTCTTTAAACAAGCCTTCACACTTGGAAAAATAAACTCACACCACCACAATTCCCCTCCTCTGGGGATCTTCCTGCCTGTCTGACTGATACCCGACGGGAATTCATAGCATATCTTAAAGAAGAAAAATGAAATCGATGTTATAGCTAACATATGAGAAGGAATGTTAAGAATCTTAAATAAGTATTCAGGTCTACTCACTTCTCTTCTTTCTCTGCAAACAACCTACTAAATTTATAGCAAGTGTGATTAAACATTCATGGGAATAGATATACGCTTTCATTAAAAGTAAGGAAATTTATTCAAAGATGGAAAAAATAAAGCAAATATTTTAGCATGTTAAATAGAGAACAAACAGTAAGATTTTTTTTTCTTGCTGTTGTCAATAATTTAATATGACACTTCAATTGAATAATTGTTGGGGTTTGAATTATTAAATCTATATTAAAGTAGATTACAAAATATTCCATTCATCACCCTTCATCATCAGGAAAAAAAAAGCATTTTCATTTAAAAATAACAGTTATCTGTTGGCAAATGAAAGCTTTTTTATTTATTGTTTAAAATGGTTTAACTTTTTAAGCAAATGCAAAGAATGTTTTTGTTAAAGCTGACAGCAAATATCTTCATTTAATCAGAAGTCTGCTCTTCCATTAGATTGTTTTAATGTATTATGTATATGAAACAAAACTATCAGATTATCTGGGAGATTTAAAGCTTAAATCACTAAACAATGGAAGCCATGGAAAAGGAGGCACAAGAATATGTGCATGCATTCCATAAATATCTTTTTACATGAATGCAATTCTAAAGGAATTTGTGCGATGAAAAATCTCACACTGTTCTGAAACATTAAGTTTATAGAGACAAAGAGTGTTTTGCTATTGACTTTAATACATCAGGATAAAGAATCATTCAAAGAACTGTCAAATGAAAAGGTTTTGATATCAAAATAAGTCCTGAAGTTTCTAATAATATGCCTCCACCTCCACTAACCTTCACTGCATACGTGAGCAGAACATTTTGCTCACTGGTCACAGTCTTGAAACTGTAATCTTGGTTTTGGCTTTACATTTTTGTCATTCTACAATAGTATAATTTAGACCACCTGCTCAGGCTGAGACAGTATGACAAATATAATTTGCACAGAGAAGAATTTTCCAGCCCCTGACTATCCTGTTTCAATTGTCATAACCACAGGTTCTCAATTAACTGGCGACCAGCTTTCAACAGTAAAATATTTCACCGTGGCACCTATATCAAGTGGAAAGGTCTTAAAAATGCTATTATGACCTGCTACATGTATTATGCCAAGTCTACTGCAGTGCATTGTGCAAGAGAAACTTGTGAGTGCTGATGTTCCAATACAAGCATCTGCTCCTTCAATGTGATCCCTGAAAGGGAGCCTTGGAAATCCAACCCTCAATTCTGAAATGAATCTCGGCTGTTCAGTAACACTTTTTAAACTGTTGGGGTGGAAAAAACAGCTTCCTTTCACTACAAGATTTGTACGTGTATTCCTAGATTTTGGCAATAAATAAGAATACCAAGAGCAAACCCCTTGATCCTACATGGCAATACAGCATCCAATATCTCTTATACGTTCCATTGTTACAAAAATTTCCTCAGCATTTATCTATCAAAGTAAGACTCTGAAACCTTAAAGGGAAAAACAAAAATCTCTCAAGCTTCACTACCATCATTATTATTATTATTATTATTTGATTTCTCACTTCTACCGGTTCCAACCAGCAGTTGCCTCAGAGACAGCCATGTGTGTAACTGTGGAGCACCTACAATGCCCAAGACATTTCACTGCAATTATCTCTTGATCAATTACATCGCTGCAATTAGGAACCACAGGAAGATATTTCTTTTTTTGAACAAAACCTTTAAGGTCAGCTTTTGAAAGGCAACAGAGCTCCATGACCTTCAGTGGGGCCTCACACCCTCCACCAGCTCATAATCTGCTGTGCACCAGTGTGGAGTACAACCAGTAGAGCACTGGAGCAACATGGAAACTACCCCCCAGAACACTGGTACATACAAAACATTTAAATATTCAGTGTCTTGTCCACGTTTCTTCATACTTCAGGCAAGTTCTGTATGAACAATCTCACAGAATGACACTGATTCTGTGCATTGCTTGTCTGTTCTTCTTGTCCACATCACTTTCTAAGTACAGACATGATTCTGCAGACTTTAAAATTACTGTTGATGTACTGATTCAGATCAGGATTTTGAGGCCAAAATTAAACTCATATCACAAAAAGTAGAAACGTCAGTTGTGTACTCCTCACTTTCTTTGCCAGCATCATCTTTTTCCAAGCTCACTTTAACAAAACACATGAATATTTTCTCTTTTTGAATCAAGAAACATCAAGTATTCACATGAATGTGTTTAATAAAAAGGCCCAAATATCATATGGGAACTGGAATGTATAATGGATACTACTCTCTGATCCCACTTTTTTCCTTCCTTTCTATATCTTAATCTATTCAAAGAGATACGGTCTAGTTCCCACAAATTTCACATGCCAATAGTTTGCTTACACTCCTGGAAATTTACTTTTCTCAATATAGTAATTCATTTTTTTAAAGGTACAGAAATTTGCATTTTGCTTTAAATCCACAAATCTCTGCCACTCAGAAACACTGATATTCTTAGTATGCTATCAACACCTTAAGACTTGTCTGCCTTCCTCCTCAGCAAACCAATTTTAAGTCTTTCATTTCAAGTCCCACAGTAGAAGGTAATGCTGTAGTAAGAGATATTGTAAAATTTTATCATCAAGTTACACTGGCTCACTGCCACAACTTACTCTTCAACTAACTCTGCTCCTTGTAACTAGGTCACAAAATCATGACGATTTGGTGCCATTTCTTGCAATCCACTTTACTGTAGTATACAGCATGGGGAAAAGGACAGATTTCTGTGTGTAACTATAGTATTCTATTCACAGCCAGGATAGATCCAATGTCTCCATAGCACCTTTCCTGAACTTCCCATTATTTACAGAAGATTGTGCCTTCTCCAAAAGGTAACATATATTATAAACAAACAATTGAACCTCAAAGATTACCTTCTTAGTGCTGTTATCTGCTCATCTGTAAGTCCACCACTCTCTTCATGTATAATGTATAGTTTTTCTTTCAATTCGCTTGGTTTCACACGGAAACTTTTGAGAAAAATGTCTGGAGGAAAATGATTCTTAGATTACTTGGAATAAAATGCCCAAGGGAAGAAAGGAAAAAAAAAAATACACCAAAACTTAAAAAAAAATTAAAAGAAAAAAGTAGCTGCTTTCTTTAAATATACACAGTAGTAGTCAAGTAAAAGTATATGTCTGTCAGAACATGGTCAATGCTTAAGACAGGACTATCAAGATACTGTTATCAAAAGGCACTCAGAAGGATGTGTACAGTTGACTTTTTTCCCCTCCAATTCTTAAAAACAACCAAGTTGTTCAGGTTCTAGGAACCTACAGTGGCTCCAATCAGCTACTGATGGTTCTCATGAGACTGATGGCCAATGGAGTATATACCTTTTATACTGCCTCTGACACACTTTCCACCCTTTTAATTTTGTTATGAGATCTAACATTAGTGCTAAATCTGGCAAAATCTTCTCTTCTTCTTTCTAATGCTTTTTATGTCTCATATATTTTTTCTTCCCTGTGCCTTTTAAACTATAAATCACTTCAGGTGGGGCGATGTCTGCAGACCATAACAGAGTGAATAACTCATAGTAAAATGTTGATTTTAAAATTTTCACAACCTCTCTACAAAGTATTTAATATTTTCTTGAATGCTTTCAGTTGTTGAAATTAGCCACTGAACAAATTTGAATCATCAGACTTCACTGAAGTATTTTCCTAGGCAAAATAAGGATTGTATATATATATATGGGAAACCAGGTCTCAGACAGAGAACAGGCACCGATCAAGTGATCGAAGGTGGTATTTTGGCTCTTAAACAGTTTTTCACCCACTAGATCCCACATTCTTGGATTAAGATATACATTATAGTGTTTCCCAAAACTTTTTCATTGGAAATCTGAGGATGTTTTTCTTGTCTCTCTCCTTCTCATACCTGTTCTCTGTACAGCAGAAATTGATTTTGTCTACAAAAAGACTCTAGATAACCTAGCTATTTTCATTTTCTCATGTATTGAGCTTGAATTTAGTGTGCACATCTTCTCTCAGAACTCTTATTTTTTTCTTGTGTTCAGAAACCCACTCAAATTCTCAGGAAATTTTAACCTGCTGGTATTTTGGAGCTTCATCTTTTTATTCATTAATTTAAGAACTGTGGTTTGCAGCACTTGCAGCAAGATTAATCAGAATTCTCAGGATCAAATTAACTTTTGATCTAAGTAATGTCCATTATAACAAGTACACGCCAGAAATCTCACTGATGGGACTTTAAGCATAAGATTAAGAAACGGATGTAGAATGTCTCTAAGAAAAAAAAAGCTGTAAAAGGAATAGGATCAAAAGGAAAAATAGTGCTATTTGCAAACCAAAAGAAATAAATTTCCTCAAAGAAACTGCAATAATTTAGTAGATAAAAGTGCTATTGCATGATTCTTTTTATCTGCAACAGCACTTACATATCACTCACTTTTAACTCTTCAAATTGTGAGTCAATGGATGCAGTAATTCCAACAAGTTATCTCCATTTACAGTTCCAAATTAAAACTTTATACAATCTCCAAAGTATATTCTTTCTTATCAATATTCATAAAGATGAAATCATTAAAACTTCAAAATTAACTGCCCCAAGTTCTTTACATATGTAACATTTCTTAAAACAGCGCTAGGTTATAGAACTTTTTTTGGAAAACCATTTCTGTAATAGAATTCAGAGTAGTCTTTGAAGAACAATTACTCTTGATCCTTTAATATCTACCACTTCTCACCAAAGTAATTGAAAGACCTTTACATCATTTTATTAGTAAGACCAGAACCATGTGTTGAACTGTTTCTTTAGTTGTGAAATACTGTTCTAGGTCAGGCCTTCGGCAGAATCACACCTAGGGTATGAGAGTCGAGGATATTCATGATCATTCAAGACAGCCATTCACAGTCTGAGCTCTCGGCAGAGGAAGGCCAAGAGAATCCCTGTCACCTGGTTTGTAGCTGTCTCAAAGGTTTCTTACACCAATCCATCTACCCCTACCTGAATATTCTTGAACTCCATGTAGGAGAGAGACTGAGGACAGTACTCAAATTTCCAGCTACCAAGCTGTTTCTGTTGACTTCTTTCACCTGGCCAGTCCACAAAACTTGAAAAGTCTTTGAAGCCGAGTCTTAACATCAATTTTGCAGGCATAATATGTAATTTTGTCTTAAGATAACAGCATCACAGCTTGATGATATATCCATGTGTTCTGTACAAGAGGAGGAGAAGCTTGGTGCTTCTACCATATATCATTAAGGACAACATTAAGAGCTACTAAGTCATGAGGTCTACTTTTATAAATGAGTAGAGGGGCATTGATTTAAAAGATGATTTAGACACAAGCTTGTCTCATTGCCTATTGAATGGCAGAAAGCATAAATAGAAATTGCATGCACCCCAGGCTTCCAGATAGGAGTACACAGTTATTAATACACTTACTGAAGTTATGCGCAACTTTTTGATCTAACATGATGTGCTGATTCACTGAAGGTTCATTGCCTGAAAACGCTGCCATGTCCTGGATCTGGAACTGATCACAGAGTCTGGATACGTCAATTTTTTTCTTGCATGGGTCACACAATCCCCAGAGAGATTTTTGAATCTAAAAATATAGGAATGACAGGGTGAACAAAAAGCCAAAACAGCAGAGTCACTTTGTTCTATCTAAACATTCAGAAGGGCACCCAGGTTGTTTTGTGGCACAGCTGTATTTTTATGAGATATAGACATTTAATACAGGGTACAATCTTTTTTTTTCTTTAATTGTTACCATCAGTTTAATTCTCACCTTATCGCAAGGAACAACATCCCAGTGAAAGGCTTTGGTTCTCTTTGTTGGGTGAGAGAGGCCACAGGGCTTCAGGAGTGCAGGTGGGGCGGGTGGAACCTCTGCCTTACTTTTGGGAAGTGGGAGAGATGGTGATGCCAGGGCTGTATCCACCTCTGCAGGCTTTGTCTGGGGGATTGAAGACTTGCTCAAACTGGCTGTTGCAGAACTCACACCGAAGTGGAGAGCCTCCTCTTTCTGTTCACCCAGAGGTACAATCAAATCCTCATAATCAGATTCAGAGGAGGTGCACCCTTGAGATCCCTCCTGAGGCTGTGAGGCAACCTTGCACGGTGGGCAGTACCGTTCTATGAGAGACACCCATTCATTCTGGAGCTTGCTAACATCCTCTGTCCTGTTATTTTGGACAGTAAAGGGTATTCGAAACCTGAAATTTAAAAGTGTCGTATATAAACGCAAGGAAGTGTAAATAACATGCTAATACAGCCACTGATATTTCTTATTTAAGCAGAATGATGTTCAGCAGCTTTACTTGTCAAAGGAGCCCAGTGCTGCTGACTCTGACCTTTTCAGAGAGAGTTAATTGCTTACGTGTCTAAAGTTAGAGAGCCGAAGTTTTGCCATATATTGACTTTGTGGCACAGTTACTTTGTAATTCCTCTTCTCCACGTTGGGGAAAGGTGACCAATGTGCTATGTCTTGATGTGCTTGTTGCATGAGCTAGTCAGAACCTGTTCATGCATCTGTCCTATCAAGCTAGGTGATATATTTCTTCACTGGCTCCTGACATGACAACTAGACAAGTCTTTGTGGACAGTATTTCAATGTATCTTCTCAATTCCACAACAAGGTACATTTGATTCCTCCTTAAAACACTCATCAAATCACCACAGAGCCATGGGAGGGGTTATCTATATAATTCTGATGGCCTCATTCTTCCACTCTTGTATTTTGTTCTGGAACACTGAGATTATCAGTTGCTTGACCATGTTTTCAGTAGTTCTGCTTTAACAAATTATTGATGATTACCAACTATACTTACAAATAATTGTGCTCTTTGGTCTGGACTGAAAAGGTACTGCATCCATTCTCCTTGCTGACACTCACATTACCACTTAACAAATTAACTGTACTTGTAGGGTTTGTGTTCTTGTTGTGTCTTCCCAGACCTATGCAATATAAAGTCAATTCTCCTTCACGTAGCTGTACTAAGTACCTGAAGGACAAGGAACAGAGATACAGTTCATTCTTCACTGACTACTTATTTACACAAGTTTTGTCATTGTTAAAGAAATTTCTAATGCTAATAAGTCTTTCCATTTTTATAGCATCTTCCATGGAACAGACAAAAAGCATCAATACCAAAGCATAAAACCTTTGAGATTGGGGCTTCTTATTCCCATCTGACATGTTAGTAAACCATGACATAAAATATGAACTTCCAGCCTGCCATACCTAATAAGAGAGCTAAAACTAAGATCTGACTAACAACTAAAAGTCACACAAGTCCTGTTAATTTGTTGGCTACACTCTGTCCCTCTCTATTTATTCCTCCTGTTTGTTTGCGATGATGGGTCTGTTAGATGCTGAGCTTTTGCAGGATTTCACCATGTGACTGAGCATAATACAATGAGGCTTCAGAGTTTCTGTGTCTTCCAGGTTTTACTGCCACCAAGCTATAAACAAGTCACCATAATACAAGCTAGTGCCTAACCTTATAGTCCAGTAACTCTCCCTCTCTTGGAAATGCCCCTTCACATGATCTTACTCCATGAAGACTGATCCTGGTCCCAAATCATTCCCATGAGTCACTTGGCAGAAAGGGGCCAAAACATTCTGCTCTCTGGGGCTTCCATCAGAAATGACTGTGCCAAAGTGTGGGTATTACCTATCTAAATGATAAATTAATCCCGGCACAAATTGCCTGCCCGTATGCAGCTTCTATTAGAGCAAAATGTTCTGCTTCAGTCTCTCTTCTAGGATTCTGCTCTGCCCATTCAACAAGTGGGGCTTTACTGTATGTGCTTTTCATTCTTATTTAAGCATTTGCATTCTCATTTTTCTTGAGGGTTACTGCATTTCTTTATCATTCTGACAGTTCTATCAGACCTTTCTTTTCCCCTACTCTCTCTTCAAGGTGTGGCTAGTTGATTAAGGTGTTCTATGAGGAATTTAAATAAGTTTAGTGGTTCCAGAAGAATTAAACACAAAATATAAATTGCATCTATTCCCACATAAACAGTAAAAGTGATAAGAATTGTTTAATGGAACTGGCAGTTATATTGATCTCTCCTTTCTTTAAAGCAGGGACTTATAGTTTAATCGGATCTCCACATGTTTCCACCATTATTTATTTTGAAAAAAGAACAGAAAAAGAAAAAAAGAGAGAATTAATATCAAGAACAAAGCAACAAGGGCTTTGCTTCACAAGATAAATAAAAATCAATTTTTGTTTGTTAACAAACTTGCTAAATGTTGTAAGGTAACAAATCCTGGGATACACTTGAGGATAGTGTTTATGAGACATACGATGGCAGCCTTTTTAAAAACAATTAAAATAATTTTCAGTGAACTAAGTCTTTTGAGATAATTACCCTGTACAGATTATTACAATGCTGAATTTTTTTCATTAGTTTTTGCTAGACAGATTATTTTTCCTCACTCTCTTTTTCTCCTTTGATAGTATAAACCATTTCCAGGTATTTTAGAAGCTGGCTCAGGGGAAGGGTGGGTTATCTGTAGAATGGGTAGTATACTACATGAAATCATTATGGCTGGTTCACTAGTTCAGTAATAGAATAAGTGGAAGCAGAAGTTGTGTTTGTCTGTGATGGTTTAGGGGCTGAATAAAATGGTGGTGAGAGTCCATTTCCTACTGAATAATGATTCATGTCTCTGAAACCACCAGCCCGTTAGGCCCCCATGGCTGGTCACCCCTACAGGGGAAGATACAGAACATTACAAAAATGAATTGCGAATTTTGGAGCAGCCATTTGGCCAGTGTGAGTCAGGGCTCTTATACTACTTGTCTGCTTTGCCAGTCTTTTTCTCCTTTTCCTTATGATTGAAAATGGAGTTAAAAGCAAAGAGGTAAACATAAAGAGGTCCTACCATTAAAATCACTCTGAGCACCATCATCATAATATATTTGCCTCAGTAATGCACAAAGCAGTTTCTAGCACACCCCAAAACTTCATTTTATTGGGTACCACTATTACACTAAGTCAATTTCAATGTTTTCATCTCATGCAGATTTAGCATCTAAGTTTAAACTTTGCAATTAAATAATTAAGTTAGTATCCAAAAATTAAAATCTTAAAGTATTTATCAGAAATTTTAACAGAATCCACAACCCAGAGGTCTACAAAAATGCAGCTCGTACTTCACCCATTCAGTGGATGTAAAAGTGTTTTGCTGCAAATCCAGCAGACCTTCATGTATCACGTCGCATTCTGCAGGTCTTTCAGAGCAGGACTCCGCTGATCTCTTGTGTGAATTGCTCTGTATAACTCTGCTCAGAAGGTATGTTATCTATATAATAAATGGCAGCAGAGAGTATATTTTCCATGTTAATTCCCTTGAATAAGACATTAATAGGAGGATTTTTCAAGTATAAAAATGATAGACAATACTATAAGCAGCAGCCAAAGAGGTAACATAAATTAACATAAAATAAATAGGGTCTTTCTATGATGCTAAACTACTTAACCATGATTTGGTTTTATGCCGACAGTTCTAAACCTGTCAGTATAAGGGTAATATAATTTTATTCTGGAGAGGTTACTGTAAAATATGTTCACTTTTTGTAAGTTTACAGTCTCTCTTTTTGTTACACAGGGCCATATTAGAGTGTTCTTACTACAGAACATAGGCAACTTTTTGAGCTCTTCTCCTAAATGTAATCTAGTTTGAAAAATAAGTTAATCAACCGTGAGGTACTGTTCACTTGGAATAGAAGTTTCTGCACATGAAGTGAACAATTAAGTTTCACAAGGAATGAATCTCTCTGCAAAAAGCCCCTTAAAAACGGTCACATCAGAAGTTTGAATGCAAACACTTCCATGCTTTTTGAGACATTTTATCTTGGGCTAAATTGTGCAGATGCTTGCAGGACCTCAGAAGTGGGATGACACAAACTCCAAGACTTAGTCACCCCTGAACACCCGGGATATTCGCCTTCAGGTGAAAAGCCAGCACTCATGTCAAGACTTGGGTCTCTCAAGTTTCAGTTTAGAGTCTGTTTGCACTAACTCCTTGGAATATTTAATTGAACCTAGAACTCAAAAGGAGCTGAGACTTCAAAATGAAACAGCTCATACAAAATCTCACAACATTGAACTATTTAACTAAACAAGTATCTAGTTGTACCTAGGCTGTCTTCCTCTGGAAATTTTATCATTTCAGAGTATTTTGATGGTGAAAGGTTAACTACTAGGTCTTTTTCTTTCCACAGCATTAGAATGGCATCCTTCATTCTTCTTAAAAGCATGCATTTTAATAAATACATATAGAAAAAAATTGCTTAGAAAATGTCAGTTAAGATTGAGCTGTGTGTGTCATCAGTTTTCTTTGCTTGCTTTAATACAATCTCAGACCAGTTGCATTCAAGGTACAGTTGAAGAAATGCATCAACTTTCAAGTCACATCTTGAGCTGGCTTTACATCTTCAGTCTTAATGAATTGTGGCAAAATCCTAAGGCCAAACTTTATCACAAACTCACATTTCCTTTGTTCTATGTACAAACATACACAGAATAAAGACACTTTTTGCTTGCACAATGCACAGCATAACAAGTCCCATTTATGATTGAGATTTACTGGGTACTACCATAACATCAGCTGTTATTTATAGCAATTTGTCTATGGCATGGTAAATACTTACCTTCCTTTTATCATCAAGAGACACTGCTTCCAGCTCATAATCTTGTCGCCCATGAAACACAATGCTGAAGCGCCTCCTTTCAGTATCTTCACAGGCTTTGACTTGTGAGAAAGGGAACTGTTTCTTAATAATTCCTTTTTCAATGTTAAAAATGGTCTCTGTGTTGAAATCAATCTGGAATAGAAAGCTCTTCATTACTTGGCTCCATCACTTCTCTTCATTGAAAGGGAAAGACAGCATCCCCGATATTACCACGGCAGGATAAAGTACCACTTTGGAATATGTATCTATCTTACTGATGCATAGAATAAAAAATTATATTCCATCATCAAAATACTGTATTATATTTGTTTTAGTTACAAAACAAACAGATATTCATTGTAACTCTTTCCTTGTCTCTTTTGATTAATATGCATCAATTTATCACCCTGAACTATTATTTCTTTTTAAATTCTCCCTGTCTTAAACAACCCAGTGCAAAAACATCCCATTCAGCAGCAGTGGCAGCAGGACCATCTCAGCAGAGATTTCAGTTCAGAGGTTCAACGTATGCCCCAGTACTAAAATGAAAGTGATTACTTTATAACAGCAATCTCTGAGTCAGGAAGAAGATACTACTGAGAGATTACTTTCTGATTAAATATTCTGATATAAATATTAAATATTAAGCTGATAACTTCCACATATAATATAGCTTTCTCCATTTCTCCATCACTTTTATGTCTAGATGAATAATCTTTTAATTCCAAAAACTGGTGGATATTGAGAGAAATAAGGAGAGTATCCTTTCTACAATTGAGATGTATGTACCATCTAGCATCAACTTAGACTTGCTCATTATCAAATTTTGTGTAAATTGCAGGAAAAATTCAGTGAAAACCAGATTCCTGGAAACAGCACGAAAACTTTGTCACTGATTTCATGGAATCAGGAAATCACCAGCAGGTGTTATCAACAGAAGCTTGCTTTAGTTTGGTCCAAGTGTTGTCCCATTACAACACAGCAAGTCAATAAAGCCTTAAGGGTTCATCATGTCAAAAAAGAATCCACAGAACAGTAACCAGAGTTGAAATACACAGCCTGCCAAGGGAACTTTCTGCATATTCCCAGGAACATTGCTTCCCAAGGGTTCAGACATAGCAGTTGAAGTCACGTCCTGTCAAAAGGGACAGATATCTAAGTATTTCTAAATCACTCATACGCATTTACTATTGCTAACTAGTAAGAACAACTCCCAGGCAGAGCCAATTATAATCAAGCACCTTTGTGACAAATCATGTTTTTAGAGGTGAAATGACCTCTAAAATAATCACATCCATTCTACAGCACTGCCAGGGGTTCAATGGAGAGATTTTCAGATATTACACCCCAGAATATCTTTGGTGTAAAAGGTAGAAAGCTGATCAATATTTTGTACCTCTCTGACAGGTTGCCAAACCACAGGATGTATTAAGCTATAACATAACATTTATTGAGCAACATAAGCATCTTATTTTTTATGTATTTCTTCAAAAGTGAGAATTTTTAAAGTTACCTGTAAAATTCGCTTCTGCCACCGATAATGTTTGTATTTGTAGATACTGAAGTTAAACTGTGAGCCAGTTAGCAAAAGCTGTGAATCCTGAAAAACAACAGAAACAAGCAACATGTCCACGATGTTATTTTTTGTCCACTCGACTCCGATCCTGTTCTCAGGTGAAACCTCCCCCAGTGAACCATGTACCTGACACTCATCCAGGCTTTCCAGAGCATGCTCATACATTCAAATGTCTTGCAAAATAGATCAAAGAAGTGACCTTACCTTTGCAAACACTTCTTTCTGTGCCAAATGCAAAGCTCCTTCAATACTCACTTCTTTATTTTTCACCATGTTCATAATTTTGAGGATTTTTTCCTGGCTTAACTAGAAAAAAAATGTCAATTAAATGTTTTAAAATACTGGGTTTTTTTCATCTTGCTATTGAGGATACAGAGCACTTGTGACAGTTACAGCTACAGTGTCTGCCATAAAATTACAATTTCATTCACATTTTATCTTCTATCAACAAAATGCTCAGTAAATATAATCTCCGTTTCAAAACAGGTGACAGTCCACAAGATATCAAATATACAGGGGCTTTTACAACTTGAGAAGATGGGGTGGTATTATCTGGAGAGAGAACTCCCCGAGAGGAAACCTTTCTTAGTTAGAAAATCTGGCAAGAAGGAAAAACTTCAATATTGTGTGCTTGTCTGTGTCTTACCCTTAGTGTAAAATACTGCACACAGACAACATCAAAGCAAAATCAGGACCATTTGACATTTTCAGGGTGAAAGGGGGAAAGTTGGTGTGGGTACCAATAGGTATAACTGTCACGTGAAGTTATCTAAACACATTAATGAGCCAACATTACACTACCATTTTCTTTTACCCAAATAAGAGGCTGCACTGCTGATAGGCTTACATTAAAATGTTATGTCACTCTTAAGTGAACCAGGTGAGGATTGCAATGCCAAACAGGAATCAAGCACAGAAAAAGGCAAGTGGAGTAACCAGGGACCCAGAACTACAGCTGCCAACACTGTTGCTAAAGCTTTTTCACAGACTTTGTAGAAGGAATAAACAACTTCCCTTTGAGACAAACCAGAATTCCCTTGTGGGATATCCATTCCTCAACAGTAGCAGAACTTGGAATTTGAAAGGAGTGTGTAGGTTTTACAGTCAGAGCTGACAAACTTGTGATTTTATCCAGTAGCTTAGCTACAATATTCAATTAATTATAATAGCCAACGTTCCTACCCCCAGAGAACAAAGTCACCACCAGTTACTACAGTAAAATCTTTCTTTTGTGTCTTTTGAAAGAGTTGGAAAACTCTTCCACATGGACATCCTGGTGAAGAGCCCCCCCCAGCAACACTGCCCAGGCTGAGCAGGAGACGTCCCAAACAATGGCAATGGGGCTTCCCCTACATCTCTATTGCTGGGGCTGCTGAACGGATTAACACCTTCAGAGCAAGGCAGCTCAAAGCATCTCAGCATTACAAGCCAACCTGAATTTGGCTGCTCCAAGGATGAGGCACCAAGACTTGGAGTGGGTTTTGCTGTTCCTGCCATAGGAGAAAGGCAGCGAAGAGCTAAACACAGGTATCTCTAGAGAACCAGGTCTGTTGCCTGGGAGAGCTGGGATGGGTAGAACTCAGGTCTACTGGGAGCTGTCAATTTTGCCATCCCAGACTCAGGATTGCTGCCCCAGCAGCAGCCACCAAGCTGCTGCCTGATGCAAGCAGGGCAGGCAGCAGAGCTGCAGCTGCTTTGCCACCCCCAGCACCTTCCTGTCCTAACCAGCCGCTTTACCCACACCTACAGCTCCCCACAGACGCAGCGGCTTCTCTGCCAAACACCCCAGCAACGCAGCTTTGCAGCAGAACAAGATCCTCTCTGACCATCCGAGCACCAGTCACACAGGACAAGTGTGACGGGCAACACTAAAATAACCAGTCGCACCACAGAGGTCGGGGACCGATAAATCCCCAGGTTCTCTTTTTCCGAGCCACACTACGCCGAACGCACTTCAGCTTACCAAATTTCTAACATCTCAAGCAGTTTCTGATCAGCAGACACACTGTATGTTTTTACAGCCTACAAATAAAAACTGAGAGTAAAAGAAGAAGAAATATGTTGTTTTTAAAGGCTTGGAATTTTCATAGCTAATATAAAGGTAACTTATGGCATAGCTCCCAGCTGCAAATAGTAATGTGAACAGTGAGGAAAGAATGAAAGCAGTCTGATAATTCATTCACACTTGCCGAGGCACAGAAGGTTCCTACAATGACCTCCGCATTCTGTATTTGAATTTTAAATGGCCATATATTTACACCACACATACACCGTATACGATTAGATCTTAACAAGATAATTCCTCACTGAACAGGCTCTGTGTAACAAAACAAGAATACAGATATATTTGAACTGAAAAATATAGTTTTCTTAAGGCTAAGCTCTGCTAGTTTTAAAGTGCAAGATCCTACTTATACAGGAGAGCAATTCTTGATAGAAGTTGGATAGTATTTTTACAACTGTTAGGCCCTTTTGTATGGAGAATAGTTCAAAGACTTTGCAGCAGGATGACAAAGATAACATTACAGCCTCATGTTGAAGGCAGAGTCTGATTAACATAAACCAGAGAAGTATTTATTTCCTTTGCTTCAGTACACAAATAATTCAATGAACAAGCTCAGTTCTCATTTGAATCTCACAATGTTGTCCAACTGCACAATATATCGTGCACATCTGCAGGGATTTTCCTAGGATAAAGGTGATTTGGGTCACCACCCCTGTTCTCGTAGAAGCAGGCTCCACACTCTGCAGTGCCCCAAGCAGTGGCTATTTTAAGGTCTGTCTTTCTGGCCAAATATTCTACCTAGGACCAAGAAAACTTGCTACAACATCTCTGCCGAAACCAGGATATTTTCCTGTAATTCACTGTGTTACTCTATTTCATTGCTGAAAATTTTCAAAAGTTCTTACTTTTACCTTTTACAAAAATCGCAGAAGTGAATGCATTTTGACTATATGAAGTATTCAGCTCTTCATTCTGCTTACCTTCACCAAAGTCTCCCTTAGACTGGAATGAAATTCTGCCCAAGACATGAAAGCAACAAGGAACATCTCTTAATTTGCTTAATAATGTATAGAGAAGTATATTTGAAAAAGAGAAGTGAATCATTTTGTGCATTGCAAACTCAGGAAGGTTAGTTACTAAGCTAGACTGCTGACAGTTAATACATTCCCCAGAGAGCCCAAAAAAGACAGTGCTTGGTACAGGTTATTTTTAACGATACCCTGTTGTTTTAATGTCTTTGTTAAGCCTCTCTCTGTACATATGTAAAGCAGGAGGGAAACATTTCAAAAGAGAGGCAAAAAGGCACTTTTCAGCTTATGAGAATTGTCAAAATTATTTGTCATAAGTGTGTCTACCTCGCTTAGGTTTTTGACAGCCACACGTTAGCATGGTATTTTTACTTGCAAACAAGACCTGAGTAACAGATCCTGACCTTTATCATTTTATATCTGTGGGGCTTTTCTCTCAGCATGTCACAATTTTTGTAATGCTTATTCTTGTGTTTGTTTTGGTTACATGTTTTTCTTAAAAAGAAACCGTTTTTGTCATATTATCCGCCAAAATGCCACTAAGTCAGATTGTGCTATATTGCCTAATAGAAGGTGACTGGTGCAACCAAACAGAATGTTTTTATGCAAGCTTGGGTAGCAAAACTTATAAAAAAATTAAATGCTTCTATTATAAAGCATGCACATTAAGGAAATACATGAGATTGCCTGAATAATGCATTTATTTACCTGTCAGGTTAAAAAAAAAAAAACAGATTAAGTTTTCATCACC
The DNA here is from genome assembly GCF_963082525.1 of Nesoenas mayeri. Lineage (NCBI taxonomy): Eukaryota > Metazoa > Chordata > Aves > Columbiformes > Columbidae > Nesoenas > Nesoenas mayeri. Next base: position 5,492,658 of record NC_137562.1, read on the forward strand.
CACCCAAAACTCAATATAATCATGTAAGTGATTTGAAAGAAAACTCAACACTCACAAATGAAGGAAGAGTGAAGGACTCCAGGCATCCTCCATACAACCCTTATTGTGCAGGGTGAGGTTTTTATATTTTTGGTCTAGACATGGTAAAAAATGTGTTTAGTGGTGAGATTTGAGATTTCTAGCTTATTCGTGGGCAGCTGCCCATGTAGTGCTCTACATGACCCCTCCAGGGCTTCGTGCCACTCTCTGTTTACCCAGCACAGTCTCACAGGGGCCCTAAGAGGTATGGAAGCTTTTGCATATGGTCTCCACGCTGTAGAAATATTACTTTCATGACTCCAAAAAGGTTCCCAGACCTTCAGAGCATCTCCCAAGAAAGAAGGGTTAAAGCCACTTCATCTGAGTCATTTACAGTTGGTAGAGCAAAGCAGTGGAAGGCATGCAGAGCACAGGTAACTGTTCAAGGATAAGACAGGTTAACGTCTTCCTGTGTCTCTTCTTTCTGACTCTCATCTTCTAATACACACCAGGTCACGTTTCCCGATCAACCACTGGGTTGCCGTGACTCCGGTACAGGCAATGGAGATACTTGGGCTTCTCTAGGTGACCGTTCACCACGTGTAAGACCCATCTTATTATCTGACAATTCTTTCTCTCCATAACCTCCAGAGAAATTCAAGCTATGTAGCTTTTGCTCAGCTTATTCTTATTCTGTGAACTATCCTACCTGAATCATAATAATATGACAGCAATCTAATGCAAAAAGACTCCTGGAATGTGTGCACATACACCCATGGAGACGTAAAGCAAGAAATCTAGCTGTCAGTCAGCTATGCATATGAATTCAATTATTACAAATGCTGGCACAATTCAGCAAGACATTATTTCAAGTTTACTTAGTTGAAGACCATAGCTAATATGCACTGAGCTCTATCATTTCCTGTGACAACAAAACCAAGTCGAGCAGAAATCCTGCTCCCCCTACAAATGAGCAGAAAATTTCATTCAGGTCTAGTCAAGATTTTCACTGTTGAGCATTCCTTACACTTGTCCTTATTAAACATTAACAGTGTTAAACATTCTCATCTCCTTTCTGCAAGGTGTAAGTGACAAACCAGCTCCTGGCTGCCAGGGGACCCAGAAGAGAAGGCTGGACCAAGAGGGCATCTGCTTCATTCTCTGTGCTCCACAGCAGCATCTCTCCCTCAGCACGGATGGGATCGATGCTTCAGGGCCAAGGGGGCTCAAGTCAAGAGGGAAGAGCCAAATAGTGGCTGCAAATTGCTTTACAGATGTCTCCTGACTTTCCAGGCATAAATCTGACTGAATGTTCTCATTGTCCACACAAAAATAAATACGCTGGTTTAACTTACATGCCTGGCATTTTTTACCCAGCACAGGGTCATATTGTCATTCATTTTGGAGTCCAGTTTTTTAGATTCAGCTTCTAAGCATAGAAGATTTTATTTTCTGTCCAGAACAGCAGGATAAAGCAACTTTGAGGTAAAGCCTTCTGGGGATTTTCTGTTGACTCAGTGCCTTCCAGCTACAGTGCACAACACATTCTGCAAAGCAAGAGCAGTGTAGAAGTTTAAAAATAAGTGCCAGGATATAATGCAGTTATTGACCTGTGATGGAAAAGGAAGTTGCTGCTTGAAATTTCAGTCTGTTCTTTTAAAGAAAAGATGTTTTTCCTTTTTTTTTTTTTTTTTTTGTCTTTAAATCAAAGGCACTAGTATAGTTTACTATGGATATTTGTCTTCCTCACAATATTACGCAGAACTGCAATCTGCCTGCATGTTGAACATGTCATGTAAGTGACTTTAAATGTAGTCAACACAATCTGGGTTGCCTTAACAGTTCCAGTCTGGTGTTGTCAACTTTCACCTCCTAATGTATTCCCTTTTACCAGGTTTGAACTTGGCCCAAAGGGTACTGAGTGCTCCCATATATTTACAGGGGAGTGGCTGCCTTTATGATTGGGGTATCTGAAAAGCCTTCACTTCTAATTTACATGAAATAGCAATATAGATGACTGATGTGATATTTTTATGTGGCAATACCCTCTTTTGTAGCCAGTCATAGAGATAGACCAATATTATTTGTCAAACAGAGCTGCTATTCATCAAATAAATTATCCATCTGTAATAATGTTTTGCATTATTTGTTGAGATCTATATCTGGCTGAATAATATCTGTCAACATTTATTCAAAGAAGAAGGTATTCATCAAACAGTAGCTTGATTTCCTGGAAAACACTGGAAATTCTGTCACTTTCAATAGGAGCTGAAGGAGCCTGAAAATATCTTATAATTATTGTTTTTTTGTATAAAGGTATACAGTGATTGAGTACAACAAAAAAGATCTCAAAGAGCACAATAGTCTCAAAAATATTTCAGAATCTAAAATATAAACTGGTGCCTCAAGAGATGCATCTAATACAGCATACAATACAAACTAGTCTACCTATTTCCAGGTTTGAAAACATCACCATACTGAGGAATCTCAATGCCTAAATATTTCTTCAGGTTCCCTTTGAAAAATGGATTATTTGTCTGTCTCACATGAAGCACAGGAATGGAGAGGCCCTCAGCTGTGCAGAGCCAAGCCTACGGTGCTTTGGTTCTTCAGTACTGAAGGAGATCAAATATAATCAAGCACATTGATCAAGAAGCCTCCAAGTAGTAGTATTATGAGTTTTCCACTCAAATTTCCTTTATATCTCAGATCAGTTGCTTATAAGTGAGAACCTTGTTTATCTAAAAGCATGATGTATTCACACTTAAGAGTGAACTTACCTAGTCATTTCTTCTTGTATTGAAGTATAACTTCAATGCTATCCTATAAAATGGACTGAAGTAGAATAAAGAATTTGGTTCATATAGAAGTATTTCAGTTTGTTACTAAAAAATTATATGTTCTGTGCCTTTAGCTACAGTAATTAAAATAATCCACAGTAATAAGAACTATCGAGGATTATCATATTTGCTTATTAATGTGATAGTTCAATTCATCTTGCAAAGAAATAAAGATTACTAGACTATTTAACAGTGACATCTAATTATTCTGGAGAAAATCGTGCATCTTTCTGTTCACAGGCTTACAATCTCATCTTGTGCCTTGTAGAGGAAAGACACATATCAGGCAAGAATTGGGTTGTTAAAATTATTAAATGCTGAACATGACTCATTTCATTATACTTGGGGTTTATTAGATCACATTAGTTAGCACCTGCTAAGCAAAAAGTATGAAGCACAATATAGAGAACGCAACACTGATTTCATGGATGTTTAACTGAGAATCCAGGGTCTCCATGAATTCTACATTAATTTGCTGGAACATTTAATGAACAAACTTCATTATGTTCTAATCAAAACACAGTCTGAGAGCTTAAGGAAAAACCCCAGTGAGCATCCATCTGCTGATGTACCATTTCTGACCTGGCTTTTTCATCCTTCAGGATTCTGGTTTGTTAGTAAATCAGCCTAGCAAAATATTTAGGTAAAAAGGAGCTGTTTCTCCTTGCCACTCACCTCCTAAACTCTGACAGATTTAGCATAATATAATCCCTGTCTGTGTAAATGTTTTTGCTGCGTTCTTAATCCTTCCCTACAAAAGTACACTACATTTTCTAAACAGGGTCAGCTTCCTCAGGATCAGTTAGTTGGACATCTAACCAGTCTGGATCTTTAAGTCCTTCCTTAAACTAGGGAGATCATTTCCCTTCAAAAAGAGGTTCGGCAATATTCATTGCACTCCCAGCTTCAGGAACTTGGACAGTATTGAGAATGAAACAAGACAGATGAGCTCCAAATGGCTCAGTAGCAGGAAATTCAACTGCAGGATTTCACCTTTGTCTGGATAATAAGGAAGAAATATCTCAGGTTGTACTTCATCCCTGTCCCACAGGCGTTTCTTTGTTTAATGGGCTACTGCCCACTAAGTAGCAAACATAAGAAAATCCAGTGCAGCCTCCCTGGGTCTTTCAATCTTTTACACAAAAAACACATTCCCGAGTTTTGAGGCTTTTTCAGATAGATTAAGGTGCATTCTGATTCCCACACAGACTGTTTCTATATTGATGCTATAGTCTGCCTACAGGTGAATTTGGCTTCAAGTGTAGGAGCAGACTTAAAGTAACATGCACGGATCCAACACATCTCACCCCGCAGTTCTGCAGAACCCACAAACACCCAGGTGCAGAACACCAGGAGGACAGAGGAAGCTGAACCATCGCACAGGTCCCCTGCACTGGGTGATATTTAATGTTAACTGCAGCAGCAGATTGATCTGAATCTACATCCATGCTGGACTGACCACCTGATGTGTATAATCAAGTCATTAGAAGCAGAACATGAGATTTCTAATTTGTAGTCTGACAATAGCCCATCTTGGAGGCTACAAGAGCTGCTCCTTAGGCTGGGTACAGGTTCATGAATATATACATCAGAAGATATGGAATCATTTGGCCTTATTTAAATGGAATTGACCCCTTTAATCTGCCTTGGAAAAGAACACAGGTAAAAAAAAAATCACCTAAGAGAGGTAAAAATTAAAATGAGAAGTCTAATGAAAATTGTATGGGAAAGCCATGGGAATAAAGTACTTTAAAGTCATTGATTGAAGTAAAGCAGGGTGGAAAAGAAAGGGGGCCAACAACCATTCCACCTTGCACCATGATCTTATCAGCTCTCCGAAGACTTAGATGAAAAGCTTCATGAAAACACACATGCAAGTTTTAAAAGGAGTTCACAAAAAGTTTAAAACACACTTTTCTCAGGTGCAATTTAGCTTTGCAAGTATTTAGGTGATCTTACAATGCAAACTTTGTGCGTATGTTTTATTGCAGGCCTTGGGGAGTGAAAGAAAGGGAAAAGTGGCACCATCTGGTTACAGTTTCCTGTTTTCTGATTCTCATTCACTCAAGCCCTTCTTTGCAGCAAACATTTGGTTATTTCACATCTGTGCTGCCCCTGACCCTCCCAGCAGTACCTGAAGAAACAAGAGCAGTGATTCATAAGCTGCAACTCAGGCCTGTGCGTCAGTGCCAAGCAATAAACACATGAGCTGTAGACAGAGAAAGGGAAAACATTTCCAGACTGGATTTGTGGCTTTTCAACTTCACCATCATCAACAACTTCTCCAAATAGATCCCAGCACTTCGGCATGTTGTTATACTGAATACTGCCAGATGGGACCTGCAGGGATTTTTTTATACTTCAGGTGACGCAAAAAGTATCTGTCAAGCTAAATTACTGTCTTTGCATCACCTGTTACACTGCCCTCCACAAAATCTTCAAAGGCCAAGCAGGTTGATGTTGTATGGAAGTAACCAAAGGCAGCGATTTGTCTAGTGCCCTTTTTCCTCTTCGGCAAAACAAAGAGTGACAAGAAGGTTTCACCCTGGTTTATGAAATTGCTCAGGGTTTGTCTAGAGCCTCGCCTAGAAAAGCCTTTACAACTAACATCTTGTACTTCTCAGTGAAAAAGGGGAATCAAGCAAACGGGGCTGGGTTCTGCCCAAAACACGCAGCAATCACAAGCCGAGCCACCCCCCGTACCTGCCCAGGGCTCACTTGGACCACTCCACCCAGCCGACATGTAACACAACCATTCCTTCTCCTCATTGCTCCTTAACTCCAGGTCACACACCAGGGAATCTCCACCAATACACACTATCAGCAACTCGAGTTAGAAGGGAGTTTTCCAGTGCTTAATTCTCCAGATAACAGACTTCCAAACATGCAAGTATTAAAACAAGCAGAGTGCTACAACTATATATCTGACAGGCACTCTCGGACAAATTCAATAGCATTGCAAGCTGATGTATATTCAATTCTAGCATATCAATCACTTCAAATTCCAGTATGATTATCAAAAGACTGTATTTTCCTGTAATATGAACTACTTTTTTTTCCACTCCAATTACCTTATGGAAATTTTTAGCACAGATAATATATAATATTAATAAATCTTCTCCAACATGGCATTAGAAATACTATTTTTTCTCTCTTTGTCCCTTTTTTGTATCAGAAAAACCTCATACATTTCAACTTTCTTAAGAATAAAGCACAGAAAATATTGTTTCATATACTTCGTTTGCAAATATTTTCTGATATATTAGACCAGTCTGAGCTCATATCACATAATAATCAATTACATTAAACAATCTACTGCAAATTCCTTGACAATAAAATACGAAGTCGTTTTCAGTTTCTGATACACCATCTCTTCAATTACACACAACAAATAGCATTTTCACACAAGCCATAACATTTTCTGCCTTTACCTGTGAAAAAGTGTCTGGTGTTCTTGTATTATCCATGTTGGTGAAAATTCTATTTGTTTCATCAGTATCCCATAGGGTTGCAAACTAGAGTTTATTCATGAATCACACTTGCTTTTCCACAGCACAGTTCTCGTTCTTTCTCTCTGCTTCTCTCTCTCTTATGAAATCTTGCAGCCAATGGCTTTTATTAAGTGTTACTTCCTTTTATGCTGAGAACTGAAAGAAACAATAATGATGCTTTTCTTCCTTACGGCAGCTCTGTGAAAAGATAAAAAAATGTAGAAGTTGGTTTTTTGCTTTTCCTGAACTGATATTTATATTCTAGTGTCTTTCTCCAATCACTGAGCCATGAATGTTGAAATTATCATTTATTACTGTGCATTAGATCTATCTGAACACCCAAGATGTTATTTACCAAAACAAATTTCATATTAAACATAACAAAGTTTCCCTGAGGAATTGCAACTTCAATGCACAATTTTCTCAGCAATATTTTATGCGCAGCAGCAATCATTAACATACGTCTTCAAACTCCAGCACGAATAGGTGCGTATTGGAATGAAAGAACAAAAGCACCTGCAGGTCCATGTACAAGATTCCTATGAAGATAAACAGCATTTTAAACTTGGTCCTGTATTGGAGGAAAGAGACAAGTGATTAGAAGGAGGAATTAACAGTAAAGGCATTCCTGAAATCTAACCCTGACTGACAAAAGTTGTTCAGCAGCTAAATATACCTCAGTTTCTCCACCTTTATATGGAAGCATCTGTGATGACACAAAAACATATCAAAATTAGTTTAGAGATCAAAAGTTTTGAATAGAAGAGACTGGAAGGTAGACTCTTCATATTTTGAAATTTCTTCTCCTCCAAATAGAGGCAAAACTGAAGATCAAGACATATTAAGCATCTCATGGAAAGCAATTTTTTTTTTAAGTGACAGGAATTGAAACATTTTGTTTTGATGACAGGTCTCCTTCCTCTACTAGACTAGAAGCAATTTCTTTTAAGAGAAGCAACATATGGAGAGGAAGTTGAGAAGTTCAGTGCAGAAAAGGTGTTGATGGATCACTCTGGGCACAAGGACACAGCCCCAGGCCCAGCCCCACGGATCCATGTGCATAAAACTCACCTGCTCTTCAAGCTGTTGTAGTCATGGAGCTTTTGCTGAGAAGCTCAGCTGATTTATCTGCCAGAGCTCAGCAAAAACACAGCACTGCAAATGTAAGAGGCAAGTGCAGGCAGCCCCAATTCAGGCTGGACGGTAGAGAGAAGCTGTGGAGAGCAGCGCAATGCAGTTGCAGGTCTGCAACACACCCCAAACACACCTGGAAGCGGTGCCTAAGAGCAGGTTCTGACAGCCACACAGGACCCACCAGCTACACAGCCAAGAGCCTTTAAGCTCACATTTGCGAAACATTGTAGATGGACCCAAGAGAGACCATAACAACAAATGTGTGGGAGGGAAAGGGCTAGGAATGGATTCTTCCAAGATTACTTAAGGCAATGCAAATGAAAAAGTTAAATATATGCTACTATAAACAGTTTTTAAATCATTTGAACTGATTAAAGAGTCCTATTCTCTGAAAGAACATTAGCTTAACAGAGGCAAATAATACAAAGAAATATTTAATAAAAGATTGTCTTTCTTTCAATGCTCTCAATTCTGACTATTCTATATCCAGCATGACAAGATGGAAATTTCTTCACTGAAGTGGGAAAAAAACCCAAAATCATTAAAAACTTGTTTTCTTTGGCAGCCATATTAAGTCATTTGTTTAAAATAAAATAGCAACTAATTCGCTCAGAATCAAATTTCTAGTATTGACCCGTTCTCCCCTTCAGAGTCCTCAGCCCTTGAGGAACTATGATTTTCTTTTTAAATTAAATAATCCCAAGCAACTTCTTTTTATAATTTGATTCTAGCACCACAGAACACTTTAGAATGGGAAAATGACAGGTTTCTTTCAGAAAGGCTCTGCAGAGATGTTAGGCATTTTTTCCCCTTCAGTGCCTGCTGAACAGCACGTTCTGCAAGGTTACAAAGCCTGTGAGGAAGCTGTTAATCAGAACGGAGCTCAATTGCTACTTTTAGAGCAAACATTTTCAATTAATCTGAAGTCATTAATTACACCTTCCCTTAATAAAGTCTCTAGCGTAATTTTCTCTTTTTCTTCTCGGTTAATCGATTCAAACATATGCCAGAATCCTGTGCTGCAGCAAACACATGGGAAAAGTTGGCATCTGAATATACTCTTGAGTGAAGACTGAATGAATGGGGAAAAGGGGTTTGAACCAACATGGAAGAACAAGAACATTTCGTGCACTGTCTGACTCATGCACGAGGTGAATATGTTGTACCAGCAATGTGTATTTTACTTCAGAATAACATAAACCTTGTTCACCAGGACCCTCTCAGCCCTGGGAGTGACTTCATGTGCCAGGAATCAGAAATTTCCCTACCTGCTTTTTAAAATGCTAAATCCAATGGGGTTTTCCAACAGCATATCATGGATAACCCTGTGTGAACTCATTATCTTGTTTCTCTTTGTGGAAGTTAAAAAAAATATGCTGTGGCAGTATGTTTTTAATCAACCTGAAATATTTGTTTAGTAGGCAAAAGTCCAAAACGTGTTTGTGTGTCCCTTTTTCATTGTATTTAAAAATTTCTTACACATGTTCATACCCAAAGACATAATGAAATAAGTCACTTCAGATTAAAAAATTAAAGTTGGAATGAAATTATACTTTAAAAAAAAATAAATGCATAAAAGTATTAACTTCCTAGAAACATTTTTGCCTCTCATTCAAGCATGAACATTTCAGCAGAGATGGAATGCCCTCACAGAGTTGAAAAACAAAGCCTTTTACTGGAAACTTGTTTCACCTCAAAATTACTGCCCAAACCTGTTTTATAAATGAGTTCTTTCTTTTTTCTGTGGAACGGTGCTGGAGAAGAGAGGAAGCCAGAGCTCCTAATGACTCCATCTTGTAACGTGGGGTTTTGACCTAACACTACAGCAAGCACACCAAGGGTGTTCATCAGCAGAAAGTGATGTGGGCAGACATGCTAAAAGTAGACCAAGAAAAAAGGATTGAGGAGAAAAAAAAGATGAGGAACTGAAGAGAGAACAGTTCCTTTTTCTAATGGAAAGAGGAAGAAAAGAAGAAAAGGTTGAAAGGACCAGAAAAGGTAGAGTATCTACTCCAAAGGGAACACACTGCAATTTTAAGTGTCATTTCTTGGGCTAGGTTAATGGGTACATCAAGGAACTAACAGAGATACTGGATAAAAAACATCCTGACATTAAGGGTTGGCACAATAAAGGGCTCACATGTGCTGCTCAGTGCCCACAGGAGAGACGGTGCCTTCAACTGCAAACATGAAAGAGAAAAATGGTGCCTTCAGCACAGTCTGGATCTCCATAGTGAGAGGAGAGAGGGCAGGTTGAGAGGCACTCCTGGGCACAGAGGAGACAGCAGAAAAATAACCAACCTGTAGGATGCTGGGCTCTCGCTTTACATTAAATTGTTGTGGCTGAGCACGGGCATTCAGCCATCTGTCTGTCCTTCCTTCCTCCCTCCCATGCACTTGCTCACTCCTCCTGCCACAGAAATTTCATGGTTTGGGGGCTTTCAATAATGAGCTGCCCTGCCAGGGTGCTCCAGACCCTCAGCCAGATCCTCCTTTGAATCCAGTGATGCCAACAAGCAGAGCTGAAAATCACTGATGGGACAGGGGATGAGGGAGGAGCGGTTATCCAGGTCCTTCTCACACCTGAAAGTGATAATTGCCTTACATGCACCTTTATTTTTAAAGAGACAGAGAACATTTGGATTCTTTATATTTTCAGGATGAATAGAGCCTTTTCTTCCCCTCTCCCCTAAATAACTGCTGAGAACAGCAGGCCACTGGAAATATTTTGAGGTGTAAGGTTCTACAGATACCACACACCTTTACAGCTCAAAAAAGAAAGTAAAGAAGGGCTTCTTAACGCCTTGCATTTATGAACAACTCATTCTTCCCCACTCCACTTTCAAGGTCTGGGTCTGCAGCAGGAGCTCTGGGGCTGTCCTGGCAGCCAGAGCGGTGACACAAACAGGGTTACAAACAGCAGCAGCAGTCAGTTGTGTAAGAGAACATTGGACTGGATACAAGGAAATAAAGGTATTTAACAAGAGGCAAACAAGAACTTACAAGAAACAGAGGAAGTGTAGGGAGGGGATTTTTTTTTCTGCCTCCACAGGTGATAAAGGTGAATGAAACAAGCTGAAGCTGCCATTTCCCTCAATGTTCTTTGAATTCATTTAAGAAAGAAGTCAAGAAGTATCAAAAAAGAAACCCTTTGCAATTCAAAAGAGAACATTATTAAATTAATTCACACAAATGTCACCTCTACTTTTTAATATAAGCAAAAAAACCCAATATTTTGAAGCAAATGAGATCTTTGGGGCTGACATAGACACCCTCCACTTCATTTCACATGATGGATGGCACGACTGTCCCTACAAGTTCTGAACAAAACCAGAAAACTAACCAAACGTGTTAGAAGGAAACCCTGTTTCAGGGGTTTTGCCGTCTCTATTTCCCCAGTGAATATCTAGCACAGAAACTGATGGTATTGCAAACTTTAGGTATTTCTATTTGACCTAATTTTGATCCTGGTTTTAAGCAAGAAAAATATTTATACACAATAGGTTATGCTACACCAAACTGGAAGATCCCCTGTGCATTAAATGCAAGGAAAAAAATAAAAGGAGGGGGATGTGAAGAGAAGATGAATAATTTAAAATTAAAACTTCTGTCAAGTGATTCAGTCTGTGAAACTAAATTCAGATCAAGAGTGACATCTAGTGATGCTTTATACATGATTTCTGCACAGTTTTTTCAATATTCTTACACAGAAATCCTTCCCAAGGCACACAGCTTTGTGCTGCTTAGCTTCTTTAATGTGTCTGTAAATTTCCTCTTAAACTGTAAGAAGAAAATATATTTCAGTATGAAAAATGAACAGTTTATGTTCAACTATTCCTGCTGAAATCAGACTCTTATATCCAAAACCCAGTCCATCCTTTCCTGGTGGGGTCAAGAGAAGGCACGCTTCAGATCAATTTAATCTTATTTTTATTGTTTAGCTCATAGCTGTGATTTTGAAATAAAGCCCAAGGAAGAAAAGAGAGAGCTGGGAGGGAGAAGGTGGCTGGGACAGGACTCCAGCATGGCTGGATGTCAAACCCAACAGGACACTCCGGTCCCCAGGGACCATCACAGCGCAGTGGCAGCCCATGCCAGCTACACTGGCTGAACACACAGCAAACTTAAATGTTTTCCTTGTGTTTCACCAGAAATACTGTAAAAGCCTTATTTTCCCGTGAAACGTGGGGGTTAATTTTTTTCAGGTAATTTGGCTCTAATTTTGTAATTAATTCAATGTGCACATTTTGAATGAATAGTGGAAAAATCTAGAAAATTAAAACCAAAAAAACTTAGGAATTAGAAGATAGAGATAATATATCTATTCATTCAAATGAAGAGGTAGGTGCACGGTGCCTAATTGATGGAGGTGTCATTTTTTGGCTTCTTTTATAAAAGCAAATACTCTTATTCTTCTTCGTGCAATACATTCTGCAATGTAGAGTGGCAGCTTGATACATAAATAAAGCAAATCAGTAATTAGCAACAGAGCTATTAGTTGTTCCTTTGTGAATTGGTAATGCACAAACTACTTAGTTGCTGAATTTGAACAACAGGATGTTTCCAGCAGTCTTCTGCCTTTTATAGTGGCTCATTGTCACCATCCAGAAAAGAAAAGAAACAACCTACATGTTTCTAAAAATAGCGGTTCTTCATCTGCTTGAACAATTTCCTTTGAGCTTTCCACTGTGTGCAACAGCCATTAATAAAGGCACCATCAGAGCAGTGCTGCCCATGCATCCCGAGTCATTCTGTAGGTTCTGCTCAGCAGGGACAAGGGACCTGACATCCCAGCTGGCTGCTCAATTCACATTTTAACTCATTTTTTCAACTGCCTACAACATATTTCATGCAAAATTCCAGACCTCTGAATGTCACCAACGATCTCACCTTGTTGATGCTTATGCTGCACACAGTGATGCACCCTAAAGCTAAGTTAAAAAAAAACACATTATTACAAGAAATGACAGCTCTATATATTTACTCCTCTGTGACACAAGATGGCATCAGACACTACCTTAATTTAAGTCTACCAGGGAAGTGGAACATCAAAGCAGTTTAAAATTGAAGAACCATATATACAGCTTTAAATGGGATGAGTCAGGATACGATGGACTCTCAAGCGTGTCCAGGGTGTCCACCAGCTCATGGGAATGGCTGAAAAACAACAAGGGCAAGCGGTAAAAGCTGAAGGGTTTGAAAAAGCATCAAACTGACTGTGGGATCAGAGAACTAAAGCAATCCTGGCTCTTGAAAGCTTCCGAGGGCAACAATGGGATCAGTCTTTGAAAGCTGTAAAACACAGCTGCTCCCCCAACTTTAATGGGGTGCAGAGAGGGTAGGGAAGGCAGGGTGCTCTGTACTCTGGGATGGCCTTTTCATCCTGGAAAGAGCTCTATGACAAAAGGATGCCTCTTCTCCTGCAACCTCCTTTTGAAACTCTGGACCTTTCATCAATTTAAAAAGATATTTTGTTTTTGACAAAGGCAAATATTAAAAAAAAAAATTTATAATAATAAAATAAAATGACTGGAGATTGCAGCTGCCTCCCTCCCATTTCATTCTGGCCACTGCTGCACCATGTACCAGGACATCTCTAATGCAGTCACCTCCCCTGTTTTTGGTCTTGGTCAACAAATGACAGGGTAAAAATAAAGCAAAATAAAGCAAATGGCTTCCACACAACTTCTATGTCTAGCATAAGTTATATTGTTGGCTGAAGCTACACATGCAGCTCTCCATCTGTGCTGTACACACAGTTAAACCCATTGCAGGCTTTAGACAAGAGTGTTACAAACATGATGACCAGGCGTTCACTAAAATCCTCACCCTTCTTTACATGCAAAGTGGTATAATTTTTATCTCAAGCAAGGCAGAAATTTTAACAAGTATATTTGCAAGCCCAGCTTTTCTGATGAGGGGGCTATTACATGTCACTAAACTCAGCTAGATTCCTAGATGCTGGCTTTAAAAAAGTATTGACAAAAATTGGTGTTCAAATTTGGAACGTTACTGAAATAAAACCTGCCTTTGGGTAGGCTCTTTCGGCACAGGCTCTGAAAGAGCATCCCAAGAAAACAGGCTGCAGGCAGCGTCTTGGGCAGCAGCAACAGAACACTGAAACAGGCTAAATCAAGCCCCTGCCCTGCCAATTTTCCCTCCAGGGAGTATTCATCATTATCCTCTATTTTACAATGCAGGAAGCATTCAGCTGCACTCTCTTCTGTACTTTTAGCCATAGCTGTTATTTAGAAACCTCAGCTACCGGTGTTTGCCAGTGGCAGGTTATTACTAAGAGCTTTTTGAAATTCCAGCCTTGATGTCACCGAGTTATTCATCATCGGGCTATTTGTTGGGCAACGGAAAGAGGAAAGGGAAGTCTGCAGAGCTTGGCCATATTCAGTTATCGTTTCTCACTTGATATGGAAAAGGAAAAAAAAAGATTTCAAGGAAAATACCTGCCCAGCTACAGAGGAGAAAACATGAAGCTCAGGGTCACAGACTGAATGAGCTCGCTTCTCTGCTTTACTCAGTGAGAGGGAAAGGAGAACTACACCTAGGGAGAAAAAACTATTGTGGTTAAGCTGGCATTAAATCTCATATCTCTGCCATGAAACAGTAAAAGCAGTATTTTATTCCCCTCCCTGATCTGACATATAATTAGCCAGTGCAGGAGCAATAACCCACGAGGCAGGGGGTGTATTTATAGCAGTGACACATCTCTGGACACCCTGAGCACACGGCCAGTCCAGACAGTCCACACCAGCCTCTCAAGCTGGCATTGCCTGGAGGAAGGGCAGCATTGGCTCGTACATAGAAAATTCTTCATAATATTATGCCTATATATTGTTAATATATTGTATTTAGACACATTTTAATGTGTATGTGTATATATATATATATATATGAACTAATTAACACCAGCCAGTCCAGAAGACAAAGGGAATAATAGAGCACAAAGTTGGGGAAGCAGGAGGGTTTTGAAGGTTCACTCTGTCCCTCTGCAAAAGTTTGTTGGGCAGTGACACAATATCCTTCAGATAACTATGAAAAGGGACCTCCTGAGCTCAGGCTTCATTGGTTTACGGTTCCTGCACCTGCACCCTCTGAGGCGCTGGCCTAGAAGATCAAGGTTACAAAACATTTTGAGAAGCTTCTAAGCAGTCAACAAAAGTGGTTCTGGTGAGTTCAGCTGAAATGTAATTATTTCTGCCATCAGAAGTTGTGTAAGATGAGCAATCCATGTAACCTTTTCATGACAACACCTTTTCTTGCCAAGACAATACTCCGTACAAACAAAAACATAAACATCAGCTTGTTTTCTCCTGTTAAATGGGAAAATGTGCTATTCAGAAACACTTAACCATGGATTATTATTAAATACTAAGAAAGATGCGTAACTAACCTTGTGCATTTGAACTGGGAAAAAAAAACCAAAAAGTAACAAGAAATCCTATGAAACTAGCTAGTTGTCACTTCTGTTTTCCTTTATAAACAGCTACAAGGTTTCATGAACAATATTGGCTTTCTAAATCAAGAAGCTTCTGTTTCTAACAGAAAATATTCCACATTCATACTCTGTAGTTTGACATTACTCAAAAAACCCAAACCCGGCTCATATCACAAATTCCAGAACCCAGAAAAGTTAATCTCAACGCTGAAGATCATTTAAGTCCCGTTTTACTGCCAAAGGGCAACATCTCCAGGGGCAGCAGTTTGACTGCACATGTGCAGTTGGTTTAACATATAGACACAGACCTTTGCTATTCCCAGTTACCCCTAAACAATAAGAAACAAATAAAGATTGCCTCGCTCTGTTCTAGAAGTCATTGGCAAAAACCAACGCAGATTAAAGCACCGAAGCCGGATTTTTTTGCAACCATAGGACAGTATTTTCCAAACACAAAAAGAGTAGAACAGGAAATCTTTGGACCAAATTAACAAGGTAAAAATTAGATCTGACTGGTAATTAAAGAGTAGGTTCTAATAGTTCTTATCACAATCTTAGTGAGAAAAGCTTACAGGATCTCTCTTCCAAAGCTGGAAAGGAAACCACCCATCCCATGGCCTTTCCCACTGATTTCAGGGAAGTCCCAAACTCTGAAATGTGAATGTACAACCAAGTAAACACCAGTGGGACTTTTCCCCTCCTCCCCCACCTTTATTTTTCCTCCTTTTTTTTTTTTTTATTGTTTGTTTTGTTTTGTTGTTGTTGCAATATGGCTTAGTCAGACAAGGATGTTTCTTTTGGAGTCTTCACATGGAACCACACACAAGGAGGTACACAAGCAGACATCATTTTTAACAGCTGCAACCAGTACTTCTGCAGGTCGAACACAGTCCACCTCTAGCATGTAAGGAGTGGTAGCATCAGGGGAAATAAAAAGCTTCAGCTTTTTGGTGGTAAGGGTATTTTTCTGTCCTTGTATATTTTGTCTGCAAGTAAACACTGGACTCCAAGCACAGCAACAAATTGAGGCGCCTTAAGCATCAGCAGAAAAATTTCTCCCAAAATCCACCCACCCACAGCATCTGACAGCTCCATCAAATCATCTTTAAAGCTTGCTGGCCTCCAAAGTCTCAGTCATCTATAACACCAGGAACAAGGTCAGTCAGCAGCATTAGGTTATTAGGCTTTAAAAGGCCAAATGCACCCACTACTCAGCACCACAGGGCAATGACATTCATGAAGACAAGGGCTTCCAGCGAGATGAGGAAGATATTCCAGGGATTCTTGGCACTGATGAAGCTGAATAGCGGAATGCAGCTGGCTCAATCACGTCTGCTTGTCTTTCACTCTGTAAACGAGAGGACAAAACTGATACTGAGCATTATCAATCTAAAGCACTTAAAATCCCTTGAATATGGCAAAGCACCTGCAGGTGCTGGTAAGTGTTTTGCAATCAGGTCTGCTTTGTCTCCTTTTACCCTTGGATGAGAAGGAAAATTGCATATAATGTCCAAAAGCTGAGTCTGTTTAAATTAACCTGTTAACTGGCTGAAATTATAAAAACACTCACCTGAAAGCCATCTCACCACAATCACTATTACACATTCCCTTTCCTCACTAATCACATAGGCTGGCTGGCACCTCTTCATCTGCAATACTGGTGCTTTTTGCTCCAGCCAGGGTGGAAAGAAAAGTCATTGTGTCTGATCCTAAATGATGCAAACCACTAGTGCCCTGCTTCAACAGGGTTTCAGCTGGTTGTATTAGGTGAGGATCTACTCTTCTAATTTGAAAATCTCCTCTATTAATCTGGCAGATACATATGCAACTTCTGCTGATCTCAGCTGATGCCAGATTCATTCTTGCCACAGATCACAGTGAGCCTCAGACTGTAAAATAACATTATTAGCTATGGACATGACTGTGAAGTGTATGAACTACAAGTTCTTGGAAGAATGCAATTGAAATCTTTCTAATATTGCATCTGATAGCTAAGATTGCAAGTGGTTCTGCAATTTGTGCATCTGACAGGACTAAAAGTGCTCTTAGAAACCGGATACTAAGGCATTCATGAAAATCACAGCATTATAGTAGACAGAGCTTGATCATCTGAGTGTTCAAAGTGGTGTAATTGTACATCCTCTTTGCCAAATCCTTGTGAGGCTCCTACTTCCAGTTTTGTTGGAGTTTAATAACCGTCAAGTGAAAAACAGCCCAAACCACATTTCCACTATTCATTATAACTAGTGACACCTTCATAATTCCAATGAAAAATACCAAACAGGTTATTTTTCTTCAACCAAGTCAATACTCAAGAGGTTAATGATCTACGAGTCATTTGATGAATAAGATCTGAAGTTTAATTTAATGCATTTGTCAAGTATTCTATTATCAAAAACTAAAACTCTACCAAGGCAGTTCTTCAGGACAAATAACTCTGTATGTCAGTAGAACACTCAGTAGCCATCATTGAGTGCCCAGATGACAATTTCAAGCACATGTTTATGAATATTTGCAAATCAAAGCCTGTAAAGTAACGGGCACTCCAGAAATGTGTACAGAATTCAAAAACTGTGTCCTTTGCTTTTGCTTTGCTAAGATAAAATATTTTACCTGCTAAGTGCTTTCCTGTCAAGGATAAAATTGAGGAGAGGTCTTCAAGAGTATTTCACTCACTATTTTGGCTACTTGGAACCACAAGAGAGTAGCAATTACCTGCTGCATGAGAGCAGCTGTCTGATATCCTCTAAAATCTTTAAAATTTCCAATTTCAACTGACATAAACTATTGTTGAAAAAGAGTGAAAACAAAGCAAAATTATATGCATTTATCAGCCATTTTTAGCTTGAATCTCATGCCAAGTATTAAACAAGGTTTTTTCATTCAACAACCTCACAAGGGAATTCTCTCTAGAAAACTCCATTATTCACACTTACTTTATCTTTCCCTGAAGACCAAGTAGATTACACCTAGTGAAGAAACAACTGAGTAATAACAACATATCAAAAAAAAAAAAAAAAAAAAAAAAGAAACCTTACAATAGTAACTGCTTTGTAAAACATGACTGAGGTGTTTACCAAAGAAAAAGGTTTATTTCTGCTGGTGGTTAAAACAGCTAAAGCTTTTTCTTCAATTTTATCGCAGCCAATATTTCATTAATCATGCTGTCTTCACCTTATTTACAGCTTTTTTTCTTGGAAAGGGAATAATTTTAGGGTCAAATGATGAGATGAAGACATGAATGAAAGCCCCTCCAGTAACAGACATCCTGATAGACCTAATTTCCACATTTTACCCACTTCATCTTTGTGTACTTTGAGTAGGTTGCCCTGACATTTTAGGCTACTCATGATCCTTCTAAGGATCCATCTACTTGAAATGAAGCATACCTGATATTCATTATCAACGCTACCGATTCATGGATTAGGTAATAATTTCAAGCTTGGAAGCTCCAGATACTGCAGGAAGGCCCTGACACTGGCAGATAAGGTGATGGCAGGTGGGTATTAGAGGATACCATTAAATAAATGGTTTGTTAGTTCACAGAGCTCTATGCTGACCTGGGAGCATAGAGCAAAACCCTGACAAATCAAGGCTTATGCTGGTGATATGTGAAAACATGAACCTAAAGATAAATCATCTCATCTTTTCAGGTAAAGGGATGGAAATTAGGTCTTGCAGATAGTGGGCAGGAGCTCTAATCAGTAGCTCAGAAAACAAAACAGCAAAGATACATTTTCCTCTGAACCCTTTCTAACAGAAGGAGGTGGGCACTGCTAAATATAAATAAAATATAAAGAAACCTTGTCACAGGTAGAGACTACCCATGGGTGTTCAATCTGCTGCTCGCAGACCCTGGTCAGGCTTAGGCATGGGAGCTGCTCAGTCAAACCTGAGCCACACACAGGCTGAGACACAGAAATCTTTGGTGTCCAGAAACATTCAGGGTCAAAATGTTGGTGCTGAGTTCAAACAGCTCCAGACTTAGGCAGAGATTTTCATAATGAAATTTAACATTCATTTTTACAATCTGGTCTTCAAGCTGCTAGAACTTCATTTGTATGTGGTTTTAAATTATTGTTTATAGAAACACAGAAGGGTGTTTCCCTCCATAAAAACTGTCTTAGGTCACACCTGTTTAAAGAACTGGTTTGAGCTGTAGCAGTCAACACAAGTGCTGGTATTTGTACACAGATTCAATATAAAATTTGAACTCTCGGTGCATTTTGCAAAGTTTCTATTGCTCTGCTAAGTGACACCACCAGTAAATCACTCTGGAGGCTGAAAAGCAACACTGTTCAGAATCAGGGTATAGGAGGCTAAGTCCTCATAGTAAAACAAGCATAGAAATCACTCCTTGCCTCTATCAACTGATGTGCGTGAAAATATATTAACAAAAAATCAGAAAAGGAGATGAGTAATTCTGAAGGCCAAAACCACAGAGATTTCTTACCACCTATTTGATCATTACAGATAGGATAGTCTAATTGAATCCAAGTCATGCCAAATCGATAAAACACAGGAATTCCTCTAAACCTACAAGAAACAATACAGTTCTGAGATTTGCAGCTGGAGTTTAAAATAAACTATGAGAAGGAGGTGATACAATTATCAATGATAACTGATACAGAAGGGGACTGAGCTTAATGCTGCAAGAGATGCTTTCCCTTCCTGTGCACCTATTCTCCTCTGACCTATGGCCCCAGCTGCTGACTTAAACACAGCATCATGAACTACACAGAGAGCAGGTGACAGTTGCATAGCAACTACAGGGACACAAACCAAGGATTTCTCTCCTTCAGCACACCAGGAGATTAAAAAAAAAGGTCCATAATTTCAACAGCAACTTTTTTCAAGTCAGGGAATAAACAAGAACATGGCAGAAAGACAACACCATTCCCTGCGTGTGAAATAAATGTGCTCTCGCAACACCTGGAGAAGGCTTTGTAATGTAACACTAATCATGGACTGCAGAGCCCAAGACAAGAGGTGAGAAGAGTATTTTACTCACTGATTTAAAATAGGAGATGTCACTTTCTGGACATTAACAGAGTCACAATGAAACATTCAGATGTGCCGTGAGCTTACTGACTCACCATGACCCAGCAAAACCCAGACATTCAAAACCTTGACTGGTCCCACTCAACTTCCACCATGGATCTTCTCTGAACGACAGCCCTGAGCCCATCCCAGGCACCAGTTTAAAGATTTACCTTGAGGCCTTGGGTATAAGAAGTAGAAACAGCTATACACAAGGCAAAACTTAAGGACTACACACAGATGTCTCATACTCCTAACTTTCCAATCTTCACCAGTTTTTGGTTGAGGAAGAATGTAAACCAATTATTGTTTCATTTTATATGCCCTGGGTTGCAACAATTGCCATGGCTCTGCTCGCCTACCCAAGACAAGTGGACTTCACTCTCTAGGAGGTTGAGAATCTGAATGTCTGCTGTCATTTTAGTACACTTTAATAAGCTGCCATTCCTCAGATATAATGGAGCAATTGCCAGGACACAAATCCACTGCACCACTGTCAACTTTGCACTGCAATGGACATTATCACTGGCTGCATCTCTGGACATGAAGCAGGAACTGACAGCTGAGGGGCAGCAACTTTTTAAAATATGTTATCACAAAATATATTGCAAAACTTCAGGTCATGTAACTTTTCCAATGCTGAGCAAAGAAATCCCCTTACACCTTCTGAAAAAAGGCCTAACATCTCGCTGTCTTTTGCGCAAACAAAGCTTCTCCCCATTTTTGCAAAGGCCTTAGAGTCAGTTTGAGCTTGCAATCAGATACATACGGCTCTAGTCCACTATTTTTAGCACTTAATGGCAAAGCTAATAGTGCCATTAATCCACTTCGGTATATAACATTCAATTTCTACTTCAAATTGCACCTCAGTGCAAATGGTAGCTTGACTCCTGCTGTCAGATACATCCAGAATCTCACAATGAAACATATTTAATGACTTGTTATTCTCAGATTCAGCTGAAAGGTGGGGAAATCTGTAGCGGTCTTTTGAAATAGTGTGGCAACAAGGGACGGAGCACTCTGGAGTCCATATTACAGGACTTCAGCAGTAGATGCTGAAACTAATCAGATGAGGAAACAAGACTGGAAATTAAATGGCAATGCACTCTCATGAACTGATTTACATGTGAGTGCCTAAAACAGAAGTGCTGCTCCATCAGCAGGGAATCCAGAGCCAAAGCCAGAAGGATGCTGCTCTTCCATGAATGAACTCTCCCAAGAATGAGAGACAGACTGTCCTGTCTGCACTCTGGGAGCACACAACCTCCATCCACCACTTCACAAGACAGTACCCAAGGACAGAGCCGGCAGGAAGGGACATCTCTCCAGCCTTGTAAAGATGGGATCCTCCTCAGTTAGAAAGACAAGATTTGCAAGGCCAGTGATAGTCATGATGCCTTGAAATCACTATCTTGAGTGACCTTCATCATCTCAAGAAAGCTGACAAGAAGCAACAGGGGCTCACTGCACAAAAGTTTCATCAGGGGAGGTTTAGGTTGGATTTTAGGAAAAGGTTCTTCATGGAAAGGGTTGTCAGGCGTTGGATAAGGCTGCCCAGGGCAGTGGTGGAGTCACCATCCCATGTGGTGTTTTAAAGGCATTTAGATGAGGTGTTCAGGGACCTGGTTTAGTGCTAGAGTGACGTTAGGTTAAGGTTGGACCATATGATCCTGAAGGTCTCTTCCAACTGAAACAATTCTATGATTCTACAAAAATAAAGATAGCTGCTGTAGGCATAAATCTATAAGTGCTTCACTTGAACAGAGGAATATCTTTTCCCTGCCATAGGATTAGAGGTATGGGAGAGACAGCTTAAAACAAACAGTCTGCTTTGAAATACATCACCATGAATTTTGGGAGAGACTTTAAGACACCAATTAAGATCTTTAAAACATTAACTGGATAATGTAGTAGGCAAGTCTCTGGCTATTTTTTCAGATTAAAATTACTGCATTGGATATTGTCCTTGTAAAGGTATAATCTGGAGTTTGAATTTGAGATTTCTTGCCTCTTGGTATTGAATTATGGGTGCGTGATGATAATTCTGTGGCGTCAATATGAATCTGGAAAATATTTGTAACATTTTGAGCTAACAAACCTGTAACAGAAACCCCACATATCAGTATATGCGACACTGTATTGCTTTGATTCTGAAGTACTGCCCCTGGTCGCTCCCACGGGCGGACCCGGCTGACAAGACCAGTCAAAGTTTTGCTGGGTGAAAAATCTCATTTTTCAGGTGAATTTTAGGGCAAATCGGTCCTAATCGCTGTCTGCAGAGGGCGGCATTGTTTCTGTGTGCCGGGGAGCAGCGCGGATGCGGGGCTGTCAGTCACCGGGCTGCTCGCTCTCAGTGGCCGCGGCTCCGCTCGGGGGATGAAGTAGGAGTTGTTTATTCTTTTATGCATGTATAAATCCCTCCGTTCTCTTTTCCTTTCTTGCCACTGAAATAGCAAGAGAGACTCCACCGAGCCTGCAACATACTGGCAGCAAACCTGCGCTGGCCCCAGCTGACGAGAGCAGATGGGACAAGTCCCTGCTTTTCAGCATCAGGAGAGCTAGAAACAGCTGCTGATTTTTCCCTTCAGAGAAAACTGTTGATACCTGCGAGGTTTGCAGCTCACTTTCTTATAAAGGAGAAGAGTAGCCCACGACTGACACAAAACTCACTGTAAATGCAAATTTTGCTTCTACTTTTAAAAGCAACTAAAGAAAAGTCCTGCTTGATTCCATCCCATGTGCACAGGAACAGCTTGGAAGGACTTCTTTTCCTTTTTCCTCCCTTTTTATTTATTTTTTTTTTTTAACCTGTGCTCTATCAAGTCTGTAATCACTTGTGAATTTGAGTCCTTTGCTGACAATGAATACCACACACTTTGCATTTTCATTTCAGCCTGTGCTGCTCAATGTCACCGAAGACTTCAATGACTCAGTTCTGAGCAACAGGAGCAGCAATGGATTCTGTGAGCAGGTCTTCATAAAAGCTGAGGTCTTCTTGACTTTAGGGATCATCAGCCTGCTGGAAAACATCCTTGTCATTCTTGCAGTGCTGAAGAATGGAAACCTACATTCTCCCATGTACTTCTTCCTTTGTAGCTTGGCTGTGGCAGATATGCTGGTGAGCATGTCAAATGCCTTGGAGACTGTCATGATTGCCATCCTGAGCAACGGCTACTTGATCATTGATGACCACTTTATTCAGCATATGGACAACGTTTTTGACTCAATGATTTGTATTTCTTTAGTAGCCTCAATTTGCAACCTCTTGATTATAGCCATTGACAGGTACATAACTATTTTCTATGCTCTCCGTTACCACAGCATCATGACTGTGAAGAAAGCTTTAACTCTGATTGTGGTCATTTGGATTGCTTGTATCATCTGTGGCATCATATTCATTGCCTACTCAGAAAGCAAAACTGTCATTGTCTGTCTCATCACCATGTTCTTTACCATGCTCTTTCTCATGGCCTCTCTTTATGTCCACATGTTCTTGTTTGCACGCCTGCACGTCAAGCGGATCGCAGCCCTGCCCGTGGACGGGGTGCCCTACCAGCGCACCTGCATGAAGGGAGCCGTCACCATCACTATTTTACTTGGTGTCTTCATTGTTTGCTGGGCACCTTTCTTCCTTCACCTCATTCTCATCATTTCTTGCCCGATGAATCCGTACTGTGTCTGCTACACCTCACACTTTAACACCTATCTGGTCTTGATAATGTGCAACTCAGTAATTGATCCACTCATTTATGCTTTCCGGAGCCTGGAGATGAGAAAGACCTTCAAAGAAATAGTGTGTTGCTGCTACGGCATAAATGTGGGACAGTGCATGCTGTAAACCTCAGCCTTTGTACTGAGGATAAAGAGGATACATATGACAGGTGTACAAATATACACATGTGTCTGGATACATAGGAAAAAAAGCAGAGCTTGAAGGAATAGCACAGGAATGAAAACATAACCTTGTCCTTGATCTCTTGGTTTATATTTTTCAAAATGAAAACCAGATTCAACTAAATAATATGAAGTTATTTAAATACTTGTCACAGAAGGAAATCCAGAGTGGCTTACAAAATAGCTTAAGAAATTTACTTGAAAAATGAATCATGAAAGTGAATGCTACCTTATAGAGACTGAAATAACATTGTTTCTACCATTCATTTGTACCTGTTGCTTTATCTCTGTGCCACTACCAACAAGTCAGTGTTTTCAAAATGATTTCTTTAGTTACACCTATGGAAATATAATCACTTGCAAAACAAATCAAACACCAACAGGTAACAGCGTTGCTCTACCCTTACTCTCATGCCTCCACCTTTTATTAAAAGAATAGATTAACATTTGTGCTCCTTGCTATAAAGCAACCCAATCTTTGAAGGGTGAAGGTAAACATTCCTCTTGCACTGAACTATTCTCTCAGTAGAAATCAGTTAAGTGAAAAGGAACAATTACTGTATGAGTAATAGTGTGTGTTAAACAGCTGTGTGATAGAACTGACTGATTTGAAGACATTTACATTCCCTATTGTGATATATGAGCATCATATCCTCAAACTATTTTTCTTTAAACTGAAATGCACTGATTTATGTAGTATTTAGTATGTTAACAAAACAAATCACAGAAATCTCTTTTCTATAAACTGTCACCAGTGAGATCCAACCCTAGAGAATTTTGAAGTCTACACTGAGCTGAACATAAGGAACAGCTAAAATGCAAAATGGTTTGAATTTAGCTTTTTATTAATGTTACATGGAGTCTTTGGAGATATCCATTTGACTAAGTTAGGCACCTGAAAGCAATAGGATGTATATGGCAGATATGACTTCTATGCATCGAGAATTTTATGTCACAAGTCGGTCTCTTTTTACTTAAAGAGCTTTACACTGAGTTCAGTGGGTGGACACACCTGCATTAGGAGCAAGAAAACAATGTGCTGTTTGCAATCATTTTCAAACTCTGTGTGCAAGTTTGTGGGATGTAAACATGCAACTCCAGCTACAATAACTTAGTCTTGTCTCTGCTTTTTATAGGAATAAACCATGTAAGTGGCCTTCAAATAGCATATTGTAACTGAGCAAAGGCTGATGTGATTTGTAAATAATACAGTGTACAGGCAGTATCACAGACAGTGCCAGGCTGAGAAAACTCTAAGCCATTCTAAAGTCTATTTAGCATCTTTCTGGTATCTCACTTTTAATAAGAGCAGTAACCTGGAACTCTCAGGGCAGAGGGGGACCAAATACTGTCTAATGCCTTCAAATATCTAGAAGATCTCATTTGACTTATGAGTTCTCTTTTCTTCCCACAATTTCATCCTCCCACGTCCCCAATATTCTCACTGTTTCACCACTTACCTGATCTCATAAACCTTAATTTAAAAAGCTAAACTAAAAAATCACCAACATCCTTTGGGCACCGTAGGGCATGTAGCAGAACAGACACAGATGAAACTTCTCCCACATTTCAGGTAGGGACCAGAGAAAAGCCCCAATAACCAGCAAGAAAGTTAAACTGAATGCTTTCAGCCTTCTCTGTGTCTCACGAATTACATTTCAGCAGTACAAGGATCATACAGTTAGCTCAGCCTTACTTCTGCAGCATCTGATGTGCACATTAAGACCAATCAGCATAAGAAACCACACAACCAGCCTTTTGTGGTGTGGAAAGACTGTACCTACTTGTCGCAAAAAACTCTGCTTGTCGTCAGTGTTATGTACCTTTATACTCTGATGCACTGTTTGCCATGATATTCTGCCTCAGGTTATTGTGTATTTAGCTTTTCTTCTACCTGATGTCCTATTTACTCCTCTTTTAAAAAGTGTTTTTTTAGATGAGACTGATTCATACTGTGCTTTGCCTTTAAGCAAAAAATATGCCTGTTGAATAAAACAGTCTGAAGACTTCACTTTGAATCTTGTTTGCTTCTGTCAGAGCAGCAGGTCATGTTAAACCATGGTCCTGGTTGTCTGGTTCAGAAAACTAGAAACAGAGTCTAACAATGGGAAAAAACCTTGTAAGTCTGCCTGCTGTCTACAGATTAACACAGACATGAGCAAAAAAGCCAAATTTCTCCAACCCACATGCAAACATGATGGAAAGAAAATTCACTAAATGCCTCAAATATCTCTCCCACTTTCTGGCACCAACCAGGGAAGGGGCAGCTCCTCCCCACAGGCTGTCCATGGACATGGGTGGTGGGTTTGTCCAGCCCCAGTTTCAGATTCCCAGCTCTCTAACTGATACTTTGGAAACCCACGGTGCAGCCTCCTGCATGGAGCCAGGATGAGAACCATCACAAATCTGTCTGTGATGGGAACAGAGAGAAACTGCCTCCATGGGACTGAACCCCACAATAGGAGATAGTGCATGGATACAAACAGCTCCAGGGGTGAAACAGAAGGGAAGAACAGGACTGCAGTCTAAGGAAACCTCACTGCAATCAGCTGCTGTGGACCAGACCTTGATGTTTAGCCAAGACTGGAAGCCCAGAACTGGCATTCAGCCATTCCCAGCCCTCAGGAACAGAGCCCAGGCTCAGGTCAGGACCCATCTAAGTAACACACAAGGACTGGAACATCAGCAGCACCTCCTTCCCCACCCCAAACAGTATCATCTTCCAGCAGTGCACCCTATAGATGTATACATACGGCAGAACAAAGACATCACAACAACACATGCTAGTACAGGGCAGCAGTCTTTAACTATGCTAATAACCAGAGCAACATTTCTATCCACTGAGAATCTGCCCCCATTTGTAATTGCAATGAAACGTGAACACTTTCCGAATTGTAACTACTAAGCTCAAAGTATGGTCTGTTCGCAATGTTTCTTCCTTGGTAAGAGTGCTGGGCTGAACAAGATATATGCAGTTTCCCCCTAGATAGTACGAGGAATGTCAGACTGAGATAATATCTTTTTCGTCTAAAGATGCTGTTTATATTAATTTATTGATTCTTTTTTTCTGCAAGAAAAAGCAGGCAGTACACAAGCACTGTGGGATTACTGTTTGCTCAAAGACTTGTTAGAAAACCCTCATCTATTCAGACAAATATTTGAATTTGCAGGAGCACAAGTTATCCCAAGTCAAGCCAACACAGTATATTCTGCAAATTACAGCCAGATTTGCTTCTTCCATATAAAATTCAGGACTACACAATGCAGTTTTCCCATCAATGAGTGTCTAAATATTTTATAATTGAAAGCATTTGTCCTAATAGATACACAACAACACCAGGCACAGAATTCTGCAGTCCACCAAGGTCATCAGTAGGGCCATCAGTACAAATACCTTAACTACCTCTTCACCAAAATAAGATGCTCCTATTTGTTGATGCCTAGGTTGGGACCAGGGCTAGCTGTTTGGTTTGGTAGCTATACCTACACCACTGAAGTGATTTTGAAGCTCTTCCACAAAGGAATACTGCTTCACAACACGCACTGGAAACACCTTTGCTGGGCAATCCAGCCCAATCTCAGTTCCACAGCTATAAGATAGTATGAGAGAAACCAGGTAACCTGGGCACTGAGACAGTCATCACAGGTACAGCAGATGCAACAGTTCCAGAACAGCTTGTTGCTTCCCATCTCCAGCATCCAAGAGCAAAGGACAGCTAAACTCAGAACAACTAATACAAGAGGATCCCTTCTGAATAAGGCATAGAAATTTGGAGAGCGTTCAGTGAGTACAGGGCAGGAGTTCTCACATAGCTTGTATTATAACAGCAATCCAAATGTCACTGTAAATGTTGTTACCAAGTCACAACAGGGCTCTCTGATGTTCCCTCTGTAGAAGAGCTCTGAGAACAGGCATGGGTCTGGGTCTTTATCACAACAACATAGAGCCCGTTTTCAATAGGCTTTCAAGGTGGAAGGCAGAGAAAAGAAACAGCTTTTAAAGAACAATAAAAATTTCTGCCTTCCCTCTGAAGAACATTCAGATGGTTCTGTTCTGCTCAATTTTGAAGATTAAAACTTAAAAGGTTAAAATACAGCCTTATTTTCAAGTGGTTCAATTAATACTGTACATTAAGCAGACAGAGGCATTGAGGAAGGAAGAGAAAGCAGATTCTTGATGCCAGAGCTACAGGTGAAGCCCATTTGCACAGGGAAGCTCAGTGCCCTGGGAGCAGCACAGCTGCACATCTCATTGTGCTCTTTTCTGGGCTGCCACCTAATGGGGTCACAGCTCAGGTCAGGCTTGACAGGGAAGAATGAAAATAAGCTCTGTCAGATTCATTCCAAAGAGAAAAAGATAGTTTTTAACACTTTAAATCTGCTAGGAAAACAAGCATTTTTTATTATTCTTGTTTCAAATTAATTTTTCCAGAAATAAGAAGCACAGGGAAGTTTGCTCCAAATCCACTTTTCATAACTATTGACCACCTTAACATCATCACAGATGTTACCTATTTCATAAGCATTTTTATTGTAGCACAGGACTACACTCATTCATCACTCTCATAATAGACACATGTCAGCCTAAAATTACCGGATAAGGTCCCAACACAACCCTTTCTACTGACACCAATTCTGATTTGAGCAAAAGGTATATTCCCATCACACTCACTGATTCAGTGCTGTGCAAATTAACCCTAAATCCGACTGATACAAGGAGGCTTGTATACCATAGGCAAGTTAGAGATGTGTCTGAAACACAAACTGGAACAACTGAAACACAACACATTTGGTTTTTGTGCAATGTTGTATTGGTCAATGCAGCAGAAGTCCAGAGGTGTATACTTTATCAGGAAGACTTGAAACAACACTTTAACAGTTTTCATTTATTTGTTTATGAAAAAACATACAGGTTTTATTTGAGACTATTCCTCTCTTGCAATTACAAAGCACTGCTGAAGTGAGATTTACTTAGAAAAATCCATAAACCTATGATTCTACCTCTCAAACTGTCTCCATTGGTAATAAACACAGTCAGTACCCACCTTCAAGCCTAACTGATGTGGTTTTGGGTTGTTCTGTACCTATTACTCATTCAAGGTCAGAAATAAACATTCTAGAAAAAAATAAAAGACAACAGAGCAGTCCTCATTCACCATAATGGGTATAATAGGCAGCAAGACACTTTCAACACATTACTGATATAATCACTGCATTTGTAAGGACGCACATTGAGGGTAAGCTGCAAAGGAGCTATAAAACCAGACACCAAACATGATGGACTTGAGACTATTCTGCATTCACACACAAATATTATAACCAGGTATTAATTGACGTGGCAATTAACATAGTTTAAATTAACAGGATGAAATCTTGGGTTTTTTTAAATAAACACCCATACCCTGAATCAGAAACACTTCCAGCTATTCAAATCCACTAACTTAATATTTAAGCACAGGTAAACCTGCAGACAACCTGAGAAATAAACATTTTTCTAGACTTACATACTCACAGAGGTACAAGAAACTGTAGGTGAGGCAGAACAACTACAGACCTCCTGTCTGTGCACACCTGCTATTTCACACATTCCCATTTGAGTTTGCTCACTCAACACAGTCCCACTCTGTACAAGCACTGGGTAGCAATTACAGCATCTCTTCACCTCCCAAAAGCTGCACTGCAGAAACAACCTACCCCAAAGGGGCCATTATACCGAGTGAGCAGTATCAAAGCAGTGAAAAGGTGCAGCTGGGAGAATCAGTCTAAACACTTATTTCCTGTGATGAGAAAAGGCAGTGAGGGCCTATTAGCGCTCACTTCATTAGGTGTTCATATTACACCTTAACGGAGCTTTGCATGAGTGCTGGTGTGTGTGACTTAAAGCTGTTTGAGTGCACACTGGGAAAGGCATCCACGTGTGATTCAGAATAAGTGCATTAAGAAACAGAGCGCTTGGTCTGCTCTTAGCACACAGCTGTGAGGGTCATCTCAGGACTTCTTCAGCCCTAAGTGTATTTAACTCTTTTTCTCTTTTTATAATACCTTGTTGAATGGTGGTGAGTTTTCCCAAAGGCTAACATTGCAAGTAAGGAGGCTCCTGAAGGGGATGAGACTCTTATTCACTGTCTAGAAAAGTCAAATAAGCAACTGCTTCACCAGATCTGTGCCAGGAACACCTTTCTTCTTCAGCTGCAGAGGGAGTTGATAGGGACTGCTAAAACTTAGCATGCTAAATGCTTTTATGTAATTACTAGTTCTGTCAAGGTAAGTGGTCGCACAAAATTCTAAACTCAGGAAAAAACAGAGAAGGAGTGTGATTTTTTTGAAATAACTTGCTTGTGGAACTAAGGAGCCTTTTTGTCTCTACCTCAGTGAAAGATGGTGAATTTCTATCCAACCTTGCAGACCACGACCTTCCCAAATTCAAAATGAAACAGAGAACAATTTACAAAGTTGCATTTTTATGAAATGTGTGTACAATGGAAAGGGACAGTATCACTATTCCTTCCAGTTATGCCATCACCTCCAAGATCACAGAGAAAATGTGATTGCGAGATTGTCCAAATGCTGGGAGACCCGGAGCTATAGCACTGCCAGCAGGCAGGAGTCCCAACATGCAAGGAGCTAATTCCATGAGTCATCACAATTCAGATCGTCACCACCTCCAAGAAAATATCAGGCAAAAAAGGAGAGGCAAGAGACAGCTGGATGGGAAATCAAAGTCTGAACAGCTGTGCAAACCAGCTACTAGAGGCACATAGTGACATTCGAGACATGGGAGAGGGAAAGTGTGAGGGTGGATATCTTTGGTGCCCATCAGCAGATAATATCCATTAACTGTGAAATCAAGAGCCTGCAGCTAATTAGTACAGATTTTATGTGTATCATTGTTACTGTCTTATTTCACAAAGCCTACATGCTGGTCCTGCCTTCAGCCTTTAAGAACAAAGCGCCTTTTCACAAACACTTTTCTCTCAAAACGAAGCTGAAGTTATTCTTCATTTTGGCAAAACACCAGACCAATACTTGCAGTCTTTAATTGCCTGCCTCTTCATTGCACTCAACTACGTGAGACCTGTGAAGAGATTTGCCTTCAGTAATCTTTAAAAAGCACAGCAT
Source organism: Nesoenas mayeri (assembly GCF_963082525.1). Lineage (NCBI taxonomy): Eukaryota > Metazoa > Chordata > Aves > Columbiformes > Columbidae > Nesoenas > Nesoenas mayeri. The sequence goes on from NC_137562.1 coordinate 5,523,644, forward strand.
GTACTTGGAAATGTACTCTAAATCAAGGACTCGTAATTTAAAGTGGTACATGGACAGGAAATAAAGATAATCTTTTGTTTTCAGATTTCTTGGCATTAAAGCAATTTAGGTAGACTTGAGAATTCAAAACTTTGGGAAAAACAAATCAGGAGACAGGACCAAACATGAGGCATGCAGTAAACTTTTCTTCATATATAAGAAAGCAGTTTGTGGGGTTGCAGATATAACTCGATGTACAAAAATTAAACCAAATATTGTACAACTGTCATAATAACATTTTTATGTTTATATAATAGGCAATGTATTTAATCAGAAAGGCACATTGTATAACACAAAGGTTGTTGTTCTTTAACTTAAAAAGATGCTCCTAAACTTAAAAGAAAGGGTTGTTATGTAAAATCTGTTAGTATATTTCCGGGTTTGCAGGCAGGTATGAGGTGGGGGAACTTCTTGCCTTTGTGACTGTAGAGCTTTTCATTTCCTTCTGAGTCAAGAATGTGTAATCAGTAGCTGTGATCATGAACTCCACAAAAGCCATCACAGGCACCATTAACCACCTTCACATCCCTCCTTTGAGAAACCAGCGATCACAACTCTAGTACAATTCCACTAATGAAAAGCATTTGCATAGAGTTATGAAAGTCTAATGTTAAAGAAGCTTGAAAGGGTATTAATCATCCACTTTTTTTCCTAAGAGATAACAAGTGAAGTAAATCAACATATGATTTAATTTATGATGATGACCCACGTGAATTGCATAAAGTTGCGGAGGGTGCAAACAGGAAAAATTGGGTAGGTTTGGCATAAGCTTTTGAATGTCCAAACAGATTTGGTATATGTAATAAACAAAATGGCTTGGGGAGAGCTGTGTTTGGGTTTTTTGGCGGTGGTTAGTTTTATTTTGATTCACAAGTGAAAACTGTTTAGCTAAGGAAAATACTGGGGTTTTAAGAAAAAGGTGTTCCCTGACCAGGTTGGTCCTGGCAGTTTTCATTCATAGAAAGTCTTGACACAGAGGGCAGAGGTCTTACCATCTTAAACGAATATCCATGAGCCCATCCTGTTTCTTCTGAAAGACACAAGTGTCTTTCTCAGTATCAAAATCGTGAAAGCGGGTGCTACTTAAAAGCGCAAAACAAAGCAGAACGCCAGCTCCTGCATTGTGTGATGACCTGAACATTCGGTTCCAGGGGAGCAAATAGCAAAGGAGGGCAGAGCACCCATCAGCAGACACCAAAGCGATCTTAAAACAGATATTTTTAAGCAGAATCAACTAAAATTCTTTAATATTGACTCTTCTCTCTCAGGTTTGTTTAAGATTATGGGGACACCACGCTGCTCCCTGTGGCATCTATGGCAGCAGTCACAAACAACATCTGGCCACAAGATGCTCTTCTGTATGATAACACAAGTATGGTGAAAATCAATGCTCTCTCTGTTGATGAGACAGGGTAATCAAAATGGAACTAATTGTTCAGATATGCTGGATTTTAAATACCATTTTTTGACCTAAATGCAGCTCCTTACCAGAATCTAAAAGCAGTGAAAATATTGACAGTTCGAATGTACGAGAAATACTCAAAATGAGCTCAATTATTATCTGAAAAGGTGAAGAGGCATTGAATATTGTACTGGACAATTTTGATTTGCTTTGCTTAAGGAAAACTAGAGTATGAGGTCTGGCTTAATTGCTGCCCTGGGCAGGAACATCTTTTGTGCACTTCCCTGCTGTTGCCTCCTCCTAAATTAACAAGATTTCTTATTTATCCACCAAACATGCTGCTTATAAGTTTTCACTTTTGAAGGTTCTGTAAAGCTCAGGGAAGAGATTGGAAAAGACATAGGTGACCGCTTCTTAATTCACGTCAAATACAGAAGCCAGCAAATTTGGCATTTATTTCAGGGAAGGGTATTTTTCAGATTGTACCAGGCGATAGGCAGCTCAGGGAACAGAATTTTCTGGGATAGCTGGAACTATGTGACAGTTTTGTGTTTTGTTTTCTTAAATGCTGTCCCTTTGGTAGTTCTCCTTAATTAAAGATTATTCTGATATACTGAGGTAATACTTTACTTCTAATGTGACAGTTACTCCCAATTTGTCGTGTAATTGCTAATCAGGAAAGGAAATAGCTTCCCAGGCATATGCACAAATATTGCTATTTAGAAAATTAATTTACTGATACACTACCCACTTTTTTAGTTTTATTGGAAGCTGGTAAGAACAGAACATGCAACACAAGGTTTTAACATCACTTTTCCTGAAGAGAGAAGTACATTAAGACAGCTTTGTAAATGGTGAGTGAACGCTCTCCACAATCAAAACCAGCACATCAAAGAACTCTGAGCAATCAGGTTTTCTGAATAAAGGAAAAGATGGAATTAACTAAGAATACAGTTCCCACATTGATATAGCAATGAATACACTATCATTAAGCCATCTGCATAATGAGTGAGCATGTGTTAAAAGCAAAAGTAATTTCTGTAGGGGAGGAAAAGTCTAGAAACAAGCCATATCTTAATGAGAAATTGTCATTACAAAACATGAGGTTGTTTTAAAAATATTGTTTTGCATGGTCATGTTAATGCTATAATAAATTAATTTTCAACAATATTTTTGTGTACATTGTGAATCCAATAGCACCTTGCCCATAGTGTCAGCACCTCTGTGATCAGACCGACACTGGCTGTACATTCATGGTGTCTCAGTAGCTCAAATGTGTAATTTCACATCCTATAATTAGTTGCCTGTAATAAAAAAAATAGCAGTTTGTTAAGAACCTCCCCATCATCATGAGTTATATATTTACATACACATCTGTGCATTTAAACATATATATGCACAAGCCATATATTCACTTTCCAGATGAAGGCACATTTTGAATCAGTCACTGACAATTCCTTGAAAATCTGGAATTAACCGTTTCTGCAAATCGCATTTGTTCTTCACATGTATAAAAGTGTTGTGTTCTTTTAGTAGGAATCCAAGCGTCCTCTGTTCTGCTGCCTGCCTTACATCCAGCTAGTTTGAATTCAAATGTGAAAAACAAATTAGATCTGCAGATTTACAAGAGTCATTTTAAGACAAATTGGCACAAAACAACCTACAATTCACTTAAAAAGAATAACACTACCCACGTCTTGTGGGAAGCTAAAATCTCCAAATCGTCTTCTAGACCCACTGTCAACTCAATCTAACTGCTGCTTCAATTTTTAGCATCTTGTTTTGTGGAAATACATAATACAACTTTTCTAATGGAGAAATTAAAAATCAAAAGCAATTTATTTTTTTTTTTAAATTTTTCTCCCTTTTAGTTCCTCTGTGTATTTAAAGACACGCTGGGGCCATATTTCTTCAGACGGCTGAGAACACTGAGTTCTGGAAGAGTACGGGATCTTGACCATAAGCACCACAAAATGTGAACTGCTGAGTGTCCACTGTGCAAACCCAGCTGAAGTTTCATGGCAAATCTACCTCAGCAGCTCAGCATTTCTGAAGAGCTCAATATCATGTTTTGCAATAACAACAAAAAGCCGCAAAGCTTTGGAGCAGCTTGGTGCTGCTCCACAGCACAGCACAAACCTGCAGTTTAGCTCAGCGGGGCGACTTGTGCAAGCCAGGGAAGGATGATGTGGCTTGTGGTGCACGCTGCATGTGCAGGTTTGCACACCTTGTCCCCAGGTTGTCACGAACCACGGGTGGGTTGATGCCACGAGCATGGGCAGGACCAGCGGAATGCAGCAAAAGCGCGATCTTGCAGGAGTGCCCGAATTCAAATGGATCTGATCACTCATGCAGACAGGGCTGCCTTCTCCACCTGGCCAGAAGTGTTTATAGACAAAAGAAAACAGCGTGCTAGTGTTTCCCTGGCATTTGTGCTAATAAACTGTGGACGGAAATCAGCATTAGGAAGCAAACCAACATATAATTGCCATAGACAAGTACTGCAAAACAGCCAATTTGTCTGTGATTCAAATGAAAAATTACTATTACTCTGCCTTCATGGCCTTCTTCTGTATCAGAACCTGTTATTAATCATATTCCCAGTCCAGACTCCAGGAATAATACAGTTAAACGCCCAGCAGAAAGTGGGTACGTTGACACAATAACCAAAGTGTATGTATTTTGGTTGAATAATTACTTTTTTTCAAGGGAGGAAGGTTATGAAACCCAGATTTGACAAAAAACTCAGTTTTAAACAGAGTTAGACATCACCATGGGAAGAGTAAATCAAATGTAATGAGATAATTATTGGATGCAGTAATGTACATTAAATGAGAATTACAGAATTTTCTTATGAAAAAAAAAGACAAATTACATATCAATTACCTCTTACCGTCAAGCACATGCAAATTAAGGCTTTCTTGACACCATAGTGTGAGACACCAGCAGGGTTTTTTTCTATTCTGTATAAGCAAATGCTTCAAGCCCTGACTCATTGCACTGGCCAGATTCAGACATTCAAATAACCTTCAACAACAGTAACAAAAATTCTTGAGAATATCCCCTAATTACAGTAGGGTGAATTATTACTGAAGGGGAAAATCCTAATGATCAAAAATCCTCTGTGGGAAAATTCCCGTGGTCAGTGCTCTTGTATCTCGCTGTCAGGAGCCTCTCCATCCCATTGCCAAAGAACGTGGTTCAACAAGGCATTTCCAAAAATTTGATCTGTGGCTGCTCCTCTGCCGGAATTTGAGGCCGAACAGGAGGGCTGGGGAGCAGGGCAGGCAGCTGCCGGCCTTCTGACACAGCAAGTGCCATGGGGAAAGGAAACTGCCCCTACAAATTGGTTCAGGTCCCGTGGTGACATGGACTCACATCATTTAACCACCCACGACCATCAGACTCTGAGAGAGGAAAAGGCAGAAGCAAGAGCTTAGAGAGAGACACATAAAACTAAAGTGCCACAACTCAAACCTCTATTCTGCCCCGATGACACCACATCTGGAATATTGTGCCCAGTTGCGGCCCCTCAGTTCCAGCAGGACAGGGAACTGCTGGAGAGAGTCCAGCGCAGCCACCAAGGTGCTGCAGGGAGTGGAGCATCTCCCGTGTGAGGAAAGGCTGAGGGAGCTGGGGCTCTGGAGCTGGACAAGAGGACACTGAGGGGTGACCTCATTCATGTTTACAGATATATAAAGGGTGAGTGTCAGGAGGATGGAGCCAGGCTCTTCTGGTGACAACCAGTGACAGGACAAGGGGCAATGAGTGCAAACTGGAACACAAGAGGTTCCACTTAAATTTGAGAAGAAACTTGTCCCTGGTGAGGGTGGCAGAGCCTGGCCCAGGCTGCCCAGGGGGTTGTGGAGTCTCCTTCTCTGCAGACATTCCAACCCGCCTGGACACCTTCCTGTGTAACCTCATCTGGGTGTTCCTGCTCCATGGGGGGATTGCACTGGATGAGCTTTCCAGGGCCCTTTCAATCCCTGACATCCTGTGATTCTGTGATTCTACAGTATCGGGAGTCTTGCCATTTAGAGTTTGCTGAGCCAGATTTTTCACAAGAGTTCAGCCCCTATCTAAGCATCTCAACAGCAAGTTCACTACAGAAAATGTCACCGCTCCCAAAAAACTGTCAGTGTGCTTTCCAGAGGGCTCGGTCTGCTGGCTGCTTCTGGAAGCCTCACTGGCAGAAGAGACCACCAGAAACACTGACCATTGGGAGAGGGACCAACTAGAAGGCACAACAGCAGAACAGGTGGCCCATTTCCTTGTGGACTCTTCTGAATTTGGCTGATAAAATCATAGAATCATAGTATCATTTTGGTTGGAAGAGACCCTTGAGATCGAGTCCAGCCATAACCTCACTCTGGCACTGAACCATGTCTGTAAGAACCTCGTCTATGCGCCTTTTAAACCCCTCCAGGGATGGTGACTCTGCCACTGCCCTGGGCAGCCCGTTTCAGTGCTTCACAATGCTTTCCCTGAGGAATTTTTTCCTAATATCCAATGTAAGTATATACAACTACTTTCTTAGAATAAAAGTAAACTGCCTGCAGTTAATCGCCAAATTTGTTGAAGGAAGTGTCCACAAAGAATGAGAACAAAGAAACTTTCCGTGCATCAGTACTTCTTATACTCATCAGTAATTTGTTTTCAGGCAGCTTTTACTCTCTTGGTTGTTACCAATTGTACCTTTCCTGTACTTTCTTCAGGAAGCAAAGATTTGTGAATCAGTTGTCTCCTGGCTGCTCTCGTTTATAACGTGCTGTCATAATTCCAAATTCATGCTTCTAATTCTACCGTTCTTGTTAGAAAAGGTGTTACTTTTTGACAATAGATGATCATCTTCTCTCTGGGGTGCTCCTGCAAAGCAAAAAACCAGATGCTGTGAAGCTCGCAATTTTGTTTCTGAACAACAGCAAGAGGTCATCCAAGCTTGGTCCAATTTATTCAGACTGTGCCAACCTGATAACACACTCATCTCAGTGATGCCATAATGTAGTTGAAAGGGATTTTTTTTCTCCAGATAATTAAATGAAGAAAGAATGGAAAGACACTGCCATTTCTGTAGACAAAAGCAGACTATGTACACCGTTTCCCAAAATGTATGACACTTTTTAAAATAAACAACACAAGAGGATTTTTTTGGTCACTGCTACCAATCGGTAAGTCTGAGTCAGTGTAAAATGGGGAGACCAGCAGAATTGTGAAATGGATGTGAAGGATCTGCCCTTCAGGATTCTGGTAATTTAAAAGAGGCAGGTGTGTGTTATAAATAGTGAATATGTCATGCTGAATTCATTCTGAGAGACCTGTTTTCCTCAATATCTTGCTCTAACTTTGATTGCAGAACAAAGGCAAGAGCTACAATGCAACAGGGCCCTCAAGCCCCATCAGAAACTGAAGAATTAACCCTTTTACCACCCCTTCCCAAGGCTTTTGATTATCTTTGACATCATGAACTTCCACCCTGACAGCTGTGTTTCCAATGGGTTATGTCCTATTTGGAAAGCACGACTGTTCGCAGTCCACCACGGATGGCGCAGCTCATGTCTAAGTTCATGTCATACCACAATGCAGCTCACATTAAGGACCAGCAGTTTCATATCAGGACCAGATACAGTTATAATACACATAAGGACAGCTAGAGGCCACAGATCATGAGTGAGCATGAAAAGCACATACACTTTCCTGTAGCAGACTTCTTAATGCTTCCCTTTCTTCTCACTATTTCCCTCTCCCAGGAGTTACATTTGTGTTTTATCAAGTTACTTCTGTGCTATGGGGATAAGGACATAGTAGAGTAGAAGAGTGAGAAGAAGCCAAAAATTCAAAGAACGATGAAGACTTGGTTTCCTTCTCTTCTGGGATCTACTGAAGCAAAATCCTGGCTTGTATGTTTGATTTTAACACCTCTACTATCAGTGGCAAAGTTCTTTCTCCCAGCAGTTTCAGCAGTGGGAGGTAATTGAAGGACATCATATACCACAGAGTTTTCAAGGAAAGCTTGTTTTCAGATACCTGCTGAGCACCATAAATACATTCATTCCAGTTATGCTGACACAGTCAGTCAAACACAGACCTCCAGCTGAGACTGCTCTGCTCACTGACAGGTGCTGATGAGTCTTCTGTCATCTTTGTGTATAACTCACTAGCAAACACTTCTGGTTTGCTGTAGTCCCAGAAGAACTTGGTTTGGAGTGTCTATCTGGTGCCAGATTACATAATTCATTACTATCTTGTAGGAAACACAAACAAACAAAGAAAAGAAAAGCATTTGTGTAGATTGTTTTGTTTTATTGTTAAAACATGATTCTTCATGACAGCTCCAAGTCAAGCGCTACCTCAATAATCATGGGAAAACTAAAGATGGGTAAATATTCGCAGCCATTTAGTTCTGTCACAACACAAGTAATCAACCTTCACAACAAGAAAATCAGGTGGGTACTCGCAATGTCAGGTGCAACTAAAATGTATTGAAGACAATCCAGCCTGAGCAAGTCTGGATGACCTCGTTCATCCTGCACCAGAACGTGGTTTTGGGGGAGCTTTGGAATGTGTCTGGACCTATTTTGCAGACTGCATCTAGGTAGTATGGGTGCCATTCTTTACCAAAGTAAAGGAGAGGTGTTTACATGTTTCCTATTGCTCTGGAAACCTTCCAGCTTATCTTACATCAGCAGAGGCCTCAAGAAAAAAATAGCTTTGTGATCTTGTCACTTTTGTGAGTCCCTGCTTCTGAGGTCCTAGGGAGGGAACAGGGAAGAGTCCTTGTCCTTGTTCTCTTCCAGTGACAAGCCCCCTCACCATACAGTGACACTGAAGCACATGACTTTACTGTATCAAGACATGGTACACCAAACATTAGCCATCAAGGCTGAGTGATTTCTGTTATTTTCCTCAGGGTTTTTACTCACTAATCTACAATCCTTAAGTACAGCCTACAGTCTTCCAGAATCATAAATACATTCTAAGAAAATCTCCCTCTTCTGCTTTGCGACATCTAGAGCTAAAGAATTTTTCACATAAAATTAAAGTGCTAGGCCTTCCCAATGTCTTTTAGATTAATGGAAACGTTCCAGACAATAACACTTCTTGTTTCCTGTGCAGATGACGTAGATGTTATGGCAGACTGCAATCTCCGCCACTCGCAGTAACCATTTAGTGCTTTGATTTTTTCCATTATATGTAATTTGGGACTCCTAAGCAGGGAAATAGGGAGTGCATGGACAACCAACATAGCTAAAAGCTTTGCAATTAGCCCAGTACGTAGTTCATTGCCATTAACATTAGAATGAGTTTGGATTTATAGTTCTTTTAAGCCAGCTTCTGAAACAGCATGTACTACTTCACTTTTAAAATACTTTAAGCATACAGTAGTCTCAAAATTCCCATTGCAATGGGAAACTCTGAAGTAGGTTTCCTTCCAATAGCATCAGTGCGATTATAGTTGCCCTGATACTGCCACAGCAAGTGTGGGGAGAAGAATCTGAACCTTTGATTTCCTGTCTATTTGAAACCAAGGTCAAGTTATAAGGCCCTTTCTTCCTCTAAAAGCCTCAGGGAATCAGGAAGTTTCACAGGAGAAGTGAAGTAACAAAATGAAGACTTGTTAATCCTCTGACCCACTAGTCAGTGCCACACACAGAGATAAAAGCCTTAAGAAGAAAAGAGGTTAATAGGTGCCAAATGGAACCTATGTACACATCTTCTGGGCATTCCTACTTGAGGTTTCCTTCATGATGTCTCTGCATCCAGGATGCTTGGCCGCTGCTGGCAAGATAAAAAAGCTCCTTGCACAACTGGTGGGAAAATTAGATCCCTAAACAGAACCGTAAATTCTTCTACAGGAGCCCTGCAGATTCTATGCTCACATAGAAATGATCAGACCATCCTTTTTCTCTTTCTGAGGCTAACCGGTCCTGCTAAAAGCAACAAAAGTTACCAGCAAAGACTCTAAAAGCAACACTAGATGCTGTTTAAATATTTTGCATTATTAATAAGGAAAAGAACAATAACATTTCATCAAATGTCACAGCCCAGTTAGAAAAACGAAGCAATACACAAAAACACTCACACTGCCTGCTGCAATAGCTCATAAAAAAATGTGCTGTGTCCTGATTCTGAGCACAACATGGGATCCATGTGAGTTTGTATAAACTGCCATTTTGTTAACTTGTCACAGTATCCTTTATTATTTTTGCAGTACAATTGATCACTTAGCTGCAGCTGATGTTCTGCTTTCATGTGCTGTTCCCTGGCCACCGCAGCCTTCTCTTTTCCCCACAGAGCATCCTTAATTAAATTACTCTGCTTTGTATCCAAACTGCAAAGGGATGGGGAGTTAGAGCTCATGCACAGATTGCACCCAAGCAAGGAGGAAGCCAGAAACAACAAACTGGCTTGTCTGGAGAATGGTGCAAGCCCTGTGCAGCTGCCATGGGTATTCCTGTTGGAGAAGACAGCCTACAGCCACAGAGCACCTGCCTACCCTGTTTCCCCGAAAACAAGACCTATCCCGAAAATAAGCCCTAGCATGATTTTTCAGGATTTTTGAGGATGCTCAACGTGTAAGCCCTACATTAAAAATAAGCCCTACTTACAGTTTATTTTTAAAAAGTCAATTTAAATAGTGTCCAGGCAGCTATACATGTAAAAAAGTAATAAGTTTTGGAGCAAAAATTAAACTCAGACCCTGTCTTATTTTTGGGGAAACAGGGTATAACTAGCCTGGGGGCAGGACTAAGCTCCAAATATCTAGCCAAAACCAAAAAACTCTTTGCTTACCAAATGGGTTTTTTTCATGTACAGGCAATGACGTATTTAGTCCACTTCTTGGTTTATTTAACATGTTATTGTTGCTGGTACTTAACCCTTAAGCTAGCAGTTCGCTGAGAGTGAAGGAGTTAATTGCTAAACATAATACCCTTCCTTTTTTCCTACTTCATGTGCAAAAGTCAGACGTGGAGTGTGGAAGGAAAAGCCAGTGTAGCTGTGTCACTTTTCTGTAGTATGTTGGTAGTCAGTGCTCTGGATATCATGACCAGAAAGAAGAGAGCTCCAGCAAAGCTCAGCAATCAGTATTTGAAGCACTTTGGATGTGGAAATGAAGAGCTGAGTTAAATAAGACAAACACACTATGTGTTGGAGAGTCTTCTCACACTCAGCTTTGTTCTTTGCTCCCCACCAACCACATGGAGCCCTTATTAATGTGATGGGGAGAGGATAAGGACCAGCAGAAGTGCCTTGTCAACCTCGCGGCTTCTGCAGCAAGAGCCCACCACTCAGAGCTCTAGTCAGTCCTGAAAGAACTTGTGCAATCTTTCCCATTATTTAGGAAACAGCCTCATGAATATGTCAGGTGTCTCCTTCAGGAAAGGCAGCAGTTACCAACGAGCAGAACATCCGTCTCAGGAAATGGCACACATAATGGAAAATAAAAACCCTTGGAAAACAATCCTTCCAGACTTGGTAAGGACCTGCTCTAAAAAGAAAAAAAGAGGCAGCTAATCAGGCTGTCTGTTAGCACAAAAAAAGTTCGAGTTCGCTAGTTCAACCCATTTATTTGGCTTCTGAATGCAAAGATGAACTGATTTGCATTGATTTGTATTAACATAAACTTCTCCAGTAATTCCCAAATTCAGTCAGGAAGTTCAGTCCTATGACTTAAAATATCCTTTCCCATTCTCTTCCTGCTCCCAGTTTCCAATGGCTCTGTTCTCATGAAGAACAGCGCTGTATTGCTTGAAGTTCAGTGGGAGCCTCCTCAGAGTGGGACAGCTATGCAAATTTAAAAGGTTTCTGAATGAAATCAATCAGAATGAAGGAGATAAATGGAGATAAATGAGAATGAACTCATCAGCTTAATCAAAATAATAATTTAGCCACATTACAATTCAGACAGAAATAACGCCCAATATGTGAAGCACTATATAATTAGACCTACTTTCAAGTAATATTGATGTCTCTAACAGTCTGGTTAACCTAACTGCTTAGTCACTAATGTATGTAAATTTAATGGTTCTATTCTCATTAATGAATTTTGAGAGGAAATGACAAAATATGCTAAAATTCTTTATATACAAGGTAAAATACATGGCATTGATTGCACTTTTACCTGCCTAAGTTAGAGCAGACACACAGATTCAAGCAAGATCAGTCAACTCTTGCACATCTCAGCAATAGGGTTTTAGGACTCTTGCCTAACCCAGGAATAAGGACGGGCTTTGGCCTCTTTTGCACTGAGTGGATTCCAAACTCCACTTAGTGGTTTAAGATTCCTGCAGAATCCTGAATAGGGTCAGGATTTCACATCAAATACACATTGCTGGTTTGCAGGGAAGATAGGATTCGATCTACAGAATATGATGTTTACAAAGGGTCTTCTAAAAGCAATACAAGAAATCCTGCATGTTTTGAAAGAGCACGGAAGGACACAGGAGAAATGAATTAATCAGACTGGAGATTAATTTACCATACATATAAAATAAATTTCACTATTTCAAAAAAGAGCCTCAAAAATAATTAAGCCAATGCACATATTGGCTTCTGAATCAAGCAATTTTACTGGACTAAGCCTAGAATTGAAATTATCTTGTCTGTGTATGACTAAATGTTACTCATCTCACAATTCAAATGGAAAAATGTATTCATCAAAAACATATCTATTAGCTTCACAATAGTAAGCACTCTGTGAATCCAAAGAAGTTTCTTAGGAACAGGTAATATTGAAGGCTTACCCAGAAATGAGATAGCTGCCAATTTTCTGAAACAATTACTCAATTTGCTAGCAAACATTTCTTCCTTCATTGCTTTGGAAAGAGAGGCTTGGTTGTACTCACACACTAATATCTATGTTCGTGGCTCTATACACTTAGGTATTTTTAATTTTCTGGTAATGTGTCTTGATATAATTTTAAAGATTCTATTAAATATTTTATATAGCATCCCATTTTAAGTCAATCTCCAACATAATGTAATATTATTTCCTATACATCTTTTTCTCTAGCTCAAAAGCATTTCAATAAAGCTCTAAAAGCACTGGCAATGATATTACACTGTGTTGTGCATCACCATGGTAATGCTTCAGAAAATAGCTTTGATTTGGGGTCAGACAGATCAAACATTATAATAGATTGAAAGTACAGAGTTCATCTTGATACAACCTAAAACTATCGTGCTCTAACTATCATGTTCTCAGTTACTGGGATTTGCACAGAAGGCAGCGTTCAGAAGGAGTGCTGATAGATGCTAAAGGGATTCACACCTTCGGCAAAGAGGACACATTCACAAAGTCTGCGAGTAGGGTTTATGTCCAGCTTCCCAGAGCCAAGCTTTCAAATTTTAAGCCTACCTATATCAGAAGGAAGGATTATACTTCAAAAAAATAACTTCTTATGGATCATCCGTTACTTTACCAGCTTCATGCGGTGTTTTAGCCCATAAGCCTTGGCCCTGGGCTAGGGTAGCTGGATTAGCCAGCATTCAGGTACCTTCATGTCCTTCCAGCTCAGAAGAGCCTGGTGCAAACCCTAGAATGATCCTGCAGCAGCAGCTGGAGGGTTAAGATAACCAGAGAAACCTCATGCCCATCTGCTCCTGCCATCATTGATGTGTCTTCAGTCCAGCATCCAGAATCCCACACTTGGACATGCAGAATCGCTTTGGGACTGGATGTTCTGTAGGGCTGCCCTGCTCAACACCCCATCTCAAGAACAAAGCCAAGCCCTTCATTACCCCTTCATTTCGGTAAGCCTCCAGCCTCCACCTGGCCTACCACACAATGTGGCAAAGTTTTCAAAGGACATTCTTTCCATGGGTACAAGCTCTGCCCCCAATTCAAATGGCAAATGCAAATAGTGTACTGTCACCTAATTAAGGGACAGTGTACTGTTACCTAATTAAGGAACAAATTTTAAGAAAGTGCTCATGATACATGTTTTCACTCACTGTAAATCCATGCAGGATTATGATTTATTTTGTCATTTTTTCTATGCTGGCATTTCTGGTCTCATTAGCTGTAACTCGAAACTGGATGATTCACTGTCTTTACTACAAATCTACAGGGTATCTCAAGAAAGCTGCTTAGCCTTTATTTGCTTCTCCATCTATAAAAGAGGGTTAAAGATTTTACCCATCTTTAAAAAGTACTTTCAGAATTCTAGATGGGAAAGGCTATTAAGTGTTGGTACTAAGCGATGTTACTTTGGGAGATGGCTGTGAAACGGTGCTTGCTTTGGATGCGAAAGTCACCTTCCTCCCTTAGAAAATAACATGTTATATTTGGCATTTTTGTTGGTTAGTTCTTTTTTCTTGAAAAAAGAAAAGATATATAGGCACGTCTGGGTTCACATTAAAACAGAGGGTTTCTTGGTCAGGAACAGTCTTGTTTTGCAGTGTACTGTGCTCTGTCACACTGGTGAGCTTCTTCCCCTGGTGGCACAGAAGAGAGTGACAAATACGTCTGGCTGCACAGGACAGCTGGGCTTTTCCTTTCTAACATCCGAGACTGGGCAGCGAACAGTTACCCCATTGTTATCTTAAGTTGATTATCCGGCCACCTTCCAGATTGATTGAGGGAAAAATAACATAAAAGACTACTGTGTCTTGCAGACCTTAACACTGAGGAATTTAGTCTTGCTGACAATTAGCTATGCAATTTAGTGTTAATACATCATATCATTAGAAGACTGCCGAGTTATTTTGATGACTGAAATGGCATGATGCCCAATGTCCTGTGTGTATCCTGACTGCAGCACTGAGTCATTTAGCAGCTGTTTTCTTTCTCTTCACCCACTTTGATCACCTCTGGGCTCAGAGGTGGTTTCTGGTCCCTTGGGTGCACCCTCCTGAGCAAATTCCCATCCAAATGCTTCTGTAATTCAGCCCTCCAAAGCCCCAGCCTGACACAGATCTCCCTGAAGTTAAGCTCAGCCCTAGAAAGGCGTAACAGCAATAAAGTGCTTTAGTAGAGGGGGTTAGTCGAGAAGTTTTGTATGTTGTTTTGTCACGGGTTGTTTGCCCTTTTTTTTCTTTTTAAAATCACAGATACTTTCTAAAAAGGAAAGTTAAATAATTTTTTAAAAAGCCCTGTTGGAGGGGTTAGCGTGGGTGGGAAAATCCAGAGATTACTTCTTCATTCTTTCTTCTTCATCTCTTAAAGTAACTTCACCCCTTGATTCAAAGAAACAGTCATCAATTCAGGTTTAGTGAACGTCCTTCATGCTTTCTCCCTCCATGACCATGGACTGCTCTCTCGTCATGGGAAGGATCCTTCTTCTGATTCTTCCATGTTGTGTCCAGAGCACCGAACCCCAGTGTCCCTCAGCATTGAGAGGTTGTCGATCTGTGCAGACATCCTTGAAATCAAGGAGCTGCTGGCATAAGTTCCTCTCTTGTCAGTCACACAAGTGATTTTAAGTGCTTTTTCAGAACTGGCAACCTGCTGAGGTCAGTTTTGTCATCACAGGGTACAAAAATACAGGCAGCACGGCAAATGGAAGAAGGGTACAAAAAAATGGATGTGGAGGAGGAGAGAGTCGTCATTCGACAGTTATATCCCACTTGTGTGTTCTTTTCTGGCTGCTTAAATTAAAAAACAGCAAAGATGTGAAGTGAGAAGAATCTTCTGTTTATGTTACCTTGGTACCGGGGCAGCACCCTTAGAGAGCTAGTGCAACTTTTCATCTGTGCAAGATGAAAATCAAACACAACAGACACAGAAACAAATGATCTACAAGTGATACGTGGGATAATTCATCAGTGATATTTAACTTCAGATCGAGAGTGATTCAGATCTAGAACACATAAAAGTGAGATGTCAAGCTCCTGGAAAAAAAGCATTTCGTTAAAATAATCACTGGTTCTTCCAAAAGCTTATAAAGTTTCTCATTAGTGTATTTCTTTATAAATACAAGAATAACTAAGATTATAAGAATTACCTTCTTCAGTATGTAAATATAGGAAGCAGAAGTAGTTTTAAGACCGCTTTCCAGGCTACATTTTCATCCAGATACAGCGAGACATGAAACTTCTCATCCATTATTGTCAGCTCCGTAAGATGAAGAGATGATTTATTTATTAACACATTGTAAAACTATGACTTCTCCATAGAAAACCTGGGACTTAATATGAGCTTTGCTTGAAGACAGTTGCAGCATCAGACACTCAATTTGTTTCCTCCCTCAAGATATTTTAGGTGCACAGAATATCAATACATGAACCACTTCTTCATCTTACTTATTCCGTTACAAATGAGAGGCTGTTCATCTTATTTCTGACAGGATGGGAAAGCTGACAAATCAATTAAATGAAACACTTGTATGTAAAGCCAAAAGGGAATGAAAGAGAAACTTTATTAGTGAGAAATCCTTGAAAATAAATGTCCAAAGCCACGTAAAGTCTAGTTATTTCCAATTAAAGCTGTTGCACTGGTCCACAGATTTTGCTAAATGCCCTCAGCACTCAGTTACTATCTCTCTCTCTGATTCTTAGTTTATTGACTGTTAAAACCCAAGAGATTTCACAGAAATGAAGCCCTAACATCGAACGTCAGAAGATGGTCTACGTCATTTTAATCGGGATACAAGTGATGAAACAGAAACAAAACTTTAAATCAGTAGATGTCAAGCCATGTTAGGTGAGCAGCTGCTCATTTTAAACATGAAAACAAGTACAAGAAATTTACCATTCCATAATTATAATTTTTCAAGGGAAAAAACAAGAAAAAGATATGTTCAAACTAACAGCCAGGTACACCAGCCTCAACCTGCTACTTTGCACTGTTAAGAAAGAAGCTGGAAAGCCCATCTAAATGCAAGGTAAATCAGATTTCCTTCTGCTTTGTTTCCACTGAGCAGCCCAAAACAGCCAGATTTTTTTAAAGGTTGGAAGTGTTCCATTAACTCAAAATACATGGCCCATTTCTAGGCGAAGATCTCTCTGTTCTAGAAAATATTTTTTTGTCTTCAACTCACTGTATTTAAATGATTTCAGCTAAACAATCTGATAACGGATTAATCACCCCTAGGTCACTAGCAATTGTATCTCCTAAAGCTTGAACTGAACTTCAAGTGAATTTTAAAGGAAGTAATGTTGTTGTTCTCCTTTGCCTTCTGGGTCTGCTGGTAACGAGTGTACTAAGCCAGGACCTCAACTGATAGAACAGCGTGAAAGTGGCAGCTGCCTTCCATGGAGGCTTGAGCCAAAAGCCTGAAGGTACAGCCAGGCTTCTGAGGATCAGCCATTACCAGATAATTCGTCTTTCATTGAAGTTCAGGCTCTGCATATTGAATTAATTCTCTGGAGCAACTGGCCAGCAAGAAACTGTCCCATATCCCCACATTAAAGCAGCAAGTTGAAAGCAGCTCAGCACTATAAACAGCCCAGAGTGTGCATTGTAAAGCAAACTTTTTATTTTTTTTAATAAGAATAAAATTTCATATGAATGAGGAAGCAACTAAGTTCAAAATATTTTATAACAGTGGAAAAGTTGTTTTTGTTTTTTGTTGGTTTTTTTTTACAGAACATACTGCTATAATGTATGTCCTCACCCATATAATTGTTTTTAATCTCATGTGCTTTAAGAAACAGATATATAAAGGGTGAGTGTCAAGAGGATGGAGCCAGGGTCTTCTTGGTGACAACCAGTGATAGGACAAGGGGTAATGGGTTCAAACTGGAACACAAAAGGTTCCACTTAAATTTGAGAAGAAACATGTTCCCAGTGAGTCTGGTAGAGCCTGGCCCAGGCTGCCCAGGGGGTTGTGGAGTCTCCTTCTGTGCAGACATTCCAACCCGCCTGGACACCTTCCTGTGTAACCTCATCTGGGTGTTCCTGCTCCATGGGGGGATTGCACTGGATGAGCTTTCCAGGGCCCTTCCAAACCCTGACATTCTGGGATTCTGTGAAATATGCAAAAAGCCACCAAATTCTTCCAAGGCGCAATGAAACATCTGCCTGAGAGCACACGGTAGTCTTAAAGTAGCCTTTAGGAAACAAAGTAAAGAAGAAATCTGCGTCTTTTTGAAATCAGAAGACGACAAACCTGTTAATCAGAGTTTTTCCCATATTCACACGTAAATAAAAACACCACCCACTATTCATTACAGGCTACTCATTTAGTTTTGTTTTCTAGTTGCCAAGGATCTTAACCTCTGAGCATGGCAATGTGCATCCTTCAGGTCCTTTCATAATAAGGCAGCTATGCGGATGGTAACATCACAAATTCTGTAATATTTATTAAATGTATAATTATATGTTTAGAACAGAAAAATATTTGGCAGTGTTCCGTGACCTTCAACGAATTTCCAGAAAATTGAATATCTTCCCTATTGGACCTTCTTGTGTGTTACTATTATCCAAATAATCCAACTGCAGAAGGAAAATACCAAGTTGGCGCCTGGTAGTTTACAGCAGGAAATTAGCTGGACAAGGGTTTTTTTTCATTATCATTAAGTATCTTCCCTAATAACAAAGTTTCCGTCCTTCATTTGGATAATTTCTAACTACAAAAATAAAAACATGCAATAAAGGTCCCAATTTGTGACCACATATGGTTGCTTCCTCAAAAATGCAATTCAGACCTTGAAAACAAGTTAAACATAAAGCAGGTTCTGGAGGAAATCATTACAATTTTTATCATCAATTACATTTGGAAGATTTCAGGTAATGATTTTTAAGCTTTTTTTAACCTCTAGTGGCTTATGCAAGAGCTCCTATTATTAATCTAGATGGAAACCATTTTTCTAGTTAGCATTTTACACCATTAAAAGGAAAAATCTACTGACGAGCATGAATATACAGCTTAGAATTTCAATTTGACTGGCATTGTCCACCGAAGTACATCCTGCGAACTGATTATCTCCTCATTCCTCTAAAGAAAGACCTGAAATGTCCCAAGGATTTTTAAGCATCTCCTGCAGCACATGCTGAGTTTGCCACAAGGTCGGGCCCTAATTGCCCTGTTTGGTAACCTGTACAGAGGCGAATGTCAGCGTGTGCTTCAAGGGTCACATTTTCATATCTGTTCCATATTTTCCAGCCCGATGGTGGTGCTGAGCAATTCGAAGGAGCGGGCAGGAGGTGGCTGGGTGCCTGGGAGCTGGACACAGCCAGAGCTGCATCTCCATAGGGACAGTCCTGGACCTGCACCCTCGGATGCCCTGGGAGAACATCCTATTCCAAGGGAAAGAGCTGTAAGAGAAGGGGGTGTCATAACCTCAGGACTATTTCTTTCCAATCTCACATGTGTAAATTTGCTTGTAGGTGGCTCAGAAAATGTATTAGGTAAGTTATTGATCTGGGGTCCATCAGCTCCTAGAAAGCAGTCTGCCGATGGCGTGTGAGAGGCTGTTCGGGTATCGCAGCTGGGTGACACTGTCGCTAACAGTAAACGACAGCTGACCTGGTTCATAATTAACATTCCTGATTTCTATTAGTTTTATCACATCCAGCACTGATTATGATATTGTGCTGGAGCAACAGTGACCCATTTCAAAATGACACTGACAAGGCATTTTTCACGCCTTGTTGAAATAATAATTTACATTTTCTGTTAGCCACTGTTCCCTGGCAGCTTGTAATGAGATTCTGCTTCTCGAATCAATTCTGTCCCCAGCTCCCATTCTCTTCTTTCCCGTCCTTGCACCCCGTGGTTACCCACTGTAAAAGCAGCGTTACCCAGGACCACACAGGCTGGTTTTCCCCCATTTTGCTCACTGTCAGTTTACATGCTGGTTTGTTATTCTAGGGTGTTTGTGAGTGCTGAATGCCCCAGTTTGTTACTCCTGCGCCATCTTCTCAATTTCAAAAAAGGCCAAAGAGTTTATATTTCTTTTCCTATTAAATTCCTGACTTTATTCTGGCAACAAAAAAGAAGGAAATAATCTGAACTAAGTCTGAGCTCTTTCCATTCACTGAGAATTAAATACTAATATTAAATATTGGCTTAGGAAAGACTGCAGCATTCATTGGTACAGTTTCTCTGCTTATAAAGTGAATTAAACAGAATAATAAATGTTCATATATCTTCTGTCTGCACAGTGTTCACCTGTCACAAGTACTTATAAATACTTCACCCATAACAAAAGCAGAATTAGGTAATCTGTGTGAACTGCTTCACTCTGGCTTTTAGCACCAATTATTTTGGCATAAAAATCTGCGAAAGATGTGTTCATTTTTCTTTCATTCTTAAATAGCTTTTAATTCTATTCCCATGGAAACTGCTTACAACCACATGCCTAATGTTTGTGTGCTCAAGCATTACCCAGAAACAACTCCAAACCCCAAAGGCTGCATCCAAAAGGTGAATTCATACGGACTGCTCCCAGCGATTGATAAACTCTGATGTCTGTTTGCTTCATGAGTCAGTACAAAACACAACTGCTTAACTTAGTGATGCCTTGGGCAGGCAATGTACATTGTTTTCAATTTTTCAGCCCTCCTTTCTGATTCCCCATTTAAATTCATGTTGCTATATTTCCTTGTTTTTCTCTCCCATTTTACAAACTCCAGGTTTACAACAGTGTCATTAAGAATTTGCCCTTGTGAGCCCAAGTGAGAAGGAGACTATAATAAACAGATAAACTTGTTAAATCCATTCATAATAAGTGAATTCTCATGTACTATCCCCATAGGATAACAAATAATGAAGAATGTCTTATTAATTATTAATAAGAAATAATGAATAATAGGAAGTAATACAATGGAGTGGTTTTCCTCCCTCTTTCCCTCGTGCTGAGGGTTCCTTCTGAGCCTTCCTTCCTCCAGACTTGTTACTGCAGCAGATTTTATACAGCAGATCTTGAAAGCATATTTTAGCAACTGGATGCACATCTGAAGAACAATTAAAGAACCTTCTGCAGCAGTAAAAAAAAAAACATGCAGCAATTTGTCCAATATCTGTCAGTATTCCCAGCAGATATGCTCGTATTTTGGTTTTATTAGAAGCCAGGTAACCACACTAGCACGGCATCGGGCCTGGGATCATACAGCTTTTTCTCAGCAGAGCTCATTAGCTCAGCACAGCACAGAAGTTACAGGATTTCTGGTTATCTCAGAGCACAAGCAATCTGAGCTCCTAGCAGTAAAATGTGCTGTAGGCCTTCTCAATTAAACCAAAACCAAACAAACAAAAAACCCCACACACTGTGTTTTCTGTACCTACACAGGATGAGGCACAGCAAGGCTTTTCCTAATAAGAACTAGGGAGTGATGGGTGAGGACTGGCTGGAGACCCAGGTACGTTTCTTTAATAGAGCAACTCAATGGCCCACAACATCTAGTCCCTCTTTGTTCCAGGGCAGCTGGCTGCGTGACTACTATTGACATAACCACTTTGCAATAGCAAGTTTTCAGACTCAGTTTAAACTGAACAATGAGTCAGCTCCCCAGACTAGCCCAGCTGTGAAAAGTCAGCAGTGCCATCCATTGACTGAACTTTGTAAGGCATGTGCTTGGCAGGGGAGAAACATCAGTGAACAAGCAACCTCCCCCCATTCTGCCTCCTTGCTTTGCAGATCATGTGCTAAAGAAAAGTCTTTATACGTGGGATTCTGGTCCCAAACCAGTTCCTACAATGCCTGCTCTTAAGTAACAGCTGCTAGACTTGTTAAAAGACTTCACTCATGCAGGCAGAATACCTGTGTTCACACTTGTGGACGGGCGATGGATGGGTGCTTGTGTCAGCTAACCAGTGTCACAAGAACATGAAAAGTCACAAGGTGACCACATGTCAGAGCCAAAGAGCAGGCTCTTTGTGGGAAAGCAAGATGTGGGAAAACAAGACCTGTGGTTCCAGCCACGTGGATGGTAAAGGAAGATCAATACTAACATGACCATCCGGACAGTCAAAGAAATTATAAGATAAATAGATCACAGCAATTAGTCAAAATATAAAGGGCCTGGGAGTGTGAATGAGTGGGCCGGAACACTGCTCACAAGATATGCATGGGAACGTACCTGAAAACAGTCACAAGTGTGGTGCGTTTGGGATAATATTTTTTTTGAAAAAACATCCTGTCTAACCTCTTGGTCCAGGTCTGTATCTGTAAACCTATAAATTGAGAAGTGTTAATAAAAGCTCAGCTCTGCCTGGCTCTGCTCTCGCTGCTAACAAGAACTCCGTGCCTGTGCATCTCTGTCTGCGTCTGTATGAATTGTTCCTCATCATCGCAGCTCTTTTCTCCTACTGAGAACGTATAACAAACACCACTATAATGCAAGATCAGGACCAGGTACAGTAACATGACACAGTAATACAGCCAGTAACAAGATTATCGCATGTCCAGAGTCCATGAAGAGGCTCCTTATTTTGTAAGATCTCAAAGCTAGCAACCCTACACAGAATTACTGTATTTATCGTGGTCCTACTTTACCAAATCACACTTGAAAATATGACCTAAACCTTTTATAAGTGATAGGCTAGATGATTTAAAAGAATATTCCCCATCGTTAGGGATTATTAGAAAGGAAAGGCTGCTTATACCTGAGGTTTGTAATCTACAATGCTCCCTAGCTATAGGCCCATATTGTAAGCCACTCCCGTCTATTAAATGATTGTACTAATGCAAGTAATAATGTTATCATTTAAGGTTTGGTCATTCAAAGCAGTTACAATGTTGGGTGTATCTCAAATTCTGGCTGAAAACAAAGAGGCAGAGAAGACACCAAATAAAGGCACGTTCTCCTCCTGCATCCGCTCCTCTTCTGGTCTCAGGAAATTTATTGGTGCAGTTCTTCTGATGCAAGAACAGAGATCAGGCACAAGCACAGGGACCTGCAAAAGGCTCTTTTGTCGCGCTGCTCCTGCGGGCTGCCTCTGGAGCTTAGATCCATGCTTCTAAGGAACTTCACGGGACGTTTCTTCCCTTATGGCCAGTAACAACAGGGCCTCTTCAGCAATCTAAAGATGTATATTCAGAAGCTGCAATGTAAACTCACTTGCACGCATTGAGTCCAGCCCGGCTGCGCCACGTGTCCCAGCGCAGCAGCACAACCAGCTGAAAGATGCGGGAACAATTTCCAGTCAGCTCATACAAACAGGGGCTAATGACTGTGTTTAGTAATTCACATCAGCCTTTTCCGAGCACACTGCAGGTTGAATATTGCACTGCGCTGAGTTGTTTGGCCAGAATCTCATTACAGCATTATGAGGTGAGAGGTGGAAAAGAGGGAATCTGGCCTTGACTGTTACTTGTTTTGTCTAAATAGGCTGACAATTTGCTTTATAGCAATGCTGGGATGGAGCAAAGGGCAGGAAAATCTGCACTTGAGAATCTGAGTCATGGGCTGCTACAACAGCCTGTTATCAGCTATTTACATAGCTTTTAAGCCTCAAGGGGAAGAGGACAACTGCTTTTTTTATTTGTGAAAACAATTTGAAATTGCTGAACATTTAGAATAACATACACAAAAACACATTTCTTGTCTAATTTTCCCTAAGTTCTCATGAGGCTAAAATATGACCAGTACTGCAGTGAGACAAATCAAAAAAATAAATCTGAAGAAGTCTGTGCAGATTTGAATGCCCATAGGAACCAGAAGAGGTGTTAAACAGCTTGAGAAGGCAAAGCAGGTTAAACATTCAGC
This sequence comes from Nesoenas mayeri, assembly GCF_963082525.1. NCBI lineage: Eukaryota > Metazoa > Chordata > Aves > Columbiformes > Columbidae > Nesoenas > Nesoenas mayeri. The sequence continues at coordinate 5,546,677 of NC_137562.1, forward strand.
TTCCAAACTTGGTCTCACAATTTTTCACTTCACAAAACACCACTTTACCCATTTTAATAGTAGCAGACACCAACTAAAAATCAGTAAACAGGATCATTTTGCATCCCTGTCTGTGTTACATTAATCGGCACAAGACACTGCACTTTCGATGGGCTAGCTGACTTCATCTGGTTTAAAAGTTGGATAGTCCTTTTGTCCTTTTTTCTCCAGAGGGACAGGTCTAAATCCGACTCCTCAGAGTGGGTTGCACTGAATGACAAATTAAATAGCCAGCTGAAATCTTATCCAAATGCCAAGCCTCAGGTACCTGAATGAATTGTTTGCATTTCACTGCAAAATAAATATCAGTCTAAGGGTAGAAGATGGTAACTTCTTCACAGACATGAGGAATGGAAACTTTGCTGGATACCAAAAAAGGTGACTTAAGTTAAATGTTAAAGCCTGTCTTTCAAACTGTGAATGCGTACGTGATAACGTCTCAAGGTACTAGTGATGGACTAGTTTATAAACTGCATATGGATTCCTCAAATAATAAACGGTCACTGTGTTATTCATTGCACATAATTTTTAATTTCAAGGAAATAAAATTTCCTGATACTCTTTTCCTGATATTTTAATTCATGTTCATCTTATCAACTACCCATATCTCACCTTCTTAATTTAAGCAACCTTGGAACATGATGTGAAAAAGCCAATGTACGAAATAACTGGGTCACTTAAAACTCTAGTTCACATGTCATGCCCTTAATTTACTATAATATAAAAAAATTACCTTAGCTGCTTTTGTGAATGAGGTTCATGATCAGTTCCCAGCTTCTCTCATTATATTTATGTACATGGCATTACTACATTTGTTATAATACTAAGTGATACAGCTTCCATCACGCATAGGCAATTGCCTCCCACTCTCACACAGGAACCAATTCCTACTTGTCCATTAGAAGTCATTATATTTTGGAACTATCACACTCATGATCCCCAAATTATTTGTAGATTAAGTTATTTGAAAAACGTGTAGTGAATTTGCTCTCATGCAATTTTTAAAACTTAGAAGACTTCTAAGATTTCTTCATGATCAAAACATTATTGCAGTGTGACTAAGACATTATTAAAAGTAAACTGTTACTGCATTCCTAATCAGATTTATCCTTACAAATGAACTTAACTCCTGAACTAGCTCTTCGCAGGTTCCCACAAGCATCAAGGGCAATGTTGGTAAACCACAGATTGAATAATTCTGCAATATGAATTTCTAGTTACAAAAACTGCATTTTATAGCTTACTATGGTTCTGTCACTGTTCCTACAGCACTGCAAAAACAAGAAATATTTTTACTTTAAAGGGTCAAATTATGGAAGAGAAAGTGTTATGTAAGGAAAAAAATGTCAAAATTGTAGTGTGCAACAATTAGAGCATTGCCGTGTTAATGTCATCTGTGTACTCAGGTGGTGCTGGTGTATAAATAGTTACAGAAAACACACTAGCAAATTGCTTTGGAGCAGTAATAAACATAATAAATACACAAACATAATAAATACAGGAAACTGTGTTCTGAGAAACTCTTCTTCTACAAAGCATTCAGAGAGAGGTAAGAACTAAAGGAAGTGTAAAACCCTAGAACTGGCAGCGCTGTTTGTTATGCCCAGAACAGACTCTGTTTTAATGAATGCAAAGCTCTCTCCCTCTTTTCCTCCAAGATGCTCCTTGAAACCCATCTGTTCTGTGGCACATGGCACTTCACAGGAGCCACCCAGTGTGCTGTCCCAGCACTGTACCAGCGTTGTCCTCTGCAGCTCCAGCTTGTGCTCCTCCACTGCAAGCTCTTCCGGAGGGAAAACCTCCTGTTGATCGGACACAGTTCTCCTATTGTCCTCAGCCCTGTCCATTTACATCACTGTAAAAACAACATGCCTGAAGAGGAAAAGGCTTAGCAACTAGGAAAAGATAAGTATTTTATTGCCAGAGCTTAGTGTTCAGATGCATTCTTTCAGTAGATTGATACAGTTATGCAATATTTACCCTCCCCTTACAGGGAGCAGCCTTGTTGGCGATGGCAAGGAGCCACCAATTTGGAAAACTGCAGCGACCGCAGTTACGAAAAGCCTCGGCATTTTGCAGGGCAGCAATCAGCCTGCAGATATTAAACCGTGTTCAGCAGCATTAACGTTGAGCGGTTGAAATCACCACAGTTATGCATTGATCCTGAAAATTACCCAATATGGACAGATCTTTCCCATCAACCAAAGCCTTACTGGTTGAAATGGAGCTGCCCATGGCACTGGGATTCACCTGCCAAGAATACCCTTCCCAACATCCACAATTCTCCCACAGCAGTGTTATACTTTAATGGTATTTTTAATTCTTACTTTTCCTGTGACAGTTCTAATATAGAAACAAGGTTACAAATGCAAGACCTTTGCCGTGTTTGCTGGAAGGCTTCTTGTGGTCTCAGAGGTGCTTTGGGAACTGGAAAAGCTCTCTGTTGGCACTCTGCCATGTACCATGAACTCTTGGCAAATTACCAGAGCTCTTCGAGATAAAGTCAGTAATTAAATAAACTGCCAGCAGTGTGACCCCATGCAGAACTGCAGCAGCGCTCCACTTTGATGTGCATGGAGACCTGGGGAGTACCCTGAAAAACTACAGACACTGCCTCCCCTCCACATTCACAAGCATAAATAAAGTCGAGGGCACTGAAAAGGCAGTTGTCCTCCTTAGGGGGCTACCTGGAAAGCCACACCAAAAAGCTGCTGGGGTCACGCTCCCACAGCTCCCTCTAGAAGGGTGCTGGATGGTTTTCTGTAATAATAACCATCCAGTTATTGCTGCTGGTCCAACTGCATCATGTGAGGAGAATCTTCAGAGATACAAACAAAGCTCTTTAGCAGCCAAGTGAAGAAACCTGTAATTTTACAATCAGGAAGCCACATTGATAGTGATCATCAAGTACATCAACACCCTGGCTCCTGTCAGCAATAGTGTGGCCAGCAGGACTCGGGCAGTGACCATCCCCCTGTACGTGGTTCTGGTGAGGTCACACCTCAAATCTTGGGGTCATTTTGGGCCGCTCATGACAAGAAAGACCTTGAGATGCTGGAGAGAGTTCAGAGAAGGGTGATGAGGCTGGTGAGGGAGCTGGAGCACAAGTGTGAAGGGAGAAGCTGAGAGATCTGGGGGGTTCAGCCTGGAGGAGGCTGAGGGGAGACCTTCTGATCTCTGCAACCACCTGAAAGGGGGCTGTAGCATGGAGGGTGTTGTTCTCTTCTCCCACGTAGCAAGCAACAGCATGAAAGGAAATGGCCTCAAAATGCACCAGGGAAGGCTGAGATGGGATATTAGGAAACATTTCTTCACGGCAAGGGTTGTGAAGCAGGAACAGGCTGCTCATGGAAATGGTGCAGTCACCATCCCTGGAGGGGTTTAAAAGATGTAGAGACGAAGGTCTTAGGGACATGGTTCAGTGCCAGACGTAGGTTATGGCTGGACTCTATGATCTGAAGTGTGTCATCCAACCAAAATGATGATACGATTCTATCACTACTGCCATTACCTTTCAGACATGTTGAGATTCTAAGCCTTTAGTAAATACTCCAGCTTTTGCAACATCTTTTATAGCACTTAAAGTTGTATGTCCCTGTTTCATAAACGGAGCAACTCAAAAGCATCCTGAGAGCAAAGTAAATCACAGAATCACAAAATGTCAGGGGTTGGAAGAGACCTGGAAAGCTCATCCAGTGCAACCCCCCCCATGGAGCAGGAACACCCAGATGAGGTTACACAGGAAGGTGTCCAGGCGGGTCGGAATGTCTGCACAGAAGGAGACTCCACAACCCCCCTGGGCAGCCTGGGCCAGGCTCTGCCACCCTTACTGGGAATAAGTTTCTTCTCAAATTTAAGTGGAACCTCCTGTGTTCCAGTTTGTACCCATTGCCCCTTGTCCTGTCACTGGTTGTCACCAGAAGAGCCTGGCTCCATCCTCCTGACACTCATCCTTTATATATTTATAACCATGAATGAGGTCCCCCCTCAGCCTCCTCTTGTCCAGCTCCAGAGCCCCAGCTCCCTCAGCCTTTCCTCACACGGGAGATGCTCCACTCCCTGCAGCATCTTGGTGGCTGCGCTGGACTCTCTCCAGCAGTTCCCTGTCCTGCTGGAACTGAGGGGCCACAACTGGACACAACATTCCAGATGTAAATAAATGTGACATAGCTAGATACATTTTTTTCAAAACGCAAGATAGATAAACACAGCTTTAAAATTTCACAGCAAGGAAGAGGCGGCTTTCCATAAACATAATTCACAATTGACCCCGCCCGGCGGGGTGGGTGCTCGGCTCGTCAGGCCTGGCCGCCCGCCCCGCTCGGCGCGCAGCGCGGTTGCCGTTGCTATGTACGGGCTGGTGCGGCTGCGCCCGCCCGCGCTGCTCTGCGCCTGGGGCGGCGGTTCCCGCCTCGCCCGCGTCGGCCTCCGCCCGCCGCTGCCCCCGGTAACGCTGCGATCCGCCGCCGGCAGCTCTGCCAAGGTAGGTGAGCGGGGAGAGGGGGCCTGGGCGCCCCGCTCTGAGCGCTGCGCTGTGTGAGGGGGAAGCGCGGCCGCAGGGCCCGGCTCTGCAGGGAGATCACAGAGTCATTTCGGTTGGAAGAGACCCTCAGGGTAATAGAGTCCAGCCATAACTTAACTCTAGCACTGAACCAAGTCCCTAAGAACCTCGTCTACGCGCCTTTTAAAATGCTTTCTCAGCAAAACGTGCTCCTCGGGGCTGGGAGCAGGAGCAGACAGGCAGCTAAGGCAGTTGTGCAAATGGCAAAGAATTCATGGCACAAAGCAGCTCATTTGAATGCATTCGGAGCTCTGCTTTTCTCTTTTCGCTCTGGCAAATCCTATTTTGAAACACGTATTTAGAATCATAGAATCACTTCAGTTGGAAGAGACCCTCAGAATCGAGTCCAACCATAACCTCATAACCATGTCCCTAAGAACCTGGTCTACACGCCTTTTAAACCCCTCCAGGGATGGTGACTCCACTGCCCTGAGCAGCCTGTTCCAGTGCCTGACAGCCCTTTCCATGAAGAATTTTCTCCTGATATCTCTTATCCTGTCACTTGCTACTCAGGAGAAAAGACCAACACCCTCCATGCTCCAACCTCCTTTCAGACAGCTGGGGAGCGGATCGTAGATTAAAGCACAAGTTATCCTGGCCTGGGAGCGTTTTCCACCTTTTGGGGGTGTTTTCACATCCTGTGCTGTGTGTGTTTGGGGGGGGGGGGGGTGTTTTCTCTATGGGCTGCGGGATTTAGCACTTCAGGTGAGTCAGGAATACAAAAAGGGGTTTTAGGGATTCACACAGACACAGAGGATCCCAGGTGGGTGTTGCAGGGAGCAGCGCCCGGCCCGGCTCTGGGCGAGATAAAATACCAACCGCCTCCGGTTAATTGTGTGTGTCCCTGTGCTTTCAACGTTCTGTTCATATTTTGGAGTTGGGAAGGAAAAATTTTTGTGAAGTATCATTCCTTGGTGTTTTGGTTTTAATTTGAATTAACTCGGGGAAAAAGCAAATGAAGGCTTTATACCCAACTGGTGTTTGCACTGCAGTACATGAGCAAATCATCCATGTGCTGGGTTTCTGCAGGAGACAGGGACCTGCTTTACACCCGTGTGTGCCACGATGTTGAATGAGGGCTTTCCATACAAAGCCTCATTTACGGTTTAATTTCTATAGCTTATTTTTCAGGTTAATTTCTTTAACCTCTTTACAGAGCACAACATGTTTCAGATTTGGTTTCATGCCTTAGTTCATCCAGAAGCTGAATCCTCGCATAAATGATGTGAATAAAATTTGCTTTCTAGCAGAAATATTGTAGCAGAATTATATGGAAAATAAGTACTTTTCTTTGCCAAGTTGTATGTTATTCTGGATGTGACTGTACTGGGTAGTCTACATAATGTCTGCTGAAGTGGTGCTTTGTTAACATCTTGCTTCTATACCATTCAGAAATTGCCTGATGTGTGCCTGAGAGTGTGAGTGAATGGAGTTGTGCTTGCAAAACACAAACAAGGTGTTTTTCAGTCCTTATGATCCATCTCGCAAGTGTGGCTGAAGAGCCAGAGTTCTTCTGAGGCTTATGTATCCCTGTGCATCATCAGCTCCTGTTTTCCTGGCAGCCGTCTGAAGAAAATCGTCATGTTTGCTCCTTAAATAGACAATGATCATTTTTGTTTGGATGAAAAATTCACTATAAGCTTTAAATCTTAATGCACCTTCTTTACCTTCATTGCACTATCAGATTGCTCTGGAGTATATTTTAGTATGAAGTTCTGCACTTTGAATTTACCCAGATATAAAACCTGTCAGTAAATTTTACTGTGACAAATATTTTCAGCGAAGTTGGGCTATTTCTGCCAGCACTGGTGTATCTGTGTAGCTGCTGTCTACACCATGACAACAGCAGCAATTCCCCGGTTCTTCCTTTCTACAGGGGGTGATTTATAGGAACTGAAATGTTGAACCTATTCTATGAGTAAGTTGTTAGTAAGCCAGCATCAGTCTGGTATCATGTAGGCTTCCAGTGCCATCAGCTGCTTAATCTTGAACAAAAAGCTGTTACAAGAATTCACTGTGTAAAGCTGAGCAGTGGGTGTTAGCAAAGATCTGTGTGGCATCTCAGTCTCATCTCTCAAGCAACAGTGTGGGTGTGCCTTGGCACACATTTGGATCAAATGGAAGACTGGGACTACGATAACACTTTTGAATTATGAAACTTGCATTGTGTAAGAACTTGCACCGAACTCATGTGAATGGGAACGGGGAGCTGGCATGGGCTCTGCCACAGGCATCTGATGTAAAAGAGCAAAAGCATGTTACTGTCTTTCCCAAAGCATTCAAAACAGCACCATGTACAAGCCACTTCTTTGATTATTTCACGTTGGTTCAACTGACTAGAATATGATATGTGCTTAATGCTAATAAATACATTTCTTTTCTCTTTTAGGATGCAGGTGTATCACCCGAAAAGGCGGCCACAGGTCCCAGTGGTGAAAACAAGAAACTCAACAAAACCCAGCAGCTGAAACAAGTTTTTAAAGAATATGGTGCTGTAGGGGTTTCATTCCATGTTGGAATTTCATTAGTATCTCTAGGAATCTTCTACCTGGTTGTGTCAAGGTGAGGTTTGTACAGTTGTCTGTAGCCTCTAGTTAATGGTTTAGCCAAGAAAAATATTTTACCATTATGCTTATTTCTGGAAGAAGATGTACTCTATGCCTGCGTGATCCATACACAGTAATCTTTTGAATTTTTAGTCTAGACAGATGCATAAATAGAATTAATCTCCTATCAGGCTTGAAAGTAGAGGTACACGATCTTTTTGCATAGGTTCACAGTCCATGGTGAGCAGGTGAAAACAGCAGAGGCTGCACAAGAGTAACAAGGCAGATGAGAGAATTTTTGTTCTGCAGAGATATCTTTTGTTCTCAAGCAGTAGCATGGTCCGTACAGATACAGCCATACAAAAGTGCTGGAGCTTAGAGATAAATTTATTTTTCTGGGTGTTGAACTCAGTTTCTGCAGTTGAAACTGCAGAAGGTGACAGCCACTAGAACAAGATTTTAAAAGAAATTGTATGTGTGGCTTCTGGTGGGAATGCAACAGTTCTGTCTGTAGGGGATGAGGTATCTCAGTTGAGGATACAGGGAAACACATGGTTTCTCAAAACATTCCCTGCTGCTCACTGTTGAACTCCAGTGGGAATATGTGAATGCCCGGTTTCTCTTGTTGACTACATCGTGGCACAGGGTGAGAATGACATTTTTTTCTTCAAGTACGGTTTGGTTCCCAGTCACAAGACACTATACTGGCCAGTGAAGGGGGAAGAGTTTCAGTAACAGCTTCTCTTGGAAAATTACTCCAAACATAGGAACCGTGAGGAAAACTGCTATGTTTATAGAGAATGAAAGTATTAATGAGTCTGGTGGATAACACTTATTTGAGTTTGTAGTACCTCCTTCACTTGCTAGGTTCTAGGTAAGATACTCATCATTTTAACAGCTTGTACTCCTCTGTTAGAACACGTTAAGCCTAACAAAAGGTACCTTATTTGCTTTAGGTTGATCTATATCTATGTGATAAATTTCATCAAGACACAGAATAGACCTTATTGTAAATTTTGGGAAAATTAATTTCCAACACAAATTCACAAACTTGTAAGTTTGTTTTTAAATTCAAAAGTAGAGAAATAAATTCTTTTCTCTGAGAGTGTTGTCCCTGCACATGCTGCAGCTATACAATTGTAAAACTAAGAACGTATTTGACTTCACAGGGAACTTGTCAGTTTAAGAAAAAAAAAGTGGATCTGAAAATATTGCCTGTGTTGTTGCTACAAAAGTAACTTGAGTTGCTACCGCTGAAATAATTAATTGCTTTTAATATTTAACAATATCTAAACATAAATTCCAGAGTTGGAAGCATGCCATATTAAATTCTCTGAAAAAAATAGCACTTTTAATTTATATTCTTTAGTGTGCAACCTTAAAATAAACTAAAAATCTTGTTTTCTTTTTCCCCAGTGGTGTGGATATGACTGCAGTTCTCTTCAAACTTGGGTTCAGTGAATCATCGGTGCAATCTAAAATGGCTGCTGGCACAAGCACGTTTGTGTTGGCGTACGCTATTCATAAATTGTTTGCTCCAGTCCGAATCAGCATTACTATAGTTTCTGTGCCATTTATTGTCCGATACTGCAGGAAGATTGGTTTCTTCAAACCTCCCACCCCAAATCCATGATGATTTCTTACTGGTTTTTAAGTGCTCTATACCCACGTAGCTTTTCAGATTGCTGAATTTCTTTAAAAGATTTATTTGGATTCATGGTAATGCTGACCTTCTCTTGCATTTCTGACTTGTTCTTTCAGGTAAAAGTGACACTGTGAAGTGTTGTCTTTATCTTCTTTCCCTTTTGCCACCTCTTCTTTAGAAGAACTTGTTAAAATGGTATCTGGTTTCCACTGCAAGTGGTAATATAAATGCTTGACAATGAGCAGTCTCTTTAGAACACACACTTCTGGGTCTTTATAATTTAGCTTTTGGGGCCTTAATTTTTTTTCTTGTCAAAATAGAGCAGCAGCATTAGTTTATTACAGTGTAGTTGGGAAACAGTAAAATTATCTAATAGTCTGTAGAATAAACAATATCCTACTATATTAATAGTTCTTTTGATAAGTGTACATATTGGAATCTAAGGTGGTAGGTGGGTGTTTCTTTTGTTATAAAAGGCATATATTGTGACCCATCTTTGCAATACAACACACATGTTGAACTAACTTAAGTGGGAGTACCTGTGTGCATAATTATTGCACAGCAATAATGGGTTTAGACAGAATAGGTGATGCACTGTTCTGAAACTACAGCTCCTTTGTGGTGCTTCCATGTTTCAAGATTTTATTGTTTGAAAATGTGTTTTATTTATAGGCTAGGAACAGGCCTTACTAAAGTATTTCTTTGCCTACACACTCAGAAGGAATCCTGAGTCTACTGAAATCAGTGTAACCAGAATTACCTCCTATGTGAACATATTCCAAAGATCACCAAGTCAGAGGCAAGGTATCTGTGGGGTTTTTAATGTACCAAGGTCTGGCTTTGTACTACAGACACGTTTTTGTATGAAAACTAACCCTAGCAGCTTTCTGCTGCTGTGAATGTCACTCAAATTCACATCTGAAGTCCAGACATTACAATTCAGAGCTTCTCAAGAGCAATTCCCGGGCTTTTGTCTGGCAGACTGTTGACTATACCAATTAGAAGTGCTTTTCATATCCCTATTTAGACACTGTTCCTGTTAGAATGTAGTTACGCAGGTATATATATATATATATATATATTCACATACCGCCTCTCAGTTAACCTAAAGACTGGATCCCAAAACTAGGTACTCAGTGAAACATTCTGCGGTAAACCTGGCTGTCAGACTTTGGACTATGAATTAGCTTGAGCCAGACCTGCCAGGCTTTGGCCCTGTTCCTCCTTCCAGGTCTGCTCTTGTTACATTGTCTTTCTCTTTGTGCTTACACTTACCCCAAGATGAGACTGACTGATCTGCTCATACAGGAATCTGATTAAAGTCAAGTAGCAAGAAATTACCCTGGTGATCAGGGTAATTTTTTTTTTTTGGCTGAAATTTTGTAAACTGAGAGGAAGAAATAATGTGGTTAGAATGAGAGTTGGCTGAGGGAGGGAAGGAGGAACAATGATTCCTTTTAGTTGTGAGCAACCTATTACCTCCACTCAACCATAACATTAAATTGCACCCCAACTCCTTTCACGTTCAGAAAGTCCAACCCAGAGGCTGATTGGATGCTCTGAGGATCCTCAGGCTCACAAGTGAGCAGGTTGTGCTCTAGAAGATGACTCACAGCCACATCTATCCTTGTACCTCTGGATTATTGCTACCCCTTGGTTAATCAGAGGCTTTCTATAAGACAGGGCAAACTCTGCCCTGTGGAAGCAGAGTGTAGAGACTGATACCTGGGAACAAAGAGCCACTTGACAACAGCTTGGGCTCAGTGGGACTGTGCTGTTAAGCCTAAGGGAGGGTTTAGTGTCCTAAGATGGAAACAGTTGGAGCAGTGAACAGGTACACATGCTAGAGGCTTGATGCACAAAACAAACACATCCATGCATAGCCTAAATGAAAGAATGCACTACATAGTTAAACACTGCTCAAAATACCAGCCTTAGGAGCAGGATGTACTGAGAATGAGCTTCATTGTGGTCTCGTGCCATGGGAGCTGTAAGCTGTGTCACTAACAGAGCTTATGTCACACACAGCTGCTCAGTTTGCTTGTGAAATGTGGAGCCAGTGCACAGGAGGAAGGGCTGGCAAGTTCATTTGGATGAGCTGCTTATTCAAAAAACACACCCAACAAAACACAAACTGGACTTTTCCTGTTTGATGCCAGCTTTGCAGCACAGCTGCTGAAGCCGGCAGCTTGTCCAGGGTACCAGTTGCAGCTCACTGCTACCTGATCCAGTTCTAATTAGAGCATAAGTTTCAGATCAGTTTGACCCTCAAGGAAGCTCTGCCTTTACCCTTGCCTAATCTGATTGTTATACCTGAGATGTGGGTGGAAGCTTATTGCTGAGTGTTTTGTAGGTAAAAACTGCAATATGTACACAGCAGTTGAAGGGCACAACAACAGTACTTGTTCTTTCCTATTACCTACTGCATTTTAGAACAGCTCAAATATTTTAAATTTTAAGGGACAGTCAGCATTTCTCAAGAATAAGTTTTACTTGGGCCTATTCTTTTTTTCCTTTTCACAGAAGCCTTGCTGTGGTTTGTTTATCTTTTTCCTTCCTACATGGCATCTCTGTATCAGTTTAAGACAAAGAATTCTAGGATAACCATGAGGCATCCTTGCTTTCTTCATTTAGTCAGTCACTTCTGATAATGATGTTTTGTTTACAAAGCAGGAATCTTTTAAAAAGAAGTGCACCCAAAAGTTAAGTCACCAGCACTAACTAGAGATTTTCTTGCAGTAAAGAAACAGAGCTCCATTTAAATGATGACCAGAATTCAGATTACCTGTTAAGATAAATATGGTTGTATAAACTACTGGCAATTAGTTTAGATTAAGTTTTTTGCAAAGTATGTGTTAAATTAATTTGGGAATATATTTTGAATTCTAGAATCTTTGCTTGTAAAAGGACCATTTTTAAAAATTATTTGTAAAATAGTGAAGATGATCTTAAAGTCTTATAATGAAAATATAATAAATTGATTTCTCTTAGTATGCTTGAAGTGTTTTACTGGAAAATAGTTGGTTTGTATGTTTTCTTGGTGAGTGGTCTGAGCCTTGCTGCATTTTACAGCACCAGATATTAAGATTAGTTCCTATTACATATCCCATTTGCCAACAGTACTTTCCAGATCTCTCTTAAAGGTGCTTTCAGACTCTGTTCTTGGAATAACAGCATCAAAAAAAGCAGGCTTAGCTTTCAGTGGTTGTAAAAAAACAAACCAAAAAAAATCTATACAGTTAAGCAGCAACACATTTGGTACTTACCTTGTAATCCTGTGTTGTGATTATAGATTCATAAGTGACCACATGGACTTTGTGGTACCATCACTTTGAGCAAGAACTTTATACCAGCTTCCTTTTTGACAGAGATGGGAACTAAACTCATTTTGTGATCAATAGATGAGTCAAGCTGTACTGATGACAAGGACAAGTGGTTAAGAGACAGCCAGTAGAAACGATAAATGCCATAAGGAACCCTGATGGTGGCAGTATATAACAAATCTTTATTTTTAATGTTGAGTGCTTACATTTAAAACAGACAAAATAGTGGACACATCATTTTTAGGACACTCAGAAATGCATTCACCTCACTCAGTCACAGGTGACACCACAGGTACGATACCCTTAGCAGCCCAGCGAGTTCGGAGGCAGATGTCTCCAGGACATTGCACTGTTCAACAAATGAGAGCCACGGCTTCCTCATCTTGTTGGAACACTGAACCATTACCAGGACAGACCACGTGATAAAAAGCCTTAAACAGCTTAATACTTAGATCAGCAAACCTGGCCCACATGTAACTGGATTTCAAGTATTAAGTATTCCACAACCCCCAGCTAAAAGTCAAATAACTTTCCATTGCAGTTAGAGTTTAAGATGACAGCCAACCCAAAGATTGCCATTGGGTCCCAAAACATGCTTTTCCTGTTGGAAGCATGACAGTAGTCAGAGTACAAGACTCCTCTTGTCAATCCCATGAGGTTACCCCTGCTAAGACTATGTTCTGGATGGAGCGACACCGTCACTCTTTCTGCTGACAGGCATCTTCGTAGAGTTTGCTGTAACCCAGGGATGGAGAAGTACTTCCTTCAGGGGCAGTCGATGGAATGGGTTATGCTTGAGAAGCTTTGAAATTAAATCTCTTGCACCTTGTGTTATAAATGGAGGAAACTTGTACTCCACCTAAGGAAAGGGAAGGACACCAAAGATGATGTAAAAGTTCTTTGGCAATTACCAAATTAGAGAGAGAAAGGGCTCTACCCTCCAAGGTACATCCAGAAAGGAAAAGTATTTCAGTCTCACTGACTATGCACCTCTTAATCCTGAAGAAAACAAAAGTTCTCACTGCTTGTAGAAGTTTAATTAGTGTGTTTTTCTATGTACTTCAAACAAGATTAGTTTGCTGGAACCTTTCTAGAGTATGCAAAGGGAAAAGTTAAGCTTATGTATTTTTGCTAACACCTTGAATGTTAAATATTCATTTTATAAATTAGGAAAGGAAATACTTGGAGAACACTCACTGATTTATGAAAGAGAAGTTCAGATGCAGGCAGAAACAGAGTGGAACTAAGGAAGTCAGACAAGGTACCTTAAGCTCTCTTACTCTACTGAATGACTGAAAACAGTTTCAGGGATCGAGTTTTATGCCTGTCATTGTGTTCCTACAGTTCGAGTTATAATACATGTCATTCTTCAAGGTGACCATTTGTTAAGCTTCAATAAAACAGAACTGAAAGGCAGCATAATTCAGCTGTTGAAATAAGTGTTGGCACATACCCTAGAAATGGCTCTGTAGGTTTCCTGGTAGGTCGCTGCTTCAAAAGGCGGCTTCCCAACAAGAAATTCATAGCACAGAACTCCCAGGCTCCAAATGTCCACCTTTTCATCATGCGTTCTTCCCTCAATCATTTCAGGAGGCAAGTAGTCAAGTGTCCCACAGAGAGTTGTTCTCCTGAAGAAGAGTCCAAGTTAATCATCTACTGATTGTGGCAATTTAAAGATCCATTTCAAGAGCCAGATAAAAGCTAATCCTGGAAATCAGCTGCACCTCAGTCTACCCCGGAGAGACTCAGCACCACCAGAACACCTGGTAAAGAGGTTCCACCAGTAAATTTTTTACTTTTGCTTTAAAGCACCTTTAGTCACTGCAATCAGTCTTATCTTTTTCTTGCTATTCTTGCTATTATTCTCTTCTCACTTGCTAGATCAATAGTCTTTGTCAGGTGCAATTCAGACTAATTAAGGAAACATCATAAGTATATTGCTATAGTGTGAAGTCTGAACACAAGTGCTGCTCTGCCATATCTCAGGGACCATTACAGCAGTACCCCAGCCTGCTTCACTTGGGGCAGGTTCAGCAAGTTTTGAACTATACAAGCTGAAAAAAAAAAAAACAAACCAAACACGCTACCACCACTCCCTCCTCTGCTCTATCAGTTGACTATTAAGACCTTTTGCTGCAGTGGCCCTGTTGTTCAAGAATTTCCACGCCCCCACTCTGTTTTAGGAAGTTCACATTTACCTCCATTCCACAACTACAAGTGTGACAAGAAAGCTAACATTTTCACAACAGCAGTATTTCACTGCAGAAGATATATATTGCATTCTCACCTAGAGGATGGAGCATGCACAGACCATCCAAAGTCAGCAATTTTTAATTCTCCATTTGAGCCAAGCAGCAAGTTTTCTGGCTTGATGTCTCGGTGAATCACATTCTTTGAATGACAGTATGATAGGGCATCCGCTAGTTCTGTGACATACTGTATTTAGAAAGAGAACAAATCTTTAAAGACATCATTGGTCTAGCTTACCTGGCTATAGTATAGCCTTTTCTAGGCATAATTAATAGTTTAAGTGAGAGCAATTATTCCTTAAATCCTTGAAGTCTGGCAATACAGGCTTTGCCTGAAGTGACCAAGCACTTGCAATATTGAGCAATGCTGCATGTAGGTGTATTAGCACCGAACAGTAATTTGTAATTAGGAATAAATTGAGAAGGCAAGCACACAAGCAAACTAGCATTACAGGAATCTCAGTTTCACACTACAGAATAAAGAACTTTCTCTGAAGAGCTAGCTTTATGCTGCAGGTATTCCACATGTGAAGAGCAAGTAATGTATAAGAAGCTAGAACAACCTACAGTAGCAGTTCTTTGCTCATCAAACTTGGTAAGCTTCTGAAGTTCTTTGTAGACTTCTCCACGAGGTGCATACTCCAGAATAAGGTAGACTCTTGTAAAGTCATGGAAGTAGCCATATAATCTGAGAATGTTGGGGTGCCTGCAAAAAGATGTACATATTCTTCTGAACAAGGTATTCATCCATATGACTCTAATTTCCCTTTCCTGCCTTCCCCCATTCAAAGCAAGCATAGGAACTTCAACATCTTGTGTTTCTCCAGCTCACAACGCATCCATTGAGGGAGCTTCATAGCAGATAGATGGCATTTATTAAAGCAACTAGCCATGAGTTTGGCTAATTCATGTCATCTTAAACATGCCTTTCTACAGCAGCTAGAAGAGCTGATTATCATTCAAGGTGCCAATTCCTATGGGGTTTAGAATTTCAACTTAAGCACTTCCTGCAAAAACTAGTTTATTCAGCAAGTTAGGCGTATTTTCCAGAAACAAAAACCAGAAACAAGCTCAGACTCTTAAGAAATTGCAGTTATCCATGTAAATCCAAGCAGTAGACGAGGGTTTTTTTGTAATAGGAAGATGTTACTAGAGGTTAGTTCATTGCATGGTAGACAAAGGTAAATACTGGTGCAGAAAGGCAAGAATCCTAACTAGCAATTTCAAGATGTCACATGTTTAAAAAGAAACTTCTATTTTCTTCAGAGTATCATAAACAAGGTTACTTTGTTTATTTGAACATTAAGTGAAGAGTGTAACAGGTCACTAAACTTTACCTAAGATGGGATTGTATTTCAACTTCTCTTCTTATCTGATGTTCTACACAGGCTTCCTCTACTTGTGTTTTAAAAAGGACTTTCAGTGCAAGAATAAATTTACTCCGCTTTTCACGTGCCAGGTACACATTTCCAAATTTTCCTTTCCCCAGAGGACGACCAACTTCGAAATCCTCAAGACACCATTGCCTTCTGCAAGAGAAAAAGAGAGAGCTGAGTACTTGGGTGGGCTTTGACTCCTAGGTTCACAATCTATAATGTTCCCATTCAATAGATACTTAGTGATCTGAACCAGATTTTAGTCTTCAAGAGAACACCAAGAGGATAAAATATGCACTGAGACTTTTCAAAAGAAAGTTCGGAAAGTTTCTCTCTTCCTTTCTAAAGCTTATGCACAGAGATACCAATGTCAACCACACTACAACAAAATCAAGTGTGTCTAGCAAGCCAGGCTTGTTTCAACACACTGAATACAGACATATTACTAGTGCATGTCAGAACTGTTCAGGGTCGTCATGCTACAAATTAACTTCAGCCTTAGACTCCAGTCTCTTACAGGTCTGAAGGAGGCTTTGTTTTCACATATACATCTTGTGATCAGAGCAGTAGCTATCAGTGTTCTCTCCTAGGAAGAGTTGTTTTTCATTTAGCCAGAAGTTTTTAGATTACAGGAAGTCTTTGTTTCCGAGAATTATCAGGGCAGAGTAAACTTTCCCAGTTTCATATGTTGTCTCTGTGAAGTGTAGGGCCACTGGTCTCCATAACCAAGGGGCTCAAGTAGCCTCAGCTTAACTACAACTTAGTTGCAGCACGAAATCCCAGAAGTTAAAACCAAACCTAATCCAACATGACTAGAGGGATTTAGGCAAGCAACTTACTTTTTAGTCTCTTCATTTTTCTTTTTAGCTGTTTCTTCATTTTGTTGTTTAGAGGTGCTTTCTCCTTCAGTACTTTTTGCTATGTATAGAGAAGTAGATCAACTTTATGTACCAGACCCATGAACACAACACAAAAATTCACACAGGAGCAAATCTAACTGTGCAGTATCTGCAACAGCTCTTAGAATATATTCAATGATGTTATAGCAACCTAGAATAGCTTACTATTGGCAAAGCAGCACAGCAGTTATCAGTGCTACCAAAATGTAATTTTAAAAGCTTTCTTGAAATAAAACATTAAGCTCCGCCACCCCCCCAAAAAAATAATTGTTGTGTATAAGAGATTAACATGAATACTGGAATAACTGTCACATATGAATCCCAATTACATTCATTCATAACTAACAAGCATCTGAAAATTTTTAAACACCCATGTTGGCTCTAAATGAGTAATTCTGGCAACAAGGATGGTGCAGTAACATCTAAGCTGCAGCACATGCTGCTATTCTGTTTTGAGGCAAACCCAAGTATTAACACTTCTCTACAGGACTGTTCCCACATCATCAACATCAGCTTCGGGTTTTCTGCACTGCTCTCTGCTTCATAGAACAGAAGTATCTCAAGTGTCACTGCTGCATAAATACATGTAAATAATCTTCAGAATTACCAGGTACTGGAGCCTGTTGAGGCTTTTCATTGTTCTTGCTTGGAGCTTGAGCCGTAGCAGTTGTTTGTGCCAGAAGTCTTGGTCGGGGCTGCTGGGTTGTCTGATTATGAGACAGTTTTTGGTTTGACAGTACAGGTTTTTGTGATTGCACAGGAACTCGCTGGGCAAAGTTTGAAGAACATGGAACACGTTGTGCTTGCACGCCACTGTTGAGTACCCGGCTTTGTGCAGAACACTGAGATACAGGAACACGTTTCGGGCCATCCTCAATGGGATTAGCAACCTTCAAAAAGAAAAGATTATATATAAATTGTAGAACAGCATACCAGAGATCGTATGGCTCCGTTCAGCACAGCAGAAAAAGAGCCACGAAGCACATTAACAGAAGATGTTCAAGTAGTGTGATCTTATGGCTTATCAATGAAAACATTTTTAAATGTCTACATTGACAAGAAAGTTAGCAGTTTTCTTCAATAGCATACTTATTTATAGCTAGCAGAAGAACTTTTCCACACACTTCTGAAGAACGTCAGCCAAAGGTGGCAAGAGAGCAGATCTTTGCTATAGAAACATACACTGTTTGGAGTCACTGCTTCCTTCAGTGTTGTTTGTCTTACATATCCTGCACTGCCATGGGAGTTCAACAGAACGAAACAAGTTTATTTAGTCAGGTTCAGCTATCTGCTTTTAATCTTTTGCTCCCAGTAAGGGAAAGTAGTTTAGGCTTATATTTAAAAAATTCTAAGTTGTTCTAGGATACTTTGCCTACAGAGAAGTTCAAATGCTTCTCACTTTTTTGACCCTCTAATGTCACCTATGCAACGATTCATACTTTTTTTTATTCCCCTGGATATTATTTAGTCTTCTAGTTCAATTCACTAAAAATAATGTATTGACAGCTTAATTAAAAAGAGGCTTTGCTTATGCTATGCTGAAATCTTCCCAGGACCTGCTTGATTTTAAGCTAAAATAGAGAGAAAGTGCCTATATTTACATATAGAAAATAATATGTAACCAGGATAGTCTTGACATGCAGAGGCATGTCAACAGTGACATTAACACAGTGCTTGCTTTTGCAAGCTATATCTGGAATAAGTTGGCTACATGCATTTGCTCTCTCCTTATGCTATACTTAAAATATGAGGAGGATTTCTCAGTTCAAGTATGGCACACTAATATTAACAATAATTTAAAAAATTAAGTTCACTCCTTGGCAATTATTCCCTGCACCCATAAAACGTTGTTTCAGAACAGTTTTTCCCCATTTTGCAATTTAGTAGAGTAAATAACTACAACATACAGTCTGAAACCCATAGCTCTGGTGTGATCAGGAGAAAAACACCCACCAACACAATAAGTCACTCACTTTGGCAGCGCGACCGGAGCATCGAGAATGGTTCTCTTTTGTATTCTTGTCCATAATGCCCGGGAGGAAGAGCTTCGCCTACAGGTAAGACGTAGCGAACAGGGATCAGTTCTACTGAACACGCGGCCCCTTCCTCCGCAATTCCAACCCGGGAGGCCCCGCGGCAGGGCCCGGAGCGGCCCGGACTGGCCCGTCCCGCCGCAGCACACACTGCCCCGCAACCGCCAGCCTGCACTCACAGCTCTCCCCGGCCAGGCCCAGCCCCGCCAGCACCTCCGGCGAGCAGGCCCCCTCACATCGCGGCCCTGCCCACGTCCCCACCGCGCAGCCCAGGCACCACTCACCCTCAGCTCCGCTCCCTCCGACCGCTGCGGCTGTTTGAATTCAAACCGCCCTCCCTTAAATACCCTTTAAACTACCGCCTCTCGCCATTGGCCCCTCTCCCGCCAGCCGCGCCCGCTGATTGGTTCTTTTTCAACCGGCCCGCTCGCCGATTGGCTCTCTGCACGCTCCGCTCGTTGCGAGGCCGAGCCCCGCCGCCGTGAGCCTCTGGGGCGCATGCGCAACGGCAGCCTGCTGCGTATCCCGAGCCGGTCCCCCCGCCCGCCCCGAGGGCGGTGTTTGCGCTACTTGCGTACTTTACGTACCGTCTCTCCGCCGCTGGCTCCTTCCGTACTCCAAGTGCGTGGATCGGCGCCCGCTCACACACTTTTCTCCGCGAAGTCTCTGCCTGGCCGGGTCTTCCGTTACGCAAATCGCGTACGCCCAGACCACCCACCTGTGGCAACGCTACAACTATCGTCCCCTCCTCACAGCCACCGAGGCCTCGCAGCGCGTCGGCGGCGGCAAGGGCCTCAGGTTAGTCCCGCATCCTGCCAGGCACCGGCCTCTTCCCTCTGCTCCTCCACACACGCACCCGCCGGCCCGGGCCGAGGGAGAGGCGGTGCTGCCACCTCGCGTGGAGCCGAGCGCGAGTGGGGCCGGGGGCCATTGTGTCCAGCCAGCCGAGGTAGGTGCCCCGGGTGGCAGCTCGCAGCCCCGAGCAGCGGGCAGCAGGGCGGAGGGGTGCAGCAGGCCTCTGCCTCGCCTGCACCCGGACGTGCGGCCCCGGGCAGCGCTCCACGTGCCGCCAGCTCTTGAGGACAAGCGCCGAGGGGACACCTGCCCCGGCACACCCAGCGCACCTGAGGCACCTGTGCCAGCCCCTCGTGTCCCGCCAGCGGTGACCTGCAGCCCGTGGCACCTTCTGCAACCGCGCAGGTTCTTGAGACGCAGCCGGACGACACGGTCAGTGAGTGCTGTTTGTGAGCAGCAGCGTCGAAGGAGCTGCTGTGCTGTCTGAGCTGCCGAGGGGTCCTGCTCACACCCGTGAGGGGACCTTGGCCGCCGAGCGACGGGCGGCTGCCAAAAACAGGTTCGGTACTTCGGGCCTTTGAAGAACCTTGATCGGAGGCAACTTTTAACTGTCCCTGCGGTGCTGAAAACAAGTGCGAAGGCAACCCTAAGTGTGTGTGTTGGTGTTTACAAGGGATTCAGGATAGGGAAAAAGAAGATGTCGGGTCGGCGTGTCGCTGCGGCGTGTGATAGACGTCAGCTGCCACGGGGCGTGGGTAGCATGGCATCCCCCCTGCTTGACCCACGGCCGCTTCGACTGCCGTTTCTTGAGGCTGACGTGAGTAGGACGCTGGGGGGGTGGCGGTGAGCGCTGGGGACAGGCGCCCAGCCCGCTCTGACACCTTGCGAGGCGCTTGCGGCTGCGCTGCCCGGGCGGCTGGGGTTGTCGGGGGGGCCCGCAGCGCTCATTGCCAGCAACTTGTTATTTCACAGCCCGTTCGCGTCCCCGTGTTTGGGATCCCGGTGGCTCAGCGGAAGGGGCGTTTCCGAGCTTTGCAGCTTGGGATACAAAAGAACCCTGGGCCCTCCCGCTTCCCATCAGCCACCCTCCCGTTGGGAGCCGCCCCTCCCCTTCCCCGCCGTTCTTCGGCGGCCTGCCGCCCGCCTCCTGCCCTCCGGCCTCCCCGGACGGGGCGGGGGGACAGGGGACACCGGGACACCGGGGCGGGGGAAGAGGGGACACTGGGGCGGGTCGCCGGCCCCGCCAGTCTGCTCGGGGGCTCCCTCGGCGCGTCACCCGTCACGTGACCCAGTTGGGCCCCGCGCGCGTGGTGTCCCGGTCATGTGATGCTGCCGTTCTCTCCTTCAAGACTCGCCTCCAATCGATTTGCGGGCGCTCGATGCAGCAGCCTTCGCGGAGGAGTATCCTGCGGTCCCGGCCGCCGCCGCCGCCTCCCCTGCCGCCGCCGCCAATCGATGCGCTCCGGCCTCCGGTCGCCATTTTAGGGGGAGAGCGAGGGAGGCAGAAGGAAGGGCCGGTAGGTACCGGGATCGCGTTGGGTTCCGCTGCCCGGGCCGGAGCTCCCCCTCCGCGGCGCTGGGAGCCCACTTCCCGTGAGCGCTGCGCTCCGCTCTCAGCGCTCCACGCCCTCATTGAGCCCCGCTCCCACACGCCCCCTCCGCGCCCGGTCGCTGGTCCCGGTGCTGGGTCTCGCCGGGAGCGGGAGGAGCCGCGGGGGATGCGGGCTGGGCTGGGCCGGGCAGGGCTGGGCCGGGCTTGGCGGGGGGCGGTCGGTTCCCACACGGTTCGCGTTATTCGCCCGCCGGTGCCCGGGACTGGGCGGGAGGCACCGGCAGAACCGCGCTGCTCGCTAACGTGCTATCACCGCGCTCTCCTCCATTCCTCAACACAGCCCGTGTTCTGTCCGCTGCCGAGATTTTAATTCCTGCTGCAAACAAGTGCAACAGGTTTTTCTTTTTTTTTTTTTTTTGTTCTATCCTCCATTTCTACATCTGATTCCTACCTAAAACACGGCAGTATTTGGTGTCTGCGCTGAAATCCAGCAGGATGTGCCTTATTAAAAGGTTGCGATTGTTCCATGTGGCTCTCTTGTATGTGATCTTTCTTCTTTCTTTATTTCAGGCCCCTCCGAGGCAGTCCTTGCTCACAATGTATAGAACAAAAGTCAGTTTGAAAGACCGTCAGCAACTTTATAAACTGATAATTAGTCAGCTGCTATATGATGGATACATAAATATTGCCAATGGCTTGATAAATGAGATAAAACCACAATCAGTCTGTGCACCATCTGAACAACTGCTGCACCTAATTAAGTTAGGTAAGCCAGAATAAGAAGCTAACGTAAAAGTTTGGTTTCTGAATCCCTATCTTACATTCTTACGAATTAACAGGTTAGTGTTGCTGAAAAGAGACATTTTATGCGAAGGTTCTGTGTAGTAATAGCATATTTTTGTATATTTAGAAGCAGCCTTTGCCTCCATGGCACTTTTTGAAGGGCATTCTAATTCTATGTTTTATTCTTTAGTATGCATTAAAAGCAAAACAGATCACCGAGTCTTGTCAAAACCTGTTTGTTTGAACCACTATAACACGTAAGAATACCTGCCCAGTGTCCTGCGTGACTAGCGACTTTCTAAAAATACACTCCAGTAAATGGGATCACTCAGCCCACAGACCTCATAGAAAGTTGACCCGCACAGTTCTCTGCCAACTTTAGAAATATTTTCAATATGGTTCTTCCTGGCAGTGTTGGAAAGGGAGCAAACCCTTCCATTGGCAATCTTCACTGGCTTTTATATGTCAGTCTCAAGAAAATAAGCTCTGCAGTTTAGGGTCTCAGCAAAGGTGTCGCCTGTTCTCTCTCTGTGTATCTTTCTCTTTGAAAGTGCATCTGTGCTGCGGTAGGTGGTGAAAACACCTGAGCTGCTGTTGAAACGAGCTGAGTAAGTCCCTGGAAGAGATCTTGCTGTAACTTTGTGTCTGTGCTGTAACTGAACTGGTTCTGCTGCCTGAACTAGTTGAGCTCCAAGGGTAAAAATATGTGAAGCCTTGTGGCTGTAATAGGAACGCTAGACTTGCAATTTGTAGGTGATAGCAACAAAAACTTTTATTTCGCGTTTGATCACAGACACGTAGCTGAAAATTCTTGTATCTACTCCGTTACCACTTGCAGTGCTGAATTGTCTTTGTTCTCTAGACTTATCCAGGAAATTTAAAAAGAAATAAAAATCTGTAGAGTGGGTGTGAAGAGGAGTAAAAATTTCCATTTGCAATGCTGAGATACTTGTTTGTGGAGTGTATGTTTGTGGTTTTTTTTTTTTCTTCAATGCAATAAAGCAGAAAAGAAAAAATCTGCAAATGCTTCAGTTGTTTACTTCACATCTCATTTAATAATGTCGGGGCTTGATTCTCACTCTGTGAAAAGCTGCCTAGAGGCCTACTGATGTTTTCAGTAACTGATTGTCAGTGCATTTATCAGAACTTACCATCCTACAATATTTGCTAGTGGTGTTTCCACAGATAATTTTAGGAGCTGTGTTCTGCTCTGCCATAGACAATGTACCTCATTTCTCAGGAGAAGCAGCGCTGTAGAACTAAATCTGCTCTGCCAGCTTAGCTTTGTTCAGCAGGGGCTGCCTCTCTTCAAGCCGGCCTCGTCACTGTCACAGGAATTTGTAGCGCAGATCTGGCCACAGTGTGTCTGTCTGAGGAGAACCTTACCCTGGTTTAAGTGCATCAACTTCTCTCTTTTCAGGAATGGAGAACGATGACAGCGCTGTTCAATATGCAATCGGACGGTCAGATACGGTAGCTCCAGGCACAGGAATTGACTTGGAATTTGATGCAGATGTACAGACCATGTCTCCTGAGGCTTCTGAATACGAGACTTGTTATGTCACATCTCATAAAGGACCATGTCGTGTAGCTACGTATAGCAGAGACGGACAGTTGATAGCTACGGGATCTGCTGATGCCTCAATAAAAATTCTTGATACAGAGAGAATGTTGGCCAAAAGTGCTATGCCTATTGAGGTAAAATATGACTTGAATCATTACTGCTTTGTGAATTCTTGAGATGCAGTCTGTTTCACGCCATGTCTGTGCCTTATGGCTGACTCAGTGGGTTGGACTAGGTATCTGGCTCACCGTATTTCCTACTCCAACAGTGGCTCATAAAGTACCCTTGAAGAAAAGGAAGAAGAAACGTGGCCAGTATACATGTGTAGCTTCTGGCAGCAGTCTGCAGAGTTGAGCCAGAAGTTGCTTGTAATAGTTGCTGATAATTGCTGTGTTGTATGAACACACTTTGTTTTTGAAGCCGCTTTTGGCTTCTACAGCCTCCAGTGGCTGTGTGTTTCAGAGCTGTTTCACAGAATACATATTTATTTGCTTCATTTTTTTCTCCAATACGTTTATCATGTAGTAATTTAAAAGCTGGAGGGGTTTTGCAGAGAATACACCCATATTCTCAGCAGTATCCTGTGTGAGTAAAAGTTGCAGTTTTCCTGGTTGATGCAGCTTCTCTTAATTCTTGCAGTAATACAGTATTTTGATTTGGGCTGTTTATGAAGAAGGTGATATGTTTTCTTGCATCAGTTCTCTGCTACTGAAACTGATTTGTCCTTGAGCAAGTCAGTTGACCTTTGTAAAGATAGAGGGATCTTATAACACCATATAGTTGGCCTTCGAATAATTAAGATAATAGCGATTGTCTGCCTAGTTGTGTCAGAAAGGGAGCTGTTGTTTCCCACGTGAGCAAGTATAAAACCTACTTTTCCTGTCAAAAGCATGTTCTCCATTCTAACACTCTAACTTGTTGAATGTTCTTTGTAGGTCATGATGAATGAGACAGCACAGCAAAACATGGAAAATCACCCTGTTATTCGGACTCTGTACGATCATGTGGATGAAGTTACATGTTTAGCTTTTCATCCAACAGAACAGATCCTAGCGTCTGGTTCAAGGGACTACACGCTTAAATTGTTTGATTATTCAAAACCTTCTGCCAAAAGAGCCTTCAAATATATACAGGTTAGATCCAGTACCAGTTCAGAACAACCAAAGCTTGAATCTATAAGTACTGAGGGATCAGTGAGCTGGATTGCGCTGGAATTTATAACTGGTTAGGTACGCAGGAGTACACAGCTACAAAATGTGCAGACATTATGGCAGTTGCACGTTAGGAGTTTGTGCATAATGGATACCTATAGCGTTTAAATCTAGCGCCCGTCTGCTTTTTGTTAATCTAGACCTAGTCTAATATGGGTAACTCTAAAGTCAATTATCTTTATTTTGGAGGAGAGTTTGGGATTACGTGGTGTTGGGCTTTGGGGTGCGTTGGGCTGACGAAGCCTCCTGTCGCTTTTGTGCCATATCACAAAAACGAGTGGGGTGCTGCAAGCTGCTGTGGGACAAAAACTATGACACATTTAAAGGTAGCCTGTCATTTTAATCCCATAGGAAGCACTTTCTATTTTGCAAAACCAGAACGAGTTGTGGTGATAATTTAACTAGTTTGCTAGCACTTTAATGCCACCAGAATTGACACTTCCATTTCAGGTTTTTTTTTCCTTTCTTACACCAATTATGTATTTTTGATCAAACAGGAAGCAGAGATGTTGCGCTCAATTTCTTTTCACCCCTCGGGAGATTTCATACTCGTTGGTACCCAGCACCCCACTTTACGACTATATGATATCAATACTTTCCAGTGTTTTGTGTCTTGCAACCCTCAAGATCAGCACACTGATGCCATATGTTCAGTAAATTACAACGCAAGTGCAAACATGTACGTGACGGGAAGTAAGGATGGATGCATCAAACTGTGGGATGGTGTTTCAAATCGCTGCATCACTACTTTTGAGAAGGCACATGATGGAGCTGAAGTCTGTTCTGCTATTTTTTCCAAAAATTCAAAGTATATCTTATCAAGTGGGAAAGACTCTGTAGCTAAACTATGGGAAATATCCACCGGTCGGACACTGGTCAAATACACAGGTATGTGGCAGGTGACCTTCCAGGTACCTTCTTTTTCAGGTAGTGACCCACAGCAGGGATGGTGATATTGTTAGAAAATAGTAATTCTTAAAAGCAATGGGAGACTGCTGCTTTGAGGATAAATTGCCCCAAACTTCTGAAAATACTTAACGCAGGCTTATTCCAGAAGAGAAGCTGTGATTCTTGTGTGTTAGTCAGCTTAAATGTACTTAGTCTGAGTAGATTTTGGAGACTTTTGTGACATCATTACACCATTGATTTGGAGGGAAGTTATCACTAAATTATGGAAAAGTAAAAAGGAACATTGCCCTAAGAACTGGGGCATTTGTGCAGAGGGTTTTGTTTTGTGTACTAAAGTTTTTCTTTAGTACATTTTAGAAACAGTGATTATTAAAACTGCATTGGTGCTTTTCTTGCAGGTGATCATTTTGATTTTGTTTCTATTTATTGGTAGAGTAGGGGCACAGTTTAAACTGGAGAAGTCAACAGTAATAGCTGATTCTTCCTTTTGAGAGGGGGAAGCTTTTGGTCCGAGCAATAACCTGCTTAAGCAATAGCAGTCATAGCATGAAAGGGGAGAGAATGTTGAAAACTCTGTGTATCAGCTTTTGGGATGTGTCTGGTCCTTTATTTTGCTCCCAGCCAGCAGGGTGCAGCACCTCCTCAATAGACTCCTGCAAAACCTGAGGTAGGATGCAGGTGTGTGTGATGCAAAGTACATGCCCATATATGAAACAAACGTTTTATTTCAAGGGCATGGAGGGAAGGAGTAGCCAAGGTAGGTCATACAGTGTGTCATATTATATATATATATATATATGTATTAAAAACAAAAATTGTCATTGATATTGAGGATATCTGTGGTCTTTCCCCTTAGTTACAGCTGTGAGCCTCATAGGAGAAACGTAAGGCAAAAGTGCTCTTAACTTTAAGTGGCCACGCTCATCCTGAGTGGTTGGACTTGACTGACACACTGGGTGTAGTTAAGCTTTCTGTCTTCTAAGGAATTTTAGAATCTACTGTGTATATAACTACAAAGGAATATTCATTATTGATTCACCTGTTGTACATGGAAGTTGTGGACTAATGGAGAAAATCATGCTCCTTTATAGACTGCAGAAATTGATACTTATAGGATGTTTATTCTTAGGTCTTTAGAAACTTCCTAAAGCTGATCCTATTTGGGTTAATGTTTTGCTGCATATATTTAGGAGCTGGTTTGAGTGGACGACAAGTACACAGGACACAAGCTGTCTTCAACCACACAGAAGATTACGTGCTGCTTCCAGATGAAAGGACCATAAGTCTCTGCTGCTGGGATTCGAGAACTGCTGAACGGAGAAATCTTCTTTCTCTTGGGCACAACAGCATCGTCCGTTGCATTGTCCATTCTCCCACCAACCCTGGCTTCATGACCTGCAGTGATGACTACAGGGCAAGATTTTGGTACAGAAGGTCAACGACAGACTAAGGACAGCTTTATAAAACAGTGGTGATCCAGATTCATGATATCAACTTGTATTGATTGTACTGCCAGCAGATGCCTAGATGAAAGCTGCGCTGTGTCTGTTTCTTAATTCTGTCAAACGTGGCAGAAAAATATCAAAGTACTGAGACTAAGTTTTGCCCCACACTAATTTTTTTTATTAGTGTGTCTGGCATTAATTTTTGTAAGTCATCTGTAACTGTTTTCAAGGAGTGTGGCGGGGTGGAATGAAATGATCCTCACTGGAAGGATTAAGCCTGTTCTTCTGTCTTTCTAAATCCTGCGAAAGATAATGTGACTGTATCTTGCTCAAACTGGGCAGTAGGAGCCAGTTTTGCTCTGCATTGTATCTGTGCAATCCCGCCCAAGTCTGTTTAAAGAATGGATTACACAAGTAACAGCAGAACTTGGCAAATATTTTAATGAAGCCTTAAACTGCCTTCAGTTCCGATTCATTCTTTGTAAAGCTCTGGTTTGTATCTTTTAGTCTGGGGCTTTTTTTAGTGGATTTTTTTTTTATTGGCCAAGTGGACCTTCAATTCTGAGCCAGCCTTGTGCCATAAGAATTTGAAACAGGTTTTTAAGTTCTTTAGGTGAATTCAAGAAATGATGTTCTAGTTCTGGTATTAAAGCTCAGACTTGAAATCTTGCCTTCTTTTGAATTTGTCTTAACAAGTGGGATCTCAAATCATAGTATTTTCCAGGAACGTCCACATTGCAACTGTGAAATGTGACAGTGCTGCAACATGTGAAAAAGAATCATTTTGCCATAGAGACCTTCAGTATTGTCTCAAAGAAACTGTTGTGCATGTTAATTTTTGTATGTGTACCTCAGATGTGTCACTTTGCTTCATTTTATTGAGGAATTTTCATTCTGTTACACAGCACTTGAATTACAATTTCTTTTTCTATTATCCAAAAACCCAGACTTGCTGTTTCTTCTCCCTGTTGCCCAGACCTCATCCTGTCCAAAAGAATAACAGATCATTAAGAAACCATGTGCTTAAACCTGGAAGTTTGCAAATTCACTACTTATTTTTACAGATAGTTGCCTGTGCAAAGTTTTAAATGTGTTCATTGAGGCATCCGTGTGCAGTGCTCTCAGGCTTCTAGTCACAGGTACAGCACTTGCTTTCATGAGCATTTTTAAATGTAAGGTGGTTCTTTCTATGGCGTTAACTCCCCATTACCACTGATGAAGTGTCTTGCTAAGGGCTGATGAAAGTGCAGGTTTTGTCTGTATTTAAATAAAGATTACTGTTTGAAAGTTGTTTAATATATAAAAAAGGAAATGCATTCATTTTCTATATAACAAATGAGGATTGAATATTGGAAGGTGATGTATTTGGGGACGTGTTAGAGGTTAATGAATTGGTTTGTCACCTTGCATCTGAATCAGATATAACTATAGATTTACACTATAGACTGTGGGGTGGTTTTTTAAGAGAGGTAGAGAATGAAACTATTTCCATCTTATACTATTTTGGTGTTTTATGTATTAAACCAATGCTGTGGTTGCTAAGTTAGCAGCATGCTCACTTTTACCTCAACCTTCCTTCTGTGGTCTTCTAACTTGCAGCGTAGATATAGATTTCTATTAGCGCAAAACCATTCTGAAATTGGCACCTTTCTTTCTTTTCCTATCATGTATCATTGTGCTTGAGGCCAGAAATTTGGGGTTTTTTTATTTAAGAAACAAGGGCTGGAAGATACTTAACTCGTAGATAATGCAACTGTGGAGTGATCTAGTTCAGTGCCACAGCATCCCAGTTGTCCTCTGGTGGTTGATCGGGATGAGAACTCGGGATTTACCTCCTCAAGAAGGTCTCTGGCCTGCCCAAAGGTCTGTTGTGTCCATCCAGCACATAACCTACTCTTGCCGCTCCAGGAAGAAGCTGTCGTGAAAATGTGGCAAGGTGATGCCACGGGGAACAAGCAGCCACACCGACCTGAAAGCAAAGCAACTTTGGAGACAAATAATGATGGTTGTGTATCTTCTGGCCTTCAGCGTTCCTTGACCTGTTGACTTAGAGGTCAGTGGCCACCACACAGCTCTAGGAAAGTCTCTCCTAAAAGGCCACTTCTGGAATTAGGCTTGTTTGCCACCCATTGAAACAGATTCAAACTTTCCACTTCAGAGGGTGGACTTGTCTGGGATACATATTTCTCAGTTCCTGGACACAGAGGCTCTTTGCACCAGAGTGACTGAACACCAGGAAAAACTGAATTGCAATAGAGGAAAAATAGGGAAAATTGTTGTAGGTTAGGAAGTTCTCTGTGTGGCTGTAAGGGACTCTTCAAAGATGCTGCAGCAGAACTGCTCTACTTGCTGAGAAAAAGTTGCAGGACAGGAGGCAAAGCCCACACGTGTCCTTGTGTTCGTGCTTTAGCCTTGGTGTGACCAGGAGCCTCACGCCTCCTTCACCCTGGGTATGGATGGTGATACACAGCTACCTCAACCCCTTTAGAACAAAACATGGTGTCGGTGCCGTAAAAGTTGAGGCAGCTTTGAAAAGCATGAAAGATGTCAGCTTCAAAATCCTGACCTGATATGTTTATGGCAGTCTTGCCTGCTATCAGGCGTCATGCAGCCCCTTGTGGTGCGTAGTATTCCGGTATTCTTTGCATTTCTGAAAGAGGAAATGCACGACCATGTAGCAAAACAGAAGGGTGAGACTTCTGACTGCGGTTAGTTGCGACAAGTTGGTGACAGAGAGATCAAGGAAAATTCCACTTGCAGACAGACTTCTCACTTGTAGGTGCTAATAGGGCTTTTTTAATCTTCTTTTTAATCCTATCCGTTGTCGTGGAAAATCGTCATTCATGAGAATCTTTTCTACAAATTCCTAAAAGCTTTTAAGGGTAGAGCAGCCAGATGTGCTTTCTTGAGACGTAGTTCCTAATACCCGGTGACTGCAAAGCCAAAGTCTCATCATCCTCCTGTAATTATCTGTATCGCTCAAGTGAGGCTGCTGATGAATGACAACGATGGATAAAACCACAGGAACCAAGAGAACTGCAAAGGTATGTCTGTTTTATTGAGTACAGCACATGAACAGTTAAGAAAATGGGTCCTAGAGAAGGGTTTGATGTTTGAATTCAGCATGGCACTTGGCCATGTTGGAGATGTTTGGTGTTCTATCCAAGGTGGGTGGAAGGTTCTTTATGATGCTTATGTACCTCATGTCTCCCTGCCCTTTTCGTTGTGTCAGAATTACGAACTGCAAGAATGTCGTGTTGGGAAAGACTGTGAATAAAGCAGCATTCCCAAATAGCAAATAGTTGTCAATATATAACTTCAAGGTTTTCACTGCTGTCCTGTAGTAACACCAGAGGCACAGTTATATTGTCAGCGACTTTCAGTGACAGTCCAGGTGAGCTCTTGCATGACAGATAATTTCCTTATGTAACACACAAAACAGAAGAAATTTTGAAGTACTATATTTATTTCTTTTGAAAGACTGGAACTTGTTTATAAGGGGGGGTTTTACATTTATTTGTGTATTCATATTGCATCTAGTATTATTTTACATATATAGATAGATAAAATACCCTGGTGCAGCTGTAAGAGTTAGAAAATGTCTCAATTCAAAGTCAGTACCTTGATTGTCTTACTGTCTGCAAGTCTAACAAGCAGTGTAATGGAATTATTATTGTCATCCTGGATTATGATCTCAGTGTTTACTGTAAATAAACTGCCTCCTGGAAATTTGATACAAGATATAGTAGAGGGGAAAAAAGCTTAGTACTAGTTCAATAAGTCATCTTTTTGCGCTCAAAATTTTCCATCGAGGCATGTAAAGATAAGAGGACTATTTTTCATATTCAGTCATCAGAAATTGGTGCAGAACATTTTCCATTTCTATACAGAGAAGAGAGTTGCTATTTCTAGGTGTGATATTTTCAGTTTTCTTAAATGGATTGCTAATGGTCAAATAAATGTAATGGTAGGAGGCTGATTTCCTGCTCTGCTGTGAGATCTTTAGACGCAGCCATAACACACGCAGTCAAATTCAACTGAGTAACAACTGGAGAAGTCAAATTTATTTCTGCTATATAATTCATGAACTAAGGTTCCTGGTACCTTAGTAGTAGTGTTTATTATAATATTTGAATGGTATGTTTAATACAAAAATACTAAGGACGTGCTTTTTCTACTCTCTGGACTTCTTGAAGCACCACGTGCCAACCATCAGTAGCTTTAATTGTGGTGGGTAACGCTTGCAGTTCCCCCTGTGCCCCAACTATTCCACCTTCGCAAGGAGAACAGTTTCTGAAAATGAACTCGGTTGATGAGCACAGCCAGAGAAATGCTGTCACTTCTTTCTAGTTGCGTAGGCACCTGCTCCACAGCCCGCACGGGAAACGCTGCAGCTCTTGCTGCAACACCCAGCGCAGCTCCCTGTGCTCGGGCAATCCTCATGCTGTCCCACAACACCGTGCTGCTGCCCAGGGGAAAATAAGAGCACTTTTTAAATGTGCACCGTTGATCTGAAGTTCGTCTCTCCTTCCAAAACACCCAGTTGACATGTTCCCATCTTGTCCACAAGCAAGTGCATGAAGAACAACGCAAGGTTGTTTCTGGGAGCTTGAGGGTTCCTGCTGTCACCCGTCTGCAGCTCAGACACCCGGGAGCCCTCAGAACAGGAGGGGAGACCTTATCGCTGTCTGCAACTCCCTGAAAGGAGGTTGGAGCATGGAAGGTGTTGGTCTCTTCTCCCAAGCGGCAAGTGATAGGACAAGAGGAAATGGCCTTAAGTTGTGCCAAAGAGATTTAGATTGGATATCAGGAAAAAAATTCTTCCTGGAGAGGATTGTCAGGCACTGGAACAGGCTGCTCAGGGCAGTGGAGTCACCATCCCTGGAGGGGTTTAAAAGGCATATAGACCAGGTTCTTAGAGACATGGTTATGAGGTTATGGTTGGACTCGATCCTGAGGGTCTCTTCCAACTGAAGTGATTCTATGATTCTAAATATGTGTTTCAAAATAGGATTTGCGGAAGGGAAGGGAAGGGAAGGGAAGAGAAGGGAAGGGAAGGGAAGGGAAGGGAAGGGAAGGGAAGGGAAGGGAAGGGAAGGGAAGGGAAGGGAAGGGAAGGGAAGGGAAGGGAAGGGAAGGGAAGGGAAGGGAAGGGAAGGGAAGGGAAGGGAAGGGAAGGGAAGGGAAGGGAAGTCCAAAGGCATTCAAATGAGCTGCTTTGTGCCATGAATTCTTTGCCATTTGCACAACTGCCTTAGCTGCTTGTCTGCTCCTACTCCCAACCCCGAGGAGCAGATTTTGTTGAGAAAGCATTTTCAATTCAGCATTTTCTCTCCAAGATCCACGGCTTTTCTTGTTACGTGATTGTGGGTTTGGGAGTGAGCGTCTAATTTCATGTTGAAGCTACCGTGGAAAGAGGAAGGAAAAGACTTTTGCCAGAGAAAAGGCAGCTTGTACCAACACAAAACCAGTCAGAGTTTGCAAACCCCAAGATATTCACAAGTACAAAGCAGTAAAACCTGTGCATTTGCATGAGCATAACCTGAGCAGAGCTGTTGCTGAGCACACAGCAACTATGAATAATTATAAATAATGCTATTCTTTAATAATATTAAATTATTTTTTTTAATAATCAGATAAACAAAAACCCTTCAACTGCAGTTAATATCAAGCTTTCCACCTCAGGTTTTCTGCCTCTGAAGGGTGAGATTATTTTGCAGGGATTTCTGTAACTACAAGGAAGATTTGTTCAGTTTTCTGAGAGCTAAACATGAAAATTTCATCTGTTCAGTTTTCTGAGAGCTAAATATGAACATTTCAAAGCACATCAAACCACTTCTAAGAGAAAAAAAAAAAAGAGAGAGAGACAGTAAAAGGTGCAAAACCACTTCACAAATCCAACCCTCAGTGTCTGGTCCATCCCCACTGGGATGTGGTTGCCCAGAACAGGCGTTTCCCGGGGGCTCTGCAGAGGGACATCTGGACATCTGTCAGTCCCGTCCTAGGTCCTCATTAGCATCAGCAGCTGTGGCCAATTGCACTCTGCAGATAATTTTGCTACGTAATTAGCTCCCTTCATTCCCAATAGCTGCTGTGGGGCTCCCAGCAAAAGCAGCAGGAGGTGGAGCTGGGGGACGTGGGGCATTTGTTCTCAGGCTTCCAGGCAGAGCCCCCAGAGCTCCTGCCTGATCCATGGGAGAGAAAGGGCCAGGGAGACCCCGTCCTGCTCCCTGTGTGATGGAGTAACGGGGAAACACAAGACAACAAAATGAAGGTCAATGTAAGTACCAGGTTATTTTACTTCTGTTGCAATTCATTTTATGGCTTTGCTCATTTCATTAGTGCTGGCAGTGTGTACAGTGTAAAATCCGCATCTGTCAGGGCTGCATTTAAAACATGCTGTTGATCTTATTTCCACATTACTAACAGAGCGCGTGGTCTTATTTCTTAAAATACAATCCAAGTTAAGCTGAAAACACACTTTATCAAGAACAGCAGTGTGGTTAAGAAGGGTAAGGTTTTGTACCATGAATAGTAGGCAATAACATTCTTTATTAAAATCTTACCCGGCTGACCATAAGGATACTCCCTGTTTTCCATATTTTCATGGAAGCAATGAGCTTAAATGACTAACACTTGAGTTATACATTTTTTAAATTATTTTTTAATGATTACTAGAAATCGGGTAGTGGAAATGTTTTAATAACTTGAATCATTCAATTTTCGCTATGAGTTCTGTGAGCCTGGGCAGCTCTGTGCACTCCAGGATAATGATTGACCAAGTCCTGCAGCGCTCTCTGCAAAGAGAACTGAAGCTCAAAAGAGGAAAGGAGCAGCGATCAGGTTCATTTTTAGGAAATTCCGCTCTGGGAGGAGGGGGGAAGAAGTGGAGGGATCGAATCCATTTTACAATCCTGTGGTCTTGTTTTTGCCCGCACTTCCAGCACGGCACACGCACACACACCCAGCATTACCTTGCTTTGTGCTAATATATTTATCTGTGAAATGAACTGAATCCTTCAGCCCGACGTTGCAGCTGTGACTCAGGGCAGGGTCACCGTGTCCCCCGTGTTAGTGACAGGGGATGGAAAACGGGCGGCTGCCCCGGGGGAGCGGTGACACACGCCAGCGGTGGGCGCGGGTGAGAAACCATCCGCTGCTCTTCCCAGAGAAATGTTAACGTTGCAGATAAATGCAACTTTGTCCAAAATTGGTTTGGGGCAGATAAGTGCAGCGGGGGAGCTGCAGGAAGCGGCAGCTTGTGGGAGTTGTGGGGTTGCTGCTGATTCATGATGAATCAGAGAACACTCAGCGCTGAGCCTCTGTCTCTTGGGTGGCTGTCCCTGCCATCCCCGCTGTCCCCACTGTCCCCGCTGCCATGTCCAGCATCAGCAGAAACCCCACCGCAGGTCAGATGGATGCAGGAACAGAGAGAGGAATGAGAGTGAGGACCCTGCTCTAACTGGCCACCGTGGAGCATCTATTGCCCAGGAGGCAGGAGAAATCTCCTGCTCATCAGAGCTCTCTGTATCTTTAAATCCGTGTTTGGAGAGGCACGTTGTAGTAAAACGGAATATGCTAAAAGGTTTAGAAAAGTCAAAGAAGTAACGTGGTGCGTATGGGCAAAAACCTTTGAATAGTAGGAGGAACCAAACCCAGAAACACCTATATATTCATTTTTTAAATACCAGGAAATAGCGGCATATTTTTGCTTGAATTTGGGCATAAGAGCACAAATGCAAAAATAATATGAATGGGAATGAAATACTGATTGAACTGAAAATGGGGAGGTTTCTGTTGGTTTTAATACAGCTGGAGTTTGATTAACTACATCTGTGGAGAAAAGAGTGTTTGGGGAACATCATCAGAACTGGCTTGTAATTCCCCCCGCTGACTAATGTGAAGCTGAACAATTTCCGTCTAAGTGGTTCTACCTGAAGTTTAAAAATTTGACCATTCAGAATTTAAAACCTAATGATTAGCACCCAGCTCCACCCTTCAAAAATCAATCAATTGATCAGCCCTTTGAATAGGCAACAAAAGCAAGACCTGCCATTAATTCCTTGCTGAAGCTCACAGAAAAAAGATCTGAAACTTTGTATAACAAGAACACATTTTCCGAAACACACAAACGAAACAAAAAATAAAGTAGAAGCACCTTCTGCGAGTCACAGCAAATGTTGCACAGTGAGTGGGACATGCAGAGCCCACGGCCAGAAGGGACATGGGGGTAGAGAAAGATCTGAGCACTTAAGGTAAATTCTTTTGCCTTATGTTGCCCATGTGAACTCTCTCTGTAATTAACTGCATTGGGCAAAATATAAATTGACTCAACTTGGTCCACCATTTAAAATAACTTCTCTGGGAAGCGTGTTCCCAGCCAACGGGGCAATGGAGGATGTTTATTTCTTCACCTTTGTTCAGAGGCGAAGAGATTAACTGGAAATGGTTCTGTAAACATGTCAGGGGATGTCACTGATGCATGAACCAAACTGTTTAGCAAACAGCTCGCTGCTTTTAGTTGTATCTTTTCCTTCTCATCAAATATTTTAAGTTCCATTTTCCTGCAGTAAAAGTGCTTACAGATTTTATTTTTTAATGTGCAAAATGCAGCCAAAAAATATTTATCCTTATCTGTGAAAGAAACTCCTGTAATTAAAGCTATTTTTTTTTTAGGTTATTTCAACAGTTTTTTTAAAAAGGCAATTTTAAGACAATAGAAGAAAACCATTTATTTTAAATTTGAAATGCTGTGCAGTACTACAGTACCTATGTATCATGTGCAGCAGTACATAGTAGTGAATTGGAGTTCCAGTGGGAAGGGGGGTACAGAAATTATTTTGGCAGAGTTGCAGGTAAGATGCTCAAATTATCGTTTGATATTCATGAAGGATTTTTCTAGCAACATTTGAATGTATTTTATGAGGGTGGGGTTTTCCTGTTGCTGTACTGTCGGCTGTGGGTAGGGATTGGGATAGGAGAGGGATCAGGAGATCTTGGTAATAGTGGGGTCTTTTTGCCTTAGCACAGGTATTTATTGTGTATATAGAGCATAGATGTCAGTATATATACTTCCATACAGTCTATATACTTCCGTTTTGAGATTATAGAATTTTCTCTCATAGAATTATACAATTTTGTACAACTATCAGCTTGACTGACTCTCCATTAAAAATTTTCCCTCTCTTCATTAATAAACATGAGTGAACAGCTTTCATTCTGAGGACTCCCAAGGGCCATCAGGTTTTGTAGTGAGAGCATTGCTGGATAAAGATATACAACAAAGATGTAAAAATTCCCCTCTGTAGGGAGACTTATTATATCTTAACATCTAATCTACAATCTAGTAAAAGGAGACAGACTTCCAGCTACACAAGAACTTTTCTTCGCACCTAAGTTGACTGAACCTGTGTTACCGGAGCTCTTACACTGTAAATCCATTCAGTGTGGTTGGCTTGATACGTGTGAGTAATTTGCATTACTCTAACGAGGTCGTGGACTCTTTGTGGGGAGAACAAAGTCTCAGGAAGAGGTCGCAGAGGATGTTTTCTAGGTCTGTGCTCTGTCATCGTCTCATTAAAATCCACTCGGTGAGAGAAGAGTAACAGCGCTGTGTGCCGAGGTGCTTTCTCATGGGCGATGAACCGGCGTTTAAGATGTTCTTTGTCTTGGGAGGTTTTTTTCAGGGCTGCTGACAGGGAAGAAGCAACAAACGTCAAAGGAGGAAAAACACTTTGATCTCATCTGTGTTGCTTTAGTACTTAGTACATGCTGGTTATTGTAAGGACACATTAACGAGATCACATAAAATAACGAAGAAGTCCACACAGCTGGCCCTGGGTGGCACTGGGTGGATGATAGCGTTAGACAGCCGGTTTCCGCTCCTCTGGTAATAAAGAAAAAATGCAGATCCCAGTGGCCCCAAAGCGCAGCTTTTTCCTAACGAAGCATCCCGTAAGGTCTCTGCGATCCTGGGAATGTGGTACTTGTTTATAGTCAATGGCAGGTCAGAGATGCTTCTGCTTACATGATAGAGAGGAGCTGCCAGAATGATCCTTTACATACGTCCCAGACAGACGAAAGTGTAGATGGGGTCAGATTTCTGACAAATAACCCCACATTAGATGAGCTGGAGCCTGTATGATAGGTAATCTCACTCCATGCAACTGGAGATAGACTTGGTGGACCTCAGCTATTGGTGCTGTTGGATCAAGCTCTCACCTGCCATAAACCTCCTGTAACTTTTGTCTGTAAAATTGCACCCGCTGTTACTGGGAGCCTGGCTGTAGATCTGTAATTGGAAGAACTTTTGCTTTTCTTTCTCCCCTTTCCAACTTCCCCCTCTGATTTGAGAGCTCTGGCCTGTAAAGCTCTGACAATCTTCCAATTAATCCATGTTCTATATTCTGGAGGTTGGGGCCTGTCTCCGTCACTTCTCTATTTAACATCTTAAGTTTTTAATTTCCAGCCCTATGGATGGAATGTGTGATGATCTATGGACAGATTTCTTGTTCTAGCTGGGTCAGGTTTCCCCAAAGTGTCCTAT
Organism: Nesoenas mayeri; assembly: GCF_963082525.1. Classification (NCBI taxonomy): domain Eukaryota; kingdom Metazoa; phylum Chordata; class Aves; order Columbiformes; family Columbidae; genus Nesoenas; species Nesoenas mayeri. The sequence goes on from NC_137562.1 coordinate 5,584,153, forward strand.
GATTTCCTTGAACCCTCTGCTTGGCTTGCAATTGAGATGATTTCGAAGGTTCCTGGGTATGCATGTTGCCTGCTGATGTGAGCCCGTGTGCCTTAATTTGAGCTCCATGAATCTGAGACCACCTTGAAAAATCTGAATCGCTGCGTTCTGCTTTGAACTGGGGTCTCGCTGCACGCTGCTCGCCCTTGGATGTTCGGAAAGCTTTATCAGCAAACCCAAAAGAACGTCTGCTGCAAGTGAGGAGATTCCCCTGTTGAGGAACTTTGTGACTTTCATGGTGCCAATTCAAAACTTAAGTTTTCAGTGTGGGTGCCCCTGAATATATTCATCTCACTTTGCCAAATGAAAAGTTGCCTGACTGAGTTTTGACAAGGTTTCTGTAGAACAGCTCGGCTGTTGAATGGAGCTTGGACCTCCCTGGTGTTTCCACTGACCTGGCTGTTTTCTGCTTCACTTGTTTTGCAGCAAAGCAGATCCAGCAGTTTCTAGGAAAAGAGATGAGAGAATAGCTGGAATAATTTATCCTTCTGATTCCTGCTGCAGTCACGTTTGAATGTTGCTGAATGGGAAGAATATCTCCTCACCCTGTCTAACTTGGGTTGTTGTCTGCATTTACTGTTTGCAGAAATTCTCACTGATGTGTACAGGCCAAATTCTGAACTAGTGAAAACCAGCGTATTTATGCTAAAGCAAATGAGGCTTGAAAATGGACTTGTGCAATTTCATACATTGTTGGACTTAATCAACCCACGTGTTTAGCAAGCTATTTCCACAAGAAAGACTTAGCAGGGGAAATGTCGACACTTAGATGCCTTTTAAAGCCACAATGTGAACCCAACTTTCCCCTTGTTTGTGCTGGTGCAACTAGGAAGGACCGTCTTGTTCTCTGATGCACTAGACAGGGCTCAGCTCCCGAGTTCAGGCTTCCTGGCTCCGCCACCCGTTTCCTACTTGTGCCCGGATAAGGCTCCTCCAGTTCAACTGCATGTTTGCAAAAAGGGGAGAGTTCCTCTGCCCATCCTCATCCTCTTTGGGTCTGAAGAAGAGGGTCTCTAGGGTGTCTGTACAGCATCCAACAAGGGATCAAATTTTAAGCCTGATCTAGAAGTGTTGCTGATGAATAACAGGATAAGTTGGCTAGTGGGTTTGTTTGGTTGGTTTGTTTGGGTTTGTGGTTTTTTGGGTTTTTTTAATGATTGTAGCAATGCGTGAAGCCCAAGCGCCCCCGGCTACACTCTGTGGTGGGATTCCTGGAGGCTCAACTTCAACACAGGTGGTTCAGAGCATTTGGCATTGTCCAAACAGAAAACGTGCTCCCATGCTCAAGGCAAGATGACTGTTTTAACCAGGCTGGGACAGAAGGTAAATGGGACTGTTGTCCATCTCTGGCAGCTGCTGATGGATCATAAAAAGGCCATTGTTCATGGCCACCCTGATGAAGGAACGCGTGATGCTAGCAACAGGCTACTTCCATCAGCTGAGTGGACAAATTGGTTTTCTTCTGCTGCAGCTTCAAGCCAGCTGTTGCTTTACAGCAAATGCTCTGGACAAAAATACAAGGCATCATGTTTCCTGTTTGTGTACTATCTCTTTGGACATTACTTGCACTTTCTGATTAGAAACTAATGCTGAAACACAGGCAGTGTCCCACTGGCTGGGAAGCGGTCAGTCTCATTTTAAAGCTGAAAGCAAATGGTCTGTTGTACTGAAAAACACGACATCCACAGCTCTACCCTTTGCACAAATGCCTCAGGTGAATAAAGCTGGCTGCTGCTACTACTTTTCGTTCTTTTAACTGTCATCTTGTAATGAGTAAGCAAAATGCTAAAAATAAAACGTGGTGATCTACACACTCACGATTGCCAGAAATTTATGGGCTTCAGCGGAGACAGAAGAGCTGCCCTGTGATCAAGAAGCTGGGAAATAAGAATATTTACTATCTCACAGATTTGCTGTAATCTTAGAAAGGTCGCTTACTCTATTCTTCCTTGTTTTCCTGTTCAAAAAAATAATACAGCAAGAGCATTATGAAGATGCTACAAGATATACTGTGTGATGGAGACAAACACTGACCTGCTGTGAAGACTTAGCAGCCAGCAGAGCTTTGTTGGGTGTCACTGTGAGCATAATTAGATTTTTCCCTGAGCTAATGTGTCATGTAAATCATTAGCCTGGGATGCTCTGAACTGTGGGACCCAACTGTCCAGTTTGGGGTGGGCATGGACACAACAAGCTGGAATCTGGGTCTTCCCAAGTACCGAGACCCTTCAGCAGGATTTTTGGGACTGGTGTTATCGGTGGTAGCGTTGACATTGAGAGGTCTGTCTTCAGAAGGCTCTGAGAAAATAAAAGGTTTAAATGAAAATAAGTAAGGTTGGGCATGGTTGTGGTTTGGGGTTTTTCATTTGCGGTTTTGTTTGGTTGGTTTTAGGTAAAAAATAATTAACCTTTTTCATGTGCAGTTGCAGTCCTTGGATAAACTGGGTAACAGTCAGAGCGACATGAGTTTTATTTTTGGATGGTTGATGTATTTTCTCTGTAGCTTCTTACAAAGAATTCACAGAATGCCAATGTGAAAAAAGCCTGGTTTTTTTATGTAGGGATGTTCATAAGTAATAAGTTGAAATCCTGAATGTTAGCAGTGCTCTTGAAGAGCCTCGGAGGACAAGGTGATGAAGAAGTATATTGACGTATTATTATCTATTTCTTCACTGAACGTAGCAGACACAGGCTGCAAACCTTTAACTCTCTGAAACCAATGTTCTGAGAAATGTTATTTAGTGTGAAAACAGGTGGGCTTGAATAATTAAGGCAGAGATAAACACCAAGCCAGAAACCAATGAAGGCTTTAGTTGGTGTAACGGTGCAAAGCCGGTGTTTCTTCTCTCTCCAGAACGCCTTGGCGAAGGCGCTATACGACAACAAGGCCGAGTGCTCGGACGAGCTGGCCTTCCGCAAAGGCGACATCCTGACGGTTCTGGACCAAAACGTCATCGGCAGCGAGGGCTGGTGGAAATGCTCCCTGCACGGCCGGCAGGGCCTGGCCCCCGCCAACCGCCTCCAGCTCCTCGCCGCCTCCCCGGCCCTCCCGCCGCCTCCTTCCACCCGCAGCAGCTCTGCAGAGTCGCCATCAGGCCAACAAAACATCTACCAGGTTCCCTCCGTCCCCAAACCCACCACATTGTCGTCTACCTACGAGAAGATGGAGGGGTGGGTTAAATCTCCGGCGAGGGTCCCCGCCCAAGGAATGTATCGGGTACCAGCCCTGGCTGCGCAGCTGCTCAGTGAAAGGACCCAAAGCTCAACAAGCCAGGTAAGAATATAAACAAATGTTGTTATTAAAACTGCCATTGGGAGAGGGAAAATAATAAAGGCCTGAGTGTTTCAGTGGAATGTGCAGCAAAGCCACTCAAATAGATGGTGTTTAGGAAACTCCCATCAATTTTACTAAAGTTTATAGCATCATGTGAGAAACACTGCTCTGGGCAACATAAGAAAGTCTCTATATTCTGTAGCCTCTTGCTTTTTTGACAGTTTAAAGCAGCTGCATAATAGAGCAGGAAGTAAAGAATACCATAACTGCCACCTCAACCTGAGTCAAAGCTACAAAAAACCCTTTTGCACTTGCTGTGATCTGATTTCTCCACATTCTTAACCCTAAAGAAGGTATGTGCAAATTGAATGTGAGATTGATATAAATTTTCCATTTCCAAATCAAGCTGCAAACATCATCTAGTATTCTTTATCTGGATGGGTGGGCTGACTGAACTGCTCTGTGGCCATTCCTGTCTCCGTCATTTTGTGAGTTTATGCACCTAAGCGTTGTTTGCTCTAACAGAGAAAGAAAAAAGGGTGGAAAAATGTTTTCCTATCCTGCTTTTATGATTTAGAAGTCGATATTTGCTGCCTCCCGCACACGAGGCGGCAGCTGTCGCTGCACCAGCTGCCCCGCGGTGGCACTGACCCCGCACAGACGCTGGGGCTGAGCAGCCTCTGCCAGCGCAGGAGGAGCCGCAGCGCTCGGGCCGCCCCGAGTCCATCCCCTGGACAACTGGCAAAGTTCCTGGCGTGCTCAGCTGCCCCCCAAGCAGCTGGTAAAGCCGCTGCGAGTTTCAGAGGGAGCTGATGGAAGGCAATAAGCCACACCAAAATCCGTCAAAACCTGTGTGCTTTCACCCTGCAGGAAAGCATTGTCGCTTCTTGATCAGTTGTCTGATACACACGCACCTTCTTGCTTTACAGTGACTGAAAGTACTTTAAAATACTTTTTTCTTAAAGTCATAGTAAATTATGATACTCAGTGAGCTTCCTTTTTTGCTGTATACTAAGATCTGTCCATCTGAAAACAGACCTGGCTAAGGGTGGCTTTCTTGATACCATTTATCTTTTACCCTTTCTGCTCAGGAAAGTCTTTTTTCTACTTCCATTTGCAAGGAAGATGGGTCGTATCACACAGGACTGAGGGGATTTGTGTCCACTCATCATTCGCTTTCTTCAGATGAGAGCTAAGAGCCTTCACAAAGACAAAGCAAGCAGTTGCAAAGCTGCAGTCTTGTTCCTCTTCCATATTTCTCCTAAATTTAGTAGCTACAACACTCACTCACATGATGGAGGACACTACCTCCAATTTTAAATCATTTCTTCTATCACAGTGGTGTTTCTGTGGGTCAGTAGTTTTCAATGTTCCATCTATAAACCAGCTGCAGAGAGCCAGACTAAACCCATGATGAATGAACAGAACTCCATGTTTTTGGGGTTGATTTAAATAAATAAATAAAGTCCTTTCCCAGCTTTCATATTTTGGCATCGTGACTTATTGTCCCACAGATCTAGTCATAGCTCTTAAAATGATGTTTTAAACAAACAGGAGAATTAGTTTGTAATTGACCTAAATAACGTCATTCCCATATTGGTCTTCTCTGCTCATGGAGCTGGACAGGACATCAAGGCCACTGTGTTGGCTCTTTCCAAACGAGTCAGACTTTCTTAACTGCGGAATAACGCACTTCAGTTGTCCCTTTTTGCTGCTCCTACTCCCGCTAAACATGGCTTGACCTGATGGCTCTGGGAGACTGGAGAAGTAGAAATTCCCCCGCTTTCTTTTTTTAGTGGTTCTGCTTTTGGGTAGTCTACAGATTTAAGTGATAACCAAAGCTGGGTTTTCTCCAAGTCTTTTCCCTCACTTGGTTAGTAAGTCAGATTGTCTTTCATTTGTACGTGTCAGTTCTAATCTTCTCCGAAATAAAGCAGAAATGCTAGAAAAGGAGAATTATGGGGAAAAATTACCCTGCCTGCTTGTAAGTTGAGTTCCTGTCTATCACCATTGATGGAAAGCTGAAAGGCTATTAATCACTTAAGAGTGATTCTCTAAGGGTGGCCTGTTAAACTAATTGAGTTGTCAAAGATGTCCTGAGCTTACTGTTCACTGCAGCTTGCTTTATTTTTATTTTTATGTGTTTTTTCTCCCATCCAAGCACCTGTTTACTCTCCCAAGAGCATGCCGGGCTTCAGTGCCAAATATCAGGAGTGAGGTGTACGATGTTCCATCCGCACAGCGCCAGGAGCCCTCGCTCACACAGGTCAGTCCTGCCATCGTTCCCCCCAGCAAACCTGAGAATATCAATAGCTTTTAAAGTAAATTATAGTGGTTTTCTGATTGCTTTTTATAAAATCTGGCAGAAAATAATTTGTTTTTAGGGATGTTCAAAACATAAAGCAGTTCTCCTTTGAATCTGTCAGACATTTAGAGAAATGTGTCTTAAATCTGGTATGTTTCTAATAAACACTTTTGGTTTCACCGAGTTCCAGGACACAGATGAATTCTCAGTATCAGTGTCAGCCTCTGCTTTGGTTTATCCTTTAGGAAATGTGCTTTGTCTCTGTGTCATTTGATCAGGAAGATTTCAAGGTGTTTACAGGAGAATCACTAGTGCACGTACAAAAAGAACCCAAATGTCACCCACACCACCGCCTTCTGGGCAACAAAATGCAAGGGATTAGGTCATGTAACCGTGACATGTTAAGGGTAAGGGCAACACATCAGTTGCATCTACAGCTGAAATGTCCTGTTACATGATCTTGCTCCCCTGGGGAGAGCGAATGTCACCATGTTTCCTCTACATCTCACTGTAGCCCAAACTTGGAGCTACGCAGTGTATGGCCTGGGAGCCTTTGATTCCACCCAAGTCTTCACTGAGGATTATAAAAGAATTGAAGCCAAGATGTTTTTTTTCCCCTTTGCGCAGAGCGGTGCCACTCCGCCCAGCACACGAAAGCGCTCGGTGCTGGTCAGACCCACCGAGTGTTTCCAGGAGGAGCAGAAGCAGCTTTACAACGTCCCACCCAGCCCAGAAAAGGCAGGAGCTGTTATCCAGAAAGACTCAACAGCAGGCAATGTAAGTAAGACTCGTTGGACACAAGAGAATAATCTCTCCTTGCTGTGATGTTGGGCACAGGTGCTCAACCTCCCTCAGGCTGTGTTCGCAGGTGGGGATTGCGAGGACAAGACCAGCATATCCTCGGTGCAAAACTTTGTCCTTCATGTAGAATCACAGAATTGTTTCGGTTGGAAGAGACCCTCAGGGTCATCAAGTCCAACCATAACCTCAGTCTAGCACTAAACCATGTCCCTAAGAACCTCGCCTAAATGCCTTTTAAACCCTTCCAGGGATGGTGACTCCACCACTGCCCTGGGCAGCCTCTTCCAATGCCCGACAACCCTTTCCATGAAGATTTTTTTCCGAATATCCAATGTAAACCTCCCCTGGCACAACCTGAGGCCATTTCCTCTTGTCCTATCACTTGCTACCCGTGAGAAGAAAGGGACAAGTGATACCTGGCCCCTGGAGAGGCAGGGCATCTATCAGGACAAGGACTGGCACTCCATTTGTGTTTGCTTATTAGACTGCAGGCAACAAGATCTCTTGCAGTTTCTCTTTATGACAGTGTGGAAAGCAAATTAAATACCCTACACTTTTGACTGCCTGATCATTTGTAATATTTAAGCAGATAGAACATTTAAGCAGATAAAAACTGTTCCCATTCCATGCAGCACTCTCCTGTCACCTTTTTGGGACTAGAGCACACCTGGCTTTGGGGGCAGCCTTGAGGGGGATCAGGCTTCCCTTCTCCTCCCTACTGTGTGTCACATACCATCCTTGAAGAAAGGGCTGATTTGAAATGTCACAACTTAAAAAAACACCTCAATGGAAACTCTTCATGAGTTGAGTGCCAAATATTTCAGGTTTCTTACCCAAGAACAGAGCATTTTCCAGCTTTGTGATTTCAGCTGTGCACACACATTTTTAAGGCATTGGGTGAGATCTGTATCCCGCTTAGCAAGTTTATATCAAATAAATATTTAAAGTTGCTGCAGTTGTTTGGGAATGATCAGTTGTATCTGTTGGTGATTTATTGTTCTGTCAGGGTATACATATGACTGTGGGTGAGGATACTGGACAATCAAGTGTTTTCTTACACAGAGGCTGATAGAATCTTACCTCCTTCATTCTGTACAACTCAGTGTTTGATGTTACCTATAAATAAATTGACATTTCAGTTTTCTTGTAGCCATTCCAGAAAACTATGAAAGTTTCCCACCCCAAAAGAGACAGGGAAGACCCCACAGATTTCACTGGCTGGGGACACTGCTGTACAATTTCATCACCTGTGCTCAAAGTATTTTAACCTTCAGATGTGCAGCTTGTGCATTTTTTGGAAAGAAAATAAAAATTATGGGCTAGTCTTTCCATAGTGCAGTTCCACTGACGTTAGTGGCATTGCATACATTTACATGCTCTGAGAATTTGGTTTTGTTTCTTAGTCCTTGTTTAAAAACACTGTTTATAAATCCTGTGTGCTCTGTTGCAGTTGTATGATGTCCCTCCCAAGAGAGAAACTGATGTTTCGGAAAATGAATCTCAGAAAAAGCTCTGGGGCCATTACAATACTCTGCCAAATCCTCGGAAGTCAGAATGGATTTATGATATTCCAGTATCACCTGAAAAAACAGGGTTGAAACAAAACCATTCTAGCCATTCCTCAGAGAAGCAGGTGCTGTACGATGTACCACCAGCCAGGTACAAGGCGCTAACAGCAAACACTGAAGCCAAAGTAGTAAATCCACAACTATACGATATTCCACCAACACAACGGAAACTAACACTTCCAGATATCCGTCTCTATGATGTTCCACCCTCACGGGACATCCTCCTTTTGCCACAAAATAGCAGCTGTGAAATACCGTCGGGTCTCCTGGCTCCAAAGGCTGAGAATCTGATTTCTGAAGAGAACGTTTATGATATTCCAAAAGGTTTGCCCACCACTGTGCAGTCCAAAAAAGAGATGGAAAAAACCAGCGATAGTTCTGGAGACCCAGCGTACAGTGCTCCTTCACAGCTCTCAAGAGATGCCAAATTGGAACAAGACAGATTATCCGTGTCTAGTGTGGACAGCAGGAGCAGCACGCTCTCTACATCATCAGACTCTTCTGCTGAGTCTTTTTCTACATCATTATCAGAAGAGCCTGTCAAAGAGATTAAACTGGACCTTGGGGTAGCCATAGAGACGCTGACTAGATTACAGCACAGTGTATCCAGCTCAGTCGCGAGTTTAATGATCTTTGTGAGTAGTAAATGGAGATTACAAGAGCACCTAGAGAAAAGCATTGAAGAAATTCATAGAGCAGTCGATCACGTAAAAGTTTCCCTGGGAGAATTCTTGGCCTTTGCTCAAGTCGTAAAGGTAAATACCTATTACCTCACTGATAACAAACTTCAGACCAGAATTAAAAAACAGCTGGAAATCCTTATTAACTCATTCAAAATCTTAACAGAAACGAGAGAAGCTCTAAACAGCTGCAACTGGTCACTAGAGGCTTTGGTCCTCAGGAAACCTCAGAGCAACCCAGATGATCTCGATCGTTTTGTTATGGTGGCCCGCACGGTTCCAGATGACATCAAGAGGTTTGTATCCATCATCATCGCCAACGGAAGGCTCCTCTTCAGAAAGAATGAGAAGGAACAAGAAGTGAAGCAATCCAAAGTGAACCCGGAATACAAAATGGCAAAACAAATCACGGTGCCGAGAAGAATAGAAATAGATTCACTTCAAAGAAATACCGCCGATAAACCCAACCTAAGTCAGGTCTCTTCTGAGAAACCGAAAGAAAACGCCCCTGAGGACTGTGACTATGTTCAGTTACAGGTTTGTATCACTGGATTTTACTGTGTATTCCTGATTGTTTGCAGGTACTGAGCTATTAGAACTATTTTTATCTCTGCATTGGTGCCAAATTCAGTTTGCGCTACTTCTTATTTTCCAGACTTCATGTGAATTCAGAGTGCAAGATGACACATATAATAATCCATAATTATAAGTAACAAAGGGAACTGGCTTTTGATAATTTACCCAGTCAGCACTGAGAAAAAAAATTTAGCTTTCCTGTTTAAATCCATTTGAGAAACAGGTTTTACCTGGGGGTTAGCCATTGGTTTCTTCTCCTTTGACTAAAGTTCTTCTCTTGCAAGTGCACTTTCCTTGACTCTGAGTCCACTATTAAAGAATTGTTTATTTTCTAACTTCAGGTATATTGGAAAGCATGCTTTTGTAAAAATTTTTGGTTTATCAAATTAAACCCTTGCTGTGAATTATCCAATTTGCTTGTGAGAATAATTCTTCTTAGATCTACTCAAATGTCTACTACTCTCAGTTTCACAGAGAAATGCTGGCTTGTCCCTAGAATTTAGGAAATGTTATGCTTTGTGGATGTTGGTTTCAGTCTTAGATCTTGCAGGATAAGACACTAAATTGTTAGTAGGAAAAAAACCTACAGTGGCTTCTAATAAATGTACCGTTGTTGTCCATAACAGGAAGGCTGTATGGCAAGTAGCTGTTTCCACCCAAATAAGAGAAATACACATTTATATTTAAATATTTTTGTGTAAACCATTTCAACTTTGCTTTAATTTTGATTTGTAATAGACACAGAAAATCATTTCAGGTACAGAAGTAGCAAAGAAGAGTAAACATTCAAAACCAAAGGTATTTCTGTTTTTAAAAACTTTTACTTATGAGGACTTTCAGTCCCTGATTTCTGTGCTTGCTAAAATTCAAAATAATTTGCATTTGGACACACATATCTATACATAGAGATCTACTTGTTTTCTCATAGTTCATCCTCTTGATATCGTACAGTTTTAATAACTCATAACCCCCATGAAGTCGGCACCTTTAAAGATCAAGCCTAAATGTTTTGTACTATGTGAAAGCTCGAAGTGCAGCCCGTAGGAAGGATGGATGTTCAGCTATAGCACTTTGTCTGCTATCCATTCTTAAAATTGTGTTCACTGACATTTGTTTATGGAAACAAGGCAATCATGAGAAAACACCACTTTGAAGTCCAGTACTTTATGAAAAAATAAATTATTGTAAAAGACCTCTGAGCTGGGGGAATTTGGAGACCATTAACTAACAAAACTCCCTGTAAGTGAAGAAACGTGAAGAATACTGGGTAGAGCAAATAAAGAAACATTCAAGCTGAGTCTCTTTTTTTTCTTTAACTCTTTTCCAGGTTTTGCCATCTGCAAAAAAGACTGTAATCCAAAGCAAGCAGGAGTCTGCAAAGAAAATTGCTCTCCCAGAGCAGTGTAAGCTGTGTTTCGGTGCCCTGCACAAGGCGATTGCCGTATTTACTAATAGTCTGAGCAACAACCAGCCACCCGAAGTCTTCATATCCCACAGCAAACTGATCATTATGGTGGGGCAGAAGTTAGTGGATTCTCTCTGCCAGGAAACTCAAGAAAGAGACACTCGGAATGACATTCTCCACGGCAGCAGCCGGTTTTGCGGCCTCTTGAAGAACCTGGCTCTCGCCACCAAAAACGCTGCGATACAATATCCAAACGCAGGCGCCATGAGGGAACTGCAGGATCAAACTGAGGAGCTGTCGAAGTACACACAGCAGTTCAGAGCGATGATGGAGTGAAAGATGCTTGGCTGTTTTCACACGTTCTCCATCTTTGCTCCTTTGGCATATGGCAGCCAGTTGGGGCAGATGCAGCTTGGTGACACCAACTCTGTCACCTCTAAGAGCTGCTGTGGGGCAGTTCCCGGGGTGCTGGTGCCCTTTTAGCAGGTGAAGATCCACACAGCAGCAGGTGCAGAAGAGAGCTGTAGAATTACATCTGTACGGTCTTTTCCATTGTTCAGATCCTGCCTGGAAATATCATCTTGGTGGCTGGGAAGGAAAGTTCACTGTGTATCAGAGCAAAATTATTTTATTGTCTGGCTGATTTCTTATTTTTAAATATCTTTGTAGGTCAGATAAATATATATTTTTTTTATTTTCTTTTTTTTCTATGCAGGTATATTTAGTCTCTCTTTAAATTTTGCTGCACAATGTTCTGTAACTTATGATATTCCCACCATCAATTTTATCTTGAGGACATTACTAAAAATGTATAGTATTTTTTTTTTTTTAAACAGCTGCAAAGCTAATGTTTGTTTTTAATGTAGAAGCGCAATTAATGTATTACAGGACAAAATCTGGCAGGCACTGCCCATAGCCTAGAAGTTAATGGGAAATGTTCCAGAAGGAAAACTGACTTGGAGGAGTCCTGGCTCCCGATAAATCTCTGGGGAGGGCACCTCGCTGTCCTCTGTCGCAGCTCAGAGCTGTTTGGAGCACTGAAATGGAATTTACTTTAGCCACTAAACACACACGGGACTGGGACAAGCTCTTCCTACAGACTGGACAGGTGACATTGTTCCTTGTTGGGATCCTAGTGCACCGCCCGAGCTGCCCTGGGCTTCCCATCCTGGCCCCTCATCGACTTTATCCCCAGATGTGCCGGATCCAGAATCCAGCAACGATCAAGCCCTTATAACCACCCAGAGAGTTTGTCTGCACGCCTGTGTTGTTTGTATTTCTCCTAATTAATTGATTTTAATGTTTTTATCTAGAATTTCAAAGCTTGACCTTTCTGGGTGACGTTGTACCTGTGTCTTTGCCCTCAAAAAATGCACAGTGAGGTGTGTGAGCACTGAGATTAATTCGTGCTGTGCCAGCGCACGGGCCAGGTGTCTGTAGAAAAACCCCCCTTATCTTCCTCAGATTTATTTGTACTTGCAGCCACCATGCTTTATACTGTTTTTTAAACATTGTCATTAGTAAATATTACTGTTTGCACAGTGAAACGCAGTAACGTTGGCTTTGTACATTTTGTATTAAACTCTCTCCTGGAGTGCCCGAGTCTTTGTCACCGATCACAGCGCCGGGATCTGGGGGGCTCAGGACACGAAGGGCAAGAGGCGCCTCCTCAGCGGGGGGCAGCCCGGAAACAGGTGGTTTGGCCTAAATCCCCCAAAGTCGGTGTCCTGGGGGTGGTTTCCTCACAACAAAAAGCGTGAATCCTGCTCTGGATCTGAGCAAGGGGAGGGGGGGACACACGGGCAAGTGTAGAGTCCTGCATCTGGGGAGGAACAACTCCAGGTTCCAGTATAAGTTGGGGAATGACCTATTAGAGAGCAGTGTAGGGGAAAGGGACCTGGGAGTCCTGGTGGACAGCAGGGTGACCATGAGCCAGCACTGTGCCCTTGTGGCCAGGAAGGCCAATGGCATCCTGGGGTGGATTAGAAAGGGTGTGGTTAGTAGGTCAGAGGGAACTGCTGGAGAGAGTCCAGCGCAGCCACCAAGATGCTGGAGGGAGTGGAGCATCTCCCGTGTGAGGAAAGGCTGAGGGAGCTGGGGCTCTGGAGCTGGACAAGAGGACACTTAGGGGGGACTCATTCCTGGGGATCAATATGGAAAGGGGGAGTGTCAGGAGGATGGAGCCAGGCTCTTCTCGGTGACAACCAGTGACAGGACAAGGGGCAGTGGGTGCAAACTGGAACACAGGAGGTTCCACTTAAATTTGAGAAGAAACTTCTTCCCGGTGAGGGTGTCAGAGCCTGGCCCAGGCTGCCCAGGGGGTTGTGGAGTCTCCTTCTGTGCAGACATTCAAACCCGCCTGGACACCTTCCTGTGTAACCTCATCTGGGTGTTCCTGCTCCATGGGGGGATTGCACTGGATGAGCTTTCCAGGTCCCTTCCAACCCCTGTCATTCTGTCATTCTATGACTGTGCGGGTGGGGGCGCTGCGGCTCTCCCTCCCGCGGGTGCAGTTGTAGCCCCGCCTCCAGGGTTGCTATGGAAACGGCGATGACGCTTTCAAATAACGCCGGAAGTTCCCTCTCCCGGAAGTGTGGGGGGGGGGGGAGGAAGCGGACCGGAAGTGCAGGGCTGCGGGGACAAGATGGGGTGCGATGGCGGCACGATCCCCAAGCGGCACGAGCTGGTCAAGGGGCCCCGCAAAGTCGAGAAGGTCGGACGGGGCGGCTTGAGGGGGCGGAGAGCGCGGCCGTGGCTGTGGGCGCGGCTCGGTGGGCCTGGGCCCTGCCCGGCGGGGAGGCCCCGCGGAGGCCTGGCCCGGCCTGCCCGTCCCGCAGCGCTGCCAGCCGGGCCTGGCGCTCCGGGCACCGCTGTGGCTGTGGCGTTGGCAGCTACAGTGTCTTCTGGAGAGCTTTTTGGACACTGGTCATTCTATTGAATGTCTGGGGTTTAGGGGCCTCCTTCTCTTAGGGCAACAGTGGCTGCTGGTAACGCTTTTGATATGTTGTTTAATAGTGTGGCCGGACTGTTGGTGATGTCAAATGCGGCCATTCTATCTTCTTGCGTTCTGATTGTCGCTTGGGCTCACCTGTTAGGATGTTTTAGGTGAATCAATATACAGTGGCATCACCTGTGTGGATAAAGACAAGGAAAAATCTCCCAGAGAGTGGCAGGAAGCTGAGGCAAATTATACTTGTTGATGAAAAAAAAGTAAATGAAATCCATCTTCTACCCACACCCAACTGTCAGAGTAGCTGTGAACATCAGCCTTTCTTTTATGGCCTAATGTGTCATCAAATTCATGTTTTTGTGCTGTAACTTCACCTAGCGTCCCAACATCCCCAGTTTGTTTGTCTTGTTATCTTGTTCTTTTCAGGAAATGGAACTGCTGGTTGAGCAAAACAGGAATGAGATGCATAACTAGAGAGAAGAGGGTAGTGGAGATCACGTGAAGGGCAAAGAACAGTAAAGAGGGAGGGGGACAGGTGGAAGTGACAAAAAAATAAGAAAACTGAATTAGAGTTAGGAAGATAGATCCCAAGTCCTAGGATGCAGAAACATGTTCAACAGATAGAGGTAGACCCTCAAAGCTGGCCATGAATTTTGCTAAAAGGTTTTGCTGAAGTTACTTTACAGAATAACTTTGAATGCAGAAAGCAGATTTGGTAAGATAACTGGGGATGCAGTTAGTGCTTCAAGTACTACTTGATTTTATCTTTAAATAGTTTGGAAGTATAAAAGCTGTTTTAAAATTACGAGTATTTTTTTTTTCTTCAGGTTGACAAAAATGCTGAGTTGGTGGCACGATGGTACTACTGCGCTCTGAGCCAAGAGAAGTTGTGCCGGCCAATTGTAGCCTGTGAGCTGGGCAGGTATAGATGTTTCCATATAGATTGCTATATTAAAGAGTACTAGTTTAAGTTATGACAAATATGACTACTAAAAATTTTATGTTACAGGTTGTATAATAAAGATGCCGTCATTGAATTTTTGTTGGACAAGTCACCTGATAAAACTCCTATGGAAGCTGCGTCACACATCAAGAGCATTAAGGTAAACAGGTTGTATCTGGTGTTAAAGGATGCCAGAAAAGTTAAAACATGCTACAAAACCTCAATTTGCTCGTGTTCTCACTATATACAAAAAGGGCTAAAATTAATAAACCACAATGAAAAAAATCTTAAGAAATATTATCATAGCTCAAAAATCATTAGTAAATAGCTTATGGTTTGCATTTTTGTTTTGCAGAATGTAACAGAATTAAACCTTGCAGATAATCCAGCTTGGAGTGGTGATAAAGAGAGTATAAAAGGTGACAAATACGATGATATCCAGTCTGCACGCTTCATATGCCCTGTGGTGGGATTGGAAATGAATGGAAGACACAGGTCAGTAAGTTTCTGGATTCAGTTTTTAGAAGTGCGTACTGTGCTAACCTCAATATAGAGCAGGTAAAAGGGTTTGAATCGATAATGTTTCAACTTATGTACTCCCTGCAAGAATCTTCCATGTGAAGAGGAGGGAGGTGGGAGCAGCTTGTGACAGTTTTGGATCAGAGTCAGTGGAACAAAGAAACTTGGTGGAAGGTGGAACCATTCAAATAATTTAACTTCTTAGTAAAACAGCCTGTGGTGATAATTCCGAAGAAACATGTCAACCTATAGCAGATATACAAAAACAGCTCAAGAGCATCTGTTTTGCTACGATCGCCTTGAGAGATTGTCATAAACGTTTGCTGAATTATACCGAGAATGAAATAACAAAACATGTTGTGGTTTAATATACCAAATATATTTCATTTTATTCATTTCATTGTCTAAATGAATACGTAGCTACTTACAGGTGCTGATACTAAGATTAGCTGCGAGGGTTTGTAAAGAGAAGGTTGGCTGTGTCCTGCTCACCCACTGCAGTGTTGTTTCAGTGTTAAATCAGCACTGCACATATATCTTTTAGACACAGGGTTTCTTAAAAACAATTGTACACCTTGTCTTCTTTTCTTTGAAGGTTTTGCTTCTTGAGAAACTGTGGCTGTGTGTTCTCTGAACGTGCTCTCAAGGAAATTAAATCGGAAGTTTGTCACAAGGTGAGTTTTTCTTCAGTTTTAGTAGCAGTGGGGTCACATATGACCTCCACAAATATATATATATATACATATGTGGGTATATATATATATACAATTGCATTCATATCCACTGCTGTAAAATCTATTTTTTAATCTGAATATGCAAATTGAAATAGAACTTGTAAAAGTTCTGTAATGTTCTGAATGGCCTTTTTAATTGAAATGTGTTGTTAAGTGGTGATAAAAATGAATATTTTTGTTCTCAGTTTGATTTTGCAATAACTACTTCAGAAGCTTAATTTTTTCAAATGTTTGGTTATATTTTCAGCTTAACAAAGGGCAGTTGTTTTTGGTTAGGGGTATTGGTTATTTTGGTTTTTATTTGTTTTCCCTGAATGCACGTGGTTTGTGTTTGTCAGTGTCCACTTTATGTATTTAAACTGATTACATTTTCAGGTTATGTTTTGATCCCTGTGTTTTTGAAGGACATTTACTGTTGTCTTTGTGAGGGGGGGAGGGCAACTCTTTGTAGAATTTTCAGTAATTACATTAATTACTCTAGAAAATACTGACTGCACTTTATTTTACAGCGCTGGGTTGATCTCATGATGTAGGTTCTTTTGTAGCTAGGAGCAATGATAAAAGTTGCAGACACTCTCTTTTTTTCCTGTCACTATTTTTATTATCAGTGAGATTTGTGGTAATAGTTGCTGTATTTAGGCAGAGTTATTTTTCAGCAAATGCTCTCATATTGGATAAATCATTCAGTATATTTGTATTAAACAAGACCTGTAAAGGGAAACCTTTCTTGGTAAATTGTTGCCGGTGATGTGGAATATCATTAGGTTTAGCCTCATATTGCTGCATTCTGTGCTAGTTTTGTTCTGTGGAATGCCAGTTTAGTCCTGATGGGTTTGCTTTGCTGTTGGCAGATACTAATTTATTTTTAATGAGGTTTTTTTTTGTCTGTGTCTTTTTGTTGATAGATGGATGTAACTTGATCAGTAAATGCAAGAATTAGATGTTTTGCCCATGGTTTGGCCAGTTTGATAATCTTATAAAAACTAAATTAATCCCATGTTTTCAGAAATTTTTAATAATCAGTATTTAGTGTAGCCTCATATTTGCATGGGACTGTTCTCACATGCACATGAATTCTTCACAATATTCAGAAGGCTGCTTCTAGAGCTAATGAAGTGGGTATAATATAATCCAGTCTGTCATCTTTTCCTTATTTGCTTTTGATGCACAAAGACAACGGTAACGAGCTGGAAGAATGTTTTAGTTCACATTTCCTTTGATTAGTGTCAAAGAGTGATTTGGTGGATTTTTGGATATGTACTAATGATGTTCTCGTTCTGAATCAAGAAGGTGACCAGAACTTCTCTAAATTGGATCACGGGGACCTGGTCGCCCTGGGTTCTGGTAGCTAACAGCTTGTTTGTAACCAAAGCACTAATTAGCAGCATTCCCCCAGCACTTTCTATCTTTGTGCACCAATGGAGCCTATAGTAAAATGAACTAGAACTAATGAAGAAGAAAAATAAATGAAGTGTTGTTGTGTATAGTGCATGTGCTAGGATTACAAATTCTTTATTGATAAATAGAATCCTCTTCTGATACGTGCTCTTTCAAAACAAAAAAACTTTTTGAAGTACAGAATGTTTGAATGTTGTGGGTTGCGATATGAGTGTTTCTACTGGTGCTAATTGGTGTATTTTAAGAATTACAATACATTTTTTGAACCGAAATCCAACCTATGGAATCCATGTGGGTCACAGCATATTTGTTTTTATTATTGCCCCCCCTTCTGTCTGCCAGTATGTGCCCAGGTGCTGATCCCTGTGTGTCCCTGACACATCTGTGTGTGTGCAGGGATTGTTATGTGGCTTCAGAGAGTGACATTATGAGAGTAGTTCAAGAATAATCCTGTACTTGCTTGTTTACGCTGTGTCTTGGGTGCCTCAGCCAGCAGAATCTGTGTTTTCGCTTCATCTCGGGGTGAGATTTTTGGATACGTGGATGTAAACTAGAGACACATCAATCTAGGAGCTGTGTGGCAGTCCTTTACCTCGCTACTGTGAAATTCAAGAAAGCTCTTTCAAAACAAGCTATTCTTGTGTATTAATGTTGCCTGTGAGCCTACAGAGCAGTCTTGACAGTCTGCTAAATTGTAAACAGCAACAGTTTCCCGAAGGACTTTATCAAACAGATGCTGTAATGACATAGTGAAAATATTCACCAGAGAATACAGATATCCAGCAGCCCAAACAACAGTTCTGCAATCCTCCTCTTTATGCTCATATACTTTAAACTAGATCATCTGAACTAGAGACTGAATGTGTATTTATGGGCTATATGATGCATATCACAAAACGTTGTGCTTCACGAAACTGTAGGAAGTGACTTTCCTGTCTTTTCCAGACCTTCTGCCTTGGCTCCTGGGAGTGCGTACCACTTGGTGGGAAGTCCCACAGACTCTTGTCTCATTGCTCAGTTTTCTTCTCAGTTTTCTTTGAGGCAGCTCATACAAAACACAGAGCAATCTGTTTACCCAGTGATATGCAGCTCACGAAATAATTATTAGAAAAACATTGAATGCAGATGCAGATTTTGTCTTAAGTCAAGGAAATTGAAAACCCCAAGATGAAGAATTTGTCTTTCCTTGGTTTATCTTGACAGTGTTTGCTGTAGCACTAGATTTGAAAGGCTTTATGAAGTCTACAGGGGAGGATCAAGTGATCTTTCTATCAGAATTCCCTTTCCAAAAAACATATTTTGCCTCAATATAAACTTTACATGAAGAGCTGACACATATTTATGTGCTTTTACTAGAATTGTTAAAAGACTGGATTGGTGCTAGCGAAAGGCACAAGAGTGTGAGAGGAAACTCATGGATGGAGGACTTTTAGTAAGGCAAAAGTACTTAATGTGTGAGGACTTCTTCTGAGTGACTTACATCTCTTGGAAGTAAACTGTTCTCGTTTCACATCTGAAGTAGCAGTATACTGGATTCAAGTTAAAAAATAACGTTAACATGTGAAAACTCTGAGGCAAACAGACACTGTAGCAGCGTTGGGAGAGATTGTCTCTTATTGCCTGAGTAGTAAATGTGTTGAACTGTGTTGCTAAAAGATAAAACTCATCGGCCAAAGATTTTTTGGAAGAGCAATGAGAACTTTTTAGGGGTGGTTTATGTTGGAGAACAAGCTTGTTAGATGAAGTGCTAGGGACAGATTTTGAAGCTTCTAACTATTTAGACTGAAAAGGGCTGAAAAGGGTTCTGACTAGGATGTTCTCACCTATTGTGTTAATTCTCCGACGGACTACTAAAATGAAAAGAACAAGCAAAACTGTTTCAACTCACTCTTCTTGTATTCAATGGGATCTTGAAGACTGTAAGTCAGTGCTAATCTAGTCTGTAGATTGTGGAGGGGCCCAAAGTGATCAAATGATTTGGAACTTCTGTTCCAACTGGTTTCCTGATCCTTGCATGGGCAATCTTCCGTGCCTGCTTGTTTGGAAGTCTGCTATTTGAGAAAAAATATGCTTTTAGCAATAATTGGATAAAGAAATTACCTAGCATTGTATAGCATCTATTTAACCTCGCTTTTGGGGTTGAAAAAGGCACCGTTACCAATTTTTTATGTTGACTCTCCTGTCTAAGAAGTTACTGTTGGTGTAATAGAATACTAGCTTGGGGACTGGATAGAGGTTAGTGGATCTGTGGTGGAAATCCTTCTCAGAGTTCTTGTAGTCACTCTGGAAGTTAAAGACAAGATTACATTTTAAAGTGTAATTTCTTATATCACTTTGAAATTTATTTTGGACTCGTTTTCAGAGTTAACAACTCTAATACACACTTGAAATAGTACCCTAACTATTAAAGTCTGTGCCATATAAAACACTTCATCAAATGTTTAACTTGGGTATGGAGCTATTGAACATGTGCCTCAGGCTTTGGAAACAGAAATTTCAGACACGGTTAATGCGTGTGCAGTGCGCTATAGGGCATAGTGTTTCCTCCAACAAGGTCACGTTGACACGATATGCTCTTAGGTCAACAGTAACCAAATTTAGTAAACGCTGATTGCTGAGA